>NC_137334.1:82949684-83549684 GCF_965287045.1 Carcharhinus amblyrhynchos | reverse complement strand
TACAGGAACAGTTCCAGAATCTACAGAATGTTAGAAGATGATTGCTGATGCCCCACTGTTCCTGCAGCCATCTTTATCAACACTCGGAAGTTTCTCCTCACCTCAGGAAGGATCTCAGTCCTAAAATTTCATCCCATCTTCCTGAGACTGTGCCCCCTTGTTTCAGATTCCTTAGCCAGTGTCTATCCTGACACCTCATCGGTATCTCTTATGCTTCAATGAGATTAATTTGCTCAATCTCTCATCATGCAACAATCCTCTCAGAAAAACAAGCATAAGACTGCAGATGGATCAATTTGAAAAACAGAAAATGCTGGTCTGGAAGACACCAAGACTACCTCCTTATATAAAGCAAATGCTGGATGAGATTTTCACTCAGCTCTGTATATGCGACGAGCACATAACATTACTGAGAGGGTCAAGGATCAATATAAATTGGCCCTCAAGCCTCATTGCCCTTCACAGATAGCTCATCTGGGTGAAAAGGGAAGGTGATGGTTCACTGGTATTATCGCTAAACTATTAATCTAGAAATAATGTGGAGATGCCAGCGTTGAACTGGGGTGGTCACAGTAAGAAGTCTCACAACACCAAGTTAAAGTCCAACAGGTGACTCACTCACCTGGTGAAGGAGCTGTGCTCCAAAAGCTTGTGATTCCAAATAAACCTGTTGGACATCAATGCAGTAGCTCAGCTAATGTTTTCGGGACCCAAATGATGGAATTTGAATTCAGTAAGAAGTATCTGGAATCAAGAACTACTGATGACCGAGAAACTATTGTGGGTTATCAGAAAAACTCATCTCGTTCTTTAACGTCCTTTAGGCAAGGAAATCTGCTGTCCTTACCCAGCCTGGTCTACATTTGACTCCAGAGGCACAGCAATGTGGTTGATTCTCAACTGCCCTCCAAGGGTAACTAGGGATGGGCACTAAACGTTGGCCAGCCAGTGATGGCCATGCGCCATGAATGAATAAACAAAAAGAGGTGAATCTCGGGTCACTAGCTTCACTGATAGTGGCTGAATGATAAGTGTCAGGAGGAGGGGGAGCTGCGATTGGCTACTGGGGAGGGAAGTGAGCCCTTGTGCTCTTCCTGACTCCTCAGGAATTGTTTTTTATTGAAAAAAATGAATTTACCTTTTGTGGCTGAAAAATCTTGATTGTGTGCAAAGCATTTCCTGATCAGTACCGAGTAATTTAGGGACGGTGGCCTTCAGTGGACTCTAGGCTCCAATGTGTTCTAAAATAAGGGGTTCACAACCATGCACAGTTTAGGTACCAGCTGTTCCAATGCTAAATCAGTACTCTGTGCCACCATTTTATAGCCAGAAGAATCACAATACTTATATAGAATGATGGTTGACAGTGGTTAGCACTGCTGCCTCACAATGGGTTTGATTTTCGGCTTGGGTCACTGTCTGTACGGACACCACATGTTCTCCCCATGTCTGTGTGGGTTTTCTGCAAGTGCTCTGGTTTTCTTCCACGCTCCAAAGATCATAGAATCATAGAACCCCCTACAGCGCAAAAGGAGACCATTCAGCCCATTGAGCCTGCACCAACAACAATCCCACCCAAACCCTATCCCCATAATCCCATGCATTTATCCTGCTAGTCTCCTGAACACTAAGGCCAATTTGGCATCCCAATCCACCTAACCTGTACATCTTTCAACTGTGGGAGGAAACCTGAGCACCAAGACGAAACCCACGGAGACACGGGGAGAGCTTGCAAACTCCACAAGAACAGTGGAGGCCAGAATTGAACCGAGGGCCCTGGTGCTATGAGGCAGCAGTGATAACCACTCTGCCACCCTGCCAGCTACGAAGTGGAGAATATGGGCATCCATCACACTATCCCTCGCATGCTAAGCAGACACTCTACCATTTGAGCTAATTTCACCAAGTTGTCTGTTGTTACCTTTGTGGGTGTGCTGATGTGCAGGCTAGATTGACTGGCCATGCTAAATAGCCTCTTAGTGTCAGGGAGATTAGACAGTAAGATGTGGAGTTATGGGGATAGAGCCTGAGTGGGATTGTTCTTGGTGAAGTCTCATTGGACCAGATGACCCTCTCCTGCACTGTAGGAACTCTACAATTCTAAATTTTACCTCTATGTATCAAAATTTTGAAAGATACTTCAAAAAGCTGAGTTCCTTCTGTACCTATGAAAACACCTCAGTCTGTTTTCCAGCAAAGTTATCCAGGTAGCAATCAAAATAATTTGCATAATCACCCATCCTCCCCGCCACCTATAATTCCCCTCCTGCCCATTCTCTCCCCATCAGTGCAAGACTGAAAACAATGATAACGCCACAGCAGCTGCCTGATGTGAACTCTGCTCATACAACACAGGGCAGGTGGTTGAACCTAGAATTCTCCTCCCTCTGTGTCTGCGTGGGTTTGCATTGCACCAAGCTCATTAAAAGCAATTTGATTGTCAGATATGAAACAGTTGGAACACTAGAATTGTTCTTTACTTGAACGAGATTGAAAATCAACCTTAACATGAATCACCAATGGACCACACGGCACTTGTGTAACTGTTACAATTAACATTGCCATCTGGACTCTTGTTCACCAGTTCAGCCGAGATTTTGACATTGTCACCCACTGTTGGTTGACAGCTCTTAGCAGCATTATGATGGCCAACATTATTAATATTGCACAGAAGCAGCAATCTATTTCCAGTTTTAAAAATAAATGAAGGCTTGCTTTTATACACCGCCTTGCGTGAGTTCAAATATCCCAAAGCATGTTCTCACCAAGTGAGTACTTTGGAAATGTAGTGACCGCTGTAAAGTAAGGAACACAGCGGTCAATCTGTGCACAGCAAGATCTCAACGTCAACAGTCATCAGAAATTCTGCTCGATTTTCAAGTTTGCTGATGACACTGCCGTCATGGATCAGATCTCAAACAATGATGAGATAGAGTACAGGAATGAGATAGAGAATCTGGTGAACTGGTATGATGACAATAATCCCTCCCTCAATGTCAACAAAACAAATGAATCATAGAACCCTACAGTGCAGAAAGAGACCCTTTGGCCCATCGAGTCTGCACTGACCACAATCCCATCCAAGCCCTACCCCCATATCCCTGCATATTTTACCCACTAATCCCTATAACTTACGTATCTCAGGACACTAACGGGCAATTTTAGCATGGCCAAACAACATAACCCGCACATCTTTGGACTAAGGGAGGAAACCCACGCAGACACAAGGAGAATGTGCACACTCCACACAGACAGTGACCCGAGCCGGGAATCGAACCCAGGTCCCTGGAGCTGTGAAGCAGCAGCGCTAACCACTGCGCTATTGTGCCGAATGAGATTATCATCGACTTCAAGAAGTGTAAAGGAGAACATGCCCCTGTCTACATCAATGTGGATGAGAAATGGTCAAAAGCTTCGAGTTGTTATGCACCCAAATCACCAACAACCTGCCCTGGTCCCCATGCCAATGCTATAGTTAAGAAAGCCCACCAACGCCTCTACTTTCTCACAAGACTAAGGAAATTTGGCATCTCAGCAACGACTCTCACCAACTTTTACAGATGCACCACAGAAAGCATTCTTTCTGGTTGTATTACAGCTTGGCATGGCTCCTGCTCTTCCCAAGGCTGCAAGAAACTACAAAATGTCATGGATGTAGACTAACCAGCCTCCCATCTATTGACTCTGTCCACACTTCCTGTGTCTTGGCAAAGCAGCCAGCATAATTAAGGACCCCACACACCCTGGACATTCTCTCTTCCACCTTCTTCCAACGGGAAAAAGGTATAAAAGTCTGAGATCACGTACCAACTGACTCAAGAACAGCTTCTTCCCTGCTGCCATCAAGCATTTGAATGGACCAACCTTGCATTAAGTTAATCTTTCTCTGCACTCTAGCGGTGACTGTAACATTTTGCACTCTCTCCTTTCCTCCTCTATGAATTATGTGCTTCGTCTGTATAGCGTGCAAGGAACAATATTTTTCACTGTGACAACATGTGACAATAATAAATCAAATCAAATCAAATTTTGTGATGTCGGTTAAGAAATATGTGGTGGCCAGTTCAGCAGGGAGAATTCTGCTGCTATCCTGTGGAATAGAGTCTTGGGGTAAAAAATCTCACTTGAAAACACTTGCAGCTGTGCAGCACTCCATATGTACTGCATTGCAGCATCAGCCAATACGTTAAAGCAAACTTTCAACTAACATAACATCTTCAAGAATGATTTTAATAACTGGATTGGAACAGGGAATAACAGTATATCCCAAACCAGCCCTCCATTGATATCCACACACATGCACTTTCAGAAGTACGATGATACTATCCCTTTAGGAAATGTGTTTGTTATGATTCCTGTACAGAATCTGTTTTAGCAGTTTTATTTGTTATTATTGGGGCCATCCTGCCTCAATCCAGCAGCCCTGTATGGTTACTGCAGCAGCATAATTGCTTCTAATTGCTAGAATAATCTGAGCAATTATGCTGGTCTTCATGTTCCCCTGGGATTTTGCAGAGTAGGACTTGATTAGGATGATTGACAGCAAACAAATCATATGACTGGGTGGAGCTAGGCTTACACAGACAATTCAAACTTAGTTGCTGTTTAGGTGCTGCTTTTGAGTTGAGAGAGAGGAGTGTCTTTCTTTTCCCCTCAGGAGACTGGGAGCTGCCAGAGACTAGATTTTCTTCAATGAAATTTTGCTGTTCTCTGGAAATTGCTATCTGGATCTCTGTCCAGAAGTGTTAAAAGGCTGGTAATCGAGCGCCATATAAGCATACTTGTTTTTTGTGCTAACTCTGATGAAGGGTGCATATTTGTGGGGCCATTGCTTTAAATTGGAACAACAGAGATAGTTAGCTGTTAAGAATTATACTTTGTTGTGTTTAAGCATTTTAATTGGTAAAAGTTGTGCTAATTCTTGTTGTTATATTCTAACTGTGTCCTTTAAATAAAGCTTGTTTTGATAAAAGCTTCCTGATGGGTCATTCGAACCATACCTGGAGTGAAACACCTTAAGCTCACATTAATGCCAAAATCAAATGTAAAAGTTGAGGTTTCGGCTAACTGCATAACTTACATTGGAGTTTCTTGTCTGGTCCATAACAGCGGGAATTACAGAGTAGCAATAACAAAGAAGAACTTTTGCTCCTCTCCTGATGGAAGACTGTTGAGAGCAATTTTACAACATCCTTCTGCTGAATTGAATAGCCCAGTGCAGACCAAACTCTCCACCTTCTGGGCTTACATATCCCAACTACTTGCTGGATAAATTTACTGAGACATCAGGGGAGTTTTTGCATTATATTTCATGAAGATGAATAAAATACAATGGCCGTGATAATTTCACCAGCTATCCATTGGTTCATCACTGTTACAGTGCAATGACAAAATATCGATTTTTATAACCATGTAATGCAACTCTCCAACATTGTGATATATATCTTTTCGATCAGAGACTGGAAAATAAAATTCAAGTTGCAAGGTGATAGTAAAACCAAAAAAAATAGAGTTTTTATTCAAGTTAGATGTAGTTGTATAAAAATCTTAACAAGTTGCATTTTGAATTAAAGTTTAATAGATGGATATCTATTGCTACCTTCATTATATGGGCATTCCAAATTGGATTCACATCTAGTTTTTGATAGATCCTGCTTTTAAAGTGCCTCACCTTGTCATGTTAGCTACAGAAAAATGTGACACAATATCCAGAACAAGTCAATGACTATTTCTGCCAACTGGAAATAGATTCTTGTCAGGCTTCATTTTAGATCAAGCTAGACTTTCAGGATTCTATAATCCCTTGTCATAACTTGTAAACAAACCCAATTTCTCGATTTGGAATATTGCTCCAGCGATGATTTTCTAAGTTCATAAATATGTAACTGAATTGAAATATGTATGAACTCAGTTTTGGCTTTACAATGGAAGCAAGAAGCTATACAAAAATTTAATTTCAAATAGCCATTTCTATTTTCCAATCATTCTTTTCTTGGCACACTTTCTCATTACTATTTGTGGGAACTTGTGGGAATATTTGACTAGGCCACAACTAAATCTTTGCAACAAGTTCCAGTCACTACACATTCGGAAAGAAGTGAGGGCCCCAGAGAAGGTACAGTGGAGATTTATCAGAATGATTGGAGGATGGGGGATTTTAGCTACAGGGTTAGGTTGGAGAATCTGAAGTTGTTCTCCTGGACCAAAAGAGATTGAGGGGAGATTTGATAGAAGTGTACTAGATTATGGCAGGTCTGGACAAAGCGCGCAAAGAAAGATTATGACCATTGGTGCTCCGGTTTCCCACCACACTCCAAAGATGAGTGGATTAGGTTGATTGCCCATGCTAAATTGACCCTTGAGGGGAATTTTCCCATCCTACCCGCCATGGAAATTGTAGCGACCAGACAAAGGTCCATTGACCTCGGATGGGATTTTCCAATCTTGGGATGAGCACGGCTAGGTAATCCCAGAATTAGTGTTAGGGGACTTAGCAGGGTAAATGTATAGAGTTGCAGGAGTACGGCTTGGGTGGGACTGTTATTTGTGCAGGCACGAGGGGCCAAATGGCCTCCTCCTGCTGTAGGGATTCTATGATATTGTGATTAGCATTTGACATGGGGATAGGGACTTAGATTTCACATCCTCCTTTCAACTGAATAAAGGTGAGGGAGGTTGTGAAGAAAAGCCTTTTATCCAGTGAGTGATAATGACCTGGCCCATGGGGATGGTGGAAGTGGAGATAATCAATGTTTACGAAAGAAAATTGGATAAGCACTAGAAGGCCAGAGTTGAAGTGTTGTAATGTGACTGGCTGGTTTGCCCGACAAGGAGTTGGCATGTACTCATCGGGCTGAGTAGCCTCTTCCAGTGCTATAAATGACCTATGATTACATTCAATATACTTCAAAATGATTCAACAAGCAAACACAATACTGCAATATATCAACCCAGAAATTACTGGCAAAATATGCAGATACAAGACTTGCAATCTAATTGAGAATTGGAAATAAAGGATTGAATTCCTTTAAATGTTGAGAGTGTGATGTTAGAGTCCCTTTAAGAGTTTTTTTTTAAAAATCATGATCTCTGCAGCTCACAGCCTTAGGTGAAGTCACTGTGGGAGGAGGGTAAAAACTGTATACAGCTCAGATCATGATGAGGAGATGCCGGTGTCTTACTGTGCTTACCCCAGTCCAACATCAGCATCTCCTCATCATGGCTACCATCGACATCGCAAACTGTTGGCTCCAAGTGGAGAGGATCTCTAAAAAGATCGCACATATTGACACAGACATCAAGTTTCTACAAATTACTTCTTACTATACAGCTCAGGTGACAGGGATCTCATTTTCATGTTCAGTTTGTGAGATGGAGTGCTTAAAGCATCAAGTCCTTCTCTCCCTGTTTGTTTTTTTTTGGAAATTCTGTTGGTTAGCTGAAAATAAGATCTTGTTTTCCAGAAGGATGGAAGTCTGCTGTGTTTTGGAGGGCTGGACTAGAGTCTCTCCAGTGCTTTGGAAAGTTTTCTTGTCTTCAAACTGCTCTGAGTCACAGGAATATTATGCAGCCTCATAAGGAAAAGAATTTATCTTAGTATCAAGTGAGCATAAGTCTGTGCTGTGTTCAACATTCAAAAAAGTTTTTTTTGTTGTCTGTAGGTTTTGGTTTAAGTTGGAACACATTAGAGAAATTCATTAAGAGTTATACATTATAATGGTTGTTTCGTTTCTTGTTTGTAATTGATAAAAGTTCTTGCTAATTATCTTGCTATACATGTTATCTATATTCTTAAATAAAGTTTGTTTGATAAAAGCTCCCTGATGGGTCATTTAATTCACACCTGATCCGAAACACTTCATGCTCATCCTAACCAAATTCAAGGTGTAAAATTTATGATTTAGGCGACTTATGGTAAAACACTTTGGAGCTTTTAACCTGAAACATAACAAGAACAGAAGTTGCAAAGCAAAGTTTACTATTATATTACCACATTATCTTGGAGAAAAATATACATTTTATTCCATATTGGTTCTAAAATTGTGTGTACACCTTCAGGAAAGAACAGCTATTATTCCCTATTACTAATCTTTGCTGAGTGAAACGCTATTGAAATAATCTCGTGTTTTATACGGAAGACTGACTAACGACTTCTAACATCTTAGGCCAAACAGCATTTTTTCATGTTTAACGTTGACTTATAAAAGACAGAGGGATGGAAAGAGAAGACTGGAGCTCAAATTTATGCTGCATTATGATTGGGATTTCGCATTATAGGTTAGAAATAATTGTACTGATGTTGGTCTCTTGGACCTATATTTTTCATTCGAAACACTACTCACACATATTGCCCTCACTGTTTGTTGCCTCAACGCCCAACAATGTCCCAGTGATGTCTACAGTGCTTTATGTTGCTTGCCAATCATGTTGCCAGGGAACTCGCTGTAGGGTATCGCTATCGGTGGGACTGGAAGATTCCACTGATAGCAGGGGCTGGAAAATTCAGCCCCATATTTTGGATTTTTTTTATCAATGAATTTGTATGGTTGTGAGGGGGAGAAACACCATCATGCTTGGCAAACTAGTGCTAGCTTTTGTTGACAAAAATATTTTTCTCTGTGAGTTTACGGAAAAGCAAATTTTCAACCTGCTAATTCTGCATTATTAATACATCTTCTGACCTGTATTCCTTCACAATCAAACATGAGGCCATCCAAAACTCTGATGCTCATGTACATAATTGCACTAAGCCTTGTTCACCTCAAGTCTGGGTTTGCTGACATACATTGACCCTCACTCCTCCCTACCGATATAATTTCCCCAGCCCATAACCCTCTGAGATTTTTGCACTCTCCTAACCCTGGGATCTCCTGCACCTCTCAAATTTTAATCGCTCCAGCATTAGTTTCCATGCTATCAGTTGCCTAATCCCTAAGCTCAGGTTTTCCCTCCCTAAACCTCTCCGCCTCTCAATTTCTATCTTCCCTTTTTTTTAACATGATTCGGTAGCACAATGGTTAGCGCTGCTGCCTCACAGTGCCTCAGGTCACTGACTGCATGGAGACCCCTTGTGTCCACCTGCGTTTCCTTCGGGTGCTCCGGTTTCTTCCCACAGTCCAAAAAACATGCTGATTAGGTGCATTGGTTGTACTAAATTCTCCCTCAGTGTAACTAAACAGGCACTGATATGTGGCAACTCGGGGATTTTCACAATAACTTCATTGCAGTGTTAATGTAAGCCTACCTGTGACACTAATAAATAAACCTTAAACTCTTAAAACTTATCTCTGGCCAAGCTTTGTCCTAATATCTCATGTAGTGTTATATTTTGTTTTACAATGATCCTGTGAAGCGCCTTAATGTTAAAGCCGCTATATAAGTTGTTGGGTTTTTTTGTTGCTGAATATCTATTAATGTACTTTTCTTTCCTGGTATAATGCCTCTATGTAAAGTTTACAAGGAGGAAATAGCAAGGCATCTTGAGGGGAATTGCTTGATAGAGCAGACACAGCACGGTTTCGTTAAGGGGAAGTCGTGTCTGACAAATTTATTGGAGTTCTATGAGGATGTGTCTAGGGCGGTGGATAGAGGAGAGCCGGTGGATGTGGTCTTTCTTGATTTTCAGAAGGCGTTTGACAAGGTACCTCACAAGAGGTTATTGCAGAAGGTCAGGGGGCATGGAGTTGGGGGTAGGGTGTTAGCGTGGATAGAGGATTGGTTGTCAAATAGGAGGCAGAGAGTGGGGGTTAATGGGTGCTATTCGGATTGGCGGTTGGTGACTAGTGGAGTGCCCCAGGGGTTGGTGCTGGGGCCTCCGCTATTTACCATTCATATAGATGATCTGGAGGAGGGAACCGAGTGTATGGTGTCGAAATTTGCTGATGACACCAAGATTGGTGGAACGGCAAATTGCGCGGAGGGTGTGGAGAGTCTGCAGAAGGATCTAGATAGGCTGGGCGAATGGGCCAGGAAATGGCAAATGGAATTTAATGTTGGCAAGTGAGAGGTGGTCCACTTTGGTAGGAATAATGGTAGGAAGGACTATTACTTACGTGGCAAAAAACTGCAGCAGGCGACGGTGCAGAGGAACCTCGGGGTCCTTGTACATGAGTCACAAAAACCCAGCCTGCAGGTGCAGCAGGTGGTCAGGAAGGCGAATGGGATGCTGGCCTTCATAGCGAAGGGAATTGAATATAAAAGTAGGGAGGTCTTGCTGCGGCTGTATAGGGCATCGGCGAGGCCGCAGCTGGAGTACTGTGTGCAGTTTTGGTCGCCGCACTTACGCAAGGGTATATTGGCCTTGGAGGGAGTGCAGAGGAGGTTTACTAGGCTGATACCGGAGTTGAGGAGGTTGAGCTATGAGGAGAGGCTGAATAAACTAGGCTTGTACTCATTAGAGTTTAGAAGAATGAGGGGAGATCTCATTGAGACGTATAAGATGATGAATGGGATGGATAGGATAGAGGTGGAGAGACTCTTCCCACTCAGAAAGGACAGTAGGACTAGGGGGCACAGCCTCAAGATAAAGGGGGGGCGGTTTAGAACAGAGTTGAGGAGGAACTTCTTCACTCAAAGGGTGGTGAATCTTTGGAATTCTCTGCCCGTTGAGGTGATGGAGGCTGCCTCGCTAAATATTTTTAAGACGCGGGTTGATGGGTTTTTGATAAGCGAGGGGATTAAGGGTTATGGGGAGAGGGCGGGAATGTGGAACTGAGACACGACAGATCAGCCATGATCTTATTGAATGGCGGGGCAGGCTCGAAGGGCTGGATGGCCTACTCCTGTTCCTATTTCTTATGTTCTTATGTTTATTTATTAGTCACAAGTAGGTGTACATTAACACTGCAATGAAGTTACTGTGAAAACCCCCTAGTCGCCACACTCCAGCACCTGTTCAGGTGAACTGAGGGAGAATTTAGCACGGCCAATCCATCTGACCAGCACATCTTTCGGATTGTGATAGGAAACCAAAGCACCCGGAGGAAACCCGCATAGACACGGGGAGAATGTGCAAGCTCCACACAAATAGTATTCTAAGCTGGGAATCGAACCCAGATCCCTGGTGCTATGAGGCAGCATGCTAACCACTGTGCCACCATGCTGCCCCCCCCCCCCACCCCCCCGCATAAACATGCGTGCGCTATACATCAATTCTTGTGTCAATTCTTGTGTGAAAAATGCATTGATGCAAGGCAGAAACTTTAGTGTCGCTGCAGAGATTTAATCCAGGCTTAGTTCAATAAATGTGATGCCAGATCATCTTGAGAAGATAAGCTCACATTTGATTAACTGTACACCGGCAGCAGGATACAAATAATACAAGATAACATTTAACAACATCACACGGGCTGGATTGTACATCTCCCTTGTCCCAAAACCCTAAATTCCTGCCTGAGATGAATGGACCTTTCCATTGTCCGTCCTCGCCCGCTCCGATTCCCGTGGTGAGCGGGGCTGTAAAATTCTGGCCTTTTTGTTCCAAATTTTGAAATCCTTTGGATAACTTTTTCTCTATCAGCTTCCAGGCTCGGTATAGATGAAGGTTTGCCACATGCTGAATGCATGCTGGTTAACAACAATATCGAACAAGAAAAAGCGCAACCAATTTTCACCTTCAACAGCTCCACCATTACTGTGGCCACTACCGTAAACATGCAAAGGTCCACCACTGACCAAATGTTGAAATGGCCCATCCATATCTAGGCTGCAAGAACAGAGCACAGTAACTATCTACTCCCTCAAAGCCTGGCCACCACTTTTAAGGTTCAAGTCAGCGCTGGGGTAGGATTTCTCATCAGTTGGCTGAATGGATGAAGCAGTGGCATAGGTATTGTCACTGGATTGGTAATCCAGAAACACAGGGTAATGCCTTGGGGACTCAGGATTGAATTCTACCATGGCAGATGGTGTAATTTGAATTCAATAAAAATCTGGAATTACAGGTCTAATGATGACCATAAAATCATTTATTGATTGTTGTAAAAAAAAGACATTCTGGTTCACTATTGTCCTTTTGGGATGGAAATCTGACACCCTTACCTGATCTGACCTACCTGTGACTCTCAACCCACGTCAATGTGGTTGACTCTTAAATGCCCTTGGAAATGGCCTAGCAAATGGTAGGGCCTAAGGCGGCATGGTGGCACAGTGGTTAGCACTGCTGCTTCACAGCTCCAGGGACCTGGGTTCGATTCCTGGCTCGGGTCACTGTCTGTGTGGAGTTTGCACATTCTCCTCGTGTCTGCGTGGGTTTCCTCCAGGTGCTCCGGTTTCCTCCCACAGTCCAAAGATGTGCATGTTAGGCTGATTGGCCATGCTAAGAAATTGCCCCTTAGTGTCTTAAGATGTTTAGGTTAGCAGGTTAAATATGTAGGGATTTGGGTATAGGGCCTGGGTGGGATTGTGGTTGGTGCAAACTCGATGGGCTGAAGGGCCTCTTTCTGTACTGTAGGGTTCTATGATTCTATGATGCAAACTACGCAGTTCAAGGGCATCTAGTGATGGACAATAAATGTTGGCCCAGTGAATGATGGCCACATCCCCTGAACAAAAAAACTGCAACAACACCCAAAAAGAATGAACACCATCGAAGGGAGGGAAAGTCATTTAATGAGCAGCTTTCCCACTGGACTTAGTAACCACCCCCTCCATCAGTGACAGTCTACAGAAACAACTGCAGTAACACAAGTACCGAGGTCAATTCTGTCGCTCAGTCACCCTGTGGTTTGTACCTTGAGAAGGCCGGAGCATCAATGTCATGAGAACACATTTTTTACACGGAAGGTGGTGGGTGCCTGGAAGATGCTGCCTGGGGTAAGTAGTGGAAGCAGACATGATAGTGACTTTTAAGGGGTGTCTAGACAAATACATGAATAGGATGGGAATAAAGGAATATAGTCCCTGGCAGGGTCGGGACTTTTAGTCACATGGGCAGCACGACAGGTTCATGGTCAGGGCAGGCTTGGAGGGCTGAGGGGCCCGTGCTATAATTTTCTTTGTTCTTTATTCTTTGTATAATGAGGTAGAACTGTGGCAATCTGA
Organism: Carcharhinus amblyrhynchos; assembly: GCF_965287045.1. NCBI lineage: Eukaryota > Metazoa > Chordata > Chondrichthyes > Carcharhiniformes > Carcharhinidae > Carcharhinus > Carcharhinus amblyrhynchos. The sequence goes on along the minus strand of NC_137334.1, from coordinate 83,536,643 downwards.
GCGATAACAAATGGCCTGTGCTGTAATTTTCTTTATCCTTTGTTCAACATCATCTATTTCATGTTTCTCACCATTATGACTTGGATGTATATATCCTCCTTCCAAACAATAAACAGCCAGTAATACCAATAGCAATTCATAATGCTGAACTCTGTCAAAAAGCAACTCATAATGCTGAACCCTGTCAAAAAGCACCAGCATAAATATATTACCCTGTGGATTTGCATAATTTGAAGAATTAGAGCTAGGTCAAAAACAAAATCATAAATTTCATGATGTTAATACATAGTTCAATGCATAGGGTGATCGAAAGACACAATGGCAGTGAAATCCTTTGCAAGATTCATCTAAATGGGTGGCAAAATGGTTAGCACTGCTGCCTCTCAGTGCCAGGGACCCAGGTTCAACTCCAGAGTGACTGACTGTGCGGAGTTTGCACATTCTCCAAATGCCTGCGAGGGTTTCCTCCGGTGATCCGGATTCCTCCCACAAAGATGTGCAGGTTAGGTTGATTGGCCATGCTAAATTGCCCCTTAGTGTCCCAAAATATATAGGTTAGGGAGAATTAGTGGAGTAATTACATGGGGTTATATGGTAAGTGTCAGTACAGACTTGATGGGCTATATGGCCACTTTCTGCACTGTAGAGATTCTAAGAATATGTCTGAACCTGAGCAAGTGAGAAACACTCATATCTGGTGCCAGAATATGTTAGGCCCGATCAAACATATCATGTATCTTAAATCAAGCAAGGATCCCAGGAGGTGGAATCACAGATTCATCGGCCCAGTTGGATAGGCTAAATACTGCCAGAGATATACCATCCAGCCATTCAAGATGAGGTCCGGTACGAAAAGGAATGCAAAAACCAAGCTGCGACAAAAATCCAAAGACATTGGATGTAAATCGGCAGTGCACGCACAAAGGGCCGATGTAGGAGAAGGAGGCAGAGAATCTTGGTGCAGAGAGACTGCGCCGATATGGAATATATTTCCATAACAGATACATGTTGAAGCTGTTTTATCTTCACGTATATTGCAATAGTGTCTTTTTCTTAATGCCTCACCATGTGCCACCGCGCCCGCTACCCCCCCCCCACCCCCCACCCAACCTAAACGTCTTGTTTTCACTATCAGATTCGGTATTGGGTAGAAGGTGGTAACCCGAACTGTATCATTTGATTTTGTTACTGTCAACAAAACACACAGAAAAGCAATCTCGTGTTGTCTATTTGAGAACTTAATGATTTTCTGTAATGGTCTGATGAGTTGAAGTGCAACAGCTTTGAAATTCCAGATGGTGCAAGGTTTCCTTGTTACATCTGACTCAGTTATAAATGAGGCAAGTATTTGATCCCCAAAGAAAACTCCTGGAATGGCAGAGCGAAGGTTACAAATTAAATAACACCCGCCTCAAAAGAAAAAAAAAACAAAGCAGTACTAACTTCTCTTCTACTTTAAGGTCTGGATACAATGTAGATGATAACAAAAAATGAAATCGCTCACAACCGCGGGGGGAATGATTCATAACCACCCTTTATATCCATTTTAATGGATTATTAAAAACAGATGTTTCAGCTGAGGAACAGTTTTGCTGACGCACAACTTAAGCTGTGTTCACATTATGGGAGTTGTCATAAAGTTGTCATGCCCAGAATTGAAGTATTTGTCATGTCTTCCTTGGTTCATTTATTATTTTCTGTTGACGTTTTTAGTGTAAAACTTATTTTAAAAAATGTTGGGTACCAGAATATCAGCAAGCGGGTGCAACTACTCTGTCCTCACACCAGCCTGAACAAAACATTCCAAGATGGAAATCAAACGTAGTAAAATGGGATTCAATTTTGGGAATCAAGGGGTGGCACAGTGGTTAGCACTGCTCCCTCGCAGCTCCAGAGACCCGGGTTCAATTCTAGCCTCGGGTGACTGTTTGGAGTTTGCACGTTCTCCCCATGTCTGCGTGGGTTTCCTCCAGGTGCTCCAGTTTCCTCCCACAATCCAAAGATCTGCAGGTTGGGTGGATTGGCCAGGCTAAATTGCCCCTTAGTGACTAAAGGCGTATAGGTTAGATGGATTAGCCATGGTAAATGTGCACAGTTAAGAAGATAGGGTGGGGGAAAGGGCAGGGGTGAGGTACTCTGTCAGGGAGAGTTCGTGCAGACGCAGTGGGCCGAATGAACTCTTCCACTCCGCAGGGATTCAATGATTCTATATTGATTGTGGGGGATTCAGCAATGGTAGTGTCATTGAATGGCGAGGGGAAATGGTTACCTTCTCCTTATTTGGAGATGGTCATTTCCTGATACCTGTGTGACGTGAATGTGACTCACCACTAGTCACCCCAAGCCTGAATGTTCTCCAGCTCTGCCAGCACTGTAAGGATTCAATGATTTTTCTGCCCTCCATGGAACCAGCCACCAACCCCCCCCACCCTCCCCACCCCACCTCCCCACCCTCTGCCCCAGAAGCAAAAGCAGTCTGCCATTTACCAGCAGCAAGATCTTCTGGTCCCATTACTGTCAATGGGATTTCTGTCGATTGCACCCAGGGTGGGTGGGGTTTGGGGGAAGATGCGGGTGGAGCGACTGTCAATGGGACCAGAAGATACCACCATTGGGAATGGTCACAAAATCCCACTATTGGGATGATTCATTTTCCTATGACAAGCCTGCCATTAAAAGCAGGCATTTACACACTTATGGAAAGCAGAATTAGTTTATAATCCATGCCGGAGTATATCCCAAGCCAGCAGAAACATCAATCTGCTAATTTCTGTACTATAGGACATCGTTACACGAGTAGATTATTGACAATGGAACTTCAAAACTGTCCATTCCATTGCCAAATATCACCAATTTATACACAGCACCTGGTCAAAGTAGGTCAAAGTAGGGCAGAATTAAAATCTACTGTGTCATAATAACTCTGTTGTTCCTAGAATCCGGTCAGAAGTTTTCAGGGTTCCCTTGAGGTGCAGGACATTGATTCCAGAACTGAGGCCCATTGTGCAGTTTAGTGGCGATAGATGGGGAGTGCATCCCCTGGTGTTGTGGGATCAATAAATGTAGTCTTATTAGTTACTGTGGAAGACGTTCTTGTGAGCACATTGTTTAGACTCCCTCCCTCTAGACCATACGTTCTGGGTTTCAGTACAGAATTGTTAGCCACTGAAGGAATGTTCCTAACATGATTCAATGGGCTTGTAAATCTTTCCACCACTATTCCCCAAACAAAAAGAATATGTGTCTGTACAAAGAAAAATTACTTCCTATGATCATTTTCCCTGGGGTTTTGGCCAACTGTGTGCGAAGGGTCAGCTTCCAATGCATACTTTTTGAAAGACTAGTTTTGATGTGAGATTTTTAAAAATTTTAAATTGCACAAATTGGGGTAGTGTTTCCAATTGGAAATGTTGACAAAGCGCTGGAAAGGCTGGACTTTTATTCCTATATTAAGGATATAACTTAGCTCCTAGTTAATAATCTTTAGTGCTGATTAACTTAAACTAGATAACATTGGGGTTCCAAATCCTTGAAAAATGTTAACCTATGTGAAATTTAGGTGTACTACAAACTAATTTAAATATAAGATGAGTTGGTATTATGTAAGTTAAAGAAAGGTGTGTGTGTGTGTGTGTGTGTGTGTGTGCGTGTGTATGTGTGTGTGTGTATGTGTGTGTTTGTGTGTGTTGTAGAGTGAATTAAACAGGGGGAAGGTTACTGGAACAGATTGTCTGTGAGGTTTAAGAGCTGAACAGTTAAAGATGTTGTGGTGATGCACTGCTGACAGAAGGTTATGGTGAGTTTGAGTTATAAGTAAAATAAGTTGGATCTGAAATTTGCATTGTGAGATAAGTGGGAAAGTTTTTTCAGCTATAGAATTTCAGAGTTAACAACAAATATTTGCATCTTACAATGAATAAATGGAGAAATGAAACATTTAATTAACTCAAAATTAGAGGCAAAATGGAAACTTTTTTTATATTTGGAGAAATTAATTGAAGAGAATGGGAACTGAGGTGAAAGGAAAAAAGGATAGTTAAAGAGGGATATTTAACTGAATTAGAATGGCTGAGGGGGAAAGTCCTGAAGACTGTATGTGGACTGCTGTGAATGTTTTGAATTGGAGGCAGCCACTCAGAGTTAAACCAGAAATCTTTGCTTTTGAAAAACAGCTTGAATTCCATATCAGAGTGGAAGTGTTTGAAAAGCTGTGTGGTAGTCTTTATTAAAGTGACAATTCTTTGACTTGAGTGATATGACTGGAGTTGACAATCTATAAGGGGGTTATTTTCAAGAAGGTAGAATACTTGTGTACCATGCAGATTTTGTTTTGGGGGGGAGGATTGCTTTATAAGATTATTTTAACTGCGTAAATTTAATCTTGCGTGCATAATTTTTTTGTTGTGAATAAATCTTTTCATTTTTAAAATTCTAAAGGTTTGATTTGATTTGGTTTATTATTATCACATGTGTTGGTATACAGTGAAAAGTATTGTTTCTTGCATGCTATACAGACAAAGCATACCATTCATAGAGAAGGAAACAAGAGTGCAGAATGAAATGCTATAGTCAAAGCTAGGGTGTAGAGAAAGATAAACTTGATACAAGGTAAGTCCATTCAAAAGTCTGACAGCAGCAGGGAAGAAGCTGTTCTTGAGTCAGTTTGTATGTGACTTCAGGCTTCTATATCTTTCTCCCGATGGAAGAAGATGGACGAGGGAATGTCTGGGGTGCCTGGGGTCCTTAATTATGTTGGCTGCTTTGCCGAGGCAACAGTGTAGACACAGTCAATAGATGGGAAGGCTGGTTTGCGTGATGGATTGGGCTACATTCACAGCCTTTTGTAGTTCCTTGTGGTCTTGGACAGAACAGGAGCCATACCAAGCTGTGTTACAACCAGAAAGAATGCTTTCTATGGTGCATCTGTAAAAATTGGTGAGAGTCGTAGCTGACATGCCAAATTTCCTTAGTGTTCTGAGAAACTAGAAGCATTGGTGGGCTTTTTTAACTTCTGTGTCAGCATGGGGAGACCAGGATAGGTTGTTGGTGATCTGGACACCTAAAACTTGAAGCTCTCGACCCTTTCTACTTCGCCTCCACTGATGTTGAGAGGGGTATGTTACTAGTGTTACTGAAGTTCAATCATTTAGGGTCAGTAGCTCTTCCCTCCTTGCTTTCACAATAAGCAAAGAGTTTATGGTCACTAAGGCAGACCTTACCTTGAGGTTTGGCTTGGTCAGCAGTGACAGTCCTGACACAGTGTCCTTCCACAGTGGTGGAAGTTCAGGCCAGACATAAACCTGCACGGAAAATTCACAATTCCTTTACATGGTTAGGCTGATTTCAGAGGAATTGTACCAAGAACTGCAATTGCGAAGAAAGAGCAGGCTACCAACGCTAAGGCTAATGTCTATTATGGCGACTGTGGGCATTACACTTGGCAAAAATCTGGTGGAGCAATTTTGAGTGGTAAAATTACTTTTGTGGGTTTACGAGAAGCAGGTAGGGATTTGCTGGAATCCACAAGGATAATATAAACTGCTATTGCCCTGGGATCCTCTCTCCCACACAATTGAAAATCTCATTCTGACCCAGCAAATGGTTTTGCAACCTGGATCCCCAATCTGGCCATTCAAATGTTCCACTGGCTCGCAATGGGCAAGCTCCATTGGAATGCTCATTCAAGATCTGTAGCTTCCTGCCAAATGTTAATGCCCCATTCGCTTACTCCACTGGAAGTTTTAATCTACCTTCTATTTTATCTTCACAGTTAACAATAACTGGATAAGAAGATATAGTCATTAATATTCAGTTAGAAATGTTGCACTTATTCTGGACAATGAAGCAGCCAGATTGTGGTTGAAAACACAACTGGTTCCCTCATGTCTTTATTGGAAGGAAACATGTTACTCTTACTGTTGTGGCTTGTACATGATTCCAGCACCACTTCACTTTAGCTTGCTCTTAACTGCCCTCTGAAGTGACCTGGTAAGTCACTTCCTTGCATCAAATCTGTGCCAGTCGCTTAAGAAGGAGGCTTACCACCAACTTTTTGGGGCAACTAGGGATGGGCAATAAATCCCAACCTTGTCAACGATACCCTCACCCCAAGATTGAATTTATAAGAATTGCAGTTTTCAGGTCTGAGTCGAAGGCCTCATGACAGGAAGTACAAAATGTGGAGCATATTGAACAATGTCTCCATTTTAATATGAAGGAGTTTGCATTGTCTGCTCTGATTCACAGAAGATAACGTGCGACCAGAGGTAGCAACATAATTAATGTCTTGGAGTAGTCTTATCTTTCAGGTCAGGCTAGGGTAGTGAATTCTTTTCTTTTGTACCAACAACGAAAAGTGCACACTTGCCATACCTATCACAATTTTTCTGAAATATAAGGGTTAAACCATAGTCGAAAAGGCAGAACGTTACATTATATCCATCATTTGCGAATATGAAAGACTGTTATCATAGCATCACATTCAGAATTCATCATCTCCCTTTTAGGGTAGGATAGGAAACTTAATTAATGACTCCAGATTACTCAGAAACAACTTCTGAATTGCTCCAAAGATACTGTCAAATATCCAGCACAGAGACATGTATTACTCTTATGTGTGGACATTTCTACACATTCCTTTTTAGTTTCTTGCCTTATCATAGAATCAAACAATCCTCATAGTGCAGGAAGAGGCAATTTGGCCCTTTGTGTTTGCATGGGCTCTCTGACAGAATATCATTGAATATTAGTAGGTACACATTCCAGCCTTTTCATTATTTCATATGCCTATCAGGTCAGAACTAATTCTCCATTGTTTTAAAGTAAATAGACCTAGCTTTCAGCTTATGCGAGTAATTAAAATCCTCTAAGTTGGGAATCAGTCTTCTGGCTCTACTGGAAACTGATTTCAGGGCCACTATGTAAGAGGACTAAACTGGACTTTGTTCTCTTGAAGCAGACTAAGTAATGTCCCATATAAGGACAGAATGGTGTCCTTTGACTGATGCTGAATTGTACAATTAATTGTTCATAGCTATGTTTTTTCTGCTTTGGCCATGAACTTTGTGCAGTAACACCTCAATGCTTCTCTTTCTCAAATGAATTCAGTATTATTGCCTGGAAGAACTAATTATATTCTTTTTGGGCTTGCCAATGTGAATCACATTGCATTCATCTAGGTTAATTGCAATTTGACACTGTTTGACCCATTTAATTATGTATCTAAATCATTTTATTTTTGCAGAATTCTGTAACAGTCTAAATGCTTGCACTTATTCTTGTATCTTCTACGAACTTACTGATCACACGTCCAATAAATGGAAATAGTTACAAGGTCCTGGTTCTGACACCAATGCTTACAGTGGTAACCTGCCACCAAGCTGACCCACAACCAGTGACTTCAACTTCCTGCTTGCAGAGTTGGAACCAACTTCAAGTCTAATGGACCAAATTTCCGCTGATTACACGATTTTTTATTTTGTCAAGTACCTTAGCAAATGCTGTCAGAAAACCCAGGGAAACAAAATCCTCTTGATTACTCTCATTCACCACCTGAGTAAATTCTTGAAAAGACTCAAGCAGTTTTGGAAGTGATAACTTTTCTTCCTCCTAAAATCATGTTACTAATTTCTAATGGTCTCTAATAGTTTTATATAGAATCCCTATAGTGCAGAAAGAGGCCATTCAGCCCATTGAGCCTACACCGATGACAATGCTACCTAGGCCCTAACCCTGTAAACCCATGTATTTTCCCTCTCTCTAGTCCCCCTGACACTGAGGGGCAATTTTTTAAGCATGGCCTATCAACCTTATTCACACTTCTTTAGACTGTGGGAGGAAACCTGAGCACCTGGAGGAAACGCATGCAGATACAGGGAGACTGTGCAAGTTCCACATGGACAGTGACCTGTGCCTGGAACTGAATCTGGGTCCCTGGTGCTGTGAAGCAGCACTAACCACTGTGCCACTGATATATCTGCTTTCCCAGTGATTGCAAAAATGCAGATGATATATTCTTATATTCTTATGTTCTTGTAAAGCCTATTTTCTGGTCTATCCAAGTTGGCATCCTTATTTATTTCAACAGTTCTAATTATTATTCTTTATGATTTTGTTGTCCACTGCACAACCCACAGCTAATATTGAACCACCAATTATAATATTGGACCACTAATTACAGTCACATAAACTGATGCAAAATAACCATTTAACAGCTCTGTTTCGGATCAGGAGTTCGGGGGAGGGCCAGATCAAAGTGTCACCAAAAAGATGAAGTGTAGTTTATTAATTTTGTTTGAAAAGAAATTGTCTTACGTTTTATGCATGAAATCAAATTTCACCTGTTATACCTCCATTAAGTGTTTTTGCAAATATCTGTCAAGAACTAATTTGTGCAACAGTGGGACTAACAGTTAATTGAAGATATCTGGTCATCTAATCCATGAACAATGGGTGGCACAGTGGTTAGCACTGTTCCCTCACAGCACCAGGGCCTCGAGTTCAATTCTGGCCAGGAGTGACTGTCTGTGTGGTTCTCACGTTCTCCCTGTGTTTGTGTGGGTTCCCCCCAGATGCTCTGGTTTTTCCCACACTCCAAAGATAGGGTTAGGTTGATTGGCCATGCTAAAAAATAATATCCCTTAGTAGGGGATTAGCAAGGTAAATACATGGGGTTACAGGGATAGGACCTGCGTGGGGTTGTTATTGGTGCAGGCTCTGTGAGTCGATTGACCTCCTTCTGCACTGTAGAATTCTACTCTATGAACTTGGAGACTCCAATCCAATGTTGAAAATCATACAATACAACCTCATGATTGGCTTAATCAGAGCCATTCTACTCAGAGTAGCGCAGTGTAAGTGTTGCATTTGTAAAGGTGACCTTGTTCACTTCATCTGTTAAACCCAAACCCTATCTAGCTGTGCAGGTGTATGTAGAAGTTTTCGCAGCAACAACCTGAAGAAGAACAGGGAATTCTCCTTGTGTCCTGGTCAACATTTACCTTCAGCTATAAACAGATTAGATGCCATTTTTCTCCTTTGCTGCTAATGGGACCTTGCTGTGAGGAAATTAACTTCTGCCACAACACTGACAATATTTCAGAAGGTAATTAATGGAATGCGAATCACTTTGGGAGCTCCCGAGGACATGATAAGTTACTGCACAATGCAAGTTATCTTCTTTATTTCTTTAATAGGTTAAGCAGTTACAGGCGATGTATTTGCAGAAGTTTTACTGCCAAATGGTTACATCCCTCAGAGTGAAACTACTGCAACTCCTCGGGTATGGAATTGTTATTGAAATGTATAATGCTTCGAAATTGGGGTGGGGCAGGGTAGCTATCAGGGGTGCATCAATGGATATTGTACCAAAACAGTTGGAACTTTCTCTAGACCTCAAAAAGGAAAAAAAAGTAGCAAAGTGATGGAGTAAATTTTATTATTTAGGATTTAGATTATGTTACAAATCCTTGTCACTTTGAATATGTTTAGAAAATAAAGTGCAACTGTTCTAATACACTGCCACAGATTTTTTTTTCATTCATTTGCAGGACATGGGCATCGCTGGCTGGCCAGCATTTATTGCCAATCCTACGTTGCCCAAGAACAGTTGGGAATCAACCACACTGCTGTGGCTCTGGAGTCACATATCATAGAACACTACAGTGCAGAAAGAGGCCCTTTGGCCCATCGAGTCTGCACCGAACATAATCCCACCCAGGCCCTACCCCCACATCCCCCCATCCCCCCATATTATACCCACTAATCCCTCTAACCTACGCATCCCTAGACACTAAGGAGCAATTGTTTATCATGGCCAATCAACCTAACCCGCACATCTTTGGACTGTGGGAGGAAACCGAGCACCCGAAGGAAAGCCACGCAGACACGAGGAGAATGTGTAAACTCCAAACAAACAGTGACCCGAGCCAGGAATCAAACCCAGGACCCTGGAGCTGTGATGCAGCAGTGCTAACAACTGTGCTACCTAGCCACCTACATATAAGCCAGAACAGGTAAGGACTGCGGATTTCCTCCCCTAAAGGATGTTAGTGAACCAGATGGGTTTTTCCTGACAATCAGCAATGATTTCATGGTTATCAGTAGATTTTTAATCCCAGATATTTTTATTGAATTCAAATTCCATCATCTGCCATGGCAGGATTTGAACTCAGGTCCCGAGGGCATTACCTGGGTTTCTAGATTAATAGTCTAGTGATAATACCACTTGACCATTGCTTTCCTTATGATTGAACATATTGTGGAGTGGTAGTTTGGTTTGATCCAGTATCAAAAGACAAATCTCAAATGGAAAAGTGTTCAAAATGTTCAGAACTGCAGTGCAAAATAACATTGCAATGTACAAAGTCTTCTAAACGTACGCTTCACTCCACAAATAAGGCTCTCATTTTGTAGGGATCAGGGAGAAATAATTCTTCAGCTATGTTAAATTTGGTGAGAATAAGCTCACCCTTGGCTAACCTGTGAATCATGAATAAGTGGGAGTTTGCATGCCTAAATCAAAAGGTCATGGGTTAAGTTCACACTTCACAGACTGAGCACAAGACCCAGGTTGATTCCATGGTGTAGTACTGAGGCAGCTCTAGCCTGTTGGAAGTATCTCCCTTTGAATGCGACACTAAAAGAGATCTGTTTTCTCTTTCAGTTGGATATAGGCAATCTAAAGTTACTGCTCTGAAGAGGAGCAGGAGAGAAACACCCTATTGATTGTTCTGACTGACATTAGGAATCAACATTATCAAAGAAACAGATGGTCTGATCCCAGTGCTATATTAGGAACCTTGCTATTTGCAACTTGGCCTCTATCATTCCGAAGGGCGACGATAATTCCAAAGCACTTAATTAACTGCAAAGCACCTTGCCGTGTCCTGAGGATGAGAAAGATGCAGGGTGGCACGGCAGCACAGTGGTTAGCACTGCTGCCTCACAGCACCAGGGACCTAGGTTCGATCCCCAGCTTGGGTCACTAAGCGTGTGGAGTTTGCACATTCCCCCTGTGCCTGCATGAGTTTCCTCCAGCTTCCTCTCGCAGTCTGAAAGATGCGCTGGTTAGGTGCATTGCCAATGCTAAATTTTCTTTCAGTGTACCCGAACAGATGCCAGAGTATGATGACTAGGGGATTTTCACAGTAACTTCATTGCAGTAAGCCTACTTGTGGCTAATAAATAAACTTTATAAATGCACTTTTCTTTCAACCCCCTTATGTTCTTTTCCTGAATGGATATTTTCTTTAGGACCAATATACCTAGACACTCTAGGCTACATGCAGATGGATGTTCCAGTCTTTTTTCCTCCTTGGAACCTCGACACATTTGTTTGATTGGAACCATATAAGCTGATTGCCATCTGACACTTCGTTCCCTGTGCGAATGATGTAGGCTGGGTCCGTGATTGACAGCCTAGACCTCCCAAATTGATGCCCTAAATTTCAGGCATTGACGCTGTAGGGCTCCATGATAAATAGTTCCCAAACCTTCACAAAACTCATTTTCTGCAAAGTACTGAAGCATTAACGCAAAACCTACTGACATTTTCACAACCCCTAGGAAGAAAAATAAATTGTCTGCCAAAATGCCTTCCTAAAACCTAAGAGATTTGTCTGACTTTCAGTTTCAATATTTCTGCACTCGCCGAACATGAAGTAATCAACTGTTGTAATTACCTGTAGCGATGTCAGTTTGGGTCCTTGACAGTTTCAGAATGGTTATTTTCAGCCTTCCATCACGGAGATGTATCTGCAGAGCTCCAGATGCTTCACGAAGTCCATTGTACAGCAACAGGCCATCCTTGTTCCACGTGCGGAATTGGAAGCTGACAGATAGCCCATCCATTTGAGGCGAGCTAGGTAACAGCAAGTAGCTACTGGGAGCCACGAACGTGACCGGAATAATATGCAGTTCCGAACATGAGAAACTTACATTGCCCTGAAGAAGAGAAAAAGAAACACATATTAATGGGACTTTTTTAAGAAAAGAGAAATGTTGATTGAGTTAATGTGTGTCAGGATTCTTTGCAAATCAAGATTGAATGAGAAGGAAGAACATTTTTTAATCTCAGGCTTTCAATACATTCAGACTAACATTACATTGCCTTGGAGCACACAGGAAGTAGTAACAGCTCACTGGGACAATGGAAAACTGTCCAGTGCTCAAAATAAATTGGACCTCTCCGTAGGGATTTCCAGTGGGTGATCCAGTGCTCCTCCCATCACCTGCATAAAGCCTACCCTGGATTAAGTTATAACTATTGTACAAATTGCAGGTCTTGTGAACAAAACTTGCAGGCTGGGGCAGTCCACATCACATTTTGTCAGATCCTGATTGTTAAAGCAACGTCTTTAAATTGCCATCTCAAACTTACATAAATTGAAGAGTACAGCTATGTTTATTTATTAGTCATATGTAGGCTTACATTAATAGGGCAATTAAGTTACTGTGAAATTCCCCTAGATTATCCAAATGTCCAGAGTTTCTGCATGATGGAGACCACCCAGGAAATTCTAAGCCCCGCCCTCAAACGTGGCATTTCCTATTTTTGCAGGGGTGGAACTGAAGTCGGGCCAGGGTCCGTTTGCATAGGCAGCTGACCATTTAAACAACTAGCTGCCTCCATTGACATGGGATCTTGCTAGATTGAGCGTATACAATTCAGAGCTTCCAGATTAGACCAGGTAAGCACGATCTGAACTTGGTGGATTTATTTGGATAGCAAGGATATCCCTTTAGGAGGTAAAGCACTGCTTTGGATATGGTCCTGGGATACACTTGGAAAACTTAAATCATTCTTTGTGAAAGATAAGACGCCCATTATGATTATTAAAAGGAAACATAACTGTGTGTAAAAAGTTATTGAGACTGTCAAACCTGTCAAAGAACTGTCAAACAATTCTCAGTGAGTTGACATGGAGGGAAACAGTAGTGAGCAGGGGACACGGGTTGGCATGAGTTGACAGCCCATGAAACCATCAAATCATGTTCACAATGCTGAGAATGTCACAACTCAAACAGAACACGTACTGATAGCAATCTATTTTGCAGCAAACATGCAGATAAGGTATCTCATGCTTGAGGAGCGCCTTATTGTGCAACAACATCTCTGAACTTGCACAATATCCCAGCCAGCCAATGGTCTCATTTCTGATGTGGGTGCCACATGAAACATTCTTGATTTCCATGTTCCTCTGCTTACTGCTCAAAACAAATCATATCAACTTGGAATGCAAACACAGCAAAGTAGTGGGCACAGCGCTGGATTAATATTACACGCATGAGACATAGGGCATGATTTTTAACACCGCGTTGTGCTCATTTTTGGGTGTGAAAACTTGGTAAAGTTGGGCATGAGGTGAATAGTGTGATCCACGCCCACCTCCATGGTGGTTCCTCCTTTATCAAGGCCCAAAAATGACTGCGATTGGGACCAAAAGGGGTGCGACAGCCATCTAAATGCATTTGCACCCATTTAAATTGACTTAGTGGACTTCATGCCCAACTCCCCCCTTTACCAGCATGTTTGCCCATCCAGAATCGGTGCAAAACAGCCCTACCCAGCACTGCCTCATCCACAAAGCCTGTCAAGCTCACAAAGCAAGGTGTATTGCTGAAGAACAACTAAAGCGCAAGCTATGCAAGTCCACAGCCACCAGCGCAACAACAAATACAGTGTCTACACAAGTCTGTTCAATATGTGCCAAGGACATTCCATGCCCGAATTGGCCTGATCAGTCAACTTCGGACACACCGCAGCCAGCCTCTAAATGACTAATGGTGTCGAGGTCCTCATTGATGACGATGAATGAACAGCTTATCAGTGAGGGTAAAAGGGAATACGCTGCCACTCTGTTTGGTATCAGTGGGGGAGAAAGGGGATCAGCTGCCACTTTGCCTGAGATCAGTAGGGGTGGCGGGATCGGGGGAGGGGCCCATAATTGGTCTGGGTGGCAGAGGGGGTGGAGGGATACAGAGGTTAGTCATGTTGTGGGGGTGCGGCAATGTCTGTAAGGGTCAGGGGGAGGCATTATCCAGTCTTGGAGTGATGTGACAGAGAAGCTACATCCTTTTTTTTTTGCGCGTGTGCAGTTGGAAGCGCTGGTCGGAGCTGAGGGGTTTCAGGGGCATTTAGCCCTACCTACAGGAATCTCTGATTTTTTTTCAATCAAAGTGCATATGGGGGCATCTGAGAACGGGTCTAAAAGTCAGATCTGAAACATTCCCGGTTTCAAGTCCGCCCAGCACTTAGAATGAAAATAGTAAAATGAGGCCCATGATCTCCTGAGCTGCAATGCTTACACTTCGGCCAATGTGTAACACCCTTGTGTGGATGATTGCCTTGTGCCCAGCACTCATGCCTGAGAATAATGTGCTACCCAGCATATGTTTAAGGATTCTGAACATTGAGCCTCCCTTAAAGTTAAGCGTGAATGGAGAATGAAAGACATAAGTGCAGTGCTTGAGCTTTTGAACACTGGAACATTATGTGACATGAGAGAGAAGGAAGGAACTCTTTGAAGCCTCACAAATTGGCAGACAACCTTAATCCTATTGATAGTAAATCAAGCTAGCCCTCAGCATTCTTGCCTCATTATTACTGGTAAGAACAACCATCCTAATGTCACCAATCTTTTTTAACTCTCTTTAAGTATACACACACACACACCATGTCATGTACAAATGTAAGCAAATATATTTAAGGAATGCTCAAATGTGCTATATACAATGTGAACTCAATAACGATCTAAGTGAGATGGCAACCTTAGATCTCACATGCTTCTAAGAAGTGCTCCCTGCCTCATGTTGTCTGATTTGATCTGATACGTTTTTGTTGCATGCATTAGAATTCAGTGAAAAACATTGTTTCTTGTGAGCTATACAAACAAAGCATACCATTCATAGTGACTCAACTACCTAAGGTCTAACCATGAGAGATTGGCTTAACTCATGGAGAGACACATGCAGCAACATTTGAGTTGATGCAAAAACAGGGTATTAGCCAAGAAAGGATGCAAGCCTCCTTTAGGGAAGAAAGCAGAATGTAGTGTTACAGTCTTAGCTAGGGCACAGTGAAAGAGCAACTTAGTGCAAGGTAGTTCCATTCAAAATGTCTGAAGCTGTTTTTGAGTCAGTTGATACCTGAGTTTAGACATTGGAGGAGGTGGAGGCAGCCTATCTCTCTGTCTAAATGACAATGACGAGCGTGGTGACCTGTCTTGTCATGTCGGCTCCCATTTGGGACCTCCTTCAGACTGCAGCCTCTGCATCTCTACTTGGGCAGCCGTGGTCACTAGCACATGAGTAGCAGGCGAGGGCTCAGTAGAGGGACTGAGGAAGTGGAGGAAGATGAGAATCTCTCGATACCTCCACCCTCTTCAGTGAGCTTCACAGCCCAATTTGGTCTTCAGGTGGGGTTGATGGACTCAGGGTGGGTGGATCCAATCCAGCAACTGGTATGCCATCAGGACTACTGCCGTAAAATCCCACTCGAGGCCAACAGAGAGTTCCATTCTGCAAGCAGTAAAATTCCAGCCACTGTCTCAGATTTCCCAATTGGTTTAATATCCCTCACCAGGCATGGAGATGCTTTCTTTCCTAAGACAGGCTTGCATCCTTTCTTGGCTAATACCCTGTTTTTGCATCAACTCGAGTGTTGCTGCACGTGTCTCTCCATGAATTTAACCAATCTCTCATGGTTAGACCTTAGGTAGTTGAGCCACCAGGACAATATGGAGTTCATGATGCTGAGGGACTCCTCCAATCAGCTTCTAGCATCTCCGGGGACTCTGCCAGATATCCACACATCTACTGCTGATTAACTAAATACTACACCTGAGACTTAACATCCCTGCCCACTCGATCATCATCATGACTTTCCTCCCTCCTCTGAGGGTGACTGTACATAGATGTCTCGGACTCTGACATCTACCCCTGCACTCTGGTACAGTGACTTTTACCCTGTGCCATCAACTCTACAAGTCCGGCATCCCTTTGAAGTGCTTGTCATTGAGATGCTGGAGTGTCGGTTTGTCAGAAGTGGTGTTCCTTTCTCAGGCATTTCTTTCTCCTCTTGACGCCCAAAGGATGATCTGGCCCAGCAGTGGGAGTGTGGGGGGGTGGGGGGGGGGGGGGGGGGTGGTGGTGGTTAGTGTGGCGGTGAGAGGGGGTTGTGTGGAGATGGTCAGGGTGCTCATGCTCAGGCTTCCTCTATAATGCAACCTCATTCTCATGCTCATGCTATTACCAATGCTACCTTGTACTCAGGATCATGATCTCCAACTTTACCATCATATTTCATAGTGATTTCAGTGCTACTTTCATCACCCACTAATGGGGATTCCCATCAATAAAAGGCAGCTGGTCAGGAACTGTGCCAATCTCCATGGTCATCTGTTCCACGGGCTAGGTGGTGGCAGCCAGTCAAGTTTATATCTGCTTTAAAAAGGTTTCACTTAAAGTGACTTGGAGATAGCCAATATTTAGTTTACCTTGAACTATGTATTTACACTATTTCCATCCAAGATCTCATGGTATCATTCTCTGTTCTGTGTCTTACTTCCTTGGAACCTCTTGGCCATCTAATTCTCAGGATAGCATTTTCCAGCCAGACTCACCCCAAGACTACAAGTTTAGGCCTGAGATCAATGGAGCTACAAATGGTCCACCCCTGCCTGCTACGATTCCCGTGGTGGGTGGGATGGGGCAATTCCACCCTGAGTCCTGCTTACATCATCGTTAACATCATGGTCTAATTAATATAACCCTCAATACATTACTCTACAATGACCTACTGCCCTTTCAGGCTGCAATAACAGTGTGGATTTATGTTAGCCTGATACATAGGGGCAACCTTGAGCCTACAATCACCATCTGTGCGAATACCACAGGACTCAAGATCCAGAAGTCACAGTTCCCGCCAGCGAGATCACAATTTTGGATCTTCCCCACCGTTTGCCAGTGATGTCACCAGTTCACGCCTAAAACAGGCATGAATCTGCTTGACATTAATTTGAAAGTATTTAAATATTATTAACCCACTTCTCACCAAACATTGACCCTCCACCATATATTGACTTTGGCACAGTTTACAGTAGGTTCACATAGATGAGAGTGTCTTCCCAGGGTTGCAATTTAGCCCCTGGGGGGGAGAGACCTGGCCATACAGTAGCATGGCCATTTATCCTGGCCTTGCCCCTTGGCACAGGTTGGCACTGGTGCTGCCAATCTGGCAGCACTAACATGGCAGTGCCAAGTGCCAAGGGCAGGCCCCAATCAGAGAATCATGTGAAGGGGTGTGAAATTCATTGAGATGTGGTGGTGGCCAGGAGCAGACGGAGGAGCTGGGGTGCTAGAAATGACCATGGTTGGGGGGAGGTATTGGAGATGGGCACAGGGGTGGAGAGGGGGGAAGAAGAAGTTGATGATCGGGGCGAGGTGGTGGAGGAAGGGTTCCAATGACCGGGGTGGGGAAGATGAGGTTGGGGGAGAGAGGAGGTGGTGAGGGGTTAATGATTAGTGAGGGGATGAACGGCTGATTATCTGGGAGGTGGGTGGGTGGCCAAGGGGCCAATGAACGGGGATGGTGGGATCAAACTTAGCAATTAACTAAAAAAGTCAAGATCCCATCAAACTTAAAAAAAGATAAAGATCGTCAGACTCTTCCCGCCGGCAGGATCTTCTGGTTCCACCTACAGTGCACCCTGCCATTGGTTTCCCAGCAGCTTGGGGTGGATTCAATAGGAAATCCCTTTGACAGTAGCGGGACTAGAAGATCCTGTCACCAGCCAATGACAAGGCATCTTCTGGGATTGGATGTATGACAGACTTGGGGATTTTATAGGTTTTGGACTTGGCACACGCTTACAATACACAAAACAAAGTATGAAAAATAAAGAATAAAAGTGTTTTATTCAAAAAGAACTGCCCGGCTTTGAATACTTCCGGTTTTCAGATCCTTCTGGATTTTGGAATGCTGGGTGAGGGGTTCGGTACAAGTCATTGTGCAGAGGTCAGTGGCAGGCCAAAAAATTGAACAAAATATTGAAAGAAAACAGCAAATCTTTTGATTCGTGGTGCAGAAGTATTTCCAATTGGAACTGGGGATTGGCAGGAGTGGGAGCCAATGAAAAGGCAAGATGACTGATCTGCCATTGCCTCACCAGAATCCAGAATCAGAGAATCGACAGAATGGCCAGAATTCTCAAGGCATTCACACCCTGCCAATGCCGCCAGCAAGGACGGAGAATTTGGAGCTTAGCCCAATCACCATTCACTCCGGCGGGACTGGAGAACCCCACCGGCGAGAACAACCGGAAAAGTCTGGCCAATGTTTCTCATCCAATACCAAAATGGAACTTAAAACAACACAATTGGTCTGTGACAAATGTTCTCATTGAATCAATTATTACTTAGTGACATGATATGCTTTTTATTGTTATTTAATTACAAATAAAATTACTCATAGAATCATAGAATGGTTCAGCTGCGGAGAAGTCAGTTCGGCCCATCACGCCTGTACTGACCTATTGAACGATCTATCGATTTTCTTGCCCTTTCTCCTTAGCCCTGTAACGTTTTTCCTGTTAACTATTTATCCATTTCCTTTTTGAATGTTATTATTTTATCCGCTTCCACCCTTTAAGGCCATTTCTTGGTCGCTATTTCCCAACAGGAAACACAGCAGCCATTTTGCACACAGTAAGATCCCACAGAGAAGAACTGCCCTGCTCTCAATAGAATGCAAAGAGATTTATTTTCCTTACATGAACCTAACAGGATCTCATTTTAACATTTTATTCAAAAATGGCATCTCCCTTAGTGCAATAGCCTACTGGAATGTCAGCCTGGTATTTTGGGCTCAAGTCTATGGAGTTTGGTTTCAACTCCTACTTAATCCCAAATGAAAGTGCTATCAACTGAGCCAGCATTGACACTCTACAATTTCCCAAATGCTTTATTCTACAAGCCTTTCAGAACATTTGTTTTCCTGCAGTGTTTCTAAGACCCTTGTGACCTTAATGTACCTTTAAGAAATACTCTTTTTTAAATGTTCTCTGCAGTTGTAAGAAGACCTTTTCCTTTTTGTTCTCATTGTTGCTGGGCCCCCTACTAGAAGTTCTTTTATCGCTACTTCAATGGCTTAAATTGGGTTTTTATTTATTTTTACTCTGGGATCTTTTATGACCTTGCATCGTTAGGGGGAAGATTGATTGACAAGTCAAAGTCAGGTGGTTCTTCCCCAGCATTAATTTTCAGATTTAATTTAGAAGGGGTGGACATCGAGCTGGAAAGTCACGTTTTTTTTCTCTCTCTCCTTAGTTTTAGAAATTCTGCTGTTTGCTGGAAGCAAGATTCCTGGGCTTTCAGTAGTAGAAAATCTGTTCTTGGTGGTTGGCTTGACTAGATCTCCCTGGAGTTTTGGGAAACTGTTCTGACTCCAAGTTTGTCTGTATGTGCCTCAAGAGAACTATAGCATTCAACCAAAGGACTAAATTCCACTATCACATGAACATTAGTCTTTGCTTTGTTATACCCTGGGGCAAGAGTTTTGTTTATGGGGTTTGTTTCATTGGAATGATGTTTAGCTGTTAAGGTTTATGCAATATCATGTTTTTTTCTTGTTTTAATTGATAAAAGTTATTGCCAATTTTCTTACTATATATGTTAACTATATTCTTAACTAAACTTTGTCTGATAAATGCTCCTTAGTGGGTCAGTTGAACATACCTGAAGTAAAATATTTCATGCTCAGCCTAGTCAAATTCAAAGTGCAAAATTTATAATCCAGGTGAGCTCCATGAAACACTTCGGAGTTTCTGGCCTGAATTATAACACTCTATTTAACCCCGTGTCCAATACACAGAGTAAGCTTGGTGACAAAATGGATCTTGTGGCCTCTTTCTGTGTCATGAACGCTCTTGATCCTCTGATGCCGATCATACCATAATGTGTATCTGAGGTTTGTGTCTCTTCGCCAGGTCAATGATATTCACTCCGTTGTAATTGAGGTTCTCGATGCAGCCATGAAAATTCTTCCTCAGAAAATTCACCGATTTGCCTGGAACTGGGATACCTCCGAAACTGAGCTTTGGAATGGAAATAAAAAGGACAGATAAAAAGGAATGATTATTACAGCATTGCTTCACAAGGTAAAATAATAGCAATACACAAAATACTCCAGGATGTTAGGATATTGTGTGTGTGTGTGTGTGTGGCGGCAGGGGGAGGGGAGGGGGGCGGGATTCCGGACATGCTTGCCCCCCAAGGCTGGAAAATCCTGTTCGTGGTCAATGGGCCTTTGTGTGATCCATATCCAGCCTGTTATGATTCCCGTGGGGAAATTCCACCCTGTGAGTTTGATTTTCTCGGGTGCTGCAATACAGCATTTTTTCCTGAAAATTAAATGATTCTCAGTTTCCAATTGCTCTGCAATAGCTGGCAGAATAATTCTGATTTGATTATTGAGAAGTAATCAATTTAGAACTTGCTTTCTTTCATCACAGGGTCTGGAACCTTTGTTCACATTATAAATGATCAAACAGATGCACTGAGAATTGTTGTACACAGCGTCCTGCGTAACCGTTTTAACCCACAGTGTCAATAAAATGTTTTTGTTCAGCTTTGATATGCAATTCTTGCAGGAATGTTGGCCCCTTCCAACAAGTAAATCCAACAGTCCTGATTTTAGCCTTTGTGGCGTTTCTAATGTGACAATTCACCTGCGTGGAATCATAGAATCCCTACAGTGTGGAAGGAGGTCATTCAGCCCATTGAGTCTGCACCTTATCCAGCATCTTACCCAGGCTCTATCCCTGTAAATCCAAGTCTTCACCCTGATAATCCCCCGTACCTATGCATTTTGGGACACTAAGGGGCAATTTAGCATGGCCAATGAACCTAACCCATACATCTTTTGATAGCAGGAGGAAACCAGAGCACCCAGAGGAAACCCACGCAGACACGGGGAGAAAATGCAAACTCCACACAGACAGTCACCCAATACCAGAATCAAACCCAGATTCCTGGTGCAATGAGGCAGCAGTGCTAACCATTGTTTTGCACTGAGCCAATTCCCTGTCCACTGAAGCAGGATGGGAAAATCCCAACCACGGGCAAGGTCAGAGAATTTGGCCCTGGGCCTTTGTACCTGCAAGCATGACACTCAAGTTTCACAGGGTCAAGGTCAAACACCTTGTTACAATGCAGCACTAAATTTCTGTGATGCAATGAGAAACTTATAATTGTGTTTAACTTGCTTTTGGCATTAATTAAAATGAAGGCTATTTGGTTCCTTATTATTCTACACTTGTGGAACATTAAACTGAGACAAAAAGTGAATTACTTATGATTGATTGGGGTATGAACACAGCTATCTCATGTCATGTTCCCTTACACTGCATTAGTAAATATGGTGGTGAATGTAGCAATCATGGACCATGTGAACTGGATAGATTACAGGTTTGATCTATAATCTATTCTGAGTTAGGCAATCTCAGACAGCCTAATGATGAGGGTAAAACTGTACAGACAAGATTTTATTTTGCAAATTTAAGTAGTTACTATTGAAACTTGATCAAATTTAATGCACCAGCATTGTGTTAATGTGTAAATTTCTTTAAAGCTTGCTGAATTGAAAGAGTTACCTTGTTAGCTCGAACTGCTAACACAAAAAAAAGATAATGTTATCAGACTAAATGGGGCCACCACTGGCGCTGCTGTTTGGATATTTGCATCCAAGAAAACACAGCTAGAGAGATCTGTGAGAACAAATCTTCCAGCCATCACAAATTAATGACCTTTTTGCAAATTCAGCCTTCCTCCTCAAGCATAAGTGACCTTGAGATCCACTGACCATCAATAAGGATAAGAGATACCAACAGCAGACATTAATTAGCCAGTGCAATTTAGGGCATCAGGAAGAAAAGTATGAGAACTGACTCTCCAAGAAATTTAGGACTCTTCTGCAGCAGTGAGTTAGATCCATCTTATAGAAAGAGGCACCTATACCCTCCGCTGGGCTAATTATTTGTTGGTGTGATATACATTTAACTTGTCTTTTTTGAGACTTGCATTGTGCTGTACGATTTCCTGTTATTTTTCCTTTAGCTATTAATGGATTTAGCTTTATGTTTAATAAATACACCAGGATTTTGTTCTGAAACTATGTCTGGCTATTTGTCACAAATAAGGTCCAAATCGTGAAACCTGTAGATCTGAATCTCACTTATAGATACAATATCTTACAGCCTCTTAATGTAAATCATAAAATCCCTATAGTGCAGAAAGACACCACGCGGCCCATCGATCACAATCCCACCCAAGTCCTATCCCCATAACCCCACATATTTACCCTGCTAATCCCCCTGACAATAAGGAGCAATTTAGCATGGCCAATCAACCTAACCCACACATCTTTGGAGGAAACCGGAGCACCTGAAGGAGTGTCTCCATTCTGACACGGGGAGAACATGCAAACTCCACACAGACAGTTACCCAAGCCAGGAATCGGACCCAGGTCCCTGGTACTATGAGACAACAGTGCTAACCACTGTGCCACCATGCTGTCCCCATGCCTGAAGTAATGTATTTTGGGGTGCTCTTAGAGTCACATGGACTCAAAACATTAATTCTATTCCTCTCTCCAAGATGCTGCCAGATTTATCTATCATTTTCATCTTTTATTATAAAGTGCAGATATAATGGAGTCAATTCATTATTTCCATTCTCATATGAGTAATTAGATTGACGAGCGTTGAACTCATTGTCCAATTTAGGTCGCGACATTCAGGATACGAAGGAGAAAACTGAAGGGGTGGTTTGGGTGGAGGGGTGGGGGGGGATCATGGGTGAATTGGAGTGGAGGTGGGGTGTGATGTGGGGGGGGTGATGTGTGTTGGGGAGGGAGAGTCGGGGAATGTAAACACTAAAAAGTTCTTTGACTTTTTCAGGATGTTTGAGAATTAGAGGTTAGTTTGATGAGGTTGGCATGCAATGTCTTCAGGAATGACGTATATGGCATTGAGGCGAGTCCTGGATATGAGATTATTCATGATGAGTCCCTATAATCCTATAAGTAGGATTTGTTACGTCTCTAGTCATTCGGAACAAATGTGGCAGAGTTCTCGATAAGGAAATAATAAATTATTTCTGTTGTGCTTCCTGACTGGGGAAAGTTGTTCTCAAGTGTGCATAGTAATTACATTTTTAAAAATTGAACAATTTGTGTTTGGAGTAATTTCAGTGCTTTATCCCACCTTGTTTTTCATCATTCCAAGCGTATTATCTCACTATAAAAACTGGTTGGACAATGGGACCTCCGGGGAGAAATGTGCAGAAAACTGGTCCAAGTTATCT
Organism: Carcharhinus amblyrhynchos; assembly: GCF_965287045.1. Lineage (NCBI taxonomy): Eukaryota > Metazoa > Chordata > Chondrichthyes > Carcharhiniformes > Carcharhinidae > Carcharhinus > Carcharhinus amblyrhynchos. The sequence goes on along the minus strand of NC_137334.1, from coordinate 83,513,282 downwards.
GGATTGCCAAATGTTCCATTGGACAAAATTTTCCAACCCTTCTCACTGGTGGGATCTTCCAGTCCTGCTGGTGGTGAATCCCATTGTATGTTCCCCAGCAGCACAGGGTACGCGGCACAGGGTACGCGGCACACAAATCCCTGTAGTCATCAGCGGGACTGGAAAATCTTGTCGCCGGCCAATGGCGGGCTGCCTCTGCCACTGGGGAATTCACCACCACGGCAGGCATTTAAAAAGAGATTCTTTAATTTTAAAAATTATATTGCAACCAACGTGAAGCCAATGGAGTATGAGATGTCACTCGGTGAGACAACATGCTTCCACAAATGGGACAGAGTTTACTCCATGCTTAGCAATGCGAAGCAGTTTACATTGATGTAAAAGGAAAACCAATTGACGTCCAACAGATTGTACAAGACAAGACATCCCCATTTGGACAACAACAATAAAGAAACTGTAACATTAATCAAACTCTGGTTAACCAGTCCAGGGTCAGGTGACCTCACTTGACGAAGGAAGAGAGTGCCCTTGAAAGGGTACAGAGATTTATCAGAACGGTTCCAGGTGTAAGAGACTTTAGCTGTAAGGTTAGGTGGGCGAGGTTGGAATGGTTCTTCCTGGAGCAAAGGGGTTTGAGGGGAGATTTGACAGAGGTGTACACAACAATGACAGCTTAAGGTAAAGTGGACAAAGCAAATCATTTCTTGTTAACTTATAACGAAGGGACACAGATTTAAGGTTTCGGGCAAGAGATGAAATGGGGACTTGAGGAAGAAAATTTTTATTCAATGAATGGTGATGACCTGGAACTCAAAAGGATTCTGGATGGGTACTTGCAGGAAATAAACATGAAAGCTTTGGAGGTAAGACGGACAGAATGGTACTAACTGGATTGCTCTACAAAGAGCCCCCATAGGATCCACAGAATCCTTACAGTGCAGAAGGAGGCCATTCGGCCCATCAAGTCTGCACTGACAGCTATCCCAACCTGGCCCTAACCCCGCAACCCTACATATTTATCCTGTTAATCCCTCTAACATATGCATGCCAGGACACTAAGGAGCAATTTAGTGTGGCCAATCAACCTAACCTGCACATCTTTGGACTGTGGGAGGAAACCGAAGCACCCAAAGGAAACCCACGCAGACACAGGAAGAATGCACAAACTCCACACGGATAGGAAGTCCAAGCTGGGAATCAAACCTGAGTTCCTGGAGCTGTGAGGCAGCAGTGCTAACCTTGGTGCCATTGTGCCACCCTGGATTGCCTCTTTCTGTGTCACAATGACTCTTTGACAAATATTTGTTTAAGGAGAAATAATTCATTCATCTCAGATGAACTTCCTCCCATTCTCCATCGTCAACACATCATTCTATTCATTTCTCCCTCATCTTGCTTCCATTTACATTGATCGCTGCTGCAACTTGGGGTAGCAATTTTTACATTCTAACCATTCTCTGGGTCAAACACGGAGTCCTTATTGGATTTATGAGCGCCTATCTTAGTCCTGATCTCATTTGCAACATGAATGAAAACTTGGAAATACTTATGTTCAATGTTTGACTTGCCTTCTTCTCAGCTACAAGTCTCACCTCGTAATCAATATCCAGATAATCAAACTCTCCCTTGGTTCGGAAGTGCTGCGTGTGCTTATCCACGGTGAAATTCACTTGCTTGTTGTAGCGTTCAATTGTAATGGAATGCCAGTGCTGATCGTCCAGCAGGCTCCCCAGCGTGACCGAGGTGTGACCGTTGATGGAATGCAACTTTGTGCTACCTAAAATGCAGAAAAAAGTACGGTCACATTTTCACAAATCAATGAAAACCTCGGCAGATACGCCTGAAGCATCAAAATGGAAATCCAGCTGAGCTATATAATGAAACATGGGAACTTTTAAATCAACAGAGAAACTGGTTTGATCAATTTTAAATGATGGGTATCCACCTGAGACATTGAAGTTTACAGCAGGAAAAAAGAGGCTGATTGTAGAATCAAAGGATCTTACAACATTGTGGGAGGTTTCTCAGATCATTTGGCCTTTACAGCTCTCTGGAGAAGTGATTCAATTAGTCGTTCTTCTTCTCTGAGAGTTTTGCTAAAGTTTAAAGTTTAATTATTAGAGTCACAAGTAGGCTTACATTAACACTGCAATGAAGCTACTGTGAAAATCCCCTAGTCGCCACATCCGGGTACACGGAGGGAGAATTTAGCATGGCCATTGCACCTAACCAGCACGTCTTTCGGATTGTGGGAGGAAACCAGAAGATCCAGGGGAAGCCCATGCAGAAACGGGGGAAGAACATGTCAACTCCGCACATACAGTCACTCAAACCAGGAATCAAACCCAGGTCCCTCGCGCTGTGAGGCAGTAGTGTTAACCACTGTGCCCTTATAATTGTTAGCTTTGTTACCTTTTCAGGTAATTATCCAATTCCCTTTTGCAGGTGACTGTTGATTCTGTTTCTGCCATGCTTTCGGGCAAACCCTGGTCACTGACGCGTTTGGTAAAAATATATTGGCAATTATCTTAAATCTGCCTCTTCTGAATATGGACTCCTCTTCCTTCAACAAGATCCCTCGGAATTAAATCTCTCCTTAAACCTCTCCACTGGAAAAGGGAACAACCCCAGCTTCTCAAGTCTCTCTGCTTAACTGAAAGTTCTCGTACCTAAAATCACTGTGATAAATCACCTTCGGACCTTTCTCAAAGTTCTTGATGACCTTCTTAAAGTTTGGTGTCCACTCTTTGGGTACAATAATCCAGCTAAAACCTAAACCAGGGATTAACTGAAGGGAGTAATTATGTACTTCAAGCCTCCATTTATAAATAAATATTTTTAATGATTTGTCACTTCTCCTGACACCTTTGAAGGTATGTGTATATGATCCTTACACACCTGTATCCACCTTAAAATGACACCATTTTTAAAATTTTATTGCTCCTCATTTTTTCCTTCCAAATTTGTCTGCCAATTTTTTCTGCAGTCTCTCAATTCTGTGCATCTCTATTATTGTTTTGTCCCTTCTTCTCTCCATTTTTCAATCTCCTTTTTCTATCCACACTATTTTTGAAGATGGCATGAGTTCTACTTCCAACACTGGGTGGAATTTAAACTTTGAGCTAAACAAATATTTGTCTGTGATAAACTCAATCTGCACCTCATCACTCTTTTCCCTCTCTCCACAGAACTCACTATGTCTATACTCCATGAACTCTTCCTTCCATATATATTCTTCTAATCGTGGCCATCCATTTGACCTTCCATTTTGTGATGATGTTACTACCCTGGATCAATGACCAGGGGTCATCTCCAATTAGTTCCTTTAATTGAGCAGATTGGGCCTGTACTATTGAGCAGATTGGGCCTGTTCTATTGAGCAGATTGGGCCTGTACTCGTTGGAGTTTAGAAGGCTGAGGGGGGATCTTATAGAGACATATAAGATAATGAAGGGACTGAATAGGGTAGAGGTAGAGAGATTCTTTCCACTTAGAAAGGAAACCAGAACTAGAGGGCACAGCCTCAAAATAAGGGGGGGGGGGGTGCAGTTTAGAACAGAATTGAGGAGGAACTTCTTCTCTCAGAGGGTGGTGAATCTCTGGAATTCTCTGCCCATTGAAGTTATGGAGGCTACCTCGTTTAATATGTTTAAGTCACGGGTAGATAGATTTCTGATTGATAAGGGAATTAAGGGTTTTGGGGAGCAGACTACGTTATGAAGTGGAACTGATCCACTTCAGATCAGCCATGATCTTACTGAATGGCGGGGCAGGCTCGAAGGGCTAGATGGCTTACTCCTGCTCCTATTTCTTATGTTCTTATGTATTTATCTCCATTCCTCCAAGTGACATGAAACCGCTTCCACAAACACGGCACTTTGGTCTTTTAGCATCACACAGCCCCGTCCCCAACACACCACATCACTTCTGCAACCACTAATTTGCTCCACAACTTTCACAATTCATGCTCGATCCTGAAAAGGCCTTATCTCTCTCCCAAGACGATCATTTCTCCAGTATAGCCACAACGTCCCTCCAATGGGTGCAAATTTGAGGGTATTTTGTACTCAGTTGGTTTGGCCACTCGTCACCACTGCTTTCTCAGCTCATCAAATAAAGCCTTCACCAACTTCTGCAAAACCTTTCCACTATCCTAGGAGCATTTTCTAGTTTCTTATCTCCACTGCCAACCATCCTCTTCGAACTTCTCCCTTGTCCATATTAAACGCCTATCCCAATCGACACTTGCAGACTTCCTTGTCATTAACTATCTGTTCAGCTGCCATGCTGCTTTCCTTTGGCCTGCCAACCTTGCCTCAGGCTCCACACATGTTAGTCTGAATCTGCAAATCAATTTTGTTGTCTTTGACTTGTTCCTCGTGCATTCTCACAGTTCATCTTGTCAATCGGGCACAACTTCTTCTCCATTGACTATTTCCACTAAACTGCCATTTTTATGGTTCTTGTGCTAGTTGACGTTGTGAATGATTGCCTTTCCTCAGGCATCCTGCATGTTTCTTGCTAACATTCTAAAAAAAAACTAACATTACCGCTCACTCTTCAAAAATGTTCCCTAGTCTTTCTTCCCACACCTCCGCTTGTCCCACTGGCAGCCCCCTTAAAATCAGTGAAAGTTTGTCACTTTCTAAACTTATGCCCCTCCTTTCCATTATTTTGTGTTTGAAACTCTCTGATCATGCTTACTGTCTACCGATATAAGTGAATGTAACAAAGGTCAAGAAAGGTCTCCTCAATAACCATTCATACAGTGCACCTTCCCTCCTCATCTTCCTCATATTTTCTGATTCCTTTCACACTGCCAATCAACTATGTACCCAACTGCCATGACCCTTGCTCGCTTTCAGTCCAATTTATATAACTGTTGCCACAGCATTTTCAACGATGGATAAGCTTCACACTTTGCCCCCACTGCCACCATCATTATCTGTTGCAAAAACAGAAAATACTGGAAAATCTCTGCAGGTGTGACAGCGTCTGTGCAGAGAGAACAGAGCCAACGTTTTGAGTCTAGAAGACTCTTAGCATCCCCACAGTGCAGGAGGCCATCAAATCTGCACTGACTCTTTGAAGGAATATCTTACCCTATCTGCATAGCCCCATGCTTTTACCATGCCCAATTCCCCTTAACCTACACTATTTGGGATACTTCAGGGACAAGTTAGCCAATCCACCTAATCTTTAGAGTGTGGGAGGAAACTGGAACACTCAGAGAAAACCCACACAGACACAGGGAGAACACGCCAACTCCACACAGACAGTGACCCAAGGCCAGAATCGAGCTTGGGTGTCTGGCACTGTGAGGCAGCAGTGCCAACCTCTGACCCTTCGTCAGAGCTGAAGAGAATTGGAAATAGGATGAAATTTATACTATTCTGTGTGTTGGGAGTTGGGGGGGTGGGGGCTGGGGGAGGGGTGTGGGATAGGCACTGGGAGCTGGAAGAGGACCAGTTCTTACTGTTGCTGCCACCCCCACCCACCCATCCTTACCCCACTCTACCACAACAATATAAATCTCATTCTATTCCCAGTTGTCTTTAACTCTGATGAAGAGTCATCCAGAATTGAAATGTTAGCTCTGTTCTTGCTCCACAAATGTCGGCTGGGATTCCCCAGTGTCGTTCACCCCACCACCACTGCCAGTGAGAACGGGGAATTCGGCGCTCACCCAAATCTCCATTCACAGCAGCGGAATGGGAGAATCCCAGTTGTGGACAAGATTGGAGAACCCCAGCCCCTGTCAGACCTGCTGCTATTTTCCAGCATTTTCTGTTTTTGTTTCAGATCCTGGCATATGCAGCTTATCATTACCTGTAGGGCTTCCTCAAGATCTTTCTTTGACCATTCCTCTGCCCCACCCATAACTTGCCCCACAAGATGGATTGTAGTTCATTTAGTTCTAAGATGTGGCTGGATATTGCACTTGAGGCAATCAGACGTAATGGGGAAAATGCAGGATTAGGCTATTGATTCGGACAATCAGCCATGGTGGAACAGTTTCGAAGGTCCAAATGGCTTCTTCCTACTCCTATCTTCTGTGTTTCTATGTTTCTATTATTATTACAGATTCGTGTATTCAAATGCTTACCTAAATTGATCTCCAGTGAGAGTTTGCCTTTCTTTAGCTCCAGTGTGATACAATCTCCCCTTTGTCCCTCTCCATGCAACATAACGCCATCACTCTGCATTGTCTTGAACTTCAAAGAAATGATGTCCTTGACGGTGCTCATACTCTTTTGATTGAATCTGTAAAGTAGGGAACTTCTCCCGTCAAAGTCAGCCACGTCAGATTCTGCAGAGGAAGAAAACATACTCATGTCAAATTTCAAAAAAATTCTCAATGAGCCGTGGCAAAGCTAAAATGGAAGGGGCTGAATTTCCATGAAGAGTCAGCCACAGTGACTGCAGCTGCAAATCCAGGACTAAGCCCTGGAGAAATAATGTAACTATTGGATTACTCTGGATCTGTGAATGAAATTACAGAAATCGATCTGGAGGAGCCCTGCAAGAGTTCATCACTCACTGTCAAATAAGGTTTAATTTATTTCCATTGGCGTCATCCTAATATCTGATTAGTACCCCCCTCCCCCACCCCCCGCTACAGATTGTAACACATTGCCAGGTAATGACCATTCCAGTCTCCAGCAAAAGAAAATCAACAATCCCATCCCCCCCCACTTGACATTTAATGGAATTTACATCACTGTATCCCACTATCTTGGGGGAGAGGGGGCCACCATTGTCCAGAAACTGAAATCATAGAATCCTTACAGTGCAGATGGATTTGGTCCATTGTTCCTGCACTGACAACAATCCCACCTAGGTCCTATCTCCATAACCACATGTATTTACTCTGCTAATCCCCATTGACACGAAGAGGCAATATTGCATGGCAAATCAACCCAACCTGCACATCTTTGGAATGTGGGAGGAAACCGGGGCACCTGGAGGAATCCCATGCAGACATGGTGAGAACGTGCAAACTCCGCATGGACAGTGATCCGAGGCCAGAATTGAACCCGGATCCCAGGTACTGGGAGGCAGCAGTGCTAACCACTGTGCCACCATGCCATCTGTAATAAGTCTTTGGAGGCAAAAGTCCCTTCATCAAAATCAATTTATTTACAACTCTAACAGCAGTGCATAGCGTGCTAACAATCAGCAGTCTACCTCCGAGGGAGGAACTGCCACTCCCGGTTAAGTGCAAGGCAAAGACTCCCTGATTGGCCCATCAATTGGATCCACTCTTTTTATTGTCAAAACAGTTATACAAATACAAAAGTGCGTTACACTATTCAAAAAATGCCATCTCAATTACAGATTATAAAGCTAACGCTCAACAGCATCAGTTACAAACTTGTCATTTAAATACAATGATACAAACAACAAAGCACCATAACGGATGGCTGGTATGCTTTGCAAGTTGTCCACAACCCACCTTCCAAGCTGCAGACAACTCACAACAACAATAAGTCAGTGACTTCTTATGTAAACTGTACCGATGGCTAACCCCATCCATTAGCCAATAACAAACAACTACTACCGTGCACTAAGAAAGTGTTCATTGTAGGTTCCCTTTGACTTTCCAGGGCCTCTATATTTCTCCCTCCTGAGGGTTCAGCTCTCGGGACTACACATTCTGAGAGTGACCTTCTGGAGATCACACCACAGTATAACAACAAATATCTCCATTACAATACAATAACCATTGTGAGTCGTCTGCAACCTCCAGGATTTCATCTTCTGGATGTTCCCACCTCCCGGATTTTTGCCTGCCTGATTATCCGGGGGTTACTTTATCCTTTACGCCAGGCAATCCACAAGGATAGATTGTAAACCAAAAAATAGAATTCACACAATGTAACAAGCAGCTCTGTTATGCTGGAAATAAACATTGTAGATTATCTGCAATCCTCCAGGGCATTGTTTCCCGGGTTTTTCCCCAGCCGGGAGTTGAGAGGAGGGGGGGGGCAACCGTCCAGAGGAAACTATGTCCAGGGTCCTTCCCTTCCCCAAGGGATTAGTCTAACAGAAGCGCATACAGAGTGCTGGCAGTTAGTACACTATCTCCGGGGGTGTCAGAGGAACTGACACTCCTGGTTAAGTACAAGGCAAAGACCCCCTGATTGGCTCTTCAATTGGATCAGGGACATCTTTTGGTGCCCAACCAAATAAACAAAATTAAATTAACTTTGGGACAACTCAAAAGGGGCAGCTCCCAAAAAGAGGGAAACTGTCCGAAACAAAAGACAAAGTGGAAAATAAACTTAAAACATCAAATTAAAATGTGATTAAAGGTGTCAATAATGCACCCCAGTCCCTGCGGATCTTTAATCAGGGAATTCATATTCCGGTAGACCAACCTCAATGGTCTGATTGATGTTATTACACCATCCTAAATGGGCCAGCCCTTTAAATACAATGGCTGCAACAGGAGGTCAGAGGCTGGGAATTCCGAGAAGTGTAAGTCATCTGCTAACTCCCCCAAAAATGATCCACTATCTACCAGGCACAAGTCAGGAGTGTGATGGAATACTCTCCACTTGCCTGGATGAGTCTGGCTTCAAACAATATGAAGAAGCTTGACAGCATCCTCCAACACCTCACAGCATCACTTATCTTCAAGCTCCCTTTCCTTCCCTCCCCGTCCCCGACTCCTTGGCTCTGCCCGGTCATCAGAATGTTTTGCCACATTAAACCAGGACTTCTCAGTGTGGAAGATAGACAGGCATCACATTATAGAAGGAATGGAAAGCATTATAAAGATTTTTTTTGTATTATGTGGTGCTGTCTAAGAAATTGTTTTCTTCAGCGATCTAGAATTACAATCAATGAGTTTCCATTGTGGAAAGCAATATATATTCATTTGATTTGAACTTTCAAAATACTATTTCTTTCTTGGTGTGAGAGTAGGTCTGTGCACATAAGTCCTTAATAACTGTCAGCATTAATGGAAAAAAATACTGAAAGAATCCAAATGAGTCAGCATTGCATGCTTGCAATTTTGGGGGAAAATATCATTTCCTTTTCAAAATAATTGATTTCAGTCACTGTTATTATGGGACTTTCATACCAACATTGAATGCAGTTTTTTTTTCTGTAGATTTGTCCCTCTGAAGCTGTGGAGTATGAATCGCTCTCTTTTAGAAAATTGACTTGGATGTATCTTAATCTTTAATTGGGTCACGAACATTCAAGTCACACAATAAAGTAATTAAAAATATAAGAGCTCCTTGAACAATGAGATGTGGAATTATCTTCCATCAGCTTTCAATAAAGGTTTATCAAAACTCTTCAAGCCATTGCCAGTAAGACATTAAATTACACAGTAATGAACAGGTAACCTAGCAGAATGTTAAAGTTTTCAAGTTAGAGTTTATTTATTAGTATAACCGGTAGGCTTACATTAACACTGCAATGAAGTTATTGTGAAAATCCCCTTGTCGCCTCACTCCGGCGCCTGTGGGAGAATTTAGCACCATCAGTGCACCAAACCAGCACGTCTTTTGGACTATGGAAGGAAACCTGGCGGAAACCCATGCAGACAGAGGGAAAATGTGCAGACTCCAAATACAGAGTGAGCCAAGCTTAAAGGAGGAAGAAAGGCTGGGTTCCTAGTTATCCTCTCAGAGTTAGAAACCATAGAATATAAACCATAGAATCCTTACAGTGCAAAGGAGGTGATACAGTCCATCAAGTCTGCACCAACTTTCTGAAAGGGCATCCCACCAGCCTCCCTCCCCACCTCCCCCCACTGCTCCCATCCCTCCCCCCCCACATTGCACGCCCACCCCTCCTCCCCCCAGCCCCCATCACCACACTCTGTACCACCTAACCTACACGTTCCTTGACACGAAGGGACAATTTTAGAATGGACAATCCAGTCCACATCTTTGCATCGGTTACTTTATGTGATTAAGGGGAATCTTAGCTGAAGCTTTTCAGTCATACTATTCTCAGATAAAATCCATGCTGAGTTGAGTATTAAGTCTCAGATATGGAAGGGAAATGGCGGTAAGTGTTGATGCACTTGGATTAGCAATTCAGAGGCCCAGATGAATACTCTGGGTGCATGGGTTCTCATTGATGGTTATTCTAGATCGGTGAAGAAAACAATTTCTTAGACAGCACCATATAATACAAAAATAATCTTTATAACGCCTTCCATTCCTTCTATAATGTGATGCCTGTCTATCTTCCACACTGAGAAGTCCTGGCCTAATGTGGCAAAACTTTGTGATGACTGGGCAGAGCCGAGGAGTCGGGGAAGGGGAGAGGAGGAAAGGGAGCTTGAAGGTAAGTGATGCTGTCAAGCTTCTTCATGGTAGGTGGTGAAATTTCAGTCATAAAATCTCAAATTGACACTTAGTCTCAGTGATGGTGACTAATGATCATTTTTTAAAAATCTGGTTGGACTAAGTTTATTTATTCGTCACAAGTAAGGCTTAAATTAACACTGCAATGAAGTTACTGTGAAATTCCCCAAGTCACCACACTCCGGCGCCTGTTCAGGTCAATGTACCTAACCGGTGCGTCTTTCAGATTGTGGGAGGAAACTGGAGCACCTGGAGAAATCCCATGCCGGCACGGGGAAAATGTACAACCTCCACAAAGACAGTGACCCAAGCTGAGAATCGATCCTGTATCCCTGGCACTGTGAGGCAGCAGTGCCAACCACTGTGTCACCAAGCTGCCTTAATGCCCTTTAAGGAAGAAAGCTTGTGGTTGTCTGGCCTACATGTGACTTCAGAATTACAGCAGTGTGGTTGAGTGTCTTTAAGACAGAGAGAGATAGGTTCTTAATCAATAAGGTGATCAAGGGTTACAGGGAGAAGGCAGAAAAATGGGGATGAGAATCATATCAGCCATGATTGAATAGCAGAGAAAATTCAATGGGCCGAATGGCTCCTATATCTTAATGTCTTCTGGTCTTATTCCCCGTCCTCGCTTGCAGTAGTGGCGGGATGTGAATGGCCAGAAAATTTTGGTCCTCACTTCTGTTTGTGTGATCATGTTGCATGCAAATTGTTTACAGCCTGTATGTGGCCTTATGTAGAACAGTCAGAGCTAAATCCATTTGGGGAAAGGAGATGAATGTTTCTTCTCACTGACAGTTATTCAAATCCTAAAAAATTGCCAAGTCGACAATGACATGAAGCCCACACTGACACCTGGGGGCCCCTGGCCCTAGACCACCGGGAGTGGCGCAAGGGCCTCGGGGGAGGGAGCTGCGGAGTTTCATCATTGAGAGCAAGCTGAAGCCAAGCTTCAAAGGAGGTGTAGCAACCCGGGCACACAACCTATCCGCTCCTCCAACCCCTATCTGCCCAACATGTTACAGAGACTGAAGGTCACGCACTAGCCTCCTCTGTTATCTGAGAACTCAGTTTTAGTGCAGAATCATAGAATCCCTACAGCACAGAAGGAGGCCATTCAGCCCATCAAGTCTGTTACCGACCACAATCCCACCCAAGTCCTATTCCAATCCCCCACATATTTATTCTGCTAATCTCCCTGACACTAGGATCAATTTAGCATGGCCAATCAACCTAACCCGCACATCTTTGGACTATGGGAGGGAAGTGGAGCACCCGGAGGAAAGCCATTCGGATACGGGGAGAACGTGCAAACTCCACACATCCAACATCGGAATTGAACCCAGGTCCCTGGTGCTGTGAGGCAGCAGTACTAACCACTATGCCACCATGCCACCCAAAGAAAGCAAGGCATCCTCAATCCTGAGGAGCTGTCTGAGAAGATGAAGACAGCAGTGATTACAGTTGAAAAGTGCTTGATTAATCCTGGAGTATTTTTGAGACATTTTGTGGCCACACAAAGTACTGTGTGGGTGCGAGTATATTATTTTCTTCGTTAAAAGCACTTACATACTATGGAATAACTTTGATAGCTTCAAATGTAATGCCGGCTGAGCTTTTAATCTCAGTAACTGTCCTTCACCTTTGAAGCCCAGAGTTAAATCCATTTGGGGAAAGGAGATGTATGTCTCCTCTCACTGACAGCCATTCAGATCCCAAAAAAATCAAATGGAAGGTTCTGTGAGTCATCGCCAAGTCGGCAATGACCTTCTGTCCGCCTAATCTCCCTGTTTCAGGTCTTCAGAGAACGAATGGTTTGATATGTGACAATGCAGGCAAAGAGAGCACACAAGACAAAATCTGATTAGCTGCAATCCTGGCTGAAGAAGGTGTGCAGCATAATAACATTATAGAATCATTAAACAAAAAAAGGGGAGAAAAAATGCAATGTTTGACAAAACCACTAATCACTCTCAGCATGAACAAAAAAAAAAGTGGATAATTAATCTGAGGAGATAAATTCATGGAGTTGGTGACTCAATGAAGATGTAAAGAAAACCCAGCAACAATTGATGTTATTCAGCTGACTGATTCTCTTTTCCTTAAAGAAATCAATAGGGACTGTCTATCTACGCTATTTTATCACAGCAATTTGTATGCCGTCTGTGGATAGGTCCTCTTTCAACACACTTCAATACATGAAAATTATTATTTTTTCTTCTCTCACCATGTCTGCGTGCTAAACAGTAAAATTGCAATTTCTATGTGGATGATTTTGAGCCCGCACTCTCTGTCTGCGAGAATCCGGAGAGCGTGATCCATGCAGGCGAATTTCCGAGTTCTGATCTTCCTGGGCCCCTCACTGAGGGAGTAGCGTGAAACACACTGCATGATTGCAGAGAGCTAATCTTAATAGAATAGCAATAAGTGCCAAAACTCCATATGCCTTCTCTATTACCTGCTGCAGCTACACACCAGTTCTTTGCGATTCATGCACAAGGACACACAAATCCACCTGCACTGAAGCACTCTGAAGTTTCTCTGCGTTTAGGTAATAATTTACCTTTCTACCTTTCCTGGCCAAAATGGATAACCTCACACTTATCCACCTTAAACTCCATCTGCCAAAGTTTGGCTCACTCGCCTAACCAATCGATATCCATTTGCAAATTTCTTTATCGCAACTTAAGGTGGAATTTTCCCTGTATCGCCTGCCACGGGAATCGTAGTGGATAGGACAGGACCATGGAAACGTTCATTGACTTCGGATGGGAATTTCCATCCTTGAGATGTGCATAGAAAGGAAATCCCACCCTTACTATCCCACCTATTTTAGTGTCATCTGCAAATTTGGCTATAATAACTTCTATCCCTGCATCCAAGTCATTCAAATAGATTGTGAAATGTTGGGACGCCCGGTCAAGCCCTGTGGCACCCCACCTTGTCAATCTCAGGTTTTTTTAGTGCTGTTGTTAGTCGGAGAAAGGGTGAGTCAAGTAAGAAGAGGATGAGTTAACTGTGGTGCAAACATGGAACTGGATTTCCAACATTGACCTCTGCTACTACCCTTAGTCGGAATAACGTCAACTGCAGCAGTTCCCATCCTTTCCAGAGAAGGAATTCAATCTCCTGGGGCTGACAGAGTCAGAGCAGAATTATGTCCCTCTCTGCAATATTACTTCAGGCATGTAAATGAAAAATGGAATATCTCCAAAATGCATTTAGAATCATAGAATCCATACAGTGCAGAAGAAGGTCATTTGGCCCATTGAGCCTGCACTAACAACAATCCCAGCTCTATCCCTGTAATCCCCTGTATTTACCCAGCGAGTCCCTCTGACATTAAGGGGCAATCAGCAAGGCTAATCAACCTAACCCGCACATCTTTGGACTGTGGGAGGAAACAGGAGCACCCAGAGGAAACCCACAGACATGGGAAGAACGTGCAAACTCCACACAGTCACCTGAGGCCAGAATTGAACCCAGATCCCTGGCGTTGTGAGGCAGCAGCACTAACCACTGTGTCACCGTGCCGCCCAAGATATTTGGGTGGCATGGTGGCACAGTGAAATATTTGAAAGATATTTTCCCATGCCCACTCATTTGTAATGATAAACAAAAATAATGCAGTGGTTCTCCTCCTCCCCCCAATTGCTCCCATCACTTTGCCCTTCTATTTGCCTTTCTATCCACCATCCCTCTTAATACCTGATATCTTGCACTTCCATCATAACCCCATAACACTTCTCCTTTGATTAATCTATTCCAATCTTGATATCCATGCAATGAAAATAGGTTCTACAACAGGTCAGTGACCTCCAAGAGAGATTAGCATAAAGGCAGCACTGTGACACAGTTGTGAGCACTGCTGTCTCGGGTCACTGTCTGTGTAGAGTTTGCACACTCTGCCCATGTCTGCGTAGCTTTCCTCCAGGCGCTCCAGTTTTCTCCCACAGTGCAAAGATGTGCGGGTTAGGTTGATTGGCTGTGCTAAGTTGATCCTAGTGTCAGGAGGATTAGCAAGGTAAATATGAGGGGTTATGAGGATAGGGTCTGGGTGGGAATGTGGTCATTGCAGACTTGATGGGCCAAATGGCCTCCCTCTGCACTGTAGCATTCTATGATTCTATGATTACTGCTCAGGTATCAACATTTAAAAAATGCCCTGCCCTGAGTAAATTTATCCTCTTGTTTTAAAATAAATGATTTGAAGCAAAGCTACTTTTAGAAAATGCTAGGAGTTAAAGAAACACTTGCTGTAATAAATCTGACCGAAGAACTCTTGTGCTTCCTGAGAATCCAGGTGAACAACACATGATTAGGCAGACACAATCTCAATTTAACTTTCAGATTCACACCTTCAGATTAAAGCAATATGTCTCAGCCCAAAATTTTCAGGAGAGTCTGATATAGTCAAATAAAAATTCTATTTGAAGGAGGTTAATGACATTATAGACAACTCAAGGTATGAATTTGACAATGTTATTCTGAATTATGCTTTTCTTTCGAAGTTTCCATGATTCCATGTCCTGGTCAAACATTGAATTTTACCCCCTGCTCGAATATTCCTCTTGACACTGGATGAGCAATATGGGAAAGTATCCCATTGCCTCTGGCTTTGTTATTTCCTATTTTGATCAGCATCAATAAAAAAAAATTAACTGGAGACAAAATATGCCTGATATTTTCTGATGAGATGATTCTGAAATTCTGATTAGATGTTTCTGGATATCATGGGCTAATTTATTTTGCACTATCGTTCTTCATACATTTTCACTGATATTGTCAGGAGTTAACTGAACCAGTGACATTTACATTATCTTTTCCATCCCAGACATCGTTTGTGTAAAATTAAGACAACATTACTTTGGTGAAAATCATTTATTGCCAAGATTGATAACATTGAACATTTACACAGTGGGTTTATATGAATGATTGAAGGAATATCTTAAAATGTTAAGATTGAACCACTGGATTAAATCACATAAAAATAAATTCTGTTTCAATACCCTATATCCCTCTCTTGTCCCTTTCTTATCAATAAATCATATCTCAACATTAAAAAACATTGAATAAACTAAACAATGTTTCATTTTATTCCTGAAGCATTGATTCAATGTTTTGATTTGATTTATTATTGCCACATGTATTAACATAACATACAGGGAAAAGTACTGTTTCTAGTGCGCTGAAAAAAGAAAGTATATCGTTCATAGAGAAGGAAATGAGAGAATGTAGAATGAAGTGTTACAGTCATAGCTAGGATGTACAGAAAGATCAACTTAATGCAAGGTAGGTCCATTCAAAGGTCTGACAGCAACAGGGAAAAAGCTGTTTTTGAGTCAGTTGGTTTGTGACCTCAGACTAATCCTTTTCCTGATGGAAGAAGTGGAAGAGAGAATGTCCGGGGTGCATGGGGTCCTTAATTATGCTGGCTGCTTTCCCGAGGCAGCGGGAAGTGTAGACAGAGCCAATGGATGGGAGGCTGGTTTGCATGATGGGCTACATTCACGAACTTTTGTAGATTCTTGTGGGCCTTGGACAGAGTAGGAGCCATACCAAGCTGTGACACAACCAGAAAGAATGCTTTCTATGATGCATCTGTAAAACTTGGTGAGAGTCGTAGCTGGCATGCCAAATTTCCTTGATGTATAACGAGATGTAATAGTTTAAAAACTGAGGCTTGTGTATTGCACTGAAAAATGTGGACTTACAAAGTAGGCAGCCATTGTTGAACTAAATTCACTTAAACCTCCTCACAAAGCAGAGAGGGAAGTAAAGAGGGTAGGTCCATAATATATTCCACTCCTTACCCACTTCAAAAAAACAAATTATACATTGAAACACACAATGGTATATTGTCAGGATTATATTTTCAGAAGAGTAAGAGGGGATCTCATAGAAACTTATAAAATTCTAACGGGGTTAGATTGGGTAGATTCAGAAAGAATGCTCCTATTGGTGGGGGAGGCCAGAACTAGGGATCATAGTTTAAGGATAAGGGGTAAGCCTTTCAGAACTGAGGTGATGGGAAATATCTTCACCCAAAGGGTGGTGAATGTGTGAAATTCACCACCATAGAATGTAGTTGAGGTCAAAATGTTGTGTGATTTCAAGAATAAATTAGATACAGCTCTTGGGATTCAAGGGGTCGAGGGATATGGGAGGAAAGGGTATCAGGATATTGAATTTGATGATCAGCCATAAATAAAATGAATAGTGGAGCAAGTTGGAAGGACCAAATGGCTTACTCCTGCTTCTGGTTTCTATGTGATGATTTTGTGCCTTTAAGAAATGAATTTTAATCATGTTTCCTTGTAGGTTTTTTAAACAGGCCCTAGTGTTTTAATGTTGCCGAACTGTCTGGAGGTGATGACCTCTAACTGTTACTGAAGCAATATAATGGACAACATGTTTATTTGAATCTGGGCTAATGCAGTGTCCTGGGGTTTTAATGATCCCTTGGGAATGCTGACTGGGGCTTGATTTGGGGGTGATTGACACGTCAGCTGATGCCTAGGGGACAATTTTTCTTTCAAAGTAAAGGCCAAGGTTTTAGTTTCATTTTTCACAGAAGCTGCATGGACTTGAGACATAAAGCATTGTTTCTTGTTCCCTCTGCCTGAAGTTGGAAATTCTGCTGTCTGAGAGTTGCTAGCTAGGGGGTGGTGGAGTCAAGCAGTGTCTATATCTTTCTATCTCTCTCCCCAGAGACCTGTTAAAATCCCAGGACTGGAAGGCTTTAGTTTTAATCCAACATTTTAAAGGACCAATTCATAGCAGATGCTAAAAAGCTGCAAAAAGCTGCAAAATCCAGCAACATGTGAGCATACTAGATTTTTTGTGCCAAGTTTCGGAAAGGATACATGTTCATGGGGTGTTGCTTGACTTGGAACAGCATGGTTATCTGACTGTTAGGGTTTATATATATAATAGTTGTTTCTTGTAATTGGTAAAAGTTATGCTTATTAAGTATTGTCACAAGTAGGCTTACATTAACACTGCAATGAAGTTACTGCAAAAATCCCCTAGTCGCTACACTCCGGCACCTATTCGGGTACACTGAGGCAGAATTTAGCATGGCCAATGCACCTAGCCAACATGTCTTTCGGAGTGTGGAAGGAAGCTGGAGCACCCAGAGGAAATCTACGCAAACACGGGGAAAATGTGCAAACTCCATACAGACATTGACCCAAGCCAGGAATTGAACCTGTGTCCCAGGCACTATGAGGCAGCAGTGCTAACCACTCTGCCATCACTAACTGTGTTCTTAAATAAACAATGTATAACAAAAGCTTCCTAGTGGCTCACTTGAATCATACCTGGAGTGAAACATCTTATGCTCACCATTGCCAAAATCAAATGTAACAACTTAGGGTCCAGGCTAACTTCATAAAACATCTTGGAGTTTCTGGCCTGGGTCATAGCAACATGTACATAACTTTCCAGATACAATATGATGAAACCAATATGAACAATACCTGAATATTAACACGTTGAACTGTATGCCTCGTTTTACTGTAATCACAACAAAAACATATCTAACTAATATTCAAGAGTGATTTACCATTTGACAAGCAGTAATAAATAATTGGTTTTCTTCTTTCATGCTATATATTTCCATTTAACTCATCCACCTTCTTTCTCTTTCTATCTGGATATCTCCTTTTACTTCATTAGCTTGACCCTGTTCTCTCAATATTTATACTTAATTAAACCTGAGTTTAAGTGGCCACTTAAGGGCTTCAATAAGCCCAGGAGTGACGGATTGCCAATAACACCTCCCCCCCATTCCTACCCCACCCATTAAATTTCAGGCGGGGGTTTCAGCCACAGAATCCCACAGTAGCAGGGGAGGGGGGAGAAATTGGCCCGTAAAGGTGCGGGGGGAGTAATCAGTCCAGGCCGGAGAGGGGCAGGATCAAGCATGGAGTCCCCCAATAGTTGGAAGGAGTGTGGGGTAGAGTGAGGGGTGAAAGCAGCCACAAAGGCCAGCTCTGCGTTCTGTTGGCAGAACACAGAGATCCGAACATGCGCAAAAGTGCCCTCCGCTGCTATCTGCTGGCTTTCGGTGAGCTTAGGCCCCTCCCCCTCCCTTGCTGGCAGAAGACAGATCCTGCTTCACTTTTTTGACAGGGTGAGGTAAGATTTCATTTTAATTTGCCCCCCAAAAAATGTGATTCTCTTCTGTTTTCATGCTCATTTGGCACTGAGAATTTTTTTGGGAAGATCACTCCAATGTGTTTCAAAATATTTCTCAAATTCTCATCCTCACTTTTTAATGAATTAAATTCATTCTGTCTTGGTGTACAATGTTAGTTTGTAGTCTAAGGGCTTTACAACATTCACGAGACGGAATGTTCCAATGGTGTTACAGTGGTCCCTCCTGAGAATCAAGGGGGTACCCTCTTCCAGCATCTTAATAGGCCATCCAGATCAGTTCAAGGGTCAGTGAAGAGCCACTCAAGGGTCTGTTAATTTTACTCATTCAAAGTTAGTTGGGAGCAGCCGAAAAAGAAGATGGCCAGTTTCACACAGCGGGGTTGCTACTGTGAAAGCTGTGTTCATGAGCACCAGTTAGCGAGCTCTTGGAAGAAGCCCTGGAAAGCTGAAATTACACCAATGTTAAAAGACTAGATTGCAGACTCAGGAAGCAAGGGAATGAAGTCTTGAAAAATGAGGTGGAAACCCTGGGAAGGGAGCAGTACTTAAGGCAGTCCAAGTCGGAGTGGCTTTGAGGGGGCTTTGAAGCTGGATCTTTAAAAGTATAAAACTGTAATCTCTGTTGGAGACGACAGAGTTAAAAGAGATTGTGTAACTTATAATGGTACTGTGGCGCAGCGGTTAGCATTGCTGCCTCGCAGTCCCAGGGACCCGGTTCAATTCTGGCGTCAGTTGACTATGTGGAGTTTGCACATTCTCCTTGTGTCTGCATGGGTTTCCTCCCATACTCCAAATATATGTGGGTTAGGTGGATGGGCCATGCTAAATTGCCACTTAATGTCAGGAGGATTGGAAGGGGAACTATGTGGGATTGTTGTCGGTGCAGGTGTGATGGGCCAAATGGCCTCCTTTTGCACTGTAGATTCTATGACTACTAATGTCTGGATGGGTTTTTGAGAAAGCATTTATTTTACCTGTCATTTACTCTAGCACGCTGTGTTTAACCGCAGTTTGTCTGTTAATTCACATGTATCCTCTGCTACTTAGTGTATAAGATACATTTTGTTAACTGTTTTATCTTTTTAAACTTGCATAATAAATTTTGTTTCTTTGGTTCAAAACCCATGAAATATTGTGGCTTTATTCTGAAAGCAGGTGTCTTTAATTTCAACTTTTAACCACTTTAAACAAGATTACTGGTCCCTGACTCGATCTACCCCTGATGTCCCAGGGTGTGGTCAAGGATCATAAAAGCTCCCAAATCCCTCACTACCTTGGCTCTCTCTATCTCTGTAACCTTTTCCAGGCACATAGTCCTGCAAGATCTCTGCACTCCTCTAATTTTGGCCTCTTGTGTATCCCCATTCCAGCTTTGGCAGCCATGCCTCCAGCTGCCAGGGTCCCGAGATCTGGAATTCTCTCCCTAAACCTTTCTCCTTCTCTATTGCCATTTCCTCCCCTAGGGCTCATGAAATAAAAAGAAAAATTCATTCATTTAAGACGGAGATGAGGAGATTTTCTTTTCTCTCAAAGGTTTGTGACTCTTTGGAACTCTCCTTCCTCAAAAGACAATGGAAGCAGAAGTTTTGAATATTTTTAAGGCAGAGCTAGATGGGATCTTGATTAATGAGGTTATTGAGGTTAGGTAGGAAGGTGGGATTGAAGTTACAAGCAGGTCAGCCATGATCTTGTTAAATGATGAAGCGGGCTCAAGGAGCCAAGTGGCCTACTCCTGCTCCTACATTTGTATGCTTGTTAGAACCTGCCTCCTTTTGCCCTAATAGTCCTTTGATGTTAAATTTTGTTTGCTAATACTCTGATGAACTGCTTTGAGATGTTTCACTGAAGGCATTGCAGAAATGTAAGTTTATTGAGTCATTACATTAATAGCCCACGATTTCCATGCAAAATATGTAACGTGTGAAGTAATAGTTTTTTTAAAAAGTTTATTTATTACTCACAAGTCTAAGGCTTATATTAACACTGAAATAACTGTGAAATTCCTCTAGTTGCCACACTCCGGCACCTGTTTAGGTCAGTGCATCTAACCAGCACATTTTTCAGACTATGGGAGGAAACTGGTGCATCCAAAGGAAACTCACACTGACACGAGGAGAATGTACAAACTCCACACAGGCAGTGAACCAAACCAGGAATCGAACTTGGGTCCCTGGCGCTTTGAGACAGCAATGCTAACCACCGTGCCACCATGTCGCCCACTGCAGGACTGCAGGATTAGCATCCATCCTGCCTGCTTGCCCTCCGTACTGTTGAGTCTTTGCTGCTTAGCAGCATTTCCATTAGTGAAGCTGCTTTATACCAATATACTACTTGTTGGCAGATGCTAAAGTTTTATTGATCACAGATCTAAACCCTTGAGTGAGAGTAACAGTATCATTTACTTTGGGAGAGGGAAAAAAAAACACAGTCATTGATTTCTGTTTTAAAATGTTGTTTTATCAAAAGGTTATACAAGACAGTGATCTGACTTTAATGAAAAATATTGACAAAATAACAGAGACATTACAACAAAATAATAACAAACCACTAGAAATCAGGGAACAATACAAAGACAGTTCAACTCTATTCCAAGCGACTGGAATAATTAACCTATCTGGCCTTTCCCTGAAATGGAAGAATTAAGTGGCCCATTTGTTCAGAGTGATTGTTGTTGCAGGGATATAGCAATCCTGAACATGGATCATATTGCAGATTTAATGCCTCGTACCCTGTTTTCTGTCCTCTGCTTCTCAAGTTGTTAACTCATTTCAGGAAGTAATTCCACAGCCATTGCTAATCTCCTAGTCCCTCATCAAACTATTTACTGTTAGATTTCATAGAAACCCTACAGTGCAGAGAGAGTCCATTTGGCCCAATCAAGTCTGTACCGACCACAATCCCACCCAGACCCTGCTCCCATATCCCTGCATATTTTCCTGCTAATCCCTCTAACCTACGCATCTCAGGACACTAAGGGGCAATTTTTTAGCACAGCCAATCAACCTAACCTGCTCATCTTTGGACTGTGGGAGGAAGCCCACGCAGACATGAAGAGAATGTGCAAACTCCACCAGACAGCGACCCAAGCCTGGAATCGAATCCAGGTTTCTGGAGCTGTGAAGCAGCAGTGCTAACCATTGTGCTACCATGCTGCCCCACCACAGTGCTACCGTGCCACATTTGAAGTAACCTAGCAAGTAGGGTTCGCAAGTTTTGTTTTATTCATTCGTGGGACACGTGCTGGCTGGCCAATATTTATTGCCCATACCCAGTTGCCCAAGGGCAATTGAGAGTCAACCACATTGCTGTGTCTCTAGAGACACATGTAGGCTAGATAATGTAAGCACAGCAGATTTCCTTCCCTAAAGGACGTTAGTAAACCAGATGTTTTTTTCTGACAATTGTAGTCATCAGTAGATTCGAGATATTTTTATATTGAATTCAAACTCCACCATCCGTCATGGCGAGTTTTGAATCGGGTCCTTAGAACGTTAGCTAAATTTCTGGATTAATAGTCTAACAGTGATACCACCGTCTCCCCAACCTCCCCAAAGTGCATTGTAAGCAGAGGTGAATGGGCTTGAAAACAAGAAGAGCACTAAACAATCCTTCTCCCAGATTTTCACACATCTCAGCTCCGCAAGAATTCAGTTACCATACAGACCAGGAGCTCTGGCTGAAATCCCCCCTTCCTAGTCCCTGTGACTAGTTATAATGGCCACATCTCTTCCTTTGTAATAATCAGTTACCGCAATATTCTTAATTTTCTAAACTCAGTGGAATGCAAACCAAATTTATGCAACATGTGCTCATAATTTCACCCTTAAGCCCTGCTATCATAGTGGTAAATTTGCATTGTCCTCCTTACAAGGGCACTATATCATTCCTGAGGTGTCCTAAACTGAACGCAAATTTTGCAGTCTTACTTCGTATGACTGAAGCATAACCTCCTGAATTCCAAATCCAATCCCTTCGTGATGAAGGCCAACATCCCATGAGAATTTTTGATTTTTTTTTGTACCCGCTTTTAGTAATTGCAAACATGGGCATCTAAATCACTTTGTTCCTTTTACTGGCAAGTAAAAATGGCTTTTGAAACCATTTCAGAGGGCTGTATAGAGCAGGTCATGGTAGCACAGATCTGGAGCCATGTGTGGGTCAGACCAAGTAAGGATGGTGGGCACTTTTTTCAAAGCATTAGTGAACCAGATGGGTTTCTACAGCAGTCTTGATTGTCACCATTGCTGGCACTAGCTTTCAATTCCAGATATATTTACAACCATGTATTAGTTTAGTTTAACTTCCATAGGCTCCCATAGTGGGATTGAACCTGTGTGCTCAGAGCAGTAGCATAGACCCATTGGCATTAGTCCAGTGACATTATCACTATAACTATTGTAATAGCCTGGCTCCCCTCGCCAATGTCAAAACACTAATGCTAGGAACAAAAGGTATTTCCTTATTGATAAATTGGATACAGGGGATTGCAGCCAATGGTTGCCTTGAGGTAGAGCCCCAGTTCTTTCATGCTGACAATGTAGCTGCTCAATGATTCTGCATGAGAGAAGACCTCACCTCACAAGGGTGATCACTCGCTCTCTGTTCCCATTGGTCCCTCAAGCCAGGTGACCCTCTTCTGCCATGCAGTCTTAAAGAGACAGACAGCACCAACATGACACCCACCATCTCCACTCGTCATTGTGTCTCTCATCGATAAGAATGCATTCTCATTTGTCTTTCTGAGGTCACAAGTAGATAACCTTATGCTGTCCAAATATGGCCCCTCAATCAGTCCGTCTACATTCCCTTACTGCTGTCTGCTCTTACTGACAAAACCAGTTAACTTAGTGACATTGGAAAACTTGGATTTACAGCTTTCTATTTCTGCATCTACGTCACTGATATTTAATGTAGAAATCTGAGGCGCTGGTTCAAATCCTAGGGAAGCATTACTTCTCACATCCCACAAGCTTTTCATGCTTGCTCTCTGTCACCTATCTCCAAACCAAGTCTTGCCCTCAATGCCATAAGTTTTAATGCTGCACGCTCTCATTTTTGTTGATAATCCCTTGTGGGGGAAAATTTATTAGGTGATTTCTATTTAGATTTGAGATGGATAAGCTCATGCTTCCCCATGTTCAACTCCTTGAGCCCCTTCTCCCATGATCACGGCCGATCTCTTTTCTCAGTTCTCTCTGCTTGCCTTGATTCAGTAACCCTTAAGTGACGCACTGATATCAGGGTTGGAACCAGGGTCCGTGGAACACTAGTTGAGTTTCTGGGTTAATAGTCTAGCAGTAATACTACTAGGCCATCACCTTCCCAACCTCCCCAAAGTGCATTGTGAGCGGAGGGGAATAGGGAATGTACAACTCCCTGTTGCAAGGTTTGCCACACAAGCCTTTGACATTGACAAGTCCTTGCATAAGAAAATCTTTTTAGCCTTCCTTCTCAGCGACAATTTTAAATTGATGACCACCCCCCCAACCACCACCATCCCCCTCCACACCCCCCCAACCAGCAGAAATAATCTTTCCCTAATCACAATTGTACAAAGTATTCATTGAATGTTCTCTTAGTTTGCTTTGCTTCAGTGGAAATAATCCCCGTATCTCAAGTACCTCATTAGGCATTAATTCCCATCTCTATCATTATCGAGATAAATCGCTGCTGAGTGCCTGATGTGGCCCTGCTGCCCTTTCCAGACTCAGACATTTAAAACTGCACACAGCACTCTAACATCAGCCTAGTTTCTGAGGGACTGGGACTGGTTCTGGGCAAGTGGGACCTGTACAAGATGGATGGGTTTCAACTTCGGAGGACAGAGACAAATGTCCTCGCAGGGATGTGCACTCGACTAATCCCAGGAACGGGCGGGTTCTCTTATAAGGAAAGGTTGGAGAGATTAGGTTTGTATTCGCTAGAGTTTAAAAGAGTAAGAGGTTACTTAGAATCATAGAATCCCTACAGTGCAGAAGAGACCATTCAGACCATCAGGTCCGTACCTTTCGAAAGGAAATGCTGTCAAGGTCAAAGCCCCCGCCCCAACGTTGTAAGCCAATGCATGTCCAATCCACCTAGTCTGTATATCTGTGGTTCCCTCTCACAGTCCGAAAGATGTGCTGGTTAGGTACATTGGCCATGCTAAAGTGTACCTGAACAAGCGCTGGAGTATGGCATCGAGGAGATTTGCACAGTAACTTCACTATAGTGTTGATGTAAGCCTACTCGTGACAATAATAAACAGCATTTGACATCTTTGGACTGTGGGAGGAAGCCGGAGTACCCGAAGGAAACCGACGTAGACATGGGGAGAATGTGCAAACTGAACACAGGCTGTCACCCAAGGTTGGAATTGAACCCGGGTCTCTTGATGCTGTGAGGCAGCAGTGCTAACCACTGTGCCACCATGCTGCTCCTTGATCTATACCTTTAAGATCCTGAGTGGCATTGCCAGGGTGGATGTGGAAATGATGTTTCCTCTTGTCAAAATATCTAGAACTAGGGGTCACTGTTCAAAAATAAAGAGTCAATCATTTAAGACAGAGATGAGGAGAAATGTTTTCGCTCAGATGCTTGTGAGACTCTGTGACTCTCTTCCTCAAAAGACAGTAGAAGCAGAGTCTTTGAATTTTTAAGGCATAGTTAGTTAGATTCTTGATTAACAGAGTTAAAGGCATTCTATCTGAATGCTCACTGTATTTGCAACAATATAGGTGATTTAAAAGCATCATTGGGATAATTGCTGGAATTTTATCGCTTCGCCTGCCGTAAGATCCCGCCCAAGGCCAACAGAGAATGCTGTTCTGCTGGCGTTGCCCACCCCGGAGTTGAGGTAGGCGAAGCTGACAGACAAAATTCCCTGTTAGCCTTGGGTGGGATCTTACAAGCTTTGGGCGGGCAAAGCGGTAAGATTCTGGCAAATGTGTGGGATTTCCTGGCTGGGCTCATCCCAAAACCAAAACATCCTGCCCAATGTCAATAGACCTTTCCATGGTCCGCTCCGCGTCCATTACAATTCCCGTGGCAGGCGGAATGGGGAAATATGTCTCAATGTTTATGATTTAATTGCCATTACGGAGAAGTGGTTACAGGGTGACCGAGACTGTGAACTGAGTAGTCAAAGGTATTCATCATTTAGGAATAGGCAAATAAGGAAAGGAGGTGGGGTAGCACTGTTAACAAGGGATGTAATCAGTACATTAGTGATAGAGGATCTTAGATTGAAGAAGGTTGGGGCTAAGAAACAGGAAAGGGCAGCAAACACTGATTGGAGTTGCTTATAGGCCACCAAATTGTAGTGGTAGAGTTGGGCACGGTATAAAACAGGAAATTAGAGCTGTATGTAATACAGGTAATGTGGGCAACTTCAATGAATATATAGAGTGGGTAAACCTAATTTACACTCATGCAGTGGAGGATGAATATCTGGAGCAACACATTTGGGATTTTAGATCTGGGATTATGTAATGAGATTATTATTATGTAATGAGAAAGGGATAATTAATGACCTTGCTGTAAAGGAGCCTCTAGGAAATAGTGATCATAATATAAAGGAATTTTACATTCCGTTTACAAGGGATATAGTTCATTCTGAAACAAGGGGCTTGAATCTGAGCGCAGGAAACTATGAAGGGAGGTGGGACAAGTTGGCTGTAGTAGACTGAGAAAATACAGTGAACTATTTCACAGGTAATGGCTAGCATTTTAAAAAGTATTGTTTGGTCTACAACAAATATACATTCTTCTAAGACAAAAAAAACTAACAGGAAGGATGTATTAGCTGTGACTACTGAAGAAGTTAAAGATTGCATTAAATCAATGAAGTGGCTTATAAATTTGCCAGAAAATGTTGTAAGCCTGAGGATTGGGAACAATTGAGTAAGCAGCAAAGGGTAAGCAAGGGATGTACAAAGAAAGGGAAAAACTAACATGAATGCGCGTTGTTGAGAAATATAAAAGCAAACTATAAAAGCTTCTATCAGTATGGAAATGGAAAAGATTAACAAAGACAAATAGAGATCAATTACAAGCAGAGATAGGAGAATTTAAAATGGAGAATAGAGAAATTGCAAAGAAACTAAATGATTACTTTGTGTCTCTTTTCATGGAGGATGGAGTGGCACGGTGGAACAGTGATTAGCTGCCTCACACCTCCAGGGACTCGGGTTCAATTCCAGCCTCGGATGACTGTCTGTGTGGAGTTTGCACATTCTCCCCGTGTGTGCGTAGGTTTCTTCTGGGTGCTCCAGTTTTCCCCCCACACTCCAAAGATGTGTGGGTTAGGTTGATTGGCCACAGTAAATTGCCCCTTAATGTCCCAAGATGTGGAGGTTGGATAAATTAGCCAGGGCAGATGTGTGGGGTTACAGGGATAGGGCAGGAGAGAGGGCTTGGGTAAGATGCTCTGTCAGGCAGTCAATGCAGACTCGGGCCGAGAGATTCGCGTGTGCACCAATTCACAGAATTTAGGCGTGCATTCTGGACGCGTGCACATCTTCCAACAACGGAAATCCGGCGCTGTCGGGAGCATGCGGAAACCAGTGAGAACACCAGGGTTATTTTAATGTGATTTAAATGTAAGTATCGAGCCCGGGACTGAATTCTCAGGGCCCGATAGCATCTCCCATCCCGCCACTCTGGTGGGGTTAGACGAGATCCTCACCTTCGGGAACTAGTGGGAAATCCCGTTGGAATGAAGGGGGGAGGAGTACTGCCCAAGGGTCAAAGAGCCCATACCCAGGGGGCACCTTAGGCACTGCTCACCAAGCATCAGCCTGCCAGAGGGTCTGCCTCCTGTTGTGGGGAGGGGAGGGGACATGCAACGGGGGTAGGGTGTCTGCTTTCCATTAAGGGGGTCTGAAGGTCGGAGTGCTTCAGAACGGGAGGGGGGGTCAGGACTGGCCTGGGAATGGTCATGAGGGCTGCAATTGGGCCATGGGGTTGTCGGGGGTGGGGGGGGGTGGTTATCCAAAAGACAGAGGTCTGGGGTCCCGGGCTGGCCAGCAAAGTACAGGCTGACATTTCAGGGCCACTGTGCACGCGCAGAGTTCCAGAAGTGTCAGACTCTGGTGTGTAAGGGCTCCACGCCCCAATCTTTTAATGATATTCACACTTGTGACTTCTGCTGTGCACATAGTGCGGGGGATTCGAGTTTGAACTCCCACTGAGAAAACAATCATGATTTACAACATTTTTCAGCATCGAGAACTTTTTTGGGAGAATTGCCCTCAAAGTCTCGAACTAAGAGTCACAGTCTCAGGGGTAGGCCACTTAGGGCTGGGATGAAGGGAAACCTCTTCACTCAGAGGTTGGAGGACCTGTGGAATTCTTGACCACAGAAGAATGTGAATAGATTTAAGAAGCAAATATGTTTGTAGACTGTAAAGGTGTCAGGGTGTATGCGGAGAGTGCAGGAGTATGATGTAGAGATAGGGGATCAGCCATGATCATATTGAATGGCGGAGCAGGCTCGAGGGGCTGAATGATACACCCCTGCTCCTATTTTCCATCGGTCCACCTTGTTGTCCAACAAGGGGCATACACGCGATCGGTTGTACGAGGGCTGCTCTTGGTTGTTTCGAGAATAGCCTAGCACTTCACATCATTAGTGTACGCTTAACCTGGACCAGATGCTAGGCAACACGACAGCTCAGTGACTATCACTGTTTGCTGTGCAGATACATGGATTTGGGCCAGTGTCTGCGGGAGTTTGCGCATTCTCCCCGTGCTTGCGTGGGTTTTCTCCGGGTGCTCCGGTTTCCTCCCACACCCCAAGGAGGGGCTATTAGGCTGATTGGTGTAGCAAATTGTCCCTAAATTAGTCTTCCCTCAATGTCGAATGCCATAAGCATAGACAAGGGTCATGGGTGGAGTGGGGACTCATAAAGTTAAAATGGCAGCACGGGCTCGTTGGGCCGAAGGGCCTGTTTCCCGGGCTGTGTTCTTTCTTTAACATCATGCAAAGGTGAGTTGAATAAGATTTACTAACTGACTTCAGCAAAGTTGCATTGAAACGCAGAGAAAATTTGTGATTCCGTGCAGTGACAGAGGAGAAATGAAAAGGAATGTGAAATCAATCCATGAAAGCAGACTTCAACAGGCACTATGATTAGAAAACAGCGATAAATCATAACTGCTCAAGAATGCTGCCACTGTATAACATCCAGTTGAATGAATGCAAAATTAGAACAGGTGAACCATCTCTCAGGAGGACACTGATCTGCATTCTCAATCAGGATTTACTGTCATCACCATCTGTATGCATTTCTTTGCTAAATTTAAACTAACTAGGTTAATAGTTAATAAACTAACTATCCAGGACTTTAATTTGCCTGAAGCCAGTTCCAGTGAGACAAGATGTACATGACTGATATTGTCCGAGCTGATGCTTTATGATATCTTCAGGGATTCTCTGCCAAACTCCCTCCCTCAACAGTCGGTGAGTGTTAAAAGCCTAAATTCAAGATTCCAAGATAAAGTGGGGCACATGACTTAGAATTCAAAAGTTAAGCCCTAATATGTCATCAGTATTTTTGTCAGTGTACAAAGAAAGAGAATGCTGATAAATTATCAGTAGAAACAGAGATGGTTGAGGTCATGTGGTGGATAAATCACCTGATTCATGGAAGCACAGAATCCTTACGGTGCAGTAAGAGGCCATTGAGCCCATCGAGTCTCGAAAAAGCATTCTACCCTGGGCCTCCCCTCCGCCATTTCCCCAGAACTCCACACATTCACCATGGCTAATCCAAATAACCTACACATCTTCGGACTGTGGGTGGAGCACCTGAAGGAAACCCACACAGATTCGGAGAACACTTCACACACACACACAAGGCCAGAATCGAACCTGGGTCTTTGGCTCTGTGAGACAGTAACACTAACCACTGTACCACCATGCCACCCGGATGGCTTGTATCCTACTTTGCTGAAGGAAGTGGGAATGACAAGAGCAGAAGACCTTGCCATAACCTGTCAACCTTCCCTAGATGTGGGGTAGACACATTGAAGGGAGGTTAAATGTGGTACCTTTATTCAAGAAACAATATAAAGACAGCCCGTAGCATCTACAGGTCAGTCAGTTTAAGATGAGTGGCGGGTAAGATTTTAGAAAAAGAAAATAGGGGGAGGTGATGACTAAGCGGTATTATCACTAGACTATTAATCCAGAATCTCAGCTAATGTTCCAGGGATCCAGGTTCAAATCCCACAGCAGATGGTGGAATTTAAATTCAATTTAAAAAAAATGGAATTAAGAATCTACTGATGACCATGAAGCTGTTGTCAATTTTCAGGAAAGCTCAAATGCTTCATTATTATCTTTAGGGAAGGAAATCTGGCCTGCTCTACATGTGACTCCAGGCCCTCAGAACTGTGATTGACTTTCAAATGCCCTCTGAAATGGCTTACAAAGCCATTCAGTTCAAGGGTGACTAGGGATGGTCAATAAATGCTGATCAACCAACGACACCCATGTCCCACAAAAGAATTAAACAAACAGGGGCAAAATAGACATGGGCTTGAAGAGTTTTGAGTTGATTCAGGGGAGCCATTGAACCTTGGAGCCTGACCACCAACTGAATGACGGGGGACCTTTACCACATGTCTCTGGCTACCTCCTTCCACAGCCAAGTGTCTGCTCCCGCCCACTGGCCAGTTAATGAATTCGGCAGCAACCCAGGCACTTGTCTGTGTACTTCTATTTAAAGCATGACCTGTGGTTAAATTCAGCAGTGCCTCTGCAGGAAGTTAAATTATCGTGTCGAAAGCTCCTGGTATTCACAAGTAATATTGGAAGTTTCAAAAATAGCTCAGATATTTGACAGCATTATTAAATACAGCACTTATCACGATAAGTCAACTTTTCAGTTTTTATGTTGGTGCACACTTGGATGAAATATTATCTCGTTGAGTGACAATTTAAACTACAGAAGGTTGGGTAACGTATAAATCAGCAGTTAGCACTTTACGTTGAATTGCAAATGATTCTTTATCATTTTCCAGACTTCCATCTGAATCCATCAAATCTTTGGCTCTTGTGTTACATATCAAGAAATATGAATCTTTACAGTAAAATTTAAATTCCCCTTTGCAATATTAGACTAAAACGTAAGCTCATTTCCATGGAATATATTTATTCTTGATCCTGAAATAATCCATTCTAAATTATTTTCAAACTTCTTTTTTCCATTCTAACCTCAGATCTTAGCAATATCCATATGGTTCAAGACCCTCTAAAAATAATTTGGGCCGCGGTTGTCACAGCCACTCACTTTTCCACATTCCCAAAATCTAAATCAATGTCTACATCAATGGGGATGAAGCAGAAAGGATAGAGAG
Source organism: Carcharhinus amblyrhynchos (assembly GCF_965287045.1). Taxonomy (NCBI): domain Eukaryota; kingdom Metazoa; phylum Chordata; class Chondrichthyes; order Carcharhiniformes; family Carcharhinidae; genus Carcharhinus; species Carcharhinus amblyrhynchos. The sequence goes on along the minus strand of NC_137334.1, from coordinate 83,482,443 downwards.
CTTCAGGTTTTTAGGTGTCCAGATCACCAACAATCTGTCCTGGTCCCCCCATACCAACACTTTAGTTAAGAAAGCCCACCAACTCCTCTACTTTCTCAGAAGACTATGGAAATTTGGCATGTCACCTACAACTCTCACCAACGTTTACAGATGCACCTTAGAAAACATTCTTTTTGGTTGTATCACAGCTTGGTATGGTTCCTACTCTGCCCAAGACCGCAAGGAACTACAAAAAGTTGTAAATGTAGCCCAATCCATCACGCAAACCAGCCTCCCATCCATTGACTCAGTCTACACTTCCTGCTGCCTTGGTAAAGAAACCAGCATAATTAATGACCCCACGCACCCCTCTTCCACCTTCCTCTTTTGGAAAAAAAGTTACAAAAGTCTGAAGTCACGTACCAACCGACTCAAGAACAGCTTCTTCCCCTCTACTGTCAGACTTTTGAATGGACTTACCTTGCATTAAGTTGATCTTTCTCTACACCCTAGCTATGATTATAACAGTACATTCTGCACTCTCTTGTTTCCTTCTCCATGAACAGTGTGTTTTGTCTGTATAGCGTGCAAGAAACAATACTTTTCACTGTACGTTAATACATGTGACAATAATAAATCAACTGAATCAAATCAAATCTACCTGAACCCACTCCTATCACCATTTACACTGGCTCCTGACCAATATCAGTGATTTTAAAATTCTTCCATTGCATAGTGATTATTGCACTTGCCTAACACGCAAAAGGTCCCTGGTTCAAAACCAGCCGGAAACAATATTTTAGGAAGGCACGGTGGCACAGTGGTTAGCACCACTGCCTCACCATGTCAGGGACTCAGTTTCAATTCTGGCCTCATATCAATGTCTGTGTGGAATTTGCAGATTTTCTCCGTACCTATGTGGGTTTCCCCAGTTTCTCCTGTTTCGTCCCACACTCCACTCACCTGATGAAGTAGCAGCATTTCGTGATTCCAAATAAACCTGTTGGACTTTAACCTGGTGTTGTGAAAATTCTTACTGTGCCCACCCCAGTCCAACGCCGGCACCTCCACATGACACTCCAAAGATGTGCAGGTTAGGTTGACTGGCCATGCTAAATTGTTCCTTAGTGTCAGGGAGATTAGCAGGGTAAATATGTGGGCTTATGGGGCCTGGCTGGGATTGTTGTCTGTGTAGACTCGATGGGCTGAATAGCCTCCTTCTGTACTGTTGGGATTCTATGATCTATGATTTACAAATCCCTCCATGGCCTGGTCCATCACTATCTCTGTAATCTCCTCCATTCCACAACACTTCAAGATATCTGCACTCCTCCAGTTCCAGTCTCTTGAGCATTCTCTATTTTAATCGCTCCACCATTGATGAAGGCCTTGTGATGCAGTGGATAGCTTTCCTGTCTTTGAGCCAAAAGCTCTGCATTCAAGTTTTACCCCAGAACTTGATGGCCAAGGAAGAGATGTTCATAACCCGGTCAAACATTAACCTGTAAAATGCTCCCAAACACACCAATGGTGGGGGATAAGAGCAGGAGAGATTCCTGATCAGCCATGCTTAGAATCACAGAAAAACTCTAGCACAAACAGGCTCTTCGGCCTACAAGTTGCACCGATCTTATCTCTACCTACTAGGCTTACCTATAACTCTCAATCCTATTAAGTCCCATGTACTCACCTAGAAGTCTCTTAAAAGACCCTAACGAATTTGCCTCTACCAGCACCGATGGCAGCTGATTCCACTCACCCACCACCCTCTGAGTAAAAAACTTACCCCTGACATCTCCTCCTACTCCCCAGCACCTTAAACCTGTGTCCTCTTTTGGCAGCCATTTCAGCCCTGGGGAAAAGCCTCTGAAAGTCCACCTGATCAATACCTCTCATCATCTTACACATTTCTATCATGTTCCCTTTCATCTTTTGTCTAAGGAGAAAAGATCGAGCTTTCTCAACCTATCCTCATAAGGCATGCCACCCAATCCAGGTAACATCCTTGTAAATCTCCTCTGTACCCTTTCAATGGCTTCCACATCCTTCCTGTAATGAGGTGACCAGAACTGAGCACAGTACTCCAAGTGAGGTCTGATCAGGGTCTTATACAGCTTGATGAGAAGTGGCATGCTTTAAGCCTCTAATGATACGCTAGAAACCTGTTCCCAGGAGAACATCGCTATGGGGACTGATGAAAGTCTGCCTTGTGCACCACTAGGTACAGGAAGCACAACAGCAACAAAACAACCATTTGTGGCAGCACCTTTGTTTGCCTGGTTCCTAGGCTCTGGAGTATACTCTGCCAAACATCTTCACTTCCTTTTCCTCCTTGAAGACGTGCCTCAAAACCTACTTCTTTGACTAAGCTTTTTTGCCATCTGACCAATTAACTTCATATGTGACCTGCTGTTACAGTACAGCTGTGAAGTGCCCTTTGGAATGTTTCATTATGCTAATGGTGCTATATAATTATAGTTATTGTTGTTGTTGTTACCTTGCTGCTGGTCCTGCTGCTTTTGGGGTTTTAATGTTGGTTTGACCCAAAACCAATGAGCTGCGTCTTGCCATCTGTTTGGGGCATGAAACTTAGAGGGTTCATTGAGATGAGGATTGTTTATTAGTTTAGACTGAGCCTCTGACTTTACTGCCACATGATATGCCCATGAATTCCACCGCTCAGCCATCCAAGATTAAAAACTCCCCCTTGTTAAGTGTTCCTCTATTAACTGGGTATGGCAGTTTGGTAGTAAGATATTGGAATAACAATCTAGAGGTCATAGAATCATAGAATACTATAGTGCAGAAGGAAGGCATTTGGCCCATTGAGTCTGCACCGACCACAATCCCACCCAAACACTATCCCCTTAAACCCATGCGTTTACTCTAGCTAGTTCCCCTGACACTCAGGGACAACTTTAGCATGGCCAATCCACCTAACTCGCACATCTTTGGACTGTGGCAGGAAACCGGAGCACCCAGAAGAAACCCACACAACCACAGGGAGAATGTGCAAACCACACAGATAGTGACCCAAGCCGGGAATCGAACGCAGGTCCCTAGCACTGTGAGGCAGCAGTGCTAACCACTGCGCCACCTTGCCGCCATCATGAGTTCAGATCTCGCCCAGCTAATTGAAAATGGGGTTGGAAATTCTGTGGCGAGTCATTCATTTCCTGACTGTCCAAAGCCTGCCCACCATCTACAAGGCACACGTCAGGAATGTGATGGATTACCATCCACTTGGTAGGATCAGTGCAACTCCAACACTCAAGAAGCTTGACACCATCCAGACAAAGCAGTTTGTTTGATTAGTATCCTACCCACCATCTTCAACATCTACTCCCTCCACCACTGATACACTAGGCAGCAATGTGTACCATCTACATGATGTACTGCAGGAACTCACCTCGGATCTTCAGCTGCACCTTCCAAACCCGTGACTTCTGGCACTAAGAAGGTCAAGTGCAGCAGATACACTGGAACACCACTACCTGCAAGTGCTTCTCTGAATCAGACACCGCACAGACTGCATCGCCGTTCCTTCACTGCTGTTGGGTCAAAATCCTGGGACTCCCTTCCTAACAGCACTGTGGTTGTACGTACACAACATGGACTGTGGTGGTTCAAGAAGTAAGTTCACCAGCACATTTTAAAGAGCAATTACGGATGGGCAATAAATGCTGCCCAGCCAGAGACACCCACATTCTATGAAAGAATGAAAATAAAATGTAATTTTTTTCAAAATGGCACCGTATTTCTTGAGAAACAAAGCCAGTTGCTGATGTCCCACAGGGCAGAGGAGCTGCCACTGCTACTCAAATTGACCCACAATTGAGTCTAGTCCAGTGTTCCTCAATCACCTTTAGATGAAGACCGCTTTCCATTGGATTCTCAATTTAGTTATAATGCTATATGAAGCTCATAAAATGGAGTTATCACATTTAAAGGCAGTTATAATAGCGGTTCTAGAAAAACAGTTACTTACTTAGAGATATCAGTGAGGTGGATGTGTTAATTTCTCACTAAAAAGTTTGTAAACATTGGCAGGAACACAAGGAGCAGGACCCTAAAAGGGGTACAGCACAGACACAACAGGAGAATAGACAGAGAGAGCAGGAACACAGAGAAAGCAGAATACAGAGAAAGCAGAATACAGAGAAAGCAGAATACAGAGAAAGCAGAATACAGAGAAAGCAGTAGCACAGAGAGAGCAGGAATACAAAGAGTGTAGGGACACAGAAAGAGCAGGAACCCAGAGACTGTAGGGACACAGATAGAGCATGAACACAGAGACAGCAGGAGCACAGAGAGAGCAGAGACACAGAGAGAGCAGAGACACAGACAGAGCAGGAACACAGAAAGAACAGGAATACAGAGAAAGCAGGAAAATAGAGAGATCAAGAAGACAGAGAGTATATGGGGTGAAGTAGAGGTGAGAATTTCAGGAGCATGGAAGAGCAGAGCACACCTCCAATTGCTACTCACTGGCTTTCTCTTAAGCATAGTGCCCTTATGGGCAATCCACCTTGCTTCCCAGTCACCCAGAATGTCCCCACAAAATCATTCTTCTAGACCATACTTTATGGTTGATTTTTCAAATCTCTAAAATGGCCTTTCAAACTATTTTGTTGTCTAGGAGAAAACACCAACAATATTTGAATGTAACAATATGGATAAGGATAAATACTTAGAAAAACTGATCGATGATGGCTAGTCTGTCTTATTTCATTCATATCGTTGCTCATGTCAGTTCAATCCTAAAGAGTAAAAACCTTTTGAATGTACAGAATTGGAAAGTAACATTCTCTTCAGTGAATGTTCAGTGTAAAAACAGACCAGAGATTTAAATGTAGGAAGAAAATGTTACGAAGGCTGTTAAAAGAAAGGATTTTCAACTCGCTTCTGCTGTTCTACAATGTAAACTGTTCTTCATTTTTCTGAATGGTTGAGAAAAGTAGGTTATGTCAGATGGAACAATTATATAACGCGTATTAACATGCAGCTTTTCACTAGATTTGACACATTTTATTTTATTGGAAACTTCAGAAAAATCATAGAATCACTACAGTGCAGAAGGAGGACATTCAGCCCAATGAGCCTGTACCAACAATAATCCCGCTCACATCCTACCCCACAATCCCCCATGTTTACCCTGCTAATCCCTTTGACACTAAGGGGCAATTTATCATGGCCAATCCATCTAACCTGCATATCTTTGGCTTGTGGGAGGAAGCTGGAGCACCTGGAAGAAACCCATGCAGACATGGGGAGAATGTGCAAACTGACCATAGACAGTCATCCAAGGCTGAAATTGAACCTAGGTCCATGGCACTGTGAGGCAGTACTGCTAATCACTGTGCCGTTGTGCCATCTTTGTATGGTAATGAGTGTAAATGGATGATGGGATCTATAATAGTTGGATTATATCTCAGCTGTTCTACTGTTGAAGCCAGCTATCATTATGAAAGGCTCGTAACAAAATGGTCACAAAGCCAATGTCCTAAACTTGATTGTTTTGTGAACTAGCAAGAGAATGGAGGAATCTAGGAAGCAGAGACGGGAAAGTGAAGTTGAGGTAGAAGATTAATCATTGAATGGTGGGGCATGCTCAAAGTACCTAATGCCTTGTTCCTAGTTCATATGTCCTTGTGAGAATAACAGAGAGCAAACTAGGTGGGGTGCAAAACCAGGGTTGAACCCAATCTCATCAAGTTCTCCAAGAGTGGGTTAAGTTTAATTCCCCAAGTCATGGGTGAAAACAATATGGAAATCGGTCCAGTCAAATGGGAAGAAGTTTAATTTGTTAACTTGACCTCCAAATCTAGCATTGCGGTTCTATTCGCTATCTGTCTTCACTCAACTCAGTTTGTTGCGGGGTGCTTATTCGAGTTCTGTGAGAACCAATAGAATGAGATAGCTATATTGAATATTGTCTTCCTGTTTTGTAATAGAATTTCTACTTAAAAATGAAAGCTAAAATGGGAAGACTGCTTCATTGATTTGTTTTTTTTATTCATTCATGGACGTAGGCATCACTGGCTGGCTAGCATTTATTGCCCATTCCTAATTGCCCTTGAGCTGAGTGGCTTGCTAGGCCATTTCAGTGAGCAATTGAGAGTCAACCACATTGCTGTGGTTCTGGAGTCACATGTAGGCCAGACCCTGTGAAGACAGCAGATTTCCTTCCCTGAAGGACAGCAATGAACCAGATGGGTTTTTCTAACAACCAACAATGGTCATCAGTAAATTCTTAATTCTAGATTTTTTAAAATTTAATTCAAATTCAATCATCTGCCTTGGTGGGATTCAAGCCCGGGTCCCCAGAACATTAGCTGAGTTTCTGGATTAATGGTCTTGTGATAATACCACTAGGCCATTGCCTACTCCTTATGAGTGATTATTAATTTATTTTGGGGAGTTTGTTTATGAGTTAAAGTAACATCGAAACAGAGAAAATAGAAGCAGGAGTAAGGCATTTGGCCCTTCGAGTCTGCTCTGCCATTTATTTTGATCATGGCTGATCCTCAAATTCAATATTCTGATCCCCCCTTCCCCCATATCCCTTGACCCCTTTAGCCCCAAGAGCTATATCTAATTTCTTCTTGAAATCACACAATGTTTTGGCCTCAACTACTTTCTGTGGTAATGAATTCCACAGATTCATCACCCTCCGGTGAAGAAATTTCTCTTCACTTCAATTCTAAAAAGTTTACTTCTTATCCTCAATCTATGACTCCTAGTTCTGGACTCCCCCACCAGCAGGAACATTCTTTCTGAATCAACCCTGTCTAACGCTGTTGGAATTTCCCCTCTCATCTTTTAAACTCCAGTGAATTTAATCCTAACCAACTTAGTCTCTTCCTCATATGACAGACATGCCATCCAGGGACCAGCCTAAACAAATTGAAAAATATTTAGTTTTCTTTGAAACGAACCTTATTACAAAGGCAAATCTTTTCTCAACTCCTCTCTTTTCCTGAAGGAGTTAGGTCTTTGGTAAGCACATTGATATGCTGGGGTACACTTCCATAAATAGCAATCAGCTTCAATCCTATATCTCTCTTAATTATTTATTATTGATGCTACTTTCTGTCACCCTCTGATATCACTGTGAGCTGTAGCACTGTGTAGTTCGATCCTGTTAATCTTTCCACTGCATTGTGATTGAGACTATAGTTGCTAGTTGATTTCCCTCTTTCTCAGGGATTAATGCTGAGAATAAGGAGCAAAGGAACAGGGTCTTCAGCCCACCAAGCCTATGCCAATACATGGTTTTGTTCCCTCTGTTCGTCTCCCATTCATTTGTCTATCAAGACACACCTTGACCATTGCTAATGTGCCTGCTTCCACTACCTCCACAGGCAGTGCGTTCCAGGCACCCACCATGCTGTGTATGAAAAACATTCCCTTCATATCTCCCATATAATTACCACCTCTCACTTCAGCTTTGTCCACTTATAGTTGACCCTTCCACCATGGGATAAAGCCTCTGACTACCCATCCTATCTATGCCGCTCCTAATTTTGCAGACTTCTATCAGGTTGCCTCTCAGCCTCTGCCTTCCCAGCGAAAACAATCTGATTTTATCCAACCTTTCCTCATACCTAAAACTCACCAGACCAGCCAATATTCTGGTGAACCTTCTTTGCACCCTCTTCAAAGCACCCTCTTTGCACGCTCTTCAAAGCATCCACATCCTTCTGGTAGCGTGGTGACCAGAACTGCAGGCAGTATTCCAAATGTGGCCTAACTAAAATTTTAGACAGCTGTATCATAACTTGTAAACTTTTATACTCGAATCCTTGACCAATAGAGGCAAGCATGCTTGATCACTTTATCCACCTGTGTTGCCACTTTCAGAGATCCGTGGAGCTTTATACCCAGATCCCTCTGTATGTCAAAGCTCCTAAACGTTCTGCCATTTACAATCTGAATTTGATCTTCCAAAATGGTCAGAAGACTGAGGTCAAATATAGTAATCCAACCATAACAGCAACTGAGTTGGGGTATCAGATCTGGGATTTATGATTTAGTTAGTCAGCGAGTCGACGCAATAGATAATTACAGAAGGCTAATTTTCCTGTCTTTAATATTCTACATGCTGCTTCCAAATTTTGGGAGCAGAATTTTAAAGTAAACCCAGGTTCCTTTTTTGGCAAAAATTTTGCATAAACGTCTCAAACTAAGTGGCAGTCATCCAAGGTAAGGAGAAGCTACTTCTCACAGGGGGTGGTGAATCTATGGAACTCACTGCCAGACTGCAATGGATGCAGAATCAGCCAATGGATTCAAGAAAGAGACAGATAAATATCTGGTCAAAAAGATGGTAAAGGACTGTGGGGAAAAGGAGGGTAGGTGGAGTTAGGATGAGATAGAGATCAGCCATGATCATATAGAATGGCGGAGCGGGTCCAAAGGGCTTTATTGCCTAGTCGTGCTCCTAATTCCTGTCTTCCTATCCTGAGAGTTGAAAGGGAAACATTTCCAGAGTAAAAATGCAATGACTCAGTCATGGTTATGGGGAGAGGGCGGGAATGTGGAACTGAGCCACGACAGATCAGCCATGATCTTATTGAATGGCGGGGCAGGCTCGAAGGGCTAGATGGCCTACTCCTGCTCCTATTTCTTATGTTCTTATGTTCTTATGGTTCTGTTGGCCAACTACTCAGCACCCCCCCCGCCCAAACCCCCCTTCCCCCTCCCTCCCCTTCCTGGCCATACCCCCCCACTCCCCCGCCACCCCCCCCCCCCACCCCTGCGAATCAGCCAGATGAGAAGAAATGAGCAGAACATTATGGAAAGGAAGCAGATCAAAGGAATGATTATAACTAAATTCACAAACTGGATACTCCACGTGAAGTCAATCTGAGATGTAAAATTAGGGCAATCAGTGTTCTTTTGTGCATATTTGCAAGTCGCTTTGATGGTGTGATTATTCCTGTGAAAATGTAATCGCTTCAGACTGAGAGGAAGGAGGTGTGTTCGGAAGTGAGAGTTGCTTAGCTTCCGAGACAAGCATAAGTCTGAAGCGAGCAATGTTCTCTCTCAGAACGAATTCATTTCAAAAACCTGCAGCTCCATTTCTATTATCCCCAGTATCGATATAACCAGATTTTCTTTCGTACAAAGCTGCCACATTTCCATGCCAGTATTTTCATGACATCGGACTGAATTGCTCTTTGTTAAGTAAAACAGGGAGAAGGTGCAATAGGAATAATGCATGCACTGAGTGTATGTTAGTGTGGAGTGTTAGCCTTACTGGAGAATTAATATATTTTTCTTCCCCTTTCCAAAGCCCCTCTTAGGATTGAATCAAACTAGTGCACATTAACTCACAAGTTCAACTGTTCTGGCTTGTTATAGGCCTGTTAATCACTAATACATTTGTAATCCATTGCTTTGTTATCTCTGGACTTGACTAATCTAACGTAGCCCTGGACTCATACATTCTACCATCTGAAAACCAAAGGTTACCTAAGGCTTTGTGGACTGTGTCTTAGCTCACATCCCATGTCCTAACTCACCCGGCATGGTGGCACAGTGTTTAGCATTGCTGCCTCACAGCTTCAGGACCTGAGTTCAATTCCCGGCTTGGATCACTGTCTAAGTGGAGTATGAGGTGGATGTGCCGGCGTTGGACTGGGGTAAACACAGTAAAAAATCTGCCAACACCAGGTTTTAGTCCAACCGATTTATTTGATAGTAAACTTACAAGCTTTCGAGGGGACTTCCTCTTCGTCAGGTGAATGGAGAGTTCTGGCCTCGGACAGAGCATATAAAGCACAGACAGTTTAGAGATTACTGATTAGAATGCGAATTTTTACACCTAACCTGCTGTTCAAGTCCTAAAGTGGCCGACAATGTGTGTGGAAGGGGCACTGATCACAGGTTAAAGAGATGTGTGTTGTCTGGACACAATACACATCTCTTTAACCTGTGATCAGTGCTCCTTCCACGCACATTGTCGGCCACTTTAGGACTTGAACAGCAGGTTAGGTGTAAAGATTCGCATTCTAATCAGTAATCTCTAAACTGTCTGTGCTTTATATGCTCTGTCCAAGGCCAGAACTCTCCATTCACCTGACGAAGAGGGAGTCCCCTCGAAAGCTTGTGAGTTTACTATCAAATAAATCGGTTGGACTAAAACCTGGTGTTGTCAGACTTTTTACTGAGTGGAATATGCACATTCTCTTTGTGTCTGTGTGGGTTTCCTTCGGGTGTTCCAGTTTCTTCCCACAGTCCAAAGATGAGCAGGTTAGATTGATTGGCCAAATCGTCCCTTAGTATCTTGGGATGCGTAGGTTAGAGAGATTAGTGGAGTAAATTTGTAGGATTATGGGGATAGGACCTGGATGGCTTGTTGTTGGCAATTGATGGGCCGAATGGTCTCCTTCTGCACTGTAGGGATTCTATGATTCTATTCTCCGAACTCACGTCCCATGTTCTAACTCATATCTCACTTCCTAACTCATATCCTGCGTCCTAACTCACATCAAATCCTATTCATCCATTACCACTGTGTTCACTCATCTTCATGGGCATTTAGATTTAAAAAATTCTTATCCTTGTTTTCATCCCTCCTGTACCTTGCCCCTCCCTATCTCTCTCCTTCAGCCCCGCAAATGTCCAAGATACCAACATTCCTCCAATTCTGGCCTCTTGAGCATCCCTGAATTTAATTATTCCACCATTGGTGGTCACACCCTTAGCTATCAGGGCCCTAAGCTCTCCAATTCCCTCACTAAACCTTTCTGCCTCTCTACCATGTATTTCCTACTTCAGCTTACTCCTCACAACCTATGTCTGTGACCATGGTCTTGGTCATCCCACCTCATATCTTCTAATGTAATTCAGAGTCATATCTTTTTAAAAATGGCCATGTGAAGCACCTCATGTTAAAGCCTCTATATAAATACAAGTTGTTTTTGCAATAAATCTGTGAAATATGCCTTATGGAGACCAGTGCAGTGCACAGCTGGACATGTCATGAACAGCAATGCAGATGTTTCGATCCACACACAGCAGCATGGGGGAATAGGTAAACGTGCTGTTGCTGAACAATAAGGAGGGGCAAGGGGAGGCTATACAATGAAAACCACCTACTTCCGCTATAACCTTCAAATATAAGCCAACAAGAAGTGGCGACCTTGATCTTACCAAGGTTAAAATGTCAGGAGGCTGGAGCTCAAGAAATAATCACTGAAGCTTGGACCTGCATCTAAGCGATATCAAGCCCACTTAGAGAAAGCATGATTGTAACACTCAAATATTCTTTTTAAATGACCAGATTCACCTAGGCAACAGAACAAAGCAGGCTTTTAGTTTATGATGCTCTACTGTGCTATGCAGGTCTTAGACACCCTGTCTTAACATGCCTGTTGTGATGTTACAAGGGGCTGGGTGCTGGAGAGGGTGGTGTTCCAGACACTTATTCCTCCACTTTCTAGGTGGCATCCGTCCCTCCACTCAACATGGCTGCTGAGTACTGCCAGGCCTCACACAAGATGGCTACCAGGCAATCCCAGAAGGAACTGGCGAACTTCAACTAGGAAGTGCTTCCACGTCAACCTTGGAGATGAGTTTCAGTAGATAATCAAACAATAGTAAAGGTGGAAACCTTAGAATGAAAGCAAGAAGGATGTTGGATTTCTGTGTGGATGACTTGCTTTGTGCTATTTGCTGTGTTCCTTGTGGATTACAACCAGGACCAAACAGCAAACCTGTTTTGGAACCTGACTACGAATGTATGTGTACCTACCTTGGTAACTTTTTCTGCCTGTATAACAAGGAACTTGGTTATGTGCCTTCACATGTGTTAACCAGTAAATTGTTTATTAATTGGACTTGGTCTTCTGGTTGCCTATTTTGTGTCTCTAAATCCCACCTATAACATCACCCGTCCCCTTGCAACATGACATAATATGAAAGGCTAACACAGTTCTCAAGTTTAATCATTAGTGTCACAAATTAGCAATAATTAACACTGCAATGAAGTTACTGTGAAAATCCCCACAGTCGCTACACTCTGGCGCCTGTTCGGGTATACGAAGGAAGAATTTAGCGTGGCCAATGCATCTAACCAGCACATCTTCTTGACTGTGGGAGAAAACCAGAGCACCGGGAGGAAACCAACACAGACACGGGGAGAATGTGCAAGCTCCACACAGACTATGTCCCAAGCCAGGAATCGAACCTGAGTTCCTGGCACTGTGAGGCAGGAGCACTAACCGCTGTGCCACCGTGGTGCCCATACGCCTGAATTGGACTTAGAAACATTACCATTACTGAAAGATATATTCTCAAATCCACAGTTCACCTTAAACATCTACATGCATATTTTCCACTGATTATTGCACTCTGGGTGAGGGGTATGTCAGCAGCAAACAGGTATGGCAGGGATAGGGCTGAAGTAAATCTCTCCATACTCTGCCACACAACATGACTTTACCCTTGCATCGGCATAACAGCTTTGTCTCATCAGTGTGACTTTGTGCATTTCCCAAACCGATCATTCAAATGGCCTTTTCTGAGCAAAACTGTCAATTTGCATCCAAATAGCGCTGATTTATGAGTATACTTGTGTTTTGAACCATTTCCTTGTCTACCAGGAACTAAGCTGAGTCTGGCCAAATCATTAGATCAGTATTTCACATGACGAATCATGCACCGTCTTGGCCACTGACTTTCTCTGAACTGGATGCTGAAGGGACTAACAGGCCAGAGTGGGGTTCCTGAGCCCCACTCGGTGCTGCTCAACACAGAATTGACCAGCAAGTTTTAAACCATCGTTTAATCTGACAGAGAGTTCCACAGAATCCGATTCTTAACCGTGAACAGAAATTCCATTAGTCTGGAATGGATTTGAACCCAGGTTCCTACTCCTTGCAAAAGAGAACTGATGCAGCAATCGATTCTCACAAAGCTAAATAACCCTTTCAGTAAGCATTCATAGAACAATCATTGAGCAATTGTTAGCACTTTTGATTACGTTTCTCTTACTATGCCTCAGCACATGCATATACTTCTCATATACTTTGAACAAATGACCTCTCATAAAACCAATGATATTGGTGTCAAACATGTTTATTTTTCATACACATTATTCAGAACCAATGGAATCATAAAGTGAGAACTTTAAATGGTGCAGTGGAGTAAGATTGAAAATTGTCTATCGTAACGGTTGCAAAGTTTTTGTTAGCTAACTCTTGATTTTGGCATTAAGGCATTTACATTCATGCTAAATATTGCATGATGTCACAAATCCTGTTGAAAGTTTATGTTGGGATGGTGTTGGTTACAGAATGTGTCTACTAAAAAAGGTCTTTATAGTTTCCTGTATGTCAACACTTGTCTTTATTAACTATCTAGTTACATAAATACAGACAAGTGATTTCCCTATATCAAGGTCTTAACATACCTTTGCTCCACAGTACAGGATTCAGAAGAATGAGGGGAGATCTCATAGAAACATATAAATTATGAAGGGAATAGATAAGATAGAAGCAGGGAGGTTGTTTCCACTGGCGGATGAAACTAGAATTAGGGGGCATGGCCTCAAAATAAGGAGGAGCAGATTTAGGATTGAGTTGAGGAGGAATTTCCTCACCCAAAGGATTATGAATCTGTGAATTCCCTGCCCAGTGAAACAGTTGAGGCTACATCATTGAATATTATTAAGGCAAGGATAGATACATTTTTGAACAGTAAAGGAATTAAGGGCTATGGTGAATGGGCAGGTAAGTGGAACTGAGTCCACGAAAAGATCAGCCATGATCTTATTGAATGGCGGAGCAGGCTTGTGGGATCAGATGGCCTACTCCTGCTCCGAGTTCTTATGTTCTTACACTAGACCTGGGTCATTTGTCTTCTTACATCACTGTGTGGGAGGTACTGTAATCAGCCCCACATTACACCTTCAAGTTCCGGACCCTTCTAATACACTCAGAGGCAGGTTTACAATGAAAAACACCATGTCCAGCATAGGGCCACAGCCTTGAAATGGATCCGATCCCCCCTGATCTGGGTTCCACGATTTCTAGCTGGCCATGGGTAGCCAGATGCCTCTCCATTTCTGGAGGCCAGCTGGATGGAAGAAGTTGGGATCCAGGAAGTAAAATAATCCAAACCGATGGCATTCGAGTGGTTTTACATTCATAGGAACTAAGAGCAGAAGTAGGCAAATTTAGCCCTTTGAGCCTGCTCCATCATTTAATCAGATTGTGGCCGATCTCTCCCTCGTCTCAAATCGACCTCCCTACTGCTCCCCATACTCCCCTATCCCTTTATTTTCCATTCTGCCAAATCCCGCACTCATTGAGGGCCCAATTAAAATCCTGCCCCACAGAATCAGACAAGATGCTGATTTATTCAAAATAATTACAACACAAGTGCAGATTAATTTCAGATGTCTCAGCCACAAAGCTGTAAGAAGTGTCAAACAATTGATCTGAATTATTAGCTGATCTAATAGAAGTTTGCTTTTAAGCCAAATTAACATAAATCAGTTACGTTTCAGAAGTGTAGTCTCTTGCAGTAAAGCTGATAAAGATTCTGACTTAATTTTCGCTATCCTTCATTATAAAACACATCTCATTCTGTGTCGGTTGACTCAACTGAGTCTCGTTCAATTAACTTTTAATAAGATAGTCCCCAGGACTCTTCATTTAAATCTGTACATAAGTGAACTACAAAGTGACAGCATTCCTGATTGCAGTTCAGCGCGACCCCAGTGGTAACAGTACTTGAGAAACACACTTTTAAAGCATTCCATTATTAGTGCATACTTACTGTAAGAACATCCGTAAACTTCAACTCTCATCCCTATCCTACCATGAGGATTCCACTCAAGGGGAACAAAACGAAGGAGTCTTGCTTTGATGGAATGCTGCAATTTGTGCCGCGTGACGCCATCCGCATTGGAGTTCCCTGTGAAAGCCTGCGAAGGGAACAGAAAGATAAAAAGAAATCAGCCAGGAAAGCAACATTGCCCTGCTACTGATCTGAGTGGAACAAAATTGATATTAAACAAAAGCGTTTAAAAAAGATCTTGAAATCTCCTTCGCAGAAAAGTCTATCCAAAGTGCAGTACATCAATTGGCAACTGGCAATTAGTGGGCTGGCGAGGTGGCACAGTGGTTGGCACTGCTGCCTCACAGTGCCAGGGACCCTGGATTCCCGGCTTGGGTAATGGTCTGTGCAGAGTCCGCACGTTCTCCCCGTGTCCACATGGTTTTCTCTGGGCGCTCCAGTTTCCTCCCACATCCAAAAGATGTGCTGGCTAGGCACGTTGGCCATGCTAAATTCTCCCTCCGTGTACCCGAGTTAACTTCAGATGGTCTGCCAGTGTTCTGCCAATAGTTGCTCTGAAAGACTTAGAAGAAACGAAACCAGGGATTTTCACAGTAACTTCATTACAATATTAATGTAAGCCTACTTATGACACTAATAAATAAACTTAAACTTAGATAACTGAAGCACCACCAGCATTGTCCTCTATGTGCTTATTTGTCTTCATTACTGGTTTTATCCTGTTGCATTAAATAGTAAGATTGCAATCAATGGAAATCAAGGGAAGCCTCTCCACTGGTTGGAATCATATATAGCACACAGGAAGATGATCATTGCTCTTGCAAGCCAATCACTTGAGCCTTGCAGGAGATTCACAGGGCAGCATGCAAGATTATTACAATGCCCAACCATCCTTAGCTGCTTCCTCCCTCTGTCATTACATTGGAAGCAGGGATGTTTATTAGTAATTACACAGCGTTCAATTGCTGCTGCTCAGATACTGAAGGAATCCATGTCTACAGGTAGCAAGGTCTGGGCAGTGTTCTGGCTTGGGATATTAAGTGCCAAGTAACATCCAAACAAGGGGCCATGGCCACCTCCAGCATCAACCACCTCGCCTTGACATTCAAAAGCTCCAGGGTCACTGAATTCTCCACCAGTGGCATCCTGGGGGGTGTGAGGGGAGGGGAATCATTGACCAGAAACTTAACTGGACCAGCCACATATATACTATCTGTAACTTCCCAGCATAGCTACCTGAAAGATTCTCTGGGGATTCGCTCTTGCAAATTCCCAGGTAAAGGTTTACATGGCAACTAACCATAAGGGATAACTCTTCTTGGACAGTTGTGCAGCGCTGGTAACCATCCGACAAAGTGATTTAAATCACTAACTTCGGATAGTCTGCCTATGTTATGCTAATAGTTATTCTGAAAAACCATTTCAGCATAACTATTTTAAATACCTAGACCATACCTCACATGGGACTAACCACCCCCCCCCCCCCCACCCCCCTCCACTAAGCACCCATCCACGGACCTGACCAGAACCCCTGACCCAATCCTGACCCACACCCCTCTTACCCAATACAACCTGACCTGGCTGGAGAACACCCCTCCCCCGCCACCCCAACCTGATTCAATCCAGCCAGACCCCCAGCACCCCATGTCCAACTTTTCCACTCATGTCTGAAACTCCACCCCAATGTCTGACCTGCCATATCCGATCCCCACACAACCCCATGTCCTACACCCTACACCCAATTTCTGACACCCCACTCCCAGCATCCCCATGTCTAACTCGCACCCCCCCCCACCCCAACTCGTCCACACCCCAAATCCCATCCACATACCTTGAACACTTATCTTTACCTTGGCCTGTTATTTTCAATGGGATCTTTAAATTGACCTACCGTCAGGCAGCTCGTGCTATGCAGAAGGAGATGTATCCTCCTTCGCACAGTTTCTCTTAGGTGTGACACAGTGGCACAGTCGTTAGCACTGCCGCCTCACAGCACCAGGGACGCGCCTCCGGGTCCTGTGTGGAGATTGCACATTCTCCCCACGTCTACGTGGGTTTCCTTCAGGTGCTCTGGTTTCCTCCCATCGTCGAAAGATGTCTGGTTTGGTTGACTAGCCATGCTAAATTGTCCCTTAGTGTCAGGGGGATTAGGAGAATAAATATATGGGGTCACGGGATAGCATCTTGTGGGATTGTTGTCGGTGCAGGCTTGATGGGCCAAATGACCTCCTTCTACGTTGTAGACTCTATGACTCTCTGATTCTACTCTGACACGAGAACCAGGGACCCATGGGACTGCCTGGTCTCTTCTGGCCTGAATTAGGAAGCTCAGGAAAGACAGGCACTGAAGAAATCTAGAGTAGCTAAATGGGTACAGGGTGGTAATCCTACACTGATTGCAACTGGTTATTGCCCTATAGCTAAAACAACAGGTCGGACACCGGTAATTCTGTGGCGAGTAGCTCACTTCCTGACTCCCCAAAGTCTGTCTACAGTGCACAAGTCAGGAGTGTGTTAGAAAATCTATCCTGATGGACAGCAGCTCCAACATCACTTGAGAAGCACTATTGAAAGCATCCTTTCCAGATGTATCACAGCTTGGTATGGCTCCTTCTGCGCTGACCAAGACCATAAGAAATTACAAAGGGTCATTAGTGCAGCCCAGTCCATCACACAAACCAGCCTCCCATCCATTGACTCCGCCTATACTTCCTGCTGCCTCAGAAAAACAGCTAGCATAATCAAGCACCCCACACGTCTGAGACACATTCTCTTCCACCTTCTTCATTGGGAAAAAAAATACAAAAGTCTGAGATCACATTCCAACCAACTCAAGAACAGTTTCTTCTCTGCTGCCATCAGACTTTTGAAAGGACCTACCATATATTAAGCTGATCTTTCTCTGCATCCTAGCTATGACTGTAACACCACATTCTGCACCTTTTCTTTCCCTTCTCTATGTACGATATGCTTTGTCTGTACAGCGTGCAGGAAACAATACTTTTCATTGTATCCCAATGCTTTTGACAACAATAAATCAAATCAACATTACCCAGGAAATAATAATTGTACTGACGCCATCCACCAACTTAACTATTCATTCCCTCAAAATCTTGTGACTCTCTACCTAACAACACTGTGAGTGAACCCACGCTATAAAGACTGCAGCAGTTGATGAAGGTGGTTGAGGCATCAGTTCCTCAAGGGCAGTTTGGGGTGAGCAATAAATGCAATGTCCACACCCTGTGAAAGAGTGAAGCAAACATTTTCTGTGCTTGGGTTATCAGATGGGATATTCTTACAATTAATACCTCAATGGTGGGCAAAGCTTGAATTTGTACTTAAACTTCTATTAGAATGAACAGCCTGAGATACTTGCAACTTAACATAGATTTAAACTTAATGTATGCCCCCTAAAGCTCTGTGGTACATACCTTTGTGGTCCATTAAAACTAAACATTTGGACATTTCTACCACAGATCATACTCTAATACTAAAAGATTATATAAAAATATAAAAAGATATAGGCTGGAATTTTACCAGCCCGCCCATTATGGGAATCGGAGCAGCCGAGGAGCAGACCTAGGAAAGTTTGTTGACCTCAGACAGAATTTCATGGTTTCGGGATGAGGTAAGCAATAAAATCCTGCCCATAAAGTTTCCTGACTTTTTCCATTTGGCACCCTGCCCCAAATAATGCCTGTCAGCCTAAAAATTGAAACTTGGCAAGGAAAAGACCTTAAGTGACCACTAAGTTGTGTCTAGATTGAGGTGGATAAGATACTGGTGGGAATCCCATCCATGCAACTTTACGCACCATTCCTCACCTTGGAAGCCATGAGGTGGGCAGTAGCGTGAAGTCCTTAAATTCTTGCTTAAGCGTCCAATCTATTGCAAGTCATTCAAATTCTAAAAGATTATTTAGCTACACGCTGGGGTTTGATTTGATTTGATCTATTTATTATGGTCACATGAATTAGCATGCAGTGAAAAGTATTGTTTCTTGCACATTATACAGACAAAGCATACTGTTCATAGAGAAGGAAACGAGAGAGTGCAGAGTGTAGTGTTACAGTCATAGTTAGGGTGTGGAGAAAGAACAACTTAATACAAGGTAGGTCCATTCAAAAGGCTGATGGCAGCAGGAAAGAAGCCATTCTTGAATCAGTTGGTACGTGACCTCAGACTTCTGTATTTTTTTCCCGATGGAAGAAGGTCGAAGAGAAAACATTTGGAGTGCGTGGGGTCCTTAATCATGCTGGCTGCTTTGCCGAGCTAGCAGAGTTGAATAGGAAACAACGGGAGGAATATTAAATAAATTGTTACCTTCCACAGGCCTAAAATATTGTTTTCTGCTTCGAATTAGTTTGCTGATGATTTCACAGCTTTGCAAAAATCCCTTGTTTCTTTTTGATTGTCACACATTTCCTCTTTTCATCTGCATCCCTTTTGCAACACCAGAAAATTGGGTGTCTTGACCTATCATACTCCAGTTCTGTGCAACTGGAAAATCATTTCCAGTTCTGTGCAACTGGAAAATCGTTTCCCATTCTGTGCAACTGGAAAATTGTTTAACCTTTTGGCAATCTAATAACAATGAATTATTTTTAGCTGTTCTACCAATGCCTGATGAACTTAATACAAAAGCAAAATATTGCCGACACTGGAAATCTGAAATAAAATATAAAAAGTGGATGTTGGAAGGACTCAGCAGGTCAGGCAGCATCTGTGAGTAGAACCATAGAAACCCTACAGTGTAGAAGGAGGCCATTTGGCCCGTCATGCCTTCACAGACAACAATCTCATCCCGGCCCCATCCCTGTGTAGATGAGGGTTTCCTGTCAACGCTTTGTATATACTCAGACGTACACTTAATACAAAGACTCAAAATGCAGTGATGGTGAGGACGTGACTTTATTTAACCCAACAATTGAATGAGAGAATGATATGAGGAAGCGCTCCACTCAAGACATAGAATGCCAGCAGCTGGATATCAGTCTGAAGAACAATGCTCCTGTGAAAGCAATTATTCATTCCCAAAATCATATTGCCCACCTTTCCGGTGGACCCAGCAAACATTAATACAAATCAGTCAATAATCATTCTGTCATTAACTCCAGCCAACAACAATATACATCATGTGCTAATGGGATTTAATTTGTTATTAAATTACAGACATTACTTCCCTTTTGTTGCCCAGCAATATGAGATGCCGGACAGTGAAGTGATTCCCACCAATTGAACCCATGTGACTCTCATTTGACCTCAAGAAATTCTTCATGTCTGCTCATCACCTGCGTTATCTCTCGGAATTGTATGACCCTATTCAGAAGGCTGGCATTGGTAGCCACCTTGTTCCCAACCACTGCTGATAGCATTACTACTTTTCGGAGGAACTACTGTCCCTCATTTCTCCCACCTGGCCTGCTGTACTTTGTCCATGACTAAAGTTTCACAAAATGTAACCAAAAGCAAAACACATCCATCTTGTAAGTTCAAAATACATGTTTTAAATGAGAAATATTTGTTAATCGTTCAAAGCTCACTTCTATGGGAACAGCCCTTGGTTGGCTTATGTTCCAATAGTCCAAGATCATTCATTCTAAAGTTAGTTGTGTTAGTGCTCCCAAATCTATGGTTATGTTTATTAGCCTATTCTAGACCCCGACATAAACCCGTAACACCACATATTTTCCCTGCTACTCCCCATGATACTAAGGGGCAATATATTTGACTCTCAATTGCCCCCAGAACAAGGGCAACTGGGGATGGGCTGACCAATCAGTGACACCCTTGTCCCACCGATGAATAAAGAAATGTATCTCCAGATCCACAGGAATGTGGTCGACTCTTAACTGCCCCCATCAAGGACAATTAGAGATGGATAATAAATGGTGACCCAGCCGATGATGCCCATGTCCCATTTAAAATAATAACACGGATTGTACTTCAGAAGGATTAATTAGTTGTAAAACATGGGAAGACATCTTGAGGCCATCACGTGCAAATCATCCTCTACGTTTTAAAATGAAGATAGGATAGCTGCTATAAAGAATGACTGATCTGCAACCTCAGTTTTACACTAGGGCAGCAAGTTGAAAATCTATCCTTCCTTTATTTTCAACTTTATAAATTTTTTTTAACTTTAGCTATTTGTTCTCTCTTCCTGGCCTCTGGGCTACAAATATTTTGTGTTGGAGTTTGGGAGTTATGGGGTTAGGGAAGGCAGAGAAAAAGAAAACCTATTGTAGCTGTTTATCACTTCTCAAAAATGTTCAAAATATAGAAAGTAAGAACCTGCTCCATCATTGAATAAGATCATGCCTGATCATCCAAATCAGTAGCCAGTTCCCACTTTCCCCTTATATTCTTTGATTTCTTTAGCCCCAAGAGCTGTATCTAATTCCTTCCTGAAAACATACAATGCTTTGGTCACAACTGCTTTCTGTAGTAGAGAATTCCACAGGCTCACGGCTCTCTGGGTGAAGAATTTTCTCCTCATCTCTGTCCTAAATGGTATACCCTGGGTCTCGACACCTTCATCGTCGGAAATATCCTTCCTGTCTAGTCCTATTAGAATTGGGACAGCACGGTGGTGCAGTGGTTAGCACTGCTGCCTCACAGCTCCAGGGACCCAGATTCGATTCTGGCCTTGGGTCTCTGTCTGCGTTGAGTTTGCACATTTTCCCCATGTCTGTGTGGGCTTCCTCCGGGTGCCCCGGTTTCAGCCCACACTCCGAAGATGCGCGGGTTAGGTTAATTGGCCAGGATGAATTGACCCTAATGTCAGGGGGATTAGCAGGGTAAATAGGAATAGGATGGGAGAGTGGTCAGTGCAGACACAATGGGCTGAATGGCCTCCTTCTGCACTGTAGGGATTGTATGAATTTTACAGGTTTCTATGAGATCCCCCCACCACCTGCCTTATTCTTCTCAACTCCAGCCAATATAGAATCAAATAACAAAAGAATCCCTACAGAGCAGAAAGAGGCCATTCAAAAATAATTACTTCTAGAAAGCAAAAACTTCCATGTACAAGGATACAGGAAACACTTTGTGCAAAAATGATAATTGCCATTAGGCTTCCATAACAATATCAATTGTCTCCCCTTGATTTTATTCAGATTGAATAGATGCTTCTATTCAATACATTTACCCAACCACAAGCTGACCTATTGGAATGAAGTTTTAAGGTGATCTATTAGTGTTACAAGTAGGCTTACATTAACACTGCATTGAAGTTACTGTGCAAATCCCTTAGTTGTCACGCTCTGGTGCCTGTTCGGGTACACTGAGGGAGAATTTAACATGGACAATTCACCTAACCAGCACGTCTTTTGTACCGTGGGAGAAAACTGGGGAACCCAGAGGAAACTCACGCAGACATGGGGAGAATGTGCAGAGTCTGCACAGACAGTGACCCAAGCCAGGAATTGAACCCAGGGCCCTGGCGCTGGGAAGCAGCAGTGCTAACCATTGTGTCACCCTGACACTTAAGTACAGGGAATGGGAAAGCACATCTGATTGTTGCTTCTTAATAAGTGATCAATCTCTCCATCCTTCCCCCTCCCCTCGCCTGCCTCCATTCAAATGCTCCTTCCGAGCTTCTATCTTCATCTCCATATGGCTCACAAAGCAATCACTGTGCTGCATGATTTATCAGGTTGCTTAATTGCCATTTATGTTGCTCATCTGCTTATACTAAATTACGGAGCTAATTCTTAATGGCGTATTCTTCGTAATAACATCACTGTGTCCACGTAAACAAAACAGCATGACTTGCAAAGAACCCTGTGTCAATATCTGGAAAAGTGCCAAAGTATCAATGAACAAAAATAATGACCTCTTGCAAGGTAATGCAATATTAGTTTTAGGCAGGCTGGAATACCGAGCAAAAATTTCTACTTCCATTAGATTTATGCTGCACCTAATTAGGGTGTTGTGATTCATTCATTGTGATATATAACTATAATCAAGAAAGTGTTTGCAAAGACCATGATTTAACTCGCATTTAATGTGTTCAGCTATTAATAAGACATTAAAGGTCATGTGCAATCAGTTTATCTCTGATTTATGTAGAACTTAGGTAATGATAATATTAAATGTATTCATCATAAAACAAGTGAATGAATAATGTGTTTTCTATCCTTTAATATAAGGCTCGGATAGTTTGTACCAGACAATGGTGACAGTTTTCATAGTCCTTTAGGTTTGTACATCACTTGAAACAAATCCAAGACTTATACCCTTAAGTTGTGTGTGTAAAGCTATGAGAAATGTCTGCATTAGTTGCAAAGTTGATTCCAACATCATTCAAACATGTTCAATTTTTAGTCTGTGAATAGCTTTTTCCAAGTGGCAGGCAGTGTTCAGTGGGTACTGCAATGATCAAAACTAGGATCTCAGCTTTTCAGAATATATTCTCCCCGTGTTTGTGTGGGTTAGATGAAGGAACTAAATTTAATGGGTGGGATCTTATGGCCTCGCTTGTTCCAAAACCATAAAATCCCACCCAAGGTCAACAGACTTTTCCATTGTCTGTCCCTCACCTGCTCATCTTGGGGGCGGGGGGAGGGGGCGGTAAAATTCCAGCCAATATCTCCAAATTTGCAGACAACATAAGGCTGGATAGGAAGGTGAGCTGTGAGGAGGATGCAGAGATGCTCAGACAAGTTGAGAGAGTTGGCAAATACATGGCAGATGCAGTATAATATGGATAATTGCGAGGTTATCCACTTTGATAACAAACACAGGAAGGCAGATTATTATTTGAATGGCTATACATTAGGAGAGGGGAATACATAATAAGACCTGAGTATCCTTCTACACCAATTGCAGAAAGTAAGCACACAGGGCAGCCAGCAGTGAGATAAGCAAATGGTATGTTGGCCTTCATAGCCAGAACATTTGAGTACAAGAGCAAGGACATCTTGCTGCAATTTTACAGGACCCTGGTGAGCCCAGACCTGGATTATTGTGTAAAGTTTTGGTCATTTTATCTGAGGAAGGATGTTCTTGCTATGGAGTGGGTGCAGCAAAGGTTTACCAGACGGATTCCTGGGATGACGTAGCTGATGTAGGAGGAGAGATTGAGTTGGTTAGCATTATGGGGCACAGTGCACAGTGATTATCACTGCTGCCTCACAGCATCCAGGGAGCCAGGTTCAATTCTAGCCATGGGTGACTCTCTATGTGGAGTTGGTATGTTCTCCCCGTGTTTGTGTGGGTTTCCTCCAAATTCTCCGTTTTCATCCAACAATCTGAAGATGTGCTGCTTAGGTGCACTAGTCATGCTAAATTGCCCCTTAGTGTCCCAAGATATGTTGGTTAGATGGATTAGCCATGGTAGATCTGTGGGGTTACAGGAAAGTACAATGAGGAGGGTTTGGGTAAGGTGCTGGCTCTATCTTTCCAGCATGGCCGTTCTGAAATTGGGAGGGCAAGGCTAACGGAACGGCATTCCCCATTGGCCTCGGGCATGATCTTAGGGGCCTCGGGCAGCTGTGTGGTAAAATCAAGACCACTAAGTACAAAGAACAAAGAACAAAAACAGCCCAGGAAACAGGCCCTTCGGCCCAACAAGCCCGCGCCACCATCTCAACACCACCAGTCCCCCTCTCCACCCACGACCCTTGTCTAATGTTTTATGGCCATCCAGATTGAGGGAAACTGATTTAGGGACAATTTATTCCTGCCAATCAGCCTAACAGCACATCCTTGGGGTGTGGGAGGAAACTGGAGCACCCAGAGAAAACCCACGCAAGCATGGGGAGAATGCGCAAACTCCCACAGACACCGGCCCAAATCCATGTGTCTGCACAGCAATCAGCGATAGTCACTGAGCTGTTGTCTTGCCCAGTATCTAGTCCAGTTTAGGCACACACTAACGACATGAAGCACTGGACCAATCTCGAACCAAGAGCAGCCCCAGTACGACCCATCGCATGTATGCCCCTCGTTGGACATGAGGCGGACCGACTTATAACCTGTGAATGAAAAGGGAAAAAAAAATTATTATTGTACCATATCCATTTACCTTACCAGGGACGCCCCAATGCTAATGACCCTTATTTAAAACAATCTCCTATATCCACCCATCTCCAACCCAGCCGTGTGCCTGTCTAAGTTACTCTTAAATGACTCTAGCGTGTTTGCCTCCAACACCTTACTTGGCAGAGCATTCCATACCCCCACTACCCTCTGTGTGAAAAACCTCCCTCTAATATCTGTGATGTACCTCTCCCCCCTCACCTTAAGTCCATGGCCCCTTGTCTTACATGTCTCTATCATAGGAAATAGCTTACCACTATTTATCTATACCCTTCATAATCTTATATACCTCTATTAGATCCCCCCTCAGTCGGCATCTTTCAAGGGAAAAGAGCCCCAATTTCTTCAATCTTTCCTCATACCCCAATCCTTCCATACCAGGCAACATCCTGGTAAACCTCCTCTGCACTCTCTCCAGAGTCTCCACGTCCCTCTGGTAGTAAGGCGACCAGAACTGGACGCAGTACTCTAAATGCGGCCTAACCAACGTTCTGTACAACTGCAACATGAGACTCCAGGTCTTATATTCTATACCCCTTCCTACAAAGGCTAACATACCATAGGCTTTCTTCACCACACTCTCCACTTGCACTGCCACCTTCAAAGACTTGCGCACTTGCACCGCCAGGTCTCGCTGCAATTCTATACTCCTTACGGGCTTACCCTTTATCATATAACTCCCCCCTACATTATTCCGGCCAAAATGCATCACCTCACATTTATCCGGATTAAACTCCATTTGCCATATATCTGCCCAATCAACCAGCCTATCAATATCCCAAAGTACAGATTCACTGGGCTGAATGGCCTCTTTCTATAGGGATTCTATGGTTCAATATTTACTGGCGTTTAGAAGAATGAGGAGGGAATCTCATAGAAGCTTCTAAAATTCTAACAGGACTAGACAGAGTTGATGCAGCAAGGGCGTTCCTGATAGTGGGGGTGTCCAGAACCCAGGGTCAGTCTAAGGACAGCGATGAGGAGAAATTTCTTCACCCAGAAAGTGATGAGTGTGTGGAATTCTCCACCACAGAAAGCAGTTGTGGCCAAAGCATTGTATGTTTTCAAGAAGGAATTAGATATACCTCTTGGGGCCAAAGGAATCAAAACATGTAAGGGGAAAGCGGGATCTGGCTTTGAGTTGGATGATTAGCCATGATCTTAATGAATGGCAAAGCAGGCTCAAAAGGGCTCTTATTTTCTATATCTTTACACTTCTCTGTTTCCAAAACAACCCATGCCTGCTGTAGATAAAACAGGAAAGTCAGAGCTGCTAGAAATGCATAATATTGTCATGTGAAAGGGAAAGATCAGCAGGTTAACTTTTCATGTGTAACCCTTCAGCAATCTCAATATTAATGAAGGTTTGCAGCTGAAATGTTATTCCTAACTTTCTCTTTGAGGCGTTGACTGACTTTTCTGTGTTTCTGGTACACTTTGCCACGCGTCTACCATGTTGTAATGTCTCTCTCACAGTAATTTGTCTGAAGTGCAGTTTGGTAGGAAAGATGGGTGAAGTTATATGGGGTGCCATATTCCCCAAACCCCCACCCCAAACCCCCTTCCCCCTGACTGAAAGATCAGCCCCGCCGGGAGCCTGCAGTTATCTTCTTCTTGCCAGGTGTTAATTGGCTCCAAGCAAGACTTTTGCACCCATTTGGGCAGGAACTCCCACCATAGAGAGTGACTGACCAATCGATTGATGGGCAGCACTGTAGGCTCAATAGCGCCAGCTTCATGGGGTGGCCACTTCTGGAACTTCTGGCAGTTCATGAAGAAAAGGAGGTCAGTTAAAAGAGGGTATTGATGGGATTTGCCTGGCAAATGGGTGAGGGGATTGCATAACTAAGTTTGAGAAGCTGCGGGAAAAGGATTAAAGGGATGGGGGTGAAGATCAGACATGGTAAATAATTAACTTGATATTCCACAAGCCTCCTTTGCACTATTGACAAAGACTAATTTCAACCCCCACACAGTCTAATTATTGCCTTTTTTTCCCATTTGTTCACAGAACGTGGGTGTCATTGGCTAGACAGACATTTAGTTCCCATCCCTAATCACTCTTTAGAAGGTGATGGTGAGAATTTTTCTTGAACCGCTGCAGTCCATGTGGTTTAGATAATTTCACAGCGCTGTTAGGGAATGTGTTCCAGAATTCTTACCCAATGACAGTGAAGGAAGTGTAATATATTTCCAAGTGAGGATGGTGAGAGATTGGAGAGAAATAGGCGGGTGGTGGTGTTCCCATGTATCTGCCGCCCTTATCCTTCTAGATGTTCACGGTCATGAGTTTGTAAGGTGCTGTCTCAGGAATCTTGGTCAATCCCTGCAGTGCATTTTGTAGGTGGTACACACTGCTGCTTCTGTGATTTCATGAATATGACCGTGTAAGGCTGTCACTTGACTAGTCTGTGAGACAGTTCTTTGAATTTTAAAGACAAGCGTAGAAAATAAAAGCAGGATGAGACCATTCAGCCCTTCGAGCTTGCTCCATCATTCATTTTGATCATGGCTGATCATCAAATTCAATACCCTGATCCTGCCTTCCCCCATATTCCTTGATCCCTTTAACCCCGAGGGCTATATCTAATTCCTTCTTGAAATCATGCAACATTTTGGCCTCAGGTACATTCTGTGGTAGTTAATTCCACATATTCACCATCCTCTGGATGAAGAAATTTCTCCTCACCCTCAATTCTGAAAGGTTTACCCCTTATCCTCAAACTATGACCCTTAGTTCTGGACTCCCCCACTATCGTGAACATTCTTTCTGAATCCACCCTGTCGAATCCTGTTAGAATTTTATAAGTTTCTATGAGATCCCCTCTCACTCTTCTAAACTCTAATGAATATAATCCTAATCAATATAGTCTCTCCTCATATGAAGATCTGCCAGCCAAGGAATCAGTCTGTTAAACTTTTGCTGTACTCCCTCTCTAGCAAGGACATCATTCTTCCGACAAGGAGACCAATACTCCAGGTACGGACTCACCAATGTCCTGTAGAATTGCAGTAAAACGCCCCCATTCTTACATTCAATCCTCTCGCTTTGGAGGCCAACATACCATTTGCCTTCTTGACTGCTTGCTGTACCATTGCGCTTATTTTCAGCAACTGAAGACATCAAGGGCTTGCTCAGTATCCACCTCTCTCAATTTACACCCACTCAAATAATAACAATAATGAAATTAATAATAATAATTTTGGCATAAACCCCCAGATGTTAAAAAGAAGTACTTGCAAGGCCAACAGTGGGTTTGCCAATGTCATTTCAGGTGCTAGGTTGATGCAGGGTGATCAGTCTGGTTTCATTCCTTATTGACTGATTTTTTACAGTTCAACTAGTGGCTTGGGGGGCAAGACATTGAGGGCATTTACCAGCTGGAGTGTGGATCTGGAGTTACATGTAGGCCAGATCAAGTAAGGACAGCAAATTTCCTCCCCAGAAGATATTAGTGAACCAGATAGGCTTTTATGACTGTAATAAATCTTTAATATAAAGCTAGTGTCTAATGGTGACCGTGAATCTAATAGTTGGTCCATTAATGCCCTTTGGAGGAAGGAACCCGCCATCCTTACAGAGTCATAGAGGTTTACAGCATTGAAACAGGCGCTTTGGCTCAACTTGTACATGCCGCCAAGGTATGCACTGCACATGGTTCGAGACGCAGTTAATTCTTAACTGCTCTCTGAAATGAGCTAGAACAGCATTCATTTTTAATTCAAGGTGATGGCTTCCCATCATCTTCACAAGAGTAATTAAGTTTGGGACAAAGATGCTGGGCTTGTCAACCACGCCCACATCCCATCAAAAAAATGAAACAAACTATTTGGAAAGCTAAAGCCATTGAAAAGCTAGATTAATTATTGTGATTTACTTTCGGTTGGAAGGGTGGGTGTGGAGGGGGCGGAGCGTTGCAAACCTACTAATTAATCACACTAAAGTAGGAAAGAAGCTGTACCCACAGCATGCATCTGTATCTCACAGAATGCCAGTGCAGAAGGAGGCCATTTGGCCCATCAAGTCTGCACTGACTCTCCTAAAGAGCATCCCATGCAGCCATGAGGAGAACATGCAAACTCCACACAGACAGTCACCCAAGTTGGAGTTGGACCCAGGTCCCTTATGCTGTGAGGTAGCAGTGCTAACCCTGCCATCCTAGGAGTATCAGCAACAGATCAATGCTTAAACCTCACAGGTTAATACATCTAATTTCTCCATTTTCAGTTTCTCATTTATAAACCTTGAGATGATGTAAATCTCTTTGTATCCCCTTGGATACATTAAACCTTATTATTGATAATGAGACTCAATACAATGCTTCAGAGATTAACATCAAATGAATTTCAAAGGGAGCTGGGCAGATTTTCTGCGGTTTACTTTCGAAGCCTGGGGAGAAAGCTATTTTGGACTTCAACACTTAATAACCTTGTTTGGTTCCTTAGCTAAGCATGTGATAGCTTGATTGGATTACCAATAGCAGGCAGAGGCTCAATTCTAGCCAGGCAATTTATGCTGATGTTAATCCTGACTTTCTCTGCACGTGAGGTTGAAGTCTTTAGTACCAACTTTACATGGGGAGAATGGATTTTACAGAACACCTGACAACATAGCTAGTTTACTTTATTAACTTTGCAAAGTATGTTTTTACAAGAACTTGTACGGAATTAATAGTTTTTAATGAACACTTTTATATTGGTGAGCTGGTATTAAATCTGACTTCTCACTTGCATTATACATGATTGTTTATTGAGACTCATACAGGTAAACGTATGATGGGAAAACCAATGCAACCTTCTGTAGCGGCATATTTGTGGCTTTAAAGATTCGACATAGCTGTCCATGGGCATCATGGATTTACTTCCAGGGATAAATTGTTACTATCATTGTCAAAGATGGTGCAATTAAGACTGTCACCAGCCACCAGAAATCAATTCATTTTAATGTGGGTATACATCGCCAGCATGACTAAAGCATTATAATACCTGAAATGTTTGCTCCTAGCTTGAAGTCTGGGACGTTTTCGTTCTGCCATTTTCTCACGGAGGTTTATAATGAGCCAGCAATCATTTCCATCACCTCTGTCTGGGGTTTAACACATTCCGCTCACACAGGCATTTCTGACTGTAGCTAAGGTCTGGTAAATTAATTCCAAAGTAACATTGCAGAATCGAACCCCTTGGAAAAATAAATGAGTTTAAAGACCCAAGCGAGCTGTATTTTGCCGTCAGCGTGGAAGTAACGGATGGCAGGGAGTCATTACAAGGCAATAATCTCATCTCCTGGCTTACATGACATCTCAAACTGTGAGAGCTAAGTTTTGAGTGCTTTATAATTGTCATCTGAAACCAGACATGAGATTGTAACCTTGAAACAACACTCATGTAGGGTTTTTTTCAGATTACATATATATCTATATGAAATTATAAATATTGTGGTGTTTAAGGGAGTGGCTTCATTCTGACTTGGATAAATTTTTCAGCACAGTTTCTATTGATTGATGTAGCAAACATTTAAGACAGGATGGAAAGGGATTTTAAAAAAATATACCAGCCTTTTGTCAATCGTAGGGAAACAGCTGGTATCTATTATTAGTGATCTGATAACAAGGCCCTTTGTAAATCAAAACATGATTATGGTCTGAAAAAAATTGTTAAAATCTTTTTTTGAGGCTGTAACAATAGACTAGATAAGGGAGAATGAGTGGATATAGTGTATTTGGATTTTCAAAAGGATTTGTTAAGGTGTGAAACAAGGACTGGCGGCACAGTGGCAAGCACTGCTGCTTCACAACAACAGGGACCTGGGTTTGATTCCCATCTTGGGGCACTGTCTGTGTGGAGTTTGGACGTTCTCCCCGCGCCTGCGTTGGGTTTCCTCCGGGTGCTCTGGTTTTCTTCCACAGCCCAAAGGTGTGCAGCTTAGCTGGTTTGGCCATGCTAAGTTGCCCCTTAGTGTCAGAGGATTAGTGGGGTAACTATGAGGTGTTATGGGGATTAGACATGGGTGGGATTGTTGTTGGTGCAGACTTGATGGGCTGAATGGTCTCCTTCTGCACTGTAGTGATTCTATGAAGCGTTTGCATAAGATTAAAAGCTGTGGAGTAAAAGTGACATATTTTGTGATATATAAATAAAGGGGGGGAATTTTTCAGCTGTTCTCACCAGTCCCACTGATGGTGAACCCCTATTGTGGGTTTCCAGTGATGTGAATGGATCCAATGGGAAATCCCATTGACAGTAGCGGGACTAGAAGATCCCGCTGCTGTCCGGTAGCAGGCCACCTCCCACCACTGAGAAACACATTGCAGGAGCATGGAAATCACCTCCCCCGCACACCCAAAGTCTCTAAACATATATATACAGAGAGAGAAAGAGTGAGACAGAGGGAGAGAGACAGACGGACAAACAAAAAATGGATGGATGGACATGCATCATTTTGCGGTTGGCAGGCTGTAACTATTAGGGTATCACAAGGATCAGTACTTGGGTTTTAATTAGTTATTATTGATGGTCTATATCAATGACTTAGATGAGGGGAATGAGTGCAGTATATGTCAATGATATAAAGTTAGGATGGGACAATAAGGAAGATGCAAAAGGATATTGATAGTTAAGTGGACAATAACAGAAAGGGAGGATAGTGTGTAGGTATACAAAGTTAGCCACTGTGATAGGAAAGCTAGTACAGCAGGGTTTTCTCAAATGCTGAGAGACTGTGTAATACTGTTATTCAGAAAGGAGAATTACAAAACATTAACAAACAAGGAACTGCAAGTAATTAGAGAAACAAATTGTAGATTAGCCTTTATTACAAACAGACCCAAATATCACAGTGAAGAAGTCTTGCTGCTATTGTATGGGGCCTTGGTGAGAGAACATTTGGTGACTGTGTATTGTTTTGGCCTCCTTATCTAAGGAAGAATATATTAATCTCAGAGAGAGTGAATGCAAGGTTCACTGGACATTCTAGGGATGAGGGGGTTGTCCCATGAGAAAATATTGAATAGAACAGGTTCAATTCCCCAGAGTTTAGAATAATTTTTCTTGATTTGTTTGGGGACATTGGCATTGCTGTCAAGTGCAGCATCATTTCATTGAAACTTGTAAAATTCTTAAGGAGCTTAACAGGATAGGTGTTGGGAGGATATTTTCCCTGGCTGGGGAGTCCAGAGCTGAGGGTTATAGTCACAGAGTAAGGGTCATTTGCAACAGAGCTGAGGTGAAATTTATTCACTGAAAGGGCTGTAGACATTTGTAATTCCCCATCACAGAGTGTTGCTGGAGTTCAATTCTGATAATGATAGATTTTGGTGGAACCAAGAGAGAGGGATAAAGCAAAGAGATAAAACTGCTTCCTTTATGCAATGCTCAAAAGCGGCTCCCTTTAAGCCCATCTTTTAGGCTGTGCAGTCACAACTGTATCAGAGAATCTGCAAGTCTGACTTGTAGCTTAATCCAATGCTCCTGCGCCCTTACCCCAAGCCTTTTTGCTTATTCAAATGCCTTGAACTGTAATTCCTGCTGCTGAACAATTGCTGGCCGTCTTTAACAAGCAGCTGCCCTTTAAAGTCTGTAATAGAATTCCCTCCGAGTGGCAGTAACCAAATGAGGAACTGTGTTAATGCAAAATGCATCACCCAAGCCTGTGCCAATTTTCCTTTAACTGCAATCAATGTCAGAAATGCTTATGCACTTCTAAGAAAATGACTACATGCTTATTAACAAAAAGAAATATGTATCAGAGTAGCTGATGCCCTGTGGCACTGCTTGGAATCTGTAGGCAGTGTAAAACTTACCTGCAACGTATCTGGCCCTTTCAAGCCACTACGCAGCACTCAAGGAACCCTTGCCCAGTACTCAAGAAAGCCTTGCCCAGTACTCAAGAAAGGATTGCCCAGTACTCAAGAAAGGATTGCCCAGTGCTTGTGAATTGCTGGCACCAAGTCAAAGAGCAGTCCTTGTGTCACCTTCAGTTTATGCTTAGACATTGAGCAACACGTAGACTCACAAAATGTTTACATCATTGAAAATGCTGTAGGCAAAACCCAATATGGGTGTACAAGCTCCTTCAATATTATGTAAGTATTGAAATATATTTTCCCTAAAAAAGGGAAAATCAAAGGTGACATAATAAAATTATGAAGTGTTTTGTCTGGGGACAGCTAGTCACACATTTCCACAGGAGTCAAAAAGTAAAGTTCATGAATATAGGAAAGTCATCAATAAATAAATTCACTAAAGAAAATTTGGATATAACTTTGATACCGAGGAGGAGGTTAGAATAGGGAACTCGGAATAATTGTGGTAACTAGATTATGTGCATTTAAGGGGATTTTTTTTTAGGGGAAAAAGGAATACATGGGTAGGCAGATAAATTGAGATGAAATCAAGTGGAAGGAGGCTAGTGTGGAGCATTAACATGGGCGTAAACCAACTGGGTCAAATGGCCTGTTTCTGCACTGTTAATTCCATGTAATTCAATGCATGTGGATGTGAATGATGTGTCGTCCTTTCCACTGTATTTTATAGTATTGCCCAGAAGAGGAATGCAGGTCTTGACTTTAACCTCCAGCACTCAATAAGGGTGGGATATGCAAGGGATTAAAGATGTCTTACATGATAGGCTGAATAGCTAACAATCTGTGCCACTTTCTGTGGCAAGCCAACCCATCACCTCTCTCATTGTCACTTTGTTCTGAATTGTGGACAATCTAAAAATAAAACAGGCTGAAATGACATAAATTGCTCTCTTGCAAGGTCCTGATAACAATGAGACGGGTCAGAGACTTGCACTGAACACTCTGGTCTGACCCTATTTAGAATGGATGCTCTGGCTCAAATTTTTGTGAAGCCCGATTGAATCTGAAAGCCTTTGAAAACAGGCGGGAGGAACATAATTCTGGAATTCTTACCCTTAGTCTTGTTTCTTACAATTTTGCTGGCATGGGGCAAGGAGGCTGGTAGCAAGCCCACATGAGGAACTCCCAACCTTTCTGGCTCCATTGCAGTGGTAGATGTGTCAAAGGCACCATAATGGTGAAGGGGATTAGACCTATTTTATTAGGAGATGTGGCCCAGGGCACCACAGAGGATTCATGCACCATGTAGAACCGCAGTCTTGAGATGCGAACCAAAAATAAAATGGTTATGCAATCACCATTCTCTTTGAAAAATATTGCCTCTCTTGCATTCTTATAAAGCTATCAGTCAAGTATAGGCAAGTGGATTGACATCTGTTTTTCCAGGTGTTCTCATTACGAATGCTTCACTGAGCTCCAAAAATGACCAATGGATTCAACTCAGGGGGTAGGGTGCTATATACTCTTTAGTTAGTAAGGGAATCAACTCAGGAGGTATTATATATTTTTTACCCAGTGAGGGAAGTGCTAGCATTGTGTGACTAACCTGATTCTCCTTCCAAGAGCTTTTTCAATGCCTATGTGTTTATTTGGACAAAAATAAGTGGTGTGATGTGGAATACAGGTTTCCACAATAGGACTTCCACTGCCAGCATTTGATTGAAATGTTCAACAAATCTTTCTTTCTTTTTCAAATGTGTTTCAAATATTTGCCAGTGTATTAAAAGACTCATTGGTTGTGAACCTAGTGATTTCTGGATGAGTGAGCAAGCAGGGCACATGGGGGATATGAGGGCTGGTGGAGGGTGAGGGCTAGAGGGACTAAAAAGCCATGAATACAACTGTGCTAATGCCCTGGTAAAAAGAGATGTGCCTTCTAACCTGTCTGCCTTGCCATCTGCATACCTATGTTGCTACCTTGGGCATGCTACCAGACACAGTGAGATCAGGCAGCCTGGAAAATTCCCAACTTGTGATAGCTGTATCCGTGATGAAAATTCAGGCCTCTATATCACAATTCCATTGAGCTATCTTTGCCACATTTTCCACAATATCCACACCAAACAAAGAAATTTAATTGAATAAATCAAAAATTTAAATTCAGCCTGTTGCAAGAAACAATTTCAGATTCTCCAGTGTGTGAAATGTTTTGTGATTTTACTCTTTAAATTTCTTATTTCTAATGTTAAAATTTACATCCACTATTGCTGAAAAAGAGAGAGAAGCTCTCAAAATGTTCGTTTGCACTCATCAGGGCAGTTTGCAAGAAATTACTGGTATAGTCACACACATTGCCCTGTCCTTTGCAGACTGAAAGAAAATGACCATACGTAGTGCCCTTTTTAACTAAACAGAAGCTTGCAGAACAGCCATTCGCTGGTTCATTCCCCAGGGTAATACCATGACCAGTCAGAGTCGACCTCCATAGTTTGAATCTGAACAAAACTAAACAGTTAACTGTTCCATGCTGCATTCTCCATGGCAACTTCTCCAATCAGACTCCACTTCCCAACCAATCAGTACTCTCTTCTCCTGCAGCATAAATTGTTACTTCCCCCCTCCCTCCACCCACACCACCCCACCAGTTTAAAACGTTGGTAAATGTCCTGATCTGTGCAAGATAAAAAACTTTGATTGCATGTCTCATTTTTCAGCAGTTCTCAAGTTTCGAACTGCCAAATAACAATTATGCCATGTTCAAGAATCACCAGTGGATTCTGACATTTATTGTACTGATCAAACATTTTAATTTGTCCCTAGCAACGGATTTAGTTTTACCTCTAGCAAATAATAAGGAGGATTTAATGATTTAGAGAGGAGATACAGTACAGAATCCATTCAGCCCAAATTGGCACTTCTGCTCCAGTTCTCACATCCTTCCCCCCTCACAAGGTCAGCAAGAACCCTCTATTCCTTTCTCCCTTGGAGGGTTGTCTAGCTTCTTCTTAGATGCCTCTACATATTCAAAGTAATTTTAGGTGTGGAATATCTCCAGCTATCAAAGCAGCAGTAAATACAGAAACGTAATACTGGGACTGAAGGAAGGCATCATGGTCAATCCAGCAAATGTAGATTCAGAAAGCTCGAAAGTGAATCAAATCCTCTTGATCTATTGTATAAATTATGCATCAGATACTCTGAACATGCAGTCAATCAAAGATATGTACAGCACTGCAAAGAACTGGACTGTCAGGGGATAAAACTCAAGCATTTTAAAGATATGGCAGATGAATCACCCTACAGCAAACGTTTGACTCCAGAGTTTGGATAACAGATGAATTTTGCAAAGGGCAGTTAAGATGAATTAGGGATTCCATCGTTCTCTGAAAGAATGCCAAATGTATGCTAGGGAAGGAAAAATACATAAATTCCTCCAAGTTATATACACAGAAAGCAAATTCTGTTATAGGTGCTGAATAGAGTTCTATAAAATAACGAGGGGCATAGATGAGGAAGGTAGTCAACATCTTTTCCTAAAGGTAGGGGAGTGTAAAATGAGAGGCCATAGGTTTAAGGTGAGAGGGAAGAGATGCAAAATTAGGCTGATTTTGTAGGTGAGGGGGTTGGACTATGAACTAAATAGAGACTAAATAGACTGGGTCTGTACTCGTTAGAGTTTAGGAGGATGAGGGGGGATCTTATAGAGACGTATAAGATAATGAAGGGGATAGATAGGGTAGAGGTAAAGAGATTCTTCCCGCTCAGAAAGGACAGCAGGACTAGAGCGCACAGCCTCAAGATAAAGGGGGGGGGGGGGCAGTTTACATCAGAGTTGAGGAGGAACTTCTTCACTCAAAGGGTGGTGATTCACTGGAATTCTCGTCCCGTTGAGGTGGTGGAGGCTACCTTGCTAAATATATTTAAGTCATGGGGTAGATAGGTTTTTGATAGACAAGGGAATTAAGGGTTGTGGGGAGAAAGCGGGAAAGTGGAACTGATCCACTTCAGATCAGCCATGATCTTATTGAATGGCAGGGCAGGCTCGATGGGCTAGATGGCCTAGTCCTGCTCCTTTTTCTTATGTTCTTATGTCCAGGAAGCATCTTGACGCTGCCCACTGGGCATGGGGCAGTACCACGGGGCCAGGGTATTTTGGGGGCTGGGCCTACCGTAGGTGGGGGGGGTGGACGGACTTGCCTAGGGCAGGGCCTAGGGAGCAATCATTGAGGGTGGGGGTCACGCTGCCACTCTCTATTGGGATCCGGTCAAGGTGGAGGCAGGCCAGCGATCGGGGCGGGCTGGCAGGAGGGTGGCCAGCCCAGGGGTGGGTTGGGGAGGGGAGGGTTTGCATGTGGAGGTCTGCGGAGGAATTTGCCTGTGGGGA
This sequence comes from Carcharhinus amblyrhynchos, assembly GCF_965287045.1. Classification (NCBI taxonomy): domain Eukaryota; kingdom Metazoa; phylum Chordata; class Chondrichthyes; order Carcharhiniformes; family Carcharhinidae; genus Carcharhinus; species Carcharhinus amblyrhynchos. The sequence goes on along the minus strand of NC_137334.1, from coordinate 83,445,417 downwards.
GGCAGGGGATCATCACTGCTGGCAGGGGTCTGCCTGCGGGTGGGTGGGAGATCGTCATTGCTGGGGTGGGGGCCTAGAGATTGGGGCAGGCGAGGACAGGGGGGTGTAGTTTGGGGCTTACCCGTGAATGGACAGGGGGTCACGATTGGGCCATGGATGTTTGGGGGGCAGTACTGAGAGAGTCCAAGGATGCCCAGTGATCGAGCCAGCCAGCAGATGAGAAACTGACACTTTGGAGCCACTGTGCATGCATAGAGACCACTGGTTCCAGTGTGAGCAGTCCCCTGAAATCTAACAATAGTCATGCTGATGGCCTCTGCACTGCAGAGTGTGGGAGATTCTAGTGTGAACTCCCACTGAAAAAAAAACAGCTTGAATTATTCCAGCTTTCCTGCAAACTCTGCACTTAGGGCTGTTTTGGGAGAATCTGCCCCTCAGAATCTACCAATGATCATTGCCGATTGTAGTTAAAAACCCACTATTGTTCTTTTGGGAAGGAAATTGGCCATCCTTACCTGGACTGGCCTACACCTGATGCCAAAACCACAGCAAATGTGGTTGACTCGCAAATGACCTCAGGGATGGACAATAAATGTTGGCCCAGCCAACAACAGCCATGTCCCATGAACAAAGGGAAAAAAAATACATTACTTATCTCCTGCACTTCCTGGCACAATAATGTGGGAGAAGGTGGTTAGCTGAAGTATTATATAATCTACCTACACATTCCTGTACAATTACATTAAATAAATCAAGTTCTCCAAAGTTTTGCAACTGGCAGCTTTACCTAACTGGTAGCAGCATTCCAATTATTAACAGTAACTTGTAATAATGTACTTCATCAAAAACACTGCTGTATAAATATGAAATATTTTAATTCAGCCACATTCAAACACAAAGCAATGCCAGTTCTTATTTTTATCTCCTGGATGCCTGAAGTGATAATTGAGGTTTCTTTATAATTTATGCTTCAGAGTATTGACCCAATTTAGGCTGAACAGCACATATTCAGTAGTTACTAGCTGTAGACTTATCAGTTTTGTTTTGCACAGTGATGCTTTATAATTGGACCCAAAATAATTTTGATTTCAACCATATCGTTCTGCTTTTGTCTCCAGCGGAAGTGTGAAAATGCAAGAAATGAAACTCGCTCTGGGCAGAATGAATTCAAAAAGAAAAATACTGCAGGAAATCTAAAATAAAACGTAGAATGAATTCGATATCATTCCAAACGTGAAAGGAAACAAAATGAAAGATCTCCACACAGGCTCACTGGCTAGCCAGCAGAAGAAATTCAAAAAATGGATTAAGTAAGTTCATTTATTAGTAACAAGTAGGCTTACAGTCACACTGCAATGAAGGTACTTTGAAAAGTTGAGAATGTGAGCTGTTAATACAATCAGTGAAAGCCTTCATGTTCAATTCTTGTTCTTTGTGTTCTCTGTGGGGACACTTCAATCTGCCATCTTTCTCAAATCCACCTTTCGTTCCGATATTCACGCAACCAGCGGCAACACAGCCACATATGTGAATAGGTGGTGGCACAGCGCTTAGCACTGCTGCCTCCCAGTTCCAAGGACCTGGGTTCAATTCCAGCCTTGGGTGACTGTCTGTGTGGCGTTTGCACATGCTCACTGTGTCTGCGTGGGTTTCCTCTGGATGCTCTGGTTTCCTCCTGCAGTCCCAAGGTGCGTGGGATAAGTTGATTAGCCACACTAAATTGCCCCACTGGTGTCAAGGGGACTGGCAGGGTAAATACGTGGGGTTAGGGCCTGGATGGGATTGTTGTCAGTGCAAGCTCGATGAGCTGAATGACCTCCTACTGTACCGTAGGGAATCTGTGATCCTATGATTAACATGTTCAGCATGGCCAGTATCATTGGTCCCTTAAAAGTGAACACAAGTGCAAGATGCACAGCGAGTCAGGTAGAATTTCTGTTCACCCGTCATTCAACCGGTCACTTTGTTTCATCTACCCTTCGCTCTGATGAAGGGTCATCCAGACATATAACGTTGTCTCTATTTTCTCTCCACAGATGCTGTCAGACCTGCTGAGATTTTCTATCATTTTTCGTTTTTGTTTTTAGTTGAAATGTATTTATTAGTCACAAGTAAGGCTTACATTAAAACTGCACTGAAGTTACTGTGAAATTCCCCGAGTCGCCACAATCTGGTGCCTGTTTGGGTCAATGCATCGAACCAGTTTGTCTTTCAGAATGTGAGAGGAAATTGGAGCACCCGGAGGAAATCCACACAGCCTAGGGAGAACGTGCAAACTCCACACAGATAGTGATCCAAGCCAGGAATTGAACTCAGGCCCCTGATGCCTTGAGGCAACAGTGCTAACCACTGTGTCACCGTGCCACTTTCAGGTTCCAGAATCCGCAGTAATTTGATTTTATTTTGCACTTGTTTGTTTCATCTGTCTACCGAGTAAAAGTGTTGATAACCGGTGCATATCCATTGAACCATATTTTCACAGCGCACCATTTATTGGTTGCCAAGCACTTTGTGACAGCATGATGATGTGAAAGTTAATATACAAATACAAGCTCATACTTCTGTTCTGAGTCTTGGTTTCAACAGGTTGTCTTATTACTTTTTTTTAATAAATTCATGGTGAACAGTAAATATGAGATGTAAATCCTACCTCCTGCAGGTACTCAAGAACACAGTGAGATTGTCTTATCAACATGGTTTGGTTGCCACAGTTGGCAGCATTTACTGTCAAACAATATTCAACCTGCTAATCTTTCCGACATGCCCATGGCAAGTGGTAAGAGCAGGAGAGATTCCTGGTCAGTCATGCTTGATGCAGGGTGGTGCCCTGCAAGCTATAATCACTTCTCTCTCTCTCTTTGTAACAGACACTCTTATGGTAAAGGCAAAATGAGAGCAAAGAGAGATGCTTACTGTTCCTCTCGCACCCTGACTAATTACTGAAGGCAGTGAACTTGTATCTATAGTTGCACAATGTAATTGTGAAGAGGGACAAGACAGCATTTACATGCATTGAATTATATGGGCGGCACAGTGGCACAATGGTTAGCACTGCTACCTCGCAGCGCCAGGGACACGGGTTCGATTCCAGCCTCGGGTGACTGTTGCCTGTGTGGAGTTTGCAAATTCTTCCTGCGTCTGCGTGGGTTTCCTCCAGGTGCTTTGGTTTCCTCCCACACTCCAAAAGATGTGCTGGTTAGGTGGATTGGCTGTGCTAAATTGCCCCTTATCGGCCAAAGTTGTATAGGTTAGGGTATTAGCCACGCAAAATTGATCCTAATGTCAAAGGGATTAGCAGGGTAAATATGGGGGGTTATGGGGATAGGGCCTGGGTGGGATTGCTGTCAGTGCAGGCTTGATGGGCTGGATGGCCTCCTTCTGCACTGTAGGGATTCTATGATTCTATAGACTGAATTAACATTGCCAAAACAGGACATTTGATCAAGCTGATCTCTGCTGGTATATACCTCCTCAATCCTGACTTCAGCTAAACCTAAACTATGAATAGAACTGACTGCGAGCAATATTATTCCAGGGGAACAGTCAAAACTACCAGTTGCCAAGATTAGGTGATAAATTCATCAATATTATTGCGTCACTTCCACACAACATCTTATACCATTTCTGGTAAACTGGACAGCACCCTTTGCAGCTGAGGCATGGGTGGTACTGCAGCGGCAATTAAAAGACAACACTGAGGTACATTTCTTCTCATTAAATTTGAAAATCACCACGTTTGCATTTTAATGGGTTTGACTGAAGCATTTTTAAAGCTGGTGTGCAGGAATAAAATCCGCACCTTACACAGCAATCCATAGTACGCCCACAAAGCAGTCACAGACATGTATCAAAGCTGAACTTTCCCTTTGTGTGAGTTGACTACTGCTATTCCCAGGGAAGATATATTCAGAAACTGTTTATTTCAACTGGATTGACAGATGAGGCAATCAATCACTGTAGACGACAGTGAAATTTGCAGGACTTTTAAAGGGAAAGGTAGTCTGGATGAATTGATTAGAATCATTGGGGACGATTTTATCATTTTTTGTCTAAGTGCTGGGCAGACTTGAAACAGGGAGAATTTCAGATCAGTCTTTTGGGTGTTTCCCCCCCCCCCAATACACACTCTGTCTCCAAAATTCTAAGCCAGCCTGTTGCTCACTGCAGAAGCCTATGGTTGGAGCCTGGCATGCCAGAAAGCTTGTGGGAGGAGGCAGCGCAGGCCTCTGATGCCACACATGCACATGAGCAATAGTAGGGGTCTGACAAAGAGACAGCTGTCGGGACCCTAGTAGTGCAGGCAGCCAGAGGCAGCCCGAACCCCCCCCCGCAATCACAGAGGCCCATGGCCCGAGATATACTGCCCCCACCATACACCCACCCCCCGCTGCCCAGACCGATTGCAGGCCCCCTCCCTCCCCCACCGATCGGGCCCTGCCATCCTCCCCCCCATCAATTGTTGCAGAGTGGCAGTGGGCCCCCTTCTGCCATTAGCCAGACTCCCACTGCCCTCATCTCCACTGGTCCCTCCCCCTGCTGGCCCCTCCCCCCATTTACCCAGGTGGGCATTGCCTAGGTGCCAGGGTGTCACTGCCAGTTCGGCACTACCCAAGGGGCAGCCTCCCTCGCCCTCCCTTGCAGCTATGTTGAATGCCCTATTGGCTGAGTGCCAATCAAAATTACCATGGTTACCTTTGTATTGCCTTGTTTAATGTACCATGGTTCCATTCTAGTTCCACTCCATTTAGTTGGATCATCTTTTTTGGTCCATGAGGCCTCAATGGCCTTCAGTTCCACCAGCATGGCCAAGTCGACTGCTCCCCATTCATGGGGAGCATACCTATTCCTTGCCAGCAAGAACCTTTCCCGGCAAGGTCATAAAGAGGGGGGCAGGGTGAGCCTGGATGACCGAGCACCGGGCTTGCAAAGCAGGTGTTAAATAGCATTGAAATAAATTTCAATACATTAACTTGTCTCTCGTCCATTTCTGGGCAAGAGGCTGACTGCGCCAAAAACCCGGCAGTTGTTAAATGGCCCCGTCCATGCCAGTCATGCAAATGACTTTATGTCCCACTTTATGACCACCTCGCGCCTGAGAAGAGGTACAAAGTGATGGTACAGTCGCCCCAGTAGAAGAGGCCCTTTGGCCCATCAAGTTCACACCAACACATTAGAAGCACCTGAACTCCCACCCTAATCCCACCTGCCAGCATTTGGCCCATAGTCCTAATACTAGACAACATTAAACCACTAATGAAGTTTTTCAAAAATGTTTTGGTACCTCAATCAGTGAATCATAGAATCATAGAAAAATCATAGAAGGCACCGAAATGGCAGAAAAACATTTTGGGTGGGATTTTTCAGTCATGCGCGCCCTGAAACTGGAAAAGCCCCTCCAAGGTCAATGGACCTGTCCATGGTCCATCTCCCCTGACCCGCTCTGATTCCCACAGAGAGCGGAACAGGAAAATTCACCCCTTTGTGTGATTTTAATAGTGAAGTGCTTTTACTGCTAACATTATTTTCCATAGCTTTATCTCATAGAATCATCAGATCATAGAACCCTACAGTGCAGAAAGAGGCCCTTCGGCTCATCGAGTCTGCAACGACCACAATCCCACCCAGGCCCTACCCTATATCCCTGCACATTTACCACTAAACTCTCTAACCTACACATCTAGCCCTCTAACCTACAATTATCTAGAATCGTAGAATAGCTACAGCACAGGAGAAGGTCATCAAATCCATCATATGAATGCTAGTCCTATCGAAGAAGAACTCTCCTATCAGGTCTAAAATACACAAGTCAAGTTTTGGACATCCCACCAGTCCAAGTTACATCTGAGAGAGGCATTTGCATCTTAACATGTGCAGATGTCTCCATTAACCATGGACGCGTACATCAGAATTTGACCCTATCCTCCTGCAAAATTGACAGGCTGGGGCCAAAACGTCTGGATCTGGGCCTGTGCCACCATGTTTGCAAAGACAAAGAGCCTTTCCATCCGCATGGAAATTCCAACTCTTTTTTCCGTTCTTATGGTATATGAGTAGGGTGATTTTAAGAGGGTCCTGAGTCGCGCACCATGTGTTATCGAGGACCGGATGGTCTCTCGAGAAAGGACATGATGGCTGGGAGGCTTCATGAAGTCACAAAAACCATTAGGAACGTGGGTGCTTTTGGTGTACGTCAGGGAAGGGCTTAGAACAGAGAATGGCAGAATATTTCTGAGAGGAGAAGTGGCCATTCCAAGGTAGGGTTACAAGACAATCTGAAGGTTGAACACCTCAGAACCTTGTAGATGTTAGGTTTTATCTCAAAGTCACTATGCTGTAAGTATATTCACTGGACGGGATTTTTGAGCCCTTCCAGTCCTACTAAAGGTGATCACCAGAAGGTCCCGCCAGCCGCCAATGGTGAGCTGCCCTCAACTGGAAAACCCACCATTGTACTTTAACTTCCTCACATCATGAAGCTCCTCTTGTGATTGTCATAAGGATTATTTTGGGAAATGGCTCCTTTTACTCTCTATCAAAACCCACATCTAATATAAGTTACGCACATGGTGTACAAATAGTCTTCCTTCCTCATTATTAACAAGTGGTCACTGCCAGTAATTGGTCATGCATGTTTGTGTGACTAAAATTTCAGTACTCATAGCACACATGAAACAAAATCATGAGTAAACTGTGTAGATAATTGGATACCGGAGCAGGTGGCAGACAGTGATTCACAATGTAGTAAAGGAGCTTTTTTGATTGAGTCAAAAATGGTGAAAGATGTTTAAGAATTAAGAATATGAAATAGTGGGTTGATTTTGCTTCCACATTTTGTGTTAAATATTAAGGTTTGAGCTTAATTTGCCAGCCAGCACTGAGCATGCCAGCATGTTATATTGGTTGCTTCAGCAAGTATTAGAAGAAAGAACAAAGAAAATTACAGCACAGGAACAGGCCCTTCGGCCCTCCAAGCCTGCATCGACCATGCTGCCTGACTTAACTAGAGCCCCCTACTCTTCCAGGGATCATAGCGCTCTATTCCCATCCTATTCATGTATTTATCATGACTTCCCTTAAACATTACCATCGCATCCGCTTCCACTACCTCCCCCGGCAGCAAGTTCCAGGCACCCACCACCCTCTGTGTACATCTCCTCTAAACATTGCCTCTCACACCTTAAACCTATGCCCCGAGTAATTGACTCTTCCTGGGAAAAAGCTTCTGACTATTCACTTTATCCATGCCTCTCATAATGTTGTAGATTTCTATCAGGTCGCCCTTCAACCTCCATCGTTCCAGTGAGAACAAACCAAGTTTCTCCAACTTCTTCTCATAGCTAATACCTTTCATACCAGGCAACATCCTGGTAAATCTTTTCTATGCCTTCTCCAAAGCCTCCACATCCTTCTGGTAGTGTGGTGACCAGAAATGAACACTATATTCCAAGTGCGGCCTCACTAAGGTTCTATAAAGCTGCAACATGACTTGCCAATTTTTAAACTTAATGTCCTGGCTGATGAAGGCAAGCATGCCATATGCCTTCTTGGCTACCTTCTCCACCTGTGTTGCCACTTTCAGTGACCTGTGTACCTGTACACCCAGATCCCTCTGTCTATCAATACTCTTAATGGTCTGCCATTTATTGTATTCTTGTTGCACCTCACTGCTAGAATGATTACCTGATTCTTTAGTAGGTCACATCAGCCTAACATAACAGATACTCCTTGCTATATTGCCAGACTGCTGCTCTTGAGACACACTAAAAGTATTTTCAGCAAGAGAGAGAAATGATATCCCAGCAATAATCTCCAGGAAAACGGCATTTTTAATATAGTCCTTCATGGAGTTGAGCGTCACTGGCGAAGCCAGCATTTGTTGCCTACCTCTAATTGTTCCTACATTGTTACAATTGATTGATAAGGGAACCATTAGTTGTCAGGCTAGACAAGAAGGAAGTGTTGAGGTTGTAATCAGATCGTATCAAATGGCGGAGCAGGCTCTTGGAACCAAACGGGGTCCTCCTGCTCCTAAACTGTATGTTCCTAAGTTTGTATGCATGAGAACATCTTGGCTGTAATACTGAAAACTTGTGCTCCTAAACCAGCTGCATCCATAGCCAAATCCCAGTGTTCTACCACAGCTATAAACACTGGCACTTAAAAGACATGTGTAACCCACAAGCAGATGCAGGCAACTTCAAACCAGCTAAATGGTTTTCATTTGCGTAAACGCTGCAGTTAGGAATAATGGGGGTACTTGAGATGCATTCAAACATGAAGGGAAAAGGTAAATAAACATAGCTGACTGCATGCTGAGTAAAAACCATTAAGCTGTCAATCAAATGAGAGCTCAAAGGAAACAAAGGTTTTGAGAGGGTTTGAAGGTATTTTAAAGATTTTTAGCTTTTTGTGAAGGCTCAGAGACGCTGTGTTAAAATAATGGTGCTGAGTGAACAGCTGTGAAAATTCCCCCTTGGTGAAAGTGACTGTCTTCTTTCAGCCACCGGACTTGAAAGGGATTTTATCACATCTGCAGCTTCCTAGAGAGAGAAAGGGGAATCCCCTCAGCTGAATCCTATCCTGAAACACAACACCACCTTTCCCAGGGTTAGAAAGGGCGGACCAGCCATGAAGACCCCATCACGGCGGAGTATAGTGAGGTCAACCTCTTGTCCTTAGCCTGAGCCCACCTAACCCCCAGGGCTCTTGGGGAATACCTCCTTCAGGAGCCCAGCAGTGGCAGAGGCACACATGGGTACTGGAATCACCTGTTTGATACCTCTTGGGGTCCAACATGCCAGGCCAGGATGTCACTGTCAGGGGGCAGCGCACCATTGGCATTGCCAAGGGATGGGACTTGATGGCGTTTGGGAAGTATCCAGAGTGGAAAATCCGGCTGACAAGGACGGATCAGAGGGGGGAAGGGGGGGCTGAGAAAGGGGGTCAGGTGGAGTCACCGTCATGCCTGCATGGCATGGGGCGTGGCCGAATATTTCAATGGTGGAGACAGAATGCCCTTCTTGTTTCCATGTCAACAGAGGAGTCACCACTTTGGTTTTTGGGGGAGGTAGAACCTGTCCAAGAATGTGCAGATAAGGATACCCTTTTTAAGAGGCACCCAATCTTTGAACAGCAGTGCTGGCTGGCCTGATTATTGGGATGCATAAATTTACATCTTTCCAGTGGGAGAATCCCACCTGACAGACGCTGCCAATGCCAGCAGGAAAATTTCCTGTTTTTTTGCTGGCATAGCCCAGATTCAGGAGAATCGTGCCCATTATTTTTGCCAGTCAGCCATATCTTTGTATACTATTTCTGTAAGTAGAAGAACATTTTAATGGAGTCAATGTCTTCCTGTGGCAAACTGTTTCTCTGTAGCAACTTAAATAACATTTACTCTTAGTCTTCATACCATCAATGGTTTGTTTTAAATTCGACCTTCTATTCACCTTTGTTACTTCCTCAGTTTTGTGCGTTCCGTTGCTACTCTAATGCTCAGGATGAGATGAGCGTGGATCATCAAAATGCCCAGTGAAATTTATTCTCAGTCGAACTGTAAGTTTTTGAATCAAGATTTCTCACATTTAGAAAATACAATTTCCCCAACAACTTCAAAAAAGTTATTGGTTGAAAAAAAACTTGCACATGTCTTCATCGCTAGAAATGGGTCACACTCTGGTCTCACCACTGCAGGGGTTCCAGTTGAGCTCAATGTAAGCTGAAGGCTTCTTGTGATGAAGCATTTCACGGATTTATGTTCGTCAATTACAGACCATAACCTCTGCCCCCATTTCAATTTCATTTTCTTTGCAGGTGTTGTTTTCATGCCTTGTTTCCCTCTTTCTTTGCTTTGGCTTCGGCTATTCACACCAACCAGAGACAAGCTTTTCTTTTGTTACTTGCTCCATTACCACTCTCTTTGCCCTGCACCACCAATATCAGTCATTTAATTGTGGTTGTTATTAAGTCCCAGGCCAAAAACTCCAAGATGTTTTATCAAGTTAGCCTAGATCCTAAGTTCTACGTTTGATTTTGGCAGGGATGAGCACAAGATGTCTCACTCCAAGTATGATTCAAGTGAATCACTAGGAAGCTTTTATCAAATAAAGTTTATTTAAGAATACAGTTAGAATATAAATTAGAATTAGCATAATTTTTACCAATTACAAGACTTAAACATGACACACTATAATTCTTAACAGCTAGCTATTTCTATTGTTCCAAATTAAAAGCAACATCACCTAGACATACTCCCTTCTTCAGAATTAGCTCACACTAAAAGAAATATGTTCACGTGGTACTAGGTCTCTAGATTTTATCGCCTATGGGCAGGAATCCAAACAAAGTAAAGTTTATTTATTAGTCGCAAGTAAGGCTTACATTAACCCTGCAATGAAGTTACTGTTAATTTCCCCTAGTTGCTACAGTCCTGCACCTGTACGGATCAATGCACCTAACGAGCGCTTCTTTCAGAATGTGGAAGGAAACCGGAGCACCGGAGGAAACCCATGCAGACATGGGAAGAACATACAAAATCTACACAGACAGTAACCCAAGCCAGGAATTGAACCTGGGTCCCTGGCACTGTGAGGCAGCTGCGCTAACACTGTGCTACTGTGCCACCCTCAACAGTTTTCAGAGACGGGTGTATCCTCAAGACTGTGAAACAGAGGATGAAACCTACTCTCCAGCAGCTCCTTGTCTTCAGACTTCAAAAACAGGAAAGTTACCTCTCTCTCATTCTGCAGCTTCCTAAGCATCGTCATTCAGGCAGCAAAAACTCCAACTCCAGAGAAGGGAAAGAAGAGACATTTCTCTCTCTCTAAACTCCAAACTACATCTGAAAACAGTATGAGGCTGGAATTCTCTGTGAAAACATAGCTGTCCCCAGTCATATGACCTGATCTGTCAATCATCCCAATCAAGATCTACCATGCAATCCCAGGGGAACACTAAATCAACAGAACATTGCATTAGGTCAGATTAAAACAAACATAATGTCAATTATACCACTTCAGTAACAATAGAGGACACCGACTGTAGACAAAACAGCTCTGACAAAATGCCAGGGACTGTTCCAAACATCCTGCAGAGACACATTATTAAAATACATTGCTTAAAGGCATAGTATCATCACACTGTTTTCCATATGATCATAAATCTTCCCTTTTGTTCTGTTTCTAATGCTTCCCTCTTTCCCCTGAATTAACACCGACTACATTCCCAACTGTTCCCAGTTCTGAAAGGTAAGGAAGGATTTTACCAAGATCTGTCGAGGACCCAAGAACGTTGACCGTATAGGCAGGCCGGTGAGATTTCCCACCAAATTTTTCAGGCGGCATCCATTTAAGTCACTGCCATCGGGGTTGCTGGCTCAGTTAGGACAGCCACCCATCCCATCAGAGAAGCAACAACAAGACCATCCCAGGAGTGCCCACCCCTAGCAATCATAGCTGCTACTAAAGCAGAGAGCAGCCTCCTGTATAGAGTAGGTACGGTGAGGAATTTTCACAGTAACTTCATTGCAATCTTAATGTAAGCCTACTTGGGAGACTAATAAATAAATTTTAAAAAGAACAAATAAGAAACAAATGTTCATAAAACAAAGGGTGGTGGGGTGGGGCACAGCCTTCCCTGTCTGCAGCCCGCTCTACAGTTCAAAATTCCTTCTTTCTGGGCTGTCAATGGGAGGTCATCTCCTGGCATCCTCCCAGCAGAGGGTTGATCGACTCTTGGCACAATGCTAATCGCATGGTTACATGACCCGTTACAGATCCCATGCGTGCATAAACTGGCTTCCTGCATCCTTGTGTGGGAAGCCAGTCTAATCCCATTCCTGCCAATAATAAAATTCCCCGACAGCAGAACGTGGTCAATTTGCTTTGGCACACTGAGATTTTAATGCCATCCCCTCCCCCACCCATCCAACCCCCCCTTCCCCCCCCCCCCCCAATAAACATCCTCATTGCTCCCAACTCATGCAGGATCAGTGAAGTTCTCCTGCTTAACCCTGCCTCACCCTCCATAGATGCGACCTGGCCTTCAAAGCATTTCCATCATTTTCTGTTTCTATTTCAGTACTCCAACATCTGTAGTACTTTTTTTCTTTTGAGATCCATGTCGTTGAAAGGACAGCGATCTAATGCATGGCGGCACCTTGTCTTTTTCTTTCGCCTGGCCGCACACTTCTAACAAAACAAACACTGTAATCTCGCAGTGTTTCTGCACATTATCAGAGAGATATGACTGCAGCCCTTCAGAAAGCCTTCTTCAAACACCTACAGTGAAGTCCTGTCGAATAGAATCTGTAGTTGTTGATTCTCGGTCTTCAATTTCAGTCGTGGGAGATAGTAAGTGCCAAACTGGGCCTTTCTTTCTGTCTGTCGCAATACATGGACAAATCCATAACACAATCAGCTTTCACTGAATTAATTAATGACGGTCCTCCTTAGCAGGAATTTGCGGAGTTTTAAAAAAAGCCGAGATTCCTGCTATTAAGTGCCCATCATGCTCAAGGACAACCTTTGTCCAGTTTAAGAGTGATGGTTTGCAAATTCAGAAATGAAACTTGTTTTACACCTCGCAAGTGTATTGACAACCTGTCAAATTCAAAGGCTGAATGTTGTTAATATTGATCACACCATACTGCAAGCAGTAATGATGTGACTCTTTTACAGTAAAACATCTAGTTGTATGATGAAAGGCGTCTGTCCAAATTGGTAGGCTTAATGAGTTGTTAGAGTGGGAACGGTAATGTCCATTTGTGTGAAAATCATCCGGGAGCACAGGTTTAGACTTTGTTACAATGAAAGGGTAAAATGCTGGCAATACACAGCAGGGCAGTCATCATTTATGGAAAAGGACAGGCCATGTCCTTCCGGATATGTGCCTGCAGATGTTCAAATTCACATTTATTACAGACTTTTCCTTTTACAGTTACAGATCACTGTGTTATTCCAAAAGAGAGAAATGTTCCCACTTGTTTCATGCTGCAAAGAACAAACATGCAGCACACATTAATTTTAAGTGTCATTGTATATTTTCTAGCTGTGTATTGATAAAATAATACTCATTATCTGGTTTAAGGAGCAGAAATAAGGGGCATATGGCAAACGTTATGTTGGTCATCCAGGTCAGAACCAGGCCAAACACAGAAAATCCAGAGGCGATGTGATATAAAAGGTAAAAAAGAGAGCATGAGAAGACACTGGCAGATTATATGAAAGGGAATCCAGAAACCTTCTGTCACAGAAATAGTTCAAGTTTATTTATTAATCACAAGTAGGCTTATATTAACACTGCAATTAAGTTACTGTGAAAATCCCCTCAAAGGATACAGGGGGATGGTGGGAACAGGCTATTGAGTTGGATGATCAGCCATGATTATGATCTCCTGGCTGGAGACAATTCACACTTCTTTAACCTGTGCTTAACCCTCTCTCCACTCACATTGTCTGTACCTTTAAAGACTTAGTTACCATTATCTCGTAATTGTGTTTGTGTCTATAAATGCCCTGTTTGTGAACCGAACCCTTCACCAACCTGAAGGGGCAATGCTTGAAAGCTCGTGCTACCAAATAAACCTGTTGGACTTTAACCTGGTGTTGTGAGATTACTTACCATGCCGACCCCAGTCCAATGCTGGCAACTCCACATCATGATTATAATGAATGGTGCAGCAGACTCAAAGGATTGAATAGCCTACTCCTGCTCTTATTTTCTCTATTTTTATTTACAAAAATTTGTTTTGAAAGGGACTATTATAGCTGCTGACCCTCTTTCAGGCATATGTTCCATGCTGATTTATGAAGAGTGTTTGAGAAGACTAGGCCAGTTATTCCCTGGAGCGATCACTTTAAAACATGGACTTTTCTTAATGTTTATTTATTAGTGCCATAAGTTGGCTTACATTAACACTGCAATGAAGTTGCTGTGAAAATCCTCTAGCCTAAGGGGGATTTAACATGGCCAATGTACCTAACCAACACATCTTTCGGACTGTGGGAGGAAACCAGAGCACCCAGAGAAAACCCACACAGACACGGGAGAACGTGTAGACTCTGCACAGATGGTGTTCCGAGCTGGGAATCGAACACTGGTGCTGTGAAGCAGCAGTGCTAATCACTGTGCCACCGTGATGTATAAAGGTAAGGGGGGGTGGGGGGTTGGTGGTGGTGAAGTGGAATAGGGGAAAAAAAAATGAGACCTGTGTATGGACACAGTTGATAAGTCACCAAGATTGAGACAATTCATCCAAGGATGCTCAGGGACCATAAAGGTGAAAATTGCGAAGATACTGACCAAAATCTTTCCATCTTTTTCATTTGTGGGAATGGTTCCAGCGGGCTGGAGAATTGCAAAAGTTATACCTTGTTCATAAAATAATGCATTGATAAACACGGCTGTTACAAGCTAATCAATTTAATCTCAATGCTGAGAACGTGTTTCGAAGCCATAGTCTGGGAAACAAAAGTCATTTGAACAAGTGGGAATTAATTAAGAAAAGCAAGCCTGGATGTTCAAGACAAGTCATATTTCAGATTGAATTTTTTGATGAGATAACAGAGGGAATTGATGTGATGTACATTTCAAACAGTGTTTAATAAAATGCCACATAGCAGCCTTAACTGCAAAATTGAAGCTCTTATAATAAAAGAAAATGTGATAGCATGGACATGAAGTTGACTGAGTGAAAGCTAACAGGGTATAAATGGCAAATGGTCGATTTTGGACTGGAGAAATGTTGTTCTATGGAGGTCAGTATTAGGACCATTGATTTCCTTTATGTATATTAATGACTTAAACTTCGATATGCAGGGTACAATTTCAAAGTTTGCTGATGAAAAAGGCTGACAGCATTGTGAACAGTGAAGAGAGTGAAAGGCTCCAGGGGACAAGCTGGTAGAACAGGCAGAATCCCAGCAGATGCAACTTCATGTGGAGATGCTGGCATTGGACTGGGGTAAGCACAGTAAGAAGTCTCATAACACCAGGTTAAAGTCCAACAGGTTTATTTGGTAGCAAATGCCACTAGATTTCAGAGCACTGCCTCTTCATCAGGTTAGTGGGAGCTGTATTCACAAACAGGGCATATATAGACACAAACTCAATTTACAAGTGTGGAAACTTGATGTCTGTGTCAATATGCGCAATCTTCTTGGCAATTCACTTCACTTTGAGCCGGCAGTTTGTGGTGTTGATCATAGCCATGATATGGAGATGCTGGCATTGGACTGGAGTAAGCACAGTGAGAACTCTCACAAAACCAAGTTAAAGACCAACAGGTTAAAGTCCAACAGGTCCAACTTGTAAATTGAGTTTTTGTCTATATATGCCCTGTTTGTGAACACAGCTCCCACTCACCTGATGAAGGGCCAGTACTCCAAAAGCTTGTGACTTATGCCACCAAATAAACCAGATGCAACTTAACACAGAGAAAGGTGAAGTGATTGATTAGGCAGAGAGACCAAAGAGAGGAAATACAAATTGAAAGGTACAAATCTAGAAGGGATACAGGAACAAATAGCTGTAGATATATGTTCAGGGTAGACCATTTAGGACAGAAATGAGGAGACATTTCTTCACCCAAAGAGTGGTGAGCTTGTGGAATTCATTACCACAGGAAGTAGTTAATGCCAAAACACTGAATGTATTCAAGGAGCAGCTGGATATAGCACTTGAGGCGAATGGGATCAAAGGTTATGGGGAAAAAGCAGGATTAGGCTATTGAGTTGGAGGATCATTCATGATCGTAATGAATGGTGGAGCACGCTCAAAGGGCCAACTGGGTTCCTCCTGCTCCTATCTTCTATGTTTCAATGTTCACTAATCTTTGAATGTGGCTACTCAGTTTGAGAAAGTGGTCAATAAAGCATGTGGGATCCTGGGCATTACAAATAGAGGCAGAGGAAAATGTCTTCAGAGGAAGGAGGATTTTCATGGAGGCACCCCCATCACTTTCTCAGTCAAGATTTTGGATTTTAGTTTTATCTCTCCCACCCTACACCACTCCCCAATCTATCAAGTGCCTGCCAACCTAAAAATTGAGGCAGGAAGTGGTTAGGATCTGGCATGAACTGCCCGGAATGTGGCAGAAACAGACATTCGATTCTGGCTCTCAAAAGAGAACTTTTAAAGTCATTTATTAGTGTCACAAGTACATTTACATTAACACTGCAATGAAGTCCCTGTGAAAATCCCCCAATTGCCACATTCTGGCACCTGCTCAGGTACATATAGGGAGAATTTAGCCTGGCCAATGCACCTAACCAGCACACCATCAGACTGTGGGAGGAAACAGGAGCACCCGGAGTAAACCCATGCAGGCACAGCGAGAACGTGTAGATTCCGCACAGTGACATAAGCTGGGAATCGAACCTGGGTCCCTAGCGCTATGAAACAGCAGGGCTAACCACTGTGCCACCGTGCCACCTCTTGGAATTGGATAAGCATTTGAAAGGAATACACTTGTAAGAGGAAAGGGTGGGGAGTAGTATTAGCTAAACAGCTTTTGCAGAGAGTGGACCCACATTCAAAGGACCAAATCTGTGGTAATCAGTCTATAATTCTACAATGCAATCTAAGATGCTGGCGTGGTTCAATGTTTGACACAAAATTTCAGGTGTATTAGGCCATTAGATGTTCTTTAACTTGTTGCACCAATGTAAGAATTGAACAAAGGGTCGACCATAACAGCCAATCGATTTTCCTCTTCACTGCACTTAACTGTTCCAAACGGCTGACCATTTTGTAGAGTGAAAGCAAATTGAAAATCAATTTGGTCTATTGTGTCTTTGTTGGTAAGAAAGTATTAGACATATACTTGCCAGTTAAATACACTTGGATCTGAATTTTATGTGCTCTCCCTGGAGGGGTTTTTTGATATTTCTGCTTACGCCTCACCCTACTGACCTTACACCCTATACCCCAATTGCTATCTTCGTGAGCCCCTTAGGCATTCCTTACCAACCCCCCCACCCCCTACCGAGCCCTTGTCACTTACCTGACCTCCATGAGATCAAAAGATGTGCAGGCTAGGTCATCTGGCCATGCTAAATTTGCCCTTAGTGTCTGAATATTCAATTTGATTTGATTTATTATTGTCACATGTATTAGTATACAGTGAAAAGTATTGCTTTTTGTGTGCTATACAAACAAAGCATACCATTCATAGAGAAAGAAAGGAGAGAGTGCAATGTAATGTTAAAGTCATAGCTAGGGTGTAGGAAAACTTTATATGAGCTAGGTCCATTCAAAAGTCTGATGGTAGCAGGGAAGAAGCTGTTCTTGAGTCGGTTGGTATGTGTCCTCAGATTTTTGTACCTTTTTCCCAATGGACGAATGTGGAAGAGAGTATATCTAGGGTGGATTGGCCTTGGAAAATGTATGGGATTACAGGGATATAGTAGGGGGTGGGTCTGGGTAAGATGCTTTTTCGGAGACATGGTGCAGACTTGATGGTTGAGTAGCCTTCTTCTGCACTGTAGGAATTATATGATTCATGCCCTGACACTTAGTTGCTGCAGTGTCTCTTCCAGCCCCTGCAGCAATGTACCTGGAAGCGCTGGATATCTCCAAGGTGAGAATTCCAATGAGTAAGACAGAAGTCTGACCTTTGGCCAATCAATGCTTTTAGAGTGTAAAATGGCAGCAGACCTGTTGGAGTCAGTGGGAATGTGTTCCCTACCATCCTGAAAAAACAGATCCTGAAGTTCAACCATGAATAGGGAGGATACTAAGGGCAAGAGACATTAGTGTAGAAAATAGATAGGTAGAAAATCTGGCATTCAGGCCAGGATGATGACCTCTGGTGCTGATATGTTTGAGTTTGTAGGATTCACTCGAATGCATCAATAATGGAGCAAGGCAGAACTAAGTGGCATCCTATATTCCAGCCAGTTATGGATGAAGTGTGTAGGAAGGAGGAAGGACGATTGCCATCAATAAAGAAATGACTTGGATTTATGCACTGCGTTCTGCATCCTTTGTATATTTCAGGGAGCTTTGTGAACAATGAAGCATGGTAATTGTTGTTTTGTGGATAATGCATCAACCAGTTCACTCAGTGAGGTCAAATAAACAGCAGCAAAGCTGAATCATCAGTTAGTCTGCTGTGTTTGAAGGATGAATGAACCCAACATCAAGGCACCACTGAAAGGAAGGATTATTTTTACTGTAGTTTAGGAAGGCTTTTTAATGCCACATTCAAAAACAAATTATTCTCAGTCCCGTTCTGAAGTGTCCGCTTAGAAATTCGAAAAGTTTTGGGGCTGGATTTTATGGCTGTACTTGACCAGAGACCAGAAAATCCCACCCAAGGTCAATGGACCTTCCCATTGTTTGCCCCTCGCCTGCTCCGATTCCCGTGGCAAGCAGGGCAGTAGAACTCCAGCATTGGCATTTTTCTTCTATTTATTCATCAGACATGGCCATTGCTGGCTGGCTGGCCTTTATAAATCCAGCATTTATTATTTGTTGGACTTTAACTTGGTGTTGTGAGACTTCTTACTGTGTTTACCCCAGTCCAACGCCGGTATCTCCATATCATGAGCATTTATAACCCATCCCTAGTTGCTTTTGAACTGAGCAGCTTGCTAGACCATATCAGAGGGCAGTTGAGAGTCAATCACATTGTTGTAACTCTGGAGTCACATGTAGGCCAGACCAGGTAAGGACAGTAGATTTCCTTCCCTGAAGGACATTAGTGAACCAGATGGGTTTTCTCAACCTTTGACAATGGGTCATCAGTAGATTCTTAATTGGACTTAGTTGGATCTAAACTCATGATTTATGGGCAAATGTGCTACCAATAGCCCAAGGTTGACACAAAATGGTCAGTTTGTTAAATGTTCATAAATAAAATCTCTTCATTGTCTTGTGCAGGTTTTCCATCCTTAGTTTGATTATCATGTCTGCCTTCCCAAGCATTTTCCGTGTCAAATGCCCACTTCTCCTGACTCCTTTATCACAGCTACTTGCTGCTTCCCTTCTCTTTAGCATCTCCCATGCTTAGCAGCAACCAATTGGAGCATATGCCTTTCCATTCAAACAACTCAATAACAGTACCATTAATTTGCATTCACATAGCATCTCAATGCTATCAATGCTGCCCGCAGAAGATTTTACATATTAAGTGGGAGGGCCAATGCGCCAACATCGGTGTCCTCTTACAAGGAAACACATCAAGCATTGAGGAATGATCATTCTCTATCAGCTTTATTGGGTTGGTCGTAAAGCTTGTACATCAGATACTAGGTTCACAAAGCAGGTCTTCTTCTCCCAGCTTGGTCAGGGAAGTTACACCTGAAAGAGGGCAGAAGCAGCGCTACAAGGATGTGCTGAAAGTCAGCACGAAGGAATGACAAAGTTACATCAACTCCTGGGAGACCATTGCTCTGGACCCAACCAGATGACAGCAATATCTGTTGGAAGAATTTCAACTTTTGGAGACCCAACAATGACCAAATAAAAAGGAAAAGCAACAGTGAACAAACGCAACACAAACTGATAACATCACCAGACATCCCACATGACAACAAATGCCCCACATGCCATAAAATCTGCAGACCTCAAATTGAGCCTCATCAGCGATCTTCGGACTCCTGGCAGACAATCAATCTGGCCAACCATAGATAGCCAAAAATGATAAAAATCATAATAAAACAACCCCAGGTTTTTCGCTGGAAAGTTATTAAACAAGGCTTGACGCTGAGCCACAAAAGGAGATTTTAGGACAACTGTCAAAATCTTTATCAAAGTGCAAGGTGTAACGAGTGCTTTAAGGAAGAGCGAAGTGGAAAAGAGGAGATGCTCAGGGGGGGGATTCCAGAACTTAAGGGCCTGATACCCAAAAGTGATGCAACTAAAATCATGACGTGAAGGCGGCTGAAATTGAATTAGTACAGATATCTCTCAGGGCTCCAGGGCATGAAAAAGAATACAGAAATTGGGAGGGGCGAAACAAGAAGAGCATTTTGAAAAAGGAAGTTCTTAAATCAGAGTATTAGAACATAGAACATAGAACATTACAGCGCGGAACAGGCCCTTCGGCCCACAATGTTGCGCCGACCAGTCTTATTTTTAAAAAAAAAACATTGACCCACTAATCTAAACCAATCCCTTTTCGTCCATAAACCTATCCACCAATCTCTTAAACGCCCCCAAACTAGGCGCATTTACAACTGCAGCAGGCAGGGCATTCCAGTCCCTCACCACCCTCTGGGTAAAGAACCTGCCCCTGACATCCATCCTATAACTACCCCCCCTTAATTTAAAGCCATGCCCCCTCCTGCTAGATTTCTCCATCCGAGGATGGTTAACTGGGAGCTCATATAGGTCAGGGAGTGCAGGGATGCCAGGTGAACATGAATTGAGATGCAAGTTAAGATACACGGGTGCCCCCAGACTGGAAATTCCCACCCAAGCTCAACAGATTTTAAAGCGGTCCATCAAATTTTCTGTCTCGCCTGTGGTGGGCAAGGTAGGAAATTTTTGGCCCATATGACTGCTGCTTTTCTTGTGTCCACCATCTAATACATCACAAGCTTTCCAAACTTGTCCAATTTCCACATTCAATGTCATCACTTGCACTTTTCCTTTGCCTCATCTTTCCACCAAGCAAACCTTGCACCATTCAAATTAATCAGGATGTGGAGATACTGGCATTGGACTGGGGTGGGCACAAATTAATCAAAACTTCCCAGTGCCCAAAATTATAGTCTCTTTAGCTTCTCATTTTATTTTTATTCATTTGTGGGACATGGGTGACAGTGGCTGGCCAGCATTTATTGCCCATCCCCAGTTGCCCGAGAGACCATCGCACTACTGTGGCTCTGGAGTGACTTGTAAGCCTGACCAGTTAATGACAGCAGACTTCCTTCCTTACAGGACATTAGTGAATAAAAAATGGGTTTTTCTACCAATAGTTTCATGGTCATCGATAGATTCTTAATTCCAGATTTTTTTTTATTGATTTCAAATTCCACCATCGGCCGTGACAGTATTTGAATCCGCGTCTCATCAGCCAAGCCCATCTAAATACCATTTGCCCTTTAAGGTTGTCTGACTGCTATTCAGTCCAACTCCACATAAGCACTTGCACAATTCACAACTGACCTCACCCAATATTCTTTCATTGCAGTGAACATCAGCACAACCAACTTACTGGCACTCTTTGAACCAAACTCTTTTTCTTTTTAGCTCTGCACTTTTATTGAAAAGTTGAACTTACTTATGTTTTGATGAAAACCTTTTCACGGTAAAGAATTTTCTTTGTGCTTACCCAGCTGAAGGTTCTCACTGTTAAATGTCACACTGTTTTCACTTTTTGTAGCCAACGTTACCTCCGTTCACCTCCAGGACTGTTTGTCCTCTGAAGGACAAAATAACACTCTTGGATGGTGAATGGACAAAGGCCTTTAAATTTTAAAAAAATCTTCTTGTTTCCTTATTCCCTACATGTACAATGAGGTTTAAATGCTGCTTTGTTGGAAAATCTTTTGTGGTGACACAATTGCCTATGTATGGGCAAAAATATGTACATAAGACATTGCTGTTGCATCCAAGGGCAAAGACAGACTCTGGCCTTTGTGTTTCAAGTGAACTGGACCCTCATATGACTGTAACTATGATTACAATTTCAATGGAAGGGAAAATGGACAGGTAGCCAATGAAAAATAGAACATTACACCATGAGAAATAGGCTCCTTGGTCCATTTAGCCTATACTGCCTCTTTGACAAAAATGCACTTTTTAGTCCCAAAACTTATTCCATCGGGATACCATATAGTTCTTGATCAGTGCACCCAATCCCTGATCAACACAGCTGGCAGCAGCGCAGGATTCCTTACTTCAGACAGTTGCGCAGTCTCTATTTCCCAGTAACAGGCTTGCTGATGTGAGGCATGCTGTACTCACTGTCCACTCTATCCTCACAAAATGCATCCTTTTTCAAAAATTCGTGATCACAGAATGCAGTCGAGGCCAAAACATTATAGCCACACAGATCCCCACTGACTATGGCAAGGTTTGCAAGACATAACAGGCTGCAAGTTGAAGTCAGGTAAAATCACTGGCTCCAATGCACCCCTCCCTGATGAACTCAACGCATTCTATGGCCGTTTTGGGCAAGAGGTCAGCGAGAGCACACCCTCCATCCTGGAAGACTTGGAGGAACCTATATCCAAGGTCATCTTTGCCAACGACAGAGCAGCCTTCTCAAAAGTCAACCCATGGAAAGCAACTGGCCCAGATGGGATACCCGGATGAGTGCGCAGGTCCTGTGCAGACCAGTTGGTGGGGTATTCGCAAAAATCTTCAACCTCTATTTACACCAACCCAAGGTTGCTACCTGCTTCAATAAGATGACCATCAGCCCAACATCAAAGAAAGGCCACACACCATACCTTAATGACTATTGTCTGGTGGCTCTGACATCCATCACTATGAAGTGCTTCGAAAGGTTAGTCATGGCACAGATCAATTCCTGTGTCCCTGATTGCCTGGATCCACTACAGTTCGCCTATCGCTGCAACAGATCCACAGCAGCTGCCACCTCCCTGGCTTTACACTCAACTCTGGAACACCTAGATAACAAGGACTCCTATATCAGACTCCTATTCATAGACGACAGCTCAACCTTCAACACATTTTTCCTACGAGACTCATCTCCAAGCTTCAGCCTGGGCTCGGCTCTTCCCTCCGCAATTGGATCCTAGATTTCCTAACCCACAGACCGCAGCCAGTCAGGATAGGCATCAACACCTCCTCCATGATCATCCTCAATACTAATTCTCTGCAACACTGTGTTCTCAGCCCCTTACTCTACTTCTTATACACCTATGACTGTGCCGCCGCATTCCCCTCCAACTCAATTTTCAAGTTTACTGATGACGTCACCGTAGTTGGTCGGATCTCAAACAACGATGAGACACAGTATAGAAAAGAGATAGAGAATTTGGTGAACTGATGTGATGACAGTAATCTCTCCCACAATGTCAATAAAATAAAGAGGATAGTCATCGACTTCAGGAAACATAGTGGAGAACATGCCCCTGAATACATCAATGGAGACAAAGGTTGAGCTTCAAGTTTTTGGGTGTCCAGATCACCAACATCTTACTCTATGCTGATGCTTTGATTAGAAAGTCCACCAACACCTCTACTTTCTCAGGAACACTAAGGAAATTAGGCATGTCCACTACAACTCTCACCAACTTCTACAGATGCACATCAAAAGCATTCTTTCTGGTTGTATCACAGCTTAGTATATCTCCTGCTCTGTTCAAGACCACAAGAAATTACAAAGGGTTGTGAATGTAGCCTAATCCATCATGCAAATCAGCCTCCCATCCACTGATCCTATCTACACTTCCCATTGCCTTGGAAAAGCAGCCAGTATAATTAAGGATCTCACGCACCTCAGACAAACTCTCTTCCATCTTCTTCTGTCATGAAAAAGATACAAAAGTCTGAGGTCATGAACCAACCGATTCAAAAACAGCTTCTTCCCTGGTGCCATCAGACTTTTGAATGGACTTACCTGGCATTAAGTTGATGTTTCTCTACACCCTACTATGACTGTAACACTACATTCTGCACTCGCTCCTTTCCTCCTTTATGAACAGTATGCCTTGTGTGTAAAGCACGCAAGAAACAATACTTTTCACTGTATACTGATACATGTGGCAATAATAAATCAAATCAAATCAAGTCAATTATATGCTTCCAAGGCAGAGTTAGATATAGCTGTTGGGGCAAAGGGGATCAAAGGATATGAGGGGAGATGGAATAAGGCTATTGAGTTGGATGATCAGCCATGATTATGATGAATTGGAGGACCAGGCTTAAATGACTGAATGGCCAACTCTTGCTCCTATTTTCTATGTTCTTATCTTTCTATATACATAATTTTGTTTTGAAAGGTATTATTATAGCTACTTACTCTCTTTCAGGCAGTACAATCCATGTTGATTTATGACTACAGTTTGAGAAGATTAGGCCAGTTATTCCCTGGCACAATCTCTTTGAAACATTAAGTAGTCTCACAATACCAGGTTAAAGTCCAACAGGTCTATTGGTAGCATGTACGTTCGGAGCATTGTCCCGTCATCAGGCGACTCACTTGATGAAGGAGCAGTACCCTGAAAGCTCATGCTACCAAATAAACCTGTTGGACTTTAACCTGGTGTTGTGAGACTATTTACTGTGCCTACCCCTGTCCAATGCTAGCAAGTTCACATCATGGCTCTTTGAAACATGAGCATTTCTTCAGGGTAGATGTTGAGAAAATAGTTCTCCTGATGGAAAGCCCTAAAGCACAATGTCTCAGCATTTCAGACTGAGATGAGGAAAGACTTTTCTTTCACTTTAAATATTATGAATCTTTGGAATGCTGCACTATGGCCAGCTGTGGCTGCTTAGTCATTGACTATATTCAAGACAAAAATCACAAGAAGTTTGGATACTGGTCGCCACATTATAGGAAGAATATGATTGCACAGAAGGGGATGCTGAAAGAGGAATTTTCTGGAATATCCCTTCTCCTGAATCTTGTACCCAGCTGAACTCAACCAATACAGAGAGTATGAAAGACAGCATGTAGTTAAAGAGTGAAAAGAAATTTATTGCTAATTCATGCCTCAGGGGAAAAGGTAGTCAGCAAGCACCGGTTACCCTTTCTGACGTAACAGTACACATGCGGGATTGATATACTTTTCTGAGCACTTCAATTTCCTACCCAAGCTTGACAACCAAACAAGAGGGCTCAATTGCGATATTAGACACAATTAGCTTAGCCAGTCAACGCTCTATCTATCAGCAGGATTAACAGTTCATTAGTACATTACACCTGAAAGTTCTTCCCCATTCCTAGAAATCTTAACTGTATAAATCCAGTAGATTCAAGGATATTGCTATTGCCTGCAAATTTTAATTGGTAAAGGGAGACAATTCCCTTGCCTATGTCCAGTCCTATTATCAGCATGATAAACCATACCAACCTCATTAACTATGGGCTAATGCACCCCCGTACGTTCCAAAGCCCTGATTAACTTGCAGTTGCCTGACTCAAGCTGATAAGGAGTACTGCTCTCCCTATACTCCATCGTCTCAAAAGAATTTGGCCTAACTACTACTGTATATTTCCCACCATGCTGAACAGTTAGATCACTCATTGGCCAAAACACATTAAGATTACAGTTTAACTTCATAATACTTGGTTAAATTGTGGTTACACAGACAATACCTTTGAATATTGTATTAGGCACATAATGAATCCTTATTCTATATATAAGGCACCTTGTAATCTTTACCTTCACCTAGTCTACTTGTTATAGTAAATTTAAAACAAGGGGCTTTTATACTGTAAGTTTTATATTACCCTTCTTCAGGTGCAGAGGAGATTCACTAGGATACTGCCTAGGGTGGAACATTTAAGTTAGAGAGGGAGGTTGGATGGGCATAGATTGTTTCAGTTGGAGCAGAGAAGACTGAGGGTGACCTGGTCAATATGATATGGTTCTGAGGGACATGGACAGTGTGGCTAGGAGCAGCTGTTCCCCTTGGTTGAAGAGTCAGTCACGAGGGGACGTAAGTTCAAGCTGAGAGGTGGGGAGATTTACGGGGGATGTGAGGGAAAACTTTTTTACCCAGAGGATGGAGATGGTCTGGAATGTGCTGCCTGGGAAGGTGGTGGAGATGGGTTGCCTCACATCCTTTAAAAAAGTGCTTGGATGAGCTCTTGGTGCATCATAACATTCAAGGCTCTGGGCAATGTACTGGTAAATGGGATTAGATAGGAGGTCAGGTGTTTCTTATGTATCAGACTCACTGGGCTGAATGTACCTCCACTGCACTATATGATTCTATGACTAAGCAAATTAAGGGATGTGGACTAATGCAGGAAGGTAGTGTTGGGGTAGAGAATCAACAATGATATTATTGGATGGAGGAGCAGGTTTGGGGGGTTAAATGGCTGACTCTAGCTCCTATGTCCTATCTCCTGATACTAAAATATTCTCTGTAAAACAAATTTCCCTCCATCCATCACCAGGACTTTTGCCAGTTATCTTAAATCTCGGGGTGGCACAGTAGCAGGGGTGGCATGGTAGTACAATGGTTAGCACTGCTGCCTCAAAGCGCCAGGGACCCAGGTTTGATTCCTGGCTTGGATTACTGTGTGGAGTTTGCACATTCTCCCTGTGTCTGCTTGGGTTTACTCCCGGTGCTCCAGTTTCCTCCCACATTCTGATAAATGTACATTGGTTAGGTGCATTGAGCCGAACAGGTGCCAGAGTGTGTCGACTTGGGGTATTTCACAGTAACTTTATTGCAGTATTAATGTAAGCCGACTTGTGACTAATAAATAAACTTTACTTTTTAACTTTTATCTTTGTTCCTTAGCATGCGGAAACAGTTTCTCCCCATCTATGTTCTCAAAACCCTTACTAATTTTTAACACTTCTATTAAGTCTCTCTTTTAATCTTCTCTGATGTAAAAGGAATACTCCTAGATTCTCTATTCTCAAAGTAGCGCACCCCTGCTGCCATTCTGGTAGATCTCCCCTGCTCACTCGATACAAACTGGATATGGCCGATTTCCCATTCATCCACACCCATCGAGAACATCTGAGCTCAAATCCAGCAAAATGTCTCCAGCTAATATACATATATCTAAAGGACCCAAAATCGTGTGAGTCACAGAGCAACAAAACTGCATTGTACGTTTATACATAATTATTCTTTGCCCAGTTGTTTCTGTTAATGCTGTTCCACTACCAGCAATGATGCCCACTGTTAGAATGTAACCTATATTAACATTGGATCTGTTGTCCTGTGACCAATGGTAACAAGCTATAAGAGTCATCTGATCCAGTAAATTATGGAACCAATGACAAAAATAATGTGATGATCAGCTGACCAGCCAACTCAGTATAAGTAAGAACCTGATGGGAATTGTGAGGGAATTTGGAATGGCCCAGGGTGAGGCCTCAAATGTTGGAGTAATTAAGTTCTTTTATGAAACTTTTTTCTTTGTTGGAGTAAGTTTTGTTTCATTTCATGCCTATAACTGGAGAGTACCTTGGATGAACACCCAAGATTTGTAAAACTGAGGACCGCCGGTTAGAGTGTATATGATCCTGACTTTCCTGGTTAAGCTACGCACTGGCAGCCTTGAGACAAGCCAATATTTCGGAGGAGGCTCAAACAAGCGCCCTTTATCTGTGTTTGCAAAGGGCCTGGTGCCTGTTTCAGGTTCAAACTCTGGATGTGTGGCTTTTTTGCCCATATCAATATGGTGAGCACCGTACCTGCAATTCAGTATGCGATTGGTTGGAAGATCTACATCTTGTAACCAACATAATTTTGTAAGCTTGCAATTAGTCTTTTTTAGAGGCTCAAATGCTTGGCTAGTGTCTCAACCTCTCGGACAGTGAATATTCTCTTCGCTGCCTGAGATGCATTATGCAGGCTGACCAGTTCAACCTCACATAATAGTATTCCATTATCTAGAAATAGAGGGGAGTTCTATCATTAGGTGCAGAAGATTACTCTAGATTAGCAAATTGCTAATATCCCTGTTGATCTGTATCATATAATGCACAATTCAGACCATAGTAAGTGAGGAGGGCAACACAATTTAAAAAGAAACCAAACCTGACAATCATAAATAGGAGAAGCATAAATATTTAGATTCCCTGTAATATTAAATGAAAAAGATTTCACACTGATTACAGCAGAAGTTAACAGTCTACCTGTGCCAGAAAAAAAGATTTGATTCATTACTGTTACATGTATTAATGTATAGTGAAAAGTATTGTTTCTTGCATGCTATACAGACAAAGCATACTGTTCATAAAGAAGGAAAGGAGAGAGTGCAGAATGTACTGTTACAGTCATAGGTAAGGTATAGAGAAACAACTTAGTGCAAGGTAGGTCCATTCAAAAGTCTGATGGCAGCAGGGAAAAAGCTGTTCTTGAGTTGGTTGTATCTTTTGTATCTGTTTCCCCGAGGGAAGAAGATGGAAGAGAGTATGTCTGGGGTGCGTGAGGTCCTTAATTATACTAGCTGCTTTTCTGAGGTAGCGGGAAGCATAGACAGAGTCAATGGATGGGAGGCTGGTTTGCATGACGGACTGGGCTTCATTCATGACCCTTTGTAGTTTCTTGTGGTCATGGACAGAGCAGGAGCCGCACCAACCTATGATACAACCAGAAAGAATGCTGTCTATGGTGTATCTGTAAAAGTTGGTGAGAGTCGTAGCTGACATGACATAAACAGGTACTGGAGTGTGCCAACAAGGGGATTTTCACAGTAAGTTTATCACAGTGTTAATGTAAGCCTGCTTGTGACACTAATAAATAAACTTTAAAACTTAAGGAAAAAATATTGGACAGGCCAATATTTTTGAATATAGTGTCAGGGGATCTTTTACAATTTCTTAATTCCCTAGTCACCACTCTCCTATACCTGTTTGAGTACACTGAGGGAGAATTCAGCATGGCCAATAACCTAACCAGTGCATCTTTTGGAGTGTAGGAGGAAGCTGGAGCACTCAGAGGAAACCCACACAGATACGGGGAGAACATCTCGACTCTGCACGGACAGTGACTCAAGCTGGGAATCAAACCAATATCCCTGGTGCTGTGAGGCAGCAATGTTAACCACTGTGCCACCATGCCATCTCAATCAGCAGGCATGTTTCCCACATATGATGGGACCTCAATTTAACAACTCATCTGAACAGCAGCTCCTCCAGCAGTGCAGGGCTTCATCAATAGTGCACTGTTGGGTTAGCCTTGCTCTTTGGGCTCAAGCTTGAGAGTGAGGCTATCAATACATAGCCTCTGACCCAGAGGTGGCAGCTCTATCAGCCGAGCCACATCTGACAGCACAATCAGGTTGCAATAAGTATCAGAGCTGACTAAATAAAAAAGATAAAGTAGTCATAGTCCCAGATGACCATGGGCTGCTCTCTCTCCTTTGAAGGGGAGAGCTGATTGATGGTGATTTAACCTGAGGATTACCACACCTCAAGCAAGGGATCAGGTTGAGAAGGGGGGCTTTAATGTATAAGCTCAGCCGGTAAGGGAATCAAACCCATGCTGTTTATGTCACTCTGTAACACTAATCAGCTGTCCAGCCAACTGAGCTAAATAAACCACCTAAATACAGGCAATCTGAGGCTCTAACAGGTGCAGGGCCACTTTGGACAGGTTGAGTAACAGATGATAGAAAGCTAGTGTGCTAATAATCTGCATAGTTACAGCTACCTTGGGTTTATCTGCTATTCACACCAACAGCAAACAAGTTGCCCTGATTCAGGTGTAATGTGGTTGCCACATTTTGGAAAGAACAAACTTAAAGGAGTCTCACCAATGAAATGTAACTCTAACTTATGGAAGACAACTTTTCCTTTCCT
The DNA here is from genome assembly GCF_965287045.1 of Carcharhinus amblyrhynchos. Classification (NCBI taxonomy): domain Eukaryota; kingdom Metazoa; phylum Chordata; class Chondrichthyes; order Carcharhiniformes; family Carcharhinidae; genus Carcharhinus; species Carcharhinus amblyrhynchos. Next base: position 83,415,997 of record NC_137334.1, on the reverse strand, counting down.
CCCTTTCTCATTGAAGTGAAGAGAGAAGATTTCCTTGTTAATTGAAGTATTGCAGTGAGATATGGATTCTGTAGTTGTGCTCCAGTGAGAGTTGAGTTGCTCCTGGAATTACCAGGGCAATATCGGTTATGGCCATGGGTGAAGTTCAACTCATTTATGAAGCTTTGTAGCAACAGAGTACAAGTTCACAGTTGACAGGTTTTTCAATGGTTCACATGTTAAGCTTTTGTCTCCACCAGTGCTGCCAGCTGAGTGTCTTGCTTCTCAAACATAATGAAATGAGGCACAACAATGTGTGCTGAATTGACAAGATAATTACTTTTGCAAAGGAAGAGTAATTAGCAAACATGGTACACTGCCACTTTCTAGGTTTTCCTAAGTCTTTCCTGAGACAATGCTTTTTATCGAAATGCTATCAACAATCTGCTCAATTAAGCTGGATTTACTTATAGAATCTTACCGTCTATCCAGCCCAGCATACCCCTATCAGCTTTTTTGAAAGAACTATTCAATTTAGTATCGCACCCATCTTTGTCCTCAAAGCTCTGCAAGTAAGTCCTCTTTCAATATGCTCTGAGTTCCTACACTAATTGTCCAATTATTTTAAATCTTTGACTTTTCATTACTGACTATGTGCTAAAAGAAACAGCATATCTCTACTTGCTCTATTAAAACCCTTATAATTTTACTACCTCCAGGGGGTCTCCCATTAACCATATCTACTCTCCAGAGAACAATGTCAGAGTGAGCAATCTCACTACATATCCAACATCCCTCATCCCCAGTATCATCCTGGAGCAGTAACCCAGAGGTCCAGGGTAATGCTCTGGGTACCCAGGTTCAAATTCCACCATGGCAGAAAATGAAATTTAAATTCCATAAAAATCTAGATTTAAAAGTCTGCTGACAGCCACAAAACCATTGTCGATTGTCTGAAAAAAAAACATCTGGTTCACGAAAGTCCTTTACAGAAGAAAATGTGCCATCATTACCTGGATTGGTCTACACGTGATTCCAGACCCACAGCAATATGGTTGACTCTCAAATGCCTTCAGGAATGGACAATAAATGCTGGTCCAGCTGGTGACGCCCACATCCCATAAACAATAAGAGAAAATCCCGGGTACAGCTTCTCAGTACCCTCTTTAAGGCCTTGACATCTAAACTACAGCATGATGTCCAGAACTGTACATAATATTCCAGCTGAAACTAACTTGTAAAGGCTTGGGTAGAATCAAGCAGGTATACTTGACTCCTCCACCACATTTATAGAATTATAGAATCCTATAATGCAAAAGGAGGCCATTCAGACCATTTTGTCTGCACTGAACACAATCTCTCCCAGGCCCTATCCCCATACATTTACCCTTGCTAATCCCCCTGACACTAAGGGGCAATTTAACATGACCAATCCACCTAACCGGCACATCTTTGGGAGGAAACCGGAGCATCCAGAGGAAATGCATGCAGACATGGGGGAAACATGCAAACTCCTCACTATGACTCATGCCAGGAATCAAACCCAGATCCCTGGCACTGTGAAGCAGCGGGGCTAACCACTGTGCCGCCCCTCTCCTTATATTAAATATCCATATTTACAAAGCCAGTTATTCTTTCTTATCAACTTCACCTTGTCAACTGCAAAATGGTCCTCCAGATCCTCTGTCCTTGCACCCCCAACACCAAAATTGCACCACTTACATTATCCTGATTCCCCAACATGGGAGTGTAACACACAGGATTGCTCTTTGACAGTGCAGAGATGACAGGCTGAATGGCCAATGTCTGTGCTATCCCATTGAATGATTCCACGGTGTCTGCATCAACTCTAACTGCTGTTGATGTATTGATGATACTTTGTGGTGGTAAAGGAAGGGAATGAGGTGCAAGCGTCCACTACTCCATATGTCTCTTATCTAAATGTGGCGGACCAGAAATTCGGCAAGCTTAAAATCTGAGTGTCGCTTTTTTCCTCTGGTGGACTTGCAGCAATTGTCCCATTGATGGTAGTTGCTTAGCAACACCGACTTGAGATATCTGCAATTGTGCATGGATTTAATGGCAATTTATGCTCAAAAAGACAAAAAGAAAATTGGGGATTCATGATTTAAGGACTTTTTTTTAAGATGCCAGAATTACTTTATAATGGACTCGGCTAGAGTTGCAAATCCACAAAAATTTATTGCTTAATGCTAAATTAACTCCATGTTAGAAATTGGGGACTGTGGTTATCATCACCATTCCTGGGATGACAGGTCTGGGATACGAGGAGAGACTAAATCAATTAGGATTGTATTCAATGGAGTTTGGAAGAAGGAGAGGGGATCTCATAGAAACTTATAAAATTCTAACAGGGTCAGGCAAGGTACATTCGGAAAGAAAGTTCCCAATAGTGGGGGAATCCAGAACTAGGGGGTCATCTTTTGAGGATAAGGGGTAAACCTTTTCGAACTGAGGTGAGGAGAAATTTCTTCACCCAGAGGATGGTGAATGTGTGGAATTCACTACCACAGGAAGTAGTTGAGGCCAAAATGTTGCCTGATTTCAAGAAGAAATTAAATACAGCTCTTAGGGCTAAAGAGACCAAGGGATATGGGGGGTGGGGAGGGGGCAAAAGGATATTGAATTTGATGATCAGCGATAATAAAAATGAATGGAGCAGGCCCAAAGGGGCGAATGACCTATTCCTGCTTTTATTTCTATGTTAAACTTTGAAGCCAAGTGTTTATTTCCACTCTTTGCAAAACTAGCTTCCAAATTATCAGAAGACAGGGCACCATGATAAGTAAGAGGCAATTTGGTTCTGGTTGTAAAGAATATACAGTTGAAACATACCATACCAATAGTAATTTATTCCACGGTTTTATTCCAGAGGGAAAAGCTTGCCATAAAATTAACTCGTTGATTGAATTTGACCAGTGGAGCTCAGGAGCAGCTCATAATTAACTAAGCAGTAAAATTATGAACAATGCATTCCCCTGAGTGATTACATCACAAAGGTTTATTTCAGAAGATCATTTACTATTCAATGCCACAGGAAAAAAATCTTAAAATCCAATTATTACCCTGTAATCACTTCCACGTGCCAAGAGATGGAGTGCAATATAATGGGGGTATTACTTATATCTGATCAAGTTTAACTTCCAACTTCCTTGTGTTCGTTGACCTGTATTAGCAACCAGTCAAGCGATGCTTTGATTTTTAAACTCCTCTTCAAGTTTTCTTTTTGTTTTGATTCATTCATAGCATGTGGGTGTCGTTGGCTGGGCCAGCATTTATTGCCCATCCCTGAGGGCAGTTAAGAGTCAGCCACATACCTGTGGGTTGAGAAGGCTAGGATACGAAAACAGGGATGTACTTCTGAGGCTGTACAAGGCTCTGGTCAGATCCCATTTGGAGTAGTGTGAGCAGTTTTAGGCCCCATATCTAAGGAAGGATGTGCTGGCCTTGGAAAGGGTCCAGAGGAGGTTCATAAGAATGATCCCTGGAATGAAGAGCTTGTCGTATGAGAAACGGTTGAGGACTCTGGGTCTGTACTCGTTAGAATTTAGAAGGATGAGGGGGAATTTTATGGAAACTTGCAGGATACTGTGAGGCCTGGATAGAGTGGACATGGAGAGGATGTTTCCACTCATAGGAAAAACTAAAACCAGAGGGCGCAACCTCAGGCCAAAGGGATGATCCTTTAAAACAGAGATGAGGAGAAATTTCTTCAGCCAGAAAGTGGTCAATCTGTGGAATTCTTTGCTACAGAAGGCTGTGGAGGCCAACTCATTAAGTGTCTTTAAGGGATAAATAGGTTCTTGATTAATAAGGGGATCAGGGGTTATGGGGAAAAGGCAGGAGAATGGACATGAGAAAAATATCAGCCATGATTGAATGGTGGAGCAGACTCGATGGGCCTTATGGCCTAATTCTGCTCCTATATCTTATGGGTCTAGAGTCACATATAGGCCAGACTAGGTAAGGACATTAGTGAACCAGGTTGGTTTTTATGACAATCGACAATGGTTTTGTGGTCATCATTAGACTTTTAATTTCAGATTTTTATTGAATTCAAATTTCACCATCTGCCATGGTGGGATTTGAACCCGGGTCCCCAGCGCATTACCCTCGATCTCTTGATTACTAGTCCAGTGATAACACAACTACGCCACTCCCTTCCACTTTGCTTCATTTCTGCAATCTCCTTCGGCCCCACATCCCTCCAAGGTATCTGGGCTCCTCAAACTCTGGTCTGTACAGCATATCCAATTTTAATCACTTCAGCATTGGTAGCCATAGTTTCAGCTGTCTAGGCCCTATACTCAAGAATTGCCATCTTTTACCTTTTCACACTCTACTCCCTTAAATTGGTCCCGGAAACCTGTCTGTATGATCAAGATTTGGTCATTTGACCTAACATTTCCTGTAATAAGTCTTCAGAGGCCAAAGTCCCTTCATCAAAATCCCTTTATTTAGAAACTCTAACAGCAGTACATAGAGTATACGTTCCGTGTTACGTACAGGGCAAAGACCCCCTGAATGGCCCATCAATTGGATCCTTAATCAGGGAACTCTTTTAGTGGATCCGTAATTAGGGAGTTCACACTTCAATAGGCCAACCTCAATGGCCTGATTGAGTCACTATATTTCCCTTTGTGGTTCAATGTCTAATTTTATTCAGTAGTGCTCTGGTGAAGTGTCTTGGGAAATTTTGTTACACTGCTATACAAATATAAATTGTTTCTCTTTATTAAGTACCAGTATACGGACCAAGTACTGGAAAATGGGATTAGAATAGATAGCTACTTGATGGCCAGAGGAGACAAGATGGACCGAAGGGCCTCTTCCTGGGCTGTAAAACTCTATGGAGGTGATCTTACCAAAAGAAATTCTAAGTGCCAAATGAGCATGAAAATGGGAGAGTTTCAGATCCGTTTTTTGGCATGAGAAAAATTAATATTTTATCACACTTAGAAAAAAAAGAGGCAAAGTGTAATTCTCTCCACTAGGGGGAATGAATGGAGTATGTCCACGCTGGGAAGCAGCTGTTGACTGGCAGAGGATGCTATTGCGCGTGATCTCCCAGTGCACTATGTACAATTGGGAGATTGTCAATCCCCCCCACCCCCCCCCGTACATCGCCTCACCCACCCCCCACCAATGCCACCCGCCTCCGATTGCAGTCCGTGATTCTAATCCCCTCCCCTGATAGTGTCCCTCCCCCATTATGGTCCATCCTTGATTCCTTCCCTCCTCCCCAGCAGATCAGCAAACCTGTTCAACAGCCCCCCTGACCGATCAGTGCATCCGTTCAAACCTCCCCCACCCCCACTCGCCCGGCGATCCCCGATTTCAACATGCACAGCTCCCCATGCGGTGCCTCCCCTTCAGGCCCCTATCAATCTCAAATATTAAAATGAATCGGCATTTGATGGACCAATTTTGAATTTCTACCAAATTTTATGTATATGGAAATTATTTTTTAAGTTATTCCTGAAAGACCGCAGTCTATGGTCACATTCTGTAGACTCCCGATAACAATTCTTCTTGATCAGTTCCCCTGACATCTTGAAAGTTTTAATCAATAAATTCCAATGAATTAACACTGTCGGAAATGACAACTTGATTTATAAATGACAGCAAAACTGCACACAATCAGCATATGATACTGAAATAAAAAGACAGGAAGTGCTGGCAAAACTCAGCAAGTCTGTCAACATCTGAGGGGAGAGAAGCAAGAGTAATGTTTCGAGTCTGTATCACCCTCCTTTGGAAATTGCCTAGACTGAAATTGGAATATCAATTTTCCAGCTGATAAACAGGTAAGGATTAAGTTTAATTATCTGTATCACTAGCAGGCTTACATTAATACTGTAATGAAGTTACGATGAAAGTCCTAGTCGCCACATCCGGCGCCTGTTCGGGTACACTAAGGGAGAATTTAGCACGGCCCATGCACCTAACCAGCACGTCTTTTGGAATGTGGGAGGAAACCAGAACACTCAGAAGATACCCATGCAGACATGGGGAGAACGTGCAGACAGTGACCCAAACTAGGAATCCAACCCGGGTCCCTGGCGCTGAGTGCTAACCACAGTGCCATTGTATCGCCCATGAATCAATTGTAAGTGAAGTTACAAAAGCATGCTGGAAGGCTTGCAAGCAAATGGGTAAAAGAAATAGCATACCCACTGAACGTTCTTTTGAAAAAAATGAATAAAACATCGCAAAATACTTCACATTTAATTTTACTGGCAACAAAAGGAGGCATGAGTATTCCAATTTGCCCTCTCTATCTGCAAAGGCTACTTCTAGCCATCAAATAAAATACAATCCAACAAGTCAAACTACTATAGCTCACCTGTGAGGCAGCTCTTTGGGCCAGTCAGGACATTTGTTAAATTATTTAGCTCCTTGTATTAGAATTTGCATTCAAGTTCAAAATGTTCTCCACGTTTCTCTTCAAAAAAGCAGTTAATAGCAGTAATGACAGCTCGGATTTGCATTTGTACGCATTAGATAAGATATTAGACAGGTCAGCTGAATCAAGATTCCAGCACTTCGGTAGAATATTTAAAGAGATTCAATCTACTTCGGAGATCCCCAGCATGATAACTGAAGTACTGTTTAGGGAAGCAGTGGTGAGATAAACAGATTCAATCATGTTGTCCCACTATGCATTTCATAAATGTATGTTGCTGCACTGAATTACAATGTAATTGTATGAACAATGTCTAGTATATGGAGTGAATTGTCTTAGAGTGCCAGCGCAAACATCAAAATTAGGTCCTGGTCAAATCCTACTAAAGGAGGAATTCAAGGGTGGGATTTTCTGCATCACCTCCACCCTTCTCTGCTCTCCCCCTCCCATTGCTTTCCCCTTCCTCTTCCCCCCTTCCTCTTTCCCGTACCCGCACGATGTGCCTTCCAGCAGGCGGAGGTGGCTCAGCCTTGGCCGCATGCAAAGCCTTCCAGTCCCGCCGATGTCTACGGCATTTTGTGTGGTTCACCCGTACCTCTGCTGGGCAACCCGCCACGATGTGGGGATGGGTCATCTTCAACAATACCAGAAGATCCAGCTGGTAGGAGGGGCTGGAAAGTCGTGTCTCCTCCCCTGCTCCCGCCCCCTCCCCACACCCCCCAGCAACCCTCCCCTCCACCCACCCCGCCCCCCCCGTCCATCCCACCCCCCGTCTCCCGCCTCAACCACTAACCCAACCAAATATATTTGTCAAAACATTTAATTCAGAGCAGGGATTCTGAATTTGGATTAGGCATGCTGATTTTGTGAATGAGTCTAGTCATGATACAGAAGCTACCCTTTAAATGAGACAGAAATTAGTGTGATTGTTTCTGAAGAAAGCTAATGTCTTCACAAATGTTTCAGGTCTGCTAAGCTTTGAGCTTGTTTGTGGAATATGGAAGCTATCATCAGTATGAAACTCAATCAAATCACAAGTGAGCGATCCTGTGCTAATTTTCTTGACCTTGAGATAAACTTGCTTGTCCCTCAGGAAGAGCAAACACCTCCCAATCGAGATAAACCTCCTGTAGCTTTGGCAATCAGCTTCTGACTGAGTTCAGGATGTGCTCCCTGTCAGAAGAATGGGAGTGGTGGTCCTTACAAGCACAGGCTACGTAAGCAACAAAATTTCACAACCAAGTTACGAACATTTGAACAGTCATGAGTAATGCAGGGAGAGATCACTTACTTTTAGCAGTGATAAATGTTACACTCATGCATGCTTTCACAGAGGCAAATAAAAATAACATCAGAATTTCCCCAACAAACAACAAATGCAGAGGATTGAGGATTTAAAAACAATCTTTTGGGTGGATGCAACTTTGATTTTTCAGGTTACATAACAGCTGACTTCAAACAAATTGAACATGAACACGTTTAATGTATTAGGACAGCTGTATTTTTCAGTGTCTGTCTTTGAGAGGCTTTCTTGAACTTACCAGAAATGGCAGCCTACAGTGCAAGTCACAAGACCACAGCAAACCAGATTGGACATACAGGAAAGTTGCATTTCAAAATCCAAATACCCCTTTTTCATACTAAAAAGACAAAATCATCCCTCTTTTCCGATTGAACAAAAAATACAAGCATCCCCCTTTGTCCAGCGAACAAAAGACATATTTGCATGCAGGATCCTGTGTGACTGAGTTATCCAAGTTAGCCACAGCACACCCACTGTTCTCGTGCATTAACAACAGTTTGTTCTGCTAGTCAGTCTCTGCACATTCATTGCACAGAGACCTGGATTTTACTGTCCCTCACATCTAGTAGGATAAAATATAGAACACTACAGCACAGACAGGCCCTTCGGCCCACTAGTTGCACCGATCATATCCATACCTACCAGGCCTATCTATAACTCTCAATCCCATTAAATCCCATGTACTCATCAGAAGTATTTTAAAAGACCCCAGCGAGTTCGCCTCGACCACCACTGATGGCAGCCGATTCCACTCACTCACCACCCTTTGAGTGAAAAACTTACCCTTGACATCTCCTCTGTACCTGCTCCCCGCACCTTAAACCTGTGTCCTCTTGTAGCGACCATTTCAGCCCTGGGAAATAGCCTCCGAGAATCCACCCTATCTATACCTCTCAACATTTTATAAACTTTTATCAGGTCGCATCTCAATCTTCGTCTCTCCAGGGAGAAGAGACCTAGCTCCCTCAACCTATCCTCATAAGGCATGCCTCCCAATCCAGGCAACATCCTTGTAAGTCTCCTCTGCACCCTCTCAATAGCTTCCACATCCTTGTAGTGAGGCGACCTGAACTGTGCACAGTACTCCAAGTGGGATCTGACAAGGGTCTTATAAAGTTGCAGCATTACCTCCCAACTCCTAAACTCAATCCCTCGATTAATGAAGGCTAGCATACCATACGCCTTCTTTGGCGTATGGGATATTACAATCCCATTGAAGTAAACAGAAATGGCCCACTGCATCTGTTGAGGAGATGCACATTGTGGTGGGGCTGTAAAATATCAACCATAGTCTTTAAACCATGCAGGTCGATTAATGGGATGTATGCACATTGACATTGGTTGTTCTTCTGGGTGATGTTCCTTGTCCACAGATTGTCGTTCCAATGGCTCTTGTTGCCTTGGTGATTGTTCTTGGGGACTCATGGACCTCTGGGACTGATGCTAGTTCATACTCTTTACAGCTGGTAAGATCTCTTCTCCTTGAACCCCCAATCGTTGTGAATGAACAGCTTCACTGATTGTTTGGTTAGCTGTGCCGGTACATTTGGTTGTTCACTGTGTACGATCAAGGTGACAATTTCTCTGTATGAACGTGTCAAGGTTTCACATGTTTGAGAGCATTAAAAGTTTGCACTTTGACTGGCTCTCCAGTGCTCAACTCTAGCGATGGTTTTCCAAACTTGCCAAAATAAAATTTGGCTTTCTGATGCTGCACTTTGATCTTCTCTTGTTATTACTGGTGGTTTCAGTAGCTTTTTGCTATTGGAAGAGTAGTTTGCGTGCAGCATGATATCAGTCTCTGGACAGGACTACTTGACCATATCTTTAGTTAGTGTTTTACTCCACTCAATGATGCTAGATTTGTTCAATTTCTTGATGAGTCCCTTGGTGTTTTTCACTGCCACCTTAGACTTACCATTTGACTGGCGATATTGTGGAGATTACAAGTAGTGCTTAATTTAAGTAAGGTTTAAATAAATAAACTTCAAATAAACTTTCAATAAATTTTCCAATCCTTTGTGAATCAGTTGAATTCTTCCCCTGTGAACTGAGGACCATTTTCACTCATCGCAATATCTGAAATGCAGTACCAACTGAAGTGGGCTTCCAGGTATTTCATCATCATTGAAGACACTTGGTCTAACTCCCATAGTCAGAATTGTAGTCAGTGATCTGTCATCAGTTCTGGCCAAAATGAGAAAATCTACTCCCAGATTCATCCTTGGTCTATCTGGCATGCTATGCATCATCAATGACTCTTTAGCTTGTTTAGCCTGGTACTTATTATGTGCACACATATTGGCCAATACAGTCTTCAATTTTGTTGTCCATATTGGGCCAGTAATACATGCTTCTTGCCTCTTACAATGTCAGTTCAATTTCTTGATGGTTTTCACATCCCTCCTTTCATGTTCTTAGGAATATGACTCTATTTTCTTTGAACAAGATGACATCTTGGGCTATCAATTCACCTCAGTGTGCCCAATATGTTTGTGACTACAGGTGTATCATTGACAATCTCAGACCATCCTTGTCATTGTTACATTATGTGGTGTTTGTAGAGTTGCATCTCATTGGACACTTCACTAAAGTTGAGAAGATACTTATTTGTCAGATTTAAAGTATCTGTTTTATTGATGGTGTATGTATCAGCCTAGATGTTGCTTCACGTTGAATCTGAAAGATGTTCATGGAATCATAGAATCTCTACAGTGCAGGAGGCCATTTGGCCCATCAAGTCTGCACCAACCACAATCCCACATAGACCCTATCCCCATAACCCCACGCATTTTCCCAAGCTAGTGCCCCCTGACTCTAAGGGGCAATTTAGCATGGCCAATCCACCTAACCCACACATCTTTGGACTGTTGTATTCTGCTGTAGCCTCCTCATTGGGACCACTGTTATTGACTGGATAACCACAGTGTGCAGCTGCTTTTCTTGCTTGTATGTCACATCATGTCTCCGAAAATGAAGTAACATTCTTTGCAGTCTTTGTCTGCTCCTTTGCCATTTGCAGGAGCTTCTTTGCAGATTTGAACCTTTCAGTGTTGCCGGGCCCAGTGTCTTCTCCCCCTCAATTTCATGTACAGAGACAACTGTACTTCTTCAGTGTTTGTCTCTGTGAGAGGTTATATAGAACTGACCAGAAATGTCAACCTACAGTGTGTCCCTCATGGCAGAATCACATGACTATGGCAAGCCAGATTGGACATGTCCTCTTGCATTTCAAAACCCAAACAAGCAACCACCTGTCAGCTTTGTCATTCCAATTTGAGCACAGAGAGGGAGGATCATATAGAGATTTTGTCCTGAGCAGAATGAGGGTTTGTTGGCGATCGTGGGCCAAGAACTAGTGGCAGCATAAGGATGGACATGTTGGGCAGCCCATAGTGGGAAGATGGGCGGCAGGTGGGGGGAGGAGGGGATGGTCTATTGTCTGTGATTTCACACACTCAACAATAGTTGACAACCTTAAAAACAATCTGGGGAGGTAGTCATTATGCGACAATTATCAGACACATTTTCTCAATGCTGCTGCTATTTGGAAAATCTGACTACCCAAAAAATTATGCCTAACGCGGTGAAATATAAATCACAGAAAACATGCCTTTAAGCAGTTCAATTGGGGCCAGGATGTTATGAACCGTTGCCCTGGCTACTCCATTATTATCATGATCAAGTCAGAAACTAAATACTTACTTTGTTTCCCTTCCCTACTCCCAGTCAGTCAGGCTCCAAAGCTGTAATTAAAAGGATTACACCAACAAACTGCAACAATGGTCAATTGGCTTGAATGGAAAACATTATTGACGTGAGAACAAGCCATTGACTACGTGATTCCTAGTACAAAGGTAGCTCATACAAAGTTAACAACGATCAAGAAACTGTATTATTGATGTTTCTTTCTCAGGCTGATGTCCTCTTATTTTTAATGCATCAGCTCAAAGAAATAATAGTTTAGATTTTTTTCCAATTAAGCGTAAAAAATTCATGTATAAGCATTGCTATCATAATTAAGCGAAAATCGTAAAATGCCATTGACTTCACAAACTGGTTTTCATACGCTGGAACAGATTAGAGGAAAATGCTTACCCTTGCAGACTATAAATGGTTATTCGTGTCTTATTTCAAAATAAAATGTTGCTTTATGCATGTCTTATGTGGCAAGTAAAGTCATTCTAACCAAAACCAAAACTAGACAGGTCAAAGCATTAGTAACCAGAGTATCCCGCGCTATTCAAATTGAATCAATGCACTGGAGGTTCCAACTCCACAATATAGGAGGTGATTTAATAGAAGTTTCAAAGTTATGAGTGGGTTTCTATTTGAGTAAATAAGATAGAATTATAGAGTCATAGAGGCTTACAGCATGGAAACAGGCCCTTCAGTGAACTTGTCCATGCCACCCCATTTTTATTAAAACCCCTAAGCTAATCCCAATTGCCTGCATTTGGCCCATATCTCTCTATACCCATTGTACCCATGTAAATATCTAAATGCTTTTTAAAAGATAAAATTGTGCCTGCCTCTACTGCTACCTCTGGCAGCTTGTTCCAGATACTCACCACCCTCTGTGTGAAAAAATTGAACCTCTGGACACTTTTGTATCTCTCCCCTCTCACCTTAAACCTATGTCCTCTGGTTTTAGACTCCCCTACCTTTGAGAAAAGATATTGACTATCTGCCTTGTCTATGCCTTCATTATTTTATAGACTCTATAAGGTCACCCCTCAGCTTCCTACACCCCAGAAAATAAAGTCCCAGTCCATTCAGCCTCTCCGTATAACTCAATCCATCAAGTCCCATAGCTTCCAGGTAAATCTTTTCTGCACTCTTTCTAGTTTAACAATATCCTTTCTATAATAGGGTGACCAGAATTGCACACAGTATTCCAAGTGTGGCCTTACCAATGTCTTGTACAACTTCAACAAGATGTCCCAACTCCTGTATTCAATGTTCTGACCAATGAAACCAAGCACGCTGAATGCCTTCTTCACCACTTTGTCCATCTGTGACTTCACTTCCAAGGAGTTATGAACATGTACCCCTAGATCTCTTTGTTCTTTAACTCTCCCCAACACCCTACCATTAACTGAGTAAGTCCTGCCCTGGTTCAATCTACCAAAATGCATCACCTCGCATTTGTGTAAATTAAACTCCATCTGCCATTTATCAGCCCACTGGCCCAATTGATCAAGATCTCATTGCAATTGGAGATAAGTTTCTTCACTGTCCACTATGCCACCAATCTTGGTATCATCTGCAAACTTATTAACCACGCCTCCTATATTCTCATCCAGATCATTGATATAAATTACAAATAACAATGGGCCCAGCACTGATCTCTGTGGCACACCACTGGTCACAGGCCTCCAGTTTGAAAAACAACTCTCTGCAACCATCCTTTGGCTTCTGTCAAGGAGCCAATTTTGTATCCATTTAGATACCTCACCCTTGATTCCGTGAGATTTAACTTTATGCAACAACCTACCGTGCGATACTTGTCAAAGGCCTTGTTAAAGTCCATGTAGATAACATCAACTGCACTGCCCTCATCTATCTTCTTGGTTACTCCTTCAAAATTAAATTTGTGAAACATGTTTTTCCACTCACTAAGCCATGCTGACTGTCCTTAATCAATTCTTGCATCTCTAAATGCCTGTGGATCCTGTCTCTCAAACTAATATTAGTACTTCTTAAAACACGTTTTTATATATTCAAGTTTATGAAAGCTGATGGATCTTAAATACAGATGGAAAATCACAAAAAAATGCACACTTGAATACAAAAAAAAATCACAGCAGCTCCTGATTCAAGTTTTTATCCATTTTCGTGGATATATTCATTCACAAGACTGCTGAGGTACATGTCCATATCGAGCTCCATTCATTACTGCCAGAGGAATTAAACTATTCCAACGATGCAAACACCTGGGGGATGGCTAAGCCAAGGAGAATCGAAACTACTGAACTTCTGAATTTGAGTGATATAAACAGACACGCCATTCATTGCAAAATAATCAACAGGCGTTCGTGCAAGATTAAACTTGAACCTAAATCATATTCAGAGGTATTTATGCCTCTCTGGCCCACACGACAGTAAATATTTTGGACAGGTAAGTGGGCATCTGTCAGGCATATGTTAAATACTGCACTCCTGCTTAACAATTAGTTTATGCTGGTTGAATAATAATAGCAGGAATCAACAAAATCAACTTTCTTTCACTTTAAGTGTGATCACAGTGAAAGCTATAATTTTATATTAATGTCTAGCAATTACGGCTATTTATAACAAATTCTTACCTGCCTTGCATATTTTCAAGAAACCTTGGAGCGGATTTTCAACGTGGGGCAACAAATAGAAGAGGCAGTGGTATAGTGGTATTGTTACTGGGCAAGTAATCCAGAGACGCAGGGTAATGCTATGGGGACTTAGGGTCAAATCCCACGACAGTAGATGGTGAAATCTGATTTCAATAAAAATCTGGAATTCAAAGTCTAATAGTGACCACGAAACTAATGTCTTAACTACCTCTCTGAAAAGGGCAATAAATACAATCCAAGCACTGATGCCCACATGAATTAAAAAAAAGAGCAGGGGAGGTATCCAGAATGTCCTGATCATTTTTGGGGTAGTACGATGGCACAGTGGTAAGCACTGCTGCCTCACAGCATCAGGGACCTGGGTTCAATTCCAGCCTTGAGTCACTGTCTGTGTAGAGTTTGCGCATTTTCCCCATGTCTGCGTGGGTTTCCTCCAGGTGCTCTGGTTTCCTCCAACAGTCTAAACATATGCGGGTTAGGTTGGCTGGCCATGCTAAATTGACCCTAGTGTCAGAATGATTGGCAGGGTGAATGTGTGGGGATGCGGGAATAGGACCTGGGTGGGATTGTAGTCATTGCAGACTCGATGGGTCAAATAGCCTCCTCCTGCACTGTGGGGATTCTATGAGTCTATAAAATCTAATGCCCAAACAACGTCCAGCTCCCAGTCCCTTGCTGGCTCTGCATTACTCACCCAACGTTATTTCAAAAGGCTGATGTCCTGAAGGAGCAAGAGGTGAGCTTGGTACCCAATTAGTGACACCCAGCATCACAAGGAAGTGGCAGCTGCCTGCCTGGTGCCACCAAAGTCAGATGGCAGCCATGATGGGACTGAACACTTCTATTTGCCTCACCAAACAGGGAGAGCACCGCCGTAGTGTTGTCACTAGACTATTAATCCAGAAATTCAGCTAATATTCCGGGGGAACCAGGTTCGAATCCTGCCATGGCAGATGGTGGAATTTGAATTCAATTTAGAAAAAATCAGAAATTAAGAATCTACTGATGACCATGAAACCATTGTCAATGGTAGGAAAAACCATCTGGTTCATTAATGTCCTTGAGGGAAGGAAATCTGCTGTCCTGACTTGGTCTGGCCTACATGTGACTCCAAAACCCACAAGAATGTGGTTGACTCTCAACTGTCCTCAGGCAACTAGAGATGAGCAATAGGTGCTGGCCCTGCCAGCGATGCCCATGTTCCATAAATGAATAAACAAAAAACCCACAATCTCCACCACCTCTGAGAAGAAGAGGAGCGGGCGTGTGGGAATGATGTCTTTTTGCCTCCAGACTTCCCTCTAAGATACACATCACCTTGAGTTGGTTGCACATTCCGTTCCTTCATTGCTGCTGGGCTGAAACCCTGGAACCACTAACCCCACCCCCAACCCTCCCAACACCCCCAACCCCCATTCCCCAACACCCCCCGCCCACCTTGCCACCTAATAATCTAACGTCCTACAGATGGCAGTAGCGCAAGAAGACAAGCCAACCATCATCTCCTCAAGGGCAAGAAAAGATGGCAACCAATCTTGATCTAGCCAGCAGTGCCCACAGCTTAATAACAAATGATAGAAAACAGCATCAATCCTTGCTTTCAGCCTTCTTCCTTTTCTCAGTTAGCTGTTACAGCACTGTAATTATCCTGACTAATATATGGTTCCAATTCTATGGGGGAGAGAAAAATAATTTTGCAGTGATTAAAGGATACTCAGTACACCTGGGAAACATTGTTGTGTAGCATTAGTATTGCAAATGTTTAGTGCGTAAGCACCAAACCCTGTTGTCTGCAATTGAATAGTGACGTTCATCCACTGAAAATGAAATTGGTGGGTCAAAGGGTTTGTTTCTTTCTTATTGTCTGAGCTGAAATAGCAAGATGAGTTCTCTGAAATTTGCACAAATTTCCATAATTTTCTATGGTGTATTTCCACAGTATTACATTTATTAATTACTTTTTTCTACTCCCGATTGAGAATATCTTTGAGTTTCAAACGTATTTAGGAATCACTGCACGATTATGG
This sequence comes from Carcharhinus amblyrhynchos, assembly GCF_965287045.1. Classification (NCBI taxonomy): domain Eukaryota; kingdom Metazoa; phylum Chordata; class Chondrichthyes; order Carcharhiniformes; family Carcharhinidae; genus Carcharhinus; species Carcharhinus amblyrhynchos. The sequence continues at coordinate 83,399,932 of NC_137334.1, read as the reverse complement.
AGTGGATGTTTTAGATGTCGCGTCCTCTTGTCCCACCTCCCCACTCCCACAATACAAACATAACAGCATATTGATGCATGTTATCCCTCTGCTCGCTATGAAATTGGGATTGGGTCCCCTTGGGTGAATGCTCATTCGCCACACCAAGTCAAATTTGCAAACTTGGCCAAAAAGAATGTTGTTTTTCTGGTTACATCTCCAGTGTTGTCAAACTGTGTTAGTGGTTAGCACTGCTGCTGCACAGCACCAGGGACTCGGGTTCAATTCTGGCCTTGGGTCACTGTCTATGTGGAGTTTGCATGTTCACCCCGTGTCTGAGTGGATGCTTCGGTTTCCTCCAATGCTCCATAGATAGGTGGGTTATGTTGATTGGCCAAGTAAAATTGCACCTCATTTTAAGAGGTCCAGCAGAGTAAATAGTGGGGTAACAGTTATAGGACCTTGGGGATTGTTGTCAGTGCAGGCTCAAGGGGTTGAATGGGTCCATTCTGCACTGTTTGGATTCCATGATTCTATGATTGAATGATTACTGTTACCTTGCAGCATTGACTGGACACTGTCTTTTTATTGCTTGTTCTCTCTAAGCTTATTAAAGCTTAGAAGTTTTTGCAGGTTGACCTGGAGTGAAACAGACACTTCGGAGAAGTCCGCACCAACAAGGTAATCAAATAGTGATGCTTTGCATGAAATGTTTGTTCCTTCAGGACTTGGGGCTGGAATTCTCCATTTGAGTTGGGAATTGGACCCAAACCTGGCTTGAATTCTTGCCTCAGTTTCCAGTCTGCCAGCTGGTGGGATTTTCACAGGGTCTTCATGACCTTAGAGATGGGTCTGCTAACCAATTAAAGACTGGGTCGGGTCCCGGGGAGGTGCGGGGTTTAGAGTGGTGGGGGGAGGATGGGGGGAAGGGAGGGCAGGGGTGGTGCGGGGTTTGGTAAAATGTATGTCACTGGAAGTGGGAAACCAACAAAATATACCACACCCTAGCTCAAATATTGCTATAGCTTGCTTCTGTGCATGGTCTTAAAGAAATGAGAGTACTGGTGTCTTCAATTTGGCCAGGGACAATGGGGGACATGGACCTGGGTTAGAGTAAAAGAAAGCTGGTAATTAAAATATCATCGCTGCTTCGCTTTTGTTTTGCCCAAATTTGATTTTTTTTCCATCAAATAATGCTGTTTCGATAGTGCTTTCCCTATTCTGACCATGTTGAAACCAGCCTGCCTCAGAGAGTCCTTAATGACCACCCGCCCTCCTCCATGAAAATTTAGAGCGATCAGAATGTGTGCTCTTAATGAGCAACACAACCAATTCACAAAGCAGGCAACTTCACTTTTCTACCCACGCTGGCTCTCCCCCTTTCCTCTGGAGAGTCAGTAGTCGAGAATGGAGGTGGCAGGTTGACATATAGGCCACAGGGGGCCTTATTTTTGCCATTCCATCTCGCTTCGTCCTGGTTTCAATACGGGAAAATCAAATCCAGAGTATCCCCCTTTACCACACTAGTATCTGCATGTCTTCAACAGTATTTTGCAATGTCTCCTGTCTTTGAGGGTGGAAGGGTTAATAATTGCAAATACTTCTAGGCTTTAACATGCTTAGAGAGAACAAGTAATAAAAAGACAGTGTCCAGTCAATGCTGCAAGGTAACAGTAATCATTCAATCACGGAATCATGGAATCCAAGTTTAAAAATTTCAGGGAAAGATATGTGAAAACCATAGGTCTTGATTAAAACAGACCCAGATAAGAATTTAATTGAACAATGTGCAGCTGCAACTCATGTGCCCATTACAACAAGGAATAATTGAAGGGGAGGTTGATGTACCATTGGTCAGAGGTATAGCTATCATTTCTTGATGAAATAACACGCACAAATTGAAATTGGACACTATATCCTTATGTATGCATGATGAAATCTTAATCAGTAACAGTGATGGATAGATATAATTCCTATAGTTTTATTGGTATGCGTTAATTACTTGTAATCAAATCTGAAACTATAATTGCTTGTATATTTCTGAATTCTGCACTCTGAATGGCTTAGTTGGAGTCCTGTAGTGCTACAGTTGTCAATAAATCACCTTGAAACACTCATGCCTTTGTCTCACCACTTGAGAGAAATGATAGTTTTAAATGCAACAAAAACAACATTGTGACAGCCCCATAACAGCAGGTAGAGGACTTGCTGACATTCAGATGATGCGCCTACTTCAAGATATGAGATCAGTGCCAGTCCATGAAAATATTGCCATTAATTGTCAGGAATCATTTGACAGCAATCAATTCCAGCAAAGCTCAACACATTTCTTAAAATAAGGTGACCTTAGAACAGCCTATGAAGCAGTAGTGTTCTACTGGCTTGGCTAAGTACCCGAGAGGTCGTATGGAAGCTTGAACACACATGGCAAGCCAAGGCAGGGGAATACTGAAAGGAGAGTTGGAAATCCTAGAAGTGGACCCTTGCTGAAAACAGTTGAGGAAAGCATTGTTTGGAAGATCTGAAGATGTTTCTTCTCGAGAGTGGAGTTTAGGAAACATGCATGTGAAAGCTAGAGTTCAGTGTGGCTAGTTGGCTTACTGTGTAATAATCATCTTGGGGAATCTGAGGAAATATCCACAGAAATTCAACTAGGGTAGCATCTGCCACTTGATTTCAGAATGGGGTGTTTTTGACCATAGCTAGCTTATTTGAGTATTTACTGAGAACATTGTGGCACAAGATACATGTTATAATCTGTGTTATCCTGAAAATCTGTGTACGTTTGTGGACATTTGGATCGGGTGAAGAAGTATTATTTTATAATCAAACTTTTCATGTTTGATAAATGATCTTTTCTGTTGCCAAAGTCCTGCAACTCTGTTCTTCCATACCCTCTAAAAAAAGTAAAAGTTATGGTCATTTCAGCCACGGTACCATTTTGGGATCTTCCCATCCAGTAGTAACATCAACTGGGATCATAGCAAAGTTAAATCAAGGAATATAGAGTTGGCAGTTCCTTGATTAGTGATTCAATGGTGGACAATGTTTAATGTTGTGCTCATTTAGTTTAGCTGTACTCCTCGGAGGTATGGCATGTTATGGAGATGCCAGCGTACAATGAACGGCCAGAGGCCCAAAAGCTAGTGGCTTTTGCTACCAAATAACCTGTTGGACTTTAACCTGGTATTGTGAGACTTCTTACTGGGGAGGTACGGAGCAGACTTTTTTTGCAAAGGTCTCCATTTGCAGTTATTTTATTTTCAGAATGGTTACTTTGAAAAATGGGGCACAACACATTCAAGAGAGTGAAATTGAGAGAGAGAGAGCACAGCTTTAATCAATCTGTGCTCAGAACAGCATTATTATTCTCATCCTCCTGCTTAATAAGGCCCTTGAAGCATCTTGCTGGTTGTACGTACCTGAAAAATTTGATTACTTCATTTTGCTGCAGTTATTGTTTCAAAAGGTAATGGCATTTTGATGCCTCATCTCAGAAAAGTATTAGGGTGGTCTGAATTGACAGGGGCATGTTCCACAGGGGTGGGGTTGCAGTTTGAGCATCTGTCTTCAACCCAGTTGACAGAATGCAAAATTGTGTGTACTGCAACAACCTGGGTAGTTTTCCTAGCATCTGTATATGGTCCCAGTTTTTATAAAATCCACCCAGAAAAAAAAAATTAGGAATTGGATTTTCAAAAACCGTATCTTTGTGACACTTTCACATTTGTTTATTCATTCATTTGTTGGCTGGCCAGCATTTATTGTGTGGAGATGTCGGCATTGGACTGGGGTAAACACAGTGTGAAGTCTCACGACACCAGGTTAAAGTCCAACAGGTTTATTTGATAGTAAACTCACAAGCTTTCGGGGTTTGCCCCTTCGTCAGGTGACCAAGGGGCAAACCCCAAAAGCTTGTGAGTTCACTATCAAAATAAACCTGTTGGACTTTAACCTGGTATTGTGAGACTTCTTACAGCATTTATTGCCCATCCCTAGTAGCCCAAGGGCAGCTGAGAGTCAAACTCAATACTGTGGCTCTGGAGTTAATGTCGGCCAGACCAGATAAGGAAGGGAGATTTGCGTCGCTAAAGATATTAGTCAATCAGACGGGTTTTCCCAACAATTGATATAGGCATCATCTTATTTTAATGTCAAATTTTACAATGTGCTGTGGCATGATTGAAACTCTCTGGAAATTTAGCTGAGTTGCTGGATTAATAGTCTAGTGACAATATCACTCGGCCATTGCCTCCTCTTTGTGCATACTGCAGACTATTACAACCTTATAATCCTTCTCAGGATACGCTGTAATTTTACCCCCCGATATATAGGCATCAAAACTGAAAAGGTTTGTTCAATGAACACCATTGTTTTTGAATGACCCCCATGACCAGCATCCATTGGCTACCACTGTGACTAGTGCCATTGGATAAGGTGGAAAGGGATACATCAAGTCACTCAAGAGCCATTCATCCAGTTTGACATCTGAATGGACCAGCTCATAAATGTTGCGCTCTTGCAGCTGCTGAGGCAGCAGGTCTCAGGCTGACATCATGCACCATCTGGATAATGTTTGAATAATGTGCTTCCTTTAATCATTGTAGGGCATGACCTAAGTTAATGAAGCTGAGAGGGGTTTATATCTGCAATTTGGTGCCCTCTACCAGTAGGAGATTGTCAATTATCACAAAGGCCTCCAACATGGACGTCTGATGCTATGGTTGGTGACAAAATGCACCTTGTCGTTATGTGCCTTCATGGAACCTAAATGACATTGTGGATGCACCAGTACCCTGCGGCATGGACCATTCAAATCTTTTCAAATCAGATCTTCTGTGGCACATTTTAGGAACTCTGACAAATGACAGTTGAAGGTTGTGGTCACTTCAAGACACAAAGGTGTCCTTTTTTTTAACTTTGGCGGTACAGGGAAATTTCACTGCCAGCTCTTCAGGGCATCATTCAGCACAAACAAGAATTGTACACTTTTAACCATCAGGAAAGATAGGATCAACATGCTTTTCAGCAGAAAATAGAAAGCTGAGGGGTGGCTGAATAGAGATCACTCAAATGACGAAGGGGTTTGCTCGGGTGGACATAGAGAAGATGCTTCCGCTTGTGTGGGAAGGGCTGGTGAGGAGGGGGGGGGGTGGGGAGGAGGATAGGGAAGGGAGTCCAAAACTAGTCATTAATGTTCTAAGATCGTCACTAATAAATCTAATAATTATTTCAGGAGAAACTGCTTTAACCAAAGAATGGTTAAAATGTGGAACTCATGACCACAAGTTGTTGAAATGAATAGGATTGATTTATTCAAGGGGAAGCGAGGTTAAGTACACAAGGGAGATAGAAATGGAATAATATGCTGATAGGTTTAGATAAAGTGAGGTGCGGAGAATAAATAGTGGTATGAACTAGGATGGCACAGTAGTTAGCACTACAGCACCACAGTGCTAGGGATCCAGATTCAAATCCCAGACTGGGTCAACACCTGTGTGAAGTTTGCACGTTTTTCCCTGTGTCTGTGTGGGTTTCCTCTGGGTGCTTCAGTTCCCTCCAACAGTCCAAAGATATGCAGGTTAGTTTGATTGGCCCTTAGTGTCAGGAAGATTTGCAGGGTAAATATGTGGGGTTACAGGGACAGGGCCTGGGTGGGATTGCTGTTAGTGCAGGTCTGATGGGCCAAATGGTCCCTTCCAGCACATTAGGGATTCTATGAATCAGATAAATGTGTGTTTCTGTGATTTAAATTTTATGTAATTCTATGGTCCTAAAATGAAATTCAAATGAAATGTTCATATCTGAGACATTATCAATTCATTTCCTTCATCTTCATTGTATGATGATTATCTGGATATTTGGACATTTTTATATTTTATCTCACTTTACTATCCAACATTTTCATTCAATTTTAATGTTTCTTATTTAATTCTGCACTTGTTTCTTTCTTAATATTCCCTTTATGCCAGACCATACATTTTTTATTTGTGAGTCACTTGTGGTGGAGGATAGAGAAACTGCTTCCAGATATACTCCAGTGCCATTCTGAAATGTCCCCTCGGAAACACATGAAAGCATCGAGAGAAGAAATATGATTTAATTTTCTCCTCCCCTCTGCCCTATCCCTGTTCAGTTCTGATAAATCATCCAAGGGTAATAATTCTCCACGTGCAGAACTATTGTGATTCACTAAGATAAGAAATGTGAAAGCCAAGTCCAATTCAACAGTACAGAATATTTCTTAAGATCATTTTCAAAACTACCTAAGTCTCAATAATTTGACATCAAATAAGGTCACCAGAAATGATTACTGACAGGTGGGTGTTGCTTTATATCAACAAGATGGACCATGTGCTGAAATACAGCACATTTGCAAGTGATTACATATTCCAGAATGTTTGCACCATGGAAACAGGCCATTTGGTTCATCAAGCCTAAGGTGCTGGTTGTCTCTCTGCAACACAGAGTCAAATTCTATTCTGTTTGTTCGCCTGTACTCTTTAATATTGCTAGTTTTCAAGAAGTCTTTTTCTAGAGCAGCACAGTGGCACAATGGTTAGCACTGCTGCCTCACAGTGCCAGGGGCTCAAGTTCAGTTCCCGGCTTGGGTCACTCTCTGTGTGGAGTCTGCACATCTTCCTCATCTCTGCGTGGGTTTCCTCTGGGTGCTCCCCTTTCCTCCCAAGGTCCGAAAGACGTGCTGGTTGGGTGCATTGGCCGTGCTAAATTCTCTCTCAGAGTCTCCGAACAAGTGCTGGGGTGTGGTCACTAGGCGAATTTCACAGTAACTTCATTGCAGTGTTAACGTAAGCCTGCTTGTGACATGAATAAATAAACTTAAACTTTAAATTTGTACCCTCTCATTAATATCTCACTGATCAATGCAAATCAACATTACCCCATCTAAGAAGGCTTAAGAACTGAAATAGATCATAAACTGTTTAAATTAAACCTTACTTTATTGTGATTTTAAAAGTGGACTTTGTTAAACCAAAAATTGATTACAGTTTCTGGAAAATTCTAACAGCTATTACAGGATAAAAGCTCAACCTTCAGGCCTGTGGAAACCCATACCTCTCAATGTGAGGATGCAGGGCAATGAATGAAACCACGACCCAGCAGATGATCCGATTATCAGCCTGGTCCTGTAACAAAAGAGGCACCACCAAAACTTCATCTACCCGCAGAAACATGAATAGCCACCATCTATCTTCTGAGGTGAACAATGGATTTTTGGGCATTGAAACTGCTTGTTAGCCTGCAACTGACTTATTCATGGGTTCACCATTTGTACCTCTCAAAACTAGACAAACAGACCAAGAAGTTTCACGTTGTTAACTAGTACAGGGGTCACTGCAAATAAGAAACCCATCAAACAAACCATAAGATATCCAACAAGGCCAATTAAAATCAAGATCATGAAAAGCACTAGTAGTGGATGATTGGTGAAAAGAAGTAGAAGCCACAAAACAAACAATGTTAAAGTTGACTGGTAGTGAATGAGAAGCAGTTTCAAAGAGAGAATCAGTATCATTAATATCAAAAGGATGGATACATTATATAAACAGATATCTGGACATGGGATACCTGGGACATGAGGTGCAAGGTTGCACTTCCTCTTTTCCCTGGAGCATAAGAGGCTTAGGGCCGAACTTATAGAGGTCTATTAGAATAATGAGGGGCATAGATCAGTTAGATAGTCAACACCTTTTCCCAAAGATAAGGGAGTCTAAAACTGGAGGGCATAGGTTTAAGGTGAGAAGGAAGAAATACTAAAGGGTCCAGAGAAGCAATTTGTTCACATAGATGGTGGTGAGTGTGGGAACAAGCTGGCAAAGGTAGGAGTAGACACGGTACAATTTTGTCTTTTAAATACTATTGAGCTAGTTACATGGATAAGATGGGTATAGAGGGATATGGGCCAAATGCAGGCAATTGGGATTAGTTTAGTGATTAAAAAACTGGGCTGAAAGGCTGTTTCTATGCTGTAAACCTGTATGACTATGAGCAGAATTTTATTTTATCGGCACGTCCACCCGAGATTTGTACAATCCCAAAAGAGAATGTTGTTCCCTGAGCCTCGCCCACCCCAGAATTGGGACAGAAGTGCTAGTAAAATTCCAGCCAATGATTCTAAGCCATTCAGCTGGCATTATACGCCAAGATCCTGCTGTCATTTAAGTCAGCAAGATCTTATGGTCCTGCCAATGGCATACCCCTGCTGCTATTATAAGATCCCACTGCCAGCAAGACATTTCCCGCCACCATGAAACACACCACAGAGTAGGAGGAAAATCTCACTCATAGTCCATCACCTGCAATATTCATTCCCTCTAGCACCTATGCATAGTCGCAGCAGTGTGACCCATTGACAAGATGCAATGTTGTAACTTGCAAAGGCTCCTTCCGCAGCATCGCCCAAACCTGTAATCTCTAGCATTTGGAAGGCCAAGGAGCAACGGATGCATGGGAATGCCACCAGCTGTGAAGTTCTTTTCCAAGCTGCATACCATCCTTACTTGGAACTATTTTCCTGTTCCTTCACTGCCACACAGTCAAAATGCGATAACTCCCTCCCTATCATCGCTGCGGTTCCATCTACACCACATAGTCCACAGTTATTCAAGAAACCAGTTCCTCATCAACTTCTCAAGGGCATTAGGAGTGGGGAATAAATGCTGGCCTTGCCAGTGATGCCCACATCCCATAGAATAAAAAGAGAGCAAAGCAGAAAGTCATTATAAACAACAGCATAGATGCTAAATTGAATTGTTTGTTGTAACAGATGCCAGGCTCTTGTTTATAATCCTTTTTTTTGCTAGATGATTCTTAAAATAGGATTTTATTTATTGTTGCTGTGTAACAATGGTAAAATCTTGCATGATCATGAGGATGTGAGATCAAGTGTGTCTGTTCTCATTGAGACAGTAAACATAAAGGCGAAGTGCATCAGAATATCATAAAATCATTGAGTCCTTACTGTGCAGGAGGGGGTCATTTGACACATCAAGTCAACACCGATCACAATCTAACCTAGGCCCTATTCCCATAAATCCACACATTTACCCTGCTAGTCACTAGGGTAATTTGCCATGGACAATCAACCTAACCCGCATAGCTTTGGACTGTGGGAAGAAAGCAGAGAACCTGACGGAAACCCACACAAACATGAGGAGAATGTGCAAATTCCACATAGACAGTGGCTGAGGCTGGAATTGAACCCAGGTTCCTGGCACTGTGAGGCAGCAATGCTAACCACGGTGCCATCATGCCACCATTATTTTTCTTTTTACAACAATATATGGATGAGTTTGGTAATGTTAGGGTGCAATTAAAATCATAGAATCCCTACAGTACAGAAAGAGGCCATTCGGCCCATCGAGTCTGCACCGACCAGGCCCGAACCCCATATCCTCACATATTTTACCCACTAATCCCTCTAACCTACACATCTCAGGACACTAACAGGCAATTTTAGTGTGTGTGGTCTTTCTGGATTTTCAGAAGGCGTTTGACAAGGTACCTCACAAGAGGTTATTGCAGAAGGTCAGGGGACATGGAGTTGGGGGTAGGGTGTTAGCGTGGATAGAGGATTGGTTGTCAAATAGGAGGCAGAGAGTGGGGGTCAATGGGTGCTATTCGGATTGGCGGTTGGTGACTAGTGGGGTGCCCCAGGGGTCGGTGCTGGGGCCTCAGCTATTTACCATTTATATAGATGATCTGGAGGAGGGAACCGAGTGCAGGGTGTCGAAATTTGCTGATGACACCAAGATTGGGGGAAAGGCAAATTGTGCGGAGGGTGTGGAGAGTCTGCAGAAGGATCTAGATAGGCTGGGCGAATGGGCCAGGAAATGGCAAATGGAATTTAATGTTGGCAAGTGTGAGGTGGTCCACTTTGGTAGGAAGAATGGTAGGAAGGACTATTACTTACGTGGCGAAAAACTGCAGCAGGCGACGGTGCAGAGGGACCTCGGGGTCCTTGTGCATGAGTCGCAAAAACCCAGCTTGCAGGTGCAGCAGGTGGTCAGGAAGGCGAATGGGATGCTGGCCTTCATAGCGAGGGGGATTGAATATAAAAGTAGGGAGGTCTTGCTGCAGCTGTATAGGGCATTGGTGAGGCCGCAGCTGGAGTACTGTGTGCAGTTTTGGGCGCCGCACCTGCGCAAGGATATTTTGGCCCTGGAGGGAGTGCAGAGGAGGTTTACTAGGCTGATACCGGAGTTGAGGGGATTGAGCTATGAGGAGAGGCTGAATAAACTAGGCTTGTACTCGTTAGAGTTTAGAAGAATGAGGGGAGATCTCATTGAGACGTATAAGATGATGAATGGGATGGATAGGATAGAGGTGGAGAGACTCTTCCCGCTCAAAAAAGACAGTAGGACTAGGGGGCACAGCCTCAAGATAAAGGGGAGGCGGTTTAGAACGGAGTTGAGGAGGAACTTCTTCACTCAAAGGGTGGTGAATCTCTGGAATTCTCTGCCCGTTGAAGTGGTGGAGGCTGCCTCGCTAAATATTTTTAAGAAGCGGGTTGATGGGTTCTTGATAAGAGAGGGGATTAAGGGTTATGGGGAGAGGGTGGGAAAGTGGAACTGAGCCACAACAGATCAGCCATGATCTTATTGAATGGCGGGGCAGGCTCGAAGGGCTAGATGGCCTACTCCTGCTCCTATTTCTTATGTTCTTATGTTCTTAATCAACCTAACCCACACATCTTTGGACTGTTGGAGGAAACCGGAGCGCCCGGAGAAAATGCACGCAGATACAAGGAGAATGTGCAAACTCCACACAGACAGTGACCCAAGCCAGGAATCAAACCCAGGTCCCTGGAGTGGTGAAGCAACAGTGCTAACCACTGTGCTACCATGCCGCCCAAAGTTATGAGGAAGGAAAAGGAACCATTGATTACAATTTTACTTTGGTGTGAACGGCATCAAAAATTATTTTTGGTGGGATTTCCTAGTCTCACCCACACCAGTACAGAAAATTCCTACCTGAGGTTAACAGATCTTTCAATGGTCAGTCAAGTTGTCCAGCCTGTCCACAGTGATTCCCACAGTGGGTGGCAGTGGAAAATTTATCCCTCCATATTTAGTGTGTGTACCAAGGCAGGAACTAACAAAAGTTAATTGGGGGAATCTATGGGCAGGCAAAGGGATGTCTGATAAGTAGGAAGCTTTCAAAAGCGTTAACCAGGATTCAGGGTAAGCACATTCCTCTTCGAGTGAAGGGCAAAGCTGGTAGAAGTAGGGAGCCCTGGATGACTCGGGTATTGAGGCCCTGATCAAGAAGAAGAAGGAGACACATGACATGCATAAGCAGCTGGGATCAACGGAATCCCTTGAAGAGTATAGGGAGTGTAGGAGTAGAGTTAAGAGAGAAATCAGGGGGGCAAAAAGAGAACACGAGGTTGTTTTGGCAGAAAAGGCAAAGGAGAATCCAAAGAGCTTCTACATATACTGAAAAGCCAAAATAGTAACGAGGCAGAGAGTAGGGCCCCTTAAGGATCAACAAGGTCATCTATGTGCGGATCCACAAAAGATGGGTGAGATCCTAACTGAATATTTTTCATCCGTATTTACTGTTAAGAAAAGCATGGACATTAGGGAACTTGGGGAAATAAATAGTGATGCCTTAAGGAGTGTACATATTACAGAGAAAAAGGTGCTGGAAGTCTTGAAGTGCATCAACGTAGATGAATCCCGGGACTTGATGAAGTGTATCCCAAAACATTGTGGGAGGAAATTGCGGATCCCCTAGCAGAGATATTTGAAAGATCAATAGTCACACGTGAGGTGTCTGAAGATTGAAGTGTGGCAAATGTTGTACCTTTGTTTAAAAATGGCTTCAGGGAAAAGTCCAGGAATTACAGGCCAGTGAGCCTCACATCTGTGGTGGGTAAGTTGTTGGAAGGTATTTTGAGAGATAGGATCTACAGGCATTTAGAGATGCAAGGACTGATTAAGGGCAGTCAGTGTGGTTTTGTGAGTGAAAATCATGTCTCACATATTTGATTGAGTTTTTTGAAGGGGTAACCAAGAACATAGATGAGGGCAGTGTAGTTGATGTTGTTTACATAGATTTTAGCAAGGCCTTTGACAAAGTACCTACCACATGGTACGTTGTTGCATAATGTTAAATCTCACGGGATCCAAGATGAGGTAGCTAAATGGATACAAAATTGCCTTGATGACAGAAGATAGAGGGCAGTTGTAGAGGGTTGTTTTTCAAACTGGAGACCTGTGACCAGCAGTGTACCCCAGGATTCAGTGCTGAGACCACTGTTATTTGTCATTTATATTAATGATTTGAATGAGAATATAGGAGGCACAGTTAGTAAAGTTTGCAGATGACACCAAGGTTGGTGGTGTAGTGTAAAGTGAAGAAGATTATCTTGAATTGCAATGGGATCCTGATCAATTGGGTCAATGGGCTGATGAATGGCAGATGGAGTTTAACTTAGATAAATGCAAGGTGATACATTTTGGTAGATTGTACCAGGGCAGGACTTACTCAATTAATAGTAAGCCATTGGGGAGAGTTACAGAACATAGGGATCTAGGGTTACAAGTTCATAGCTCCTTGAAAGTGGACTCACAGATGGACAGAGTGGCGAAGAAGGTATTCAGCATGATTGGTTTCATTGGTCAGAACAGTGAATACAGGAGCTAGGACATCTTGTTGAAGTTGTACAAGACATTGGTAAGGCCACACTTGGAATACTGTGTACAATTCTTGTCACCCTATTATAGAAAGGATATTATTAAACTAGAAAGAGTGCAGAAAAGTTTTACTACAATGCTATTGGGACTTGATGGTTTGAGTTATAAGGAGAGGCTGAATTGACTGGGACTTTTTTCCTCTGGAGCGTAGAAGGCCGAGGGGTTGATCTTATAGAGATTTATAAAATGATGAGGGGCATAGATCAGCTAGATAGTCAATATCTTTACCCAAAGGCAGAGGAGTATAAAACTAGAGGGCAAAGGTTTAAATTGTGAGGGGAGAGATAGAAAAGGCTCCGAGGGGGGCAGTTTTTTCACACAGAGGGTGGTGAGTGTCTGGAACAAGCTGCCAGAGGCAGGTACAATTTTGTCTTTTAAAAAGCATTTTGACCGTTACTTGGGTAAGATGGGTATAGAGGGATATGGGCCAACTGCGGGAATTGGGATTAGTTTAAGGGTTTAAAAAAAAAGGAGCAGCATGGACTAGTTGTGCCAAAGGGCCTGTTTCCATGCTGTAAGCTCTATGACTCTATGATTCTATGAATGGTGGAGCAGGTTTGAAGGGTCGAACGGCCCCACCCGGCTCTGATTTTCTATGTTCCATTATTTCTCCCAAGTTTCTCTCCCAAATCTGTCACAATTGAAGAACAAGACCTTCTATTCATTAACCACCCCCTCCCTCCCCCCAAAACGGTGCCACAGATAATTTACTGGTGTATTTAACAAACAGCAGAAAACTCGTTAATCTCTGAATTCAGTATGATGCAAAAAAGCCAATTCTAACATTAAATGAATGTTTCCATTTGGTACCAATGAGATAAAACCATGTATCTAGATGAAGATAAGAAGAATGTGAGACAAACAAAAAGAGAAAGAAAAGGAGAACTGGATGAAAGAGATATTTATTAGGAGAAAGATACCAACAGTTTTAGTCCATCAGCAACAGCACAGGAGATTCCTGAAATATCTGAAATAATATCAAAACTATCTTTGTATAATTTGATTTGATTTATTATTGTCACATGCATTAACATACAATGTAAAGTATTGTTCCTTGCACGCTATACAGACAATTGGAAGGAATTCATTGAGAAGGAAAGGAAGGAGTGCAGAATGTAGTGTTACAGTCATAGCTAGGGTGTAGAGAAAGATCAACTTAGTGCGATGTAGGTCCATTCAAAAGTCTGATGGCAGCAGGGAAGAAACTGTTCTTGAGTCAGTTGGTATGTGTCCCCAGGCTTCTGTATCTTTTTGCCGATGGAAGAAGACGGAAGATAATATGTCTGGGATGCGTGCAGTACTTAATTATGCTGGCTGAAAGAGACATTGGTGTGCTGAGGCGTACTTAAAATAATTGATGCTTAGGCAATAAACTGGGAGCAACTCCTGGTCAGCCACTCTTGACATGGAGTGGTGGCCCTCAAGCTATAAGCCTCTGACAACAGACTGGCAACCTGCTCCGGGAATTACTAGCTACGGAAACATTAGGCAAAAATGCTTTATTCATTACATATGCGCTATAAAAAAAACTTAATCAGCTGTACAGTGCTGTGGGACATCCCAAGGTGGGTAAAAGGCATGATATAGATGCAAGTTTTTCTTTTTCACATTACTCAATGAAAACTTAAAACACCATAAAAGTTTGAAAGCACCATTCATTTCATATCCATGCAATGTAGCAATGTGCCTTCTCATGAAAATGAATAAATTACAATTAAAGTTCAAGAGCTCATTATAATTCTAATGCAGCAACTGTTAGTGCCAGTCTGAATTATAGGGACTAGACTTAATTATCAATATAAAGACAAATTGCGCCGCTTTATAAAATGAAAGCTGTTTAAGGTAGAAAATCCATCTGCTATGAAAACTAACTGCACAATTGTCTGATTTTTTTTTGAAATGCATAGAACAGTGGGTACAATCTCAATAAATTAACAAAGAAATGTTTGAACCTATAACATTACAGAACATTATTTTAAAAATAGGGAAGTTGAAAGACTTACTCAGCTCTACCTCATGACATATTAATATCATAACTTTGCTGTTATCCTATTTACCTACTTCTATAATTTAAACAGGAGGTCTGGTGGCGCAGTGGATAATGTCCGTGCCCCTCAGCCAGAAGCTTCATGTTCAAGTCCCACCCCAGGACTTGATGTCCAAGGAACGTGCATTCACATTCATAACGTGGTCAAACAGGTTGAATGTCAACCTGCAAATCCTTCCAAACACAGAAATTTGATTTTTGAATTTGATTTGATTTATTATTTTCACATGTATTAACATACAGCGAAAAGTATTGTTTCTTGCACAGCATATAGACAAAGCATACTAGAGAAAAATCGACTTAATGCGAGGTCGGTCCATTCAAACGTCTAACAGCAGCGGGGAGGAAGCTGTTTTCAAGTCGGTTGGTACATGACCTCAGACTTTTGTATCTTTTTCCCGACGGAAGAAGGTGGAAGAGAGAATGTCCGGGGTGCATGGGGTCATTAATCATGCTCACTGCTTTGTCAAGGCAGCGGGAAGTGTAGACTGAGTCAATGGATGGGAGTCTAGTTTGCATGATGGATTGGGCTACATACACAGCCTTTTGTAGTTCCTTGCAGTCTTGGGCAGAGCAGGAGTCATACCAAGCTGTGATACAACCCAGAAAGAATGCTTTCTGTGGGGCATCTGTAAAAGTTGGTGAGAATCGTAGCTGACATGCCAAATTTCATTATGTGGCAAGAGTCGGTAAAACACCTGGTTAGCCACGGCTGATGTGAAGTATTTTTAAACTCATTCATAGGATATGGGTGGCACCAGCATTTATTGTTCATCCTTAACTGACCTTAGTGGTGGTGCCTTCTTGAACAACTGAGTGGCTTGTTAAACCATTTCAGAGGGCAGTTGAGAGTCAACCACATTGCACAGGTAGACCGGTCATGTAAGGACGGCAGAGTTTCTTCCCTAAAGGGTATTCGTGAACCAGATGGGTTTTTCCGACAATCGACAATGATTTAAGAACATAAGAACATAAGAAATAGGAGCAGGAGTAGGCCATCTAGCCCTTCGAGCCTGCCCCGCCATTCAATAAGATCATGGCTGATCTGTCGTGGCTCAGTTCCACTTTCCCGCCCTCTCCCCATAACCCTTAATCCCCTCTCTTATCAAGAACCCATCAACCCGCTTCTTAAAAATATTTAGCGAGGCAGCCTCCACCACTTCAACGGGCAGAGAATTCCAGAGATTCACCACCCTTTGAGTGAAGAAGTTCCTCCTCAACTCCGTTCTAAACCGCCTCCCCTTTATCTTGAGGCTGTGCCCCCTAGTCCTACTGTCTTTTTTGAGCGGGAAGAGTCTCTCCACCTCTATCCTATCCATCCCATTCATCATCTTATACGTCTCAATGAGATCTCCCCTCATTCTTCTAAACTCTAACGAGTACAAGCCTAGTTTATTCAGCCTCTCCTCATAGCTCAACCCCCTCAACTCCGGTATCAGCCTAGTAAACCTCCTCTGCACTCCCTCCAAGGCCAAAATATCCTTGCGCAGGTGCGGCGCCCAAAACTGCACACAGCACTCCAGCTGCGGCCTCACCAGTGCCCTGTACAGCTGCAGCAAGACCTCCCTACTTTTATATTCAATCCCCCTCGCTATGAAGGCCAGCATCCCATTCGCCTTCCTGACCACCTGCTGCACCTGCAAGCTGGGTTTTTGCGACTCATGCACAAGGACCCCGATCATCAGTAGATTGTTCATTCCAGATATTTCTTTTAGTGAATTTGAATTCCACCATCTGCCGTGGCGGGATTCGAAGCTGGGTCCCAGAATACTCGCTGAGTTTCTGGATTAATAGTCTAGTGATAATACCATTGGGCTGTCACCTCCCCCATAGTGTTCCTCAAGTCTCGGTGACAGACTAGTGACCTGCTCCAGGAGTTACTAGCTATGGAAGCAGATGGAAGTCTGCCTTAGAGTTGGAAATAATTTAAACTCCCCAATCAACTCTGTTAGGTCCAGCAGTTTGATGCAGGCTGGTGAGAACCATCACACTTCTGATCACTCAGAACCCAGCTGGGTGTCAAACATAGACTTAGACATGTACAAATTAGGGCATCTGATGTCCAGTCTCATCAGCTGCAGACACAAGTAGCAATGTTTGCTGATGATGTTTTACATTTCCGGGAAAACTAGTAGACTCAAGGATACTTGGTCAGTCTAATGCACCTGTACTGTTGGCTTGAATGAGAATTGACCTGTGGAGCCAGATTTACACAGGTAAATCAATGCGGCTGACAAGAAGTCAATCTGGAGCAGTAGGAAGCCAATTCTCAATGGCTACGATAAAGTACTTCAAGTAATGCAACCCCAATTAGCACTATGTTCCGAGTTCTGCACTGAATGAAATTCAACATGATGAGATGCCTTTGGGAGTGCGAATTTCACTCCACCCCATAGTAATAAATAATTCTCTCACATTGGACTTAAGGTGCAAGTTAAAGCATTAAAGAAGAAGCACTGACTTTTATTAACTTATCACTGTCTATCTTACAGTGTCAAAGTGCAAGAGAAATTCCATTCTTCTGACTGAAAAGCTTCACCCTGAAAGTAAAAGCACTCACCCTGCCATAAACTAAAGGTGTGACATTGAGATGGTAATTTGGAAATCAGCATTTTTGTAAAGGCACAACACCTGTTGTCTGCTTACCAGAATGTCAATCCTCAGCAAGGCCGTTAATTGAGTCAGCTTTTCAAGAGTCACTGGTGCCTAAGCTGTGTCGCTGTTTTCTACAGCTGGAGCTGCTTCTTCAGCTTCTCGTACCAGGCCAGCAGTTCACCCTCACAGGCATTTCCCCTTGCTGGTGGAAGTCTTTCCGACACTGCTGTCTGTGGCCCACCACAATGGAAGGTTACTCCATGGAACCATGGCAGCCAAAGACAAATCAATCTGGGGGCAATGGGAAGCCAATTCTCAATGGCTACAATAAAATACTTCAAGTATTTTAGCGCTAAGCTCAGAGTTCTGCTCTGAATGAAGTTCAACAAGATGAGATGGCTTTGGGAATACGAATTTCATTCCACCTCATAGTAATAAATAATTCTCTCACATTGGACTTGAGATGCAAGTTAAAGCATTAAAGAAAAAGCACTGACTTTTATTAACTTAGCACTGTCTAGCTTACAGTGTCAAAGTGCAAGAGAAATTCCATTCTTCTGACTGAAAAGTTCACACTGAAAGTAAAAGCACTCACATTCAGCAATGAAGTCTCTCCAGTCAGCATATTCTCATCAAATCAAATCAAATGAACTAAAACAACCAAACTGAGGGACAAAGCAAGAAGGGCAACCCTCCTCAAATGAAAGGAAATCACCTGAAACAAAAAGAAAAGCAAAAAGAAAGCTTCAGACATTAAAACAAAATACGGTTAAAGGGGTCGATAATGCACTCCTGTGGTGCCCAATGAACATGCAGCAGCTCAATGATCCCCATGGACTCAGAACTCTCCCTCTCCAGGGACACCCAGCCACAAATATAGCCATGGTAGAGAGCTAGACGGTCGGGACGGATGACACCCCTCAGTCGCCTGCTGCCTGGACTTGTTAACAGCACGTTAGTTAGATCCAGGAACAGACTCATGAGGAGGTTCTCCACCCATTCCCCCCCATCCAATCCGCACCAAGTGTCTATAAATCAGGAGCGTGGGACTGAAGTGCAGACAGAACATCAGTAAAAGGTTTTGAAGATAACTAAAAAGGGGATGCAGCCTAAAACAATGAATGTAAGCGTGGTCCACGGACTCCGCAAGATCGCAAAAAGGGGCAAGTTTTACGTTCTCGGCAGTCAACACTAGAAAACTAGCTAGACATCTGTCCTTGTTGCAGCTGTATCCAGCTGCTATTTATTGCCATACACAACCACTTGAAATCGCAATAAATATACATAGGAGGTCCAAAATGGATGTAGCTGAACACTTCATAGATAATAAGGCGCGATAAAAAGATTAGTGGCTTTGAAGATGAAAACACTCAAAAAATCAAGTTTTCACTGACGTTATTATATCTAATGGGAAATTAAGATGCAATGATTGGAGTTCAAGCTAAATATATTGCTTTTAAAGCCTTGCAAAATCATTTTGTTTTATTATGATCTGAATCCTTTTGCTAACAATAACAAAGTGGCTGACAAGGAAATCACATGTTATAATTGGGAGTTGAAAAAAAAGTTCCCGTCGAATACACAATTAGGTATAATTGCAAGCTGTTGATTTTGCTTTTCTGAAGACAACTTATCACGAACGTTCTGATGAATTTTTCATGCTGTGTTCATCGCTGTCAAAGATAATGAATCTATTTTCTGCTGGATAAATTGGGGCAGGAATTGCTACGTGATTCAGGTCGCAAAACTAACGCAACGCATACCAATTTGGTGTCGGGATGGCCTCTGTCCAATTTGTATAGGCATTAGTTTCGCTGCCAAATTTAAAGGAAGTGGGTGCCTGAAAATTGATGTTAAATAACTTGAACATTCAACTGGGGGGGGGACTAATTCCTTTCTAATGACCCCTGAGACACATTGATCTACCCCTCCATGAATGCATCAGGAATTTGGTCTACCACATTCAGGCTTTTTCAGCAGTCCCACAATAACAAATCAGGGACCCGTTTTGGAATTTGTTCTTTTGTTATTTTATAAATCACCCGATAACACTAGAATGAGCAGGAGAGGTCCCCTAACTCCACAGGTGTCACAAGCATCCCTTTCTCCCTGAGCTGGGACTTAACTGAGTGCTGCTTCCAGTGATGGCAGTACCATATCCCACAGGAACATGCCCCAAGTATGCAGACAAAACCCATGGGCCAATTTTCTATTAAGCCTGGGATAAGCATTGTTATTGCAGCATCTGAAATTGCAGGATCTGAAAACAAGCCCACACTAATTTCTACTCAATGGAAACTGCCACATGATTAATTGTCACCACAAGAGCTTTTCTCTTCTCTATTGCCTTTGTATTCCTTTCCCAGTTTTCTGATCATAATTTTATTGCGACTTGATATAGCTGTGTGGAAAAAATGGTATGAGTGTAATGCTGATCTTCATATCGTCCATGTTTTTGCTGTGGAACATAGAGGTTAGGCACCAGCTACTTTCATAGAAATCATGGTTTGGACTCTCCAGCATTCACGCTGGCAGGATTTTCCAGTCTTGCTGGTAGCACATCCCTGCCCGCAGGTTCGCCACCAGCGTCGGGTGACATCAATGGGTGTCCCCACTGACAGCAGCGGGACCAGAGAATCCTGCTGCTTGCAAACAATGAGCCACCTCCCGCCAGTGGGAAACATGGAACTGAGAAGATGGAGAATCTCACTCCATATTTCAGTTTACAGTCATAATTTGGCAGTAGTTAATCAGCTTAAACTCAGGTTTGTTTATTTGAGGGTGGAGCCAGAACAAGGCTTGGACAAAGGTCTTAGTGAAGTCACAGCTGGAGTACTGGTCTTCTTACCTATGGATAAACATACTTGCCTCAGGGAGTGTAGAATGAAGCTTCACTGGACTGAAATAAAAGCAAAATACTGCAGATGCTGGAATTATGAAATAAAAGCAGAAAATGCTGGATGAACTCTACAGTTTGATGGCATCTGTGGAGGGTGAAACAGAGTTAATGTTCCTTATGACTCTTCCTCAGAGCTCTGAAGAAGAACCAAATAAACTCAAAATGATAACTCTCTCCCAACTCAAATGCTGCCACACCTGATGACTTTACCCAGCATTTTCTGTTTTTATTTCACTGGGCTGATC
This sequence comes from Carcharhinus amblyrhynchos, assembly GCF_965287045.1. Classification (NCBI taxonomy): domain Eukaryota; kingdom Metazoa; phylum Chordata; class Chondrichthyes; order Carcharhiniformes; family Carcharhinidae; genus Carcharhinus; species Carcharhinus amblyrhynchos. Next base: position 83,379,445 of record NC_137334.1, on the reverse strand, counting down.
TGCGGATGATAGGATTATTTTATGAGCATGGATCAAATACCTCAGGCCTATATTTCCCAGGAGAAGCGTAAGTCTAGGAGTCAGCTGTAAAGGAATAGTGCCTTTTGCACAAAATAAAGTAAAGCAAAGCCACAAGCCTTGAGTGAACTCAATTGGTTCCAACTAGGACTAAGGAATGATGGAGCCACTCAGGGGCTTGCTTTATACAAGGCTCCTTATACAAGCTCCACGTGCGTTGGTTAATTATCAATCTCTAGGGAGCTTGTACTCAACGAGTCTGACAGGGCGGTCAATTAATGATTCCCCATGCAAGGCATGTGGGTTTATCCCAAGAAGTGATTGCATAAAGTACTTGAGGGGCTCAAACGGGTAGATGGTTCCCTTGGCTGGGGGATACCTAGAATATGGAGTCGTAACAAAGGGTTGGCTAGTTATGAGGTGAGGAAACATTTCTACGCTTAAAGGGGTGTGAACATTTGGAATTCTCTATGTCAAAAGGCTCAATCATTTAGTATATTCAAGTCAGCGATTGATGGACTTCTGGATACGAAAGAAATCAAAGAATAAGTGGATAGTGCAGGAAGATATTCCTCAGGGTGAAGATTGACCATGATATTATTGAATGGTGGAGTATGCCTGAAGGGCCACTTACAATAATTATGTTCTTAAGCCAAACAATTCAAATATAAACATGCTATTTTAAAATTTTATTTGTGGGACATGGGCATCAATGGCTGGCCAGCATTTATTGCCCATCCCTAATTGCCCTTGGAGAGCAGTTGAGAGTCAACCACACTGTTGTACCTTTAGACTGACACGTAGGCCACACCAGGCATGGAAGGCAGATTTCCTTCCCTAAAGGACATCAGTGAACCAGATGGGTTTTTCCTCAATAATAGACAATGTTTAATGGTCATCACTGGATTCTTAATTCCAGATTTTTTTTTGTATTGAATTCAAATTCCACCATCTGCCGTAGTAGGATTCAAACCCAGGTTGCCAGAACATTAGCTGAGTTTCTAGATTCAGAGTCTAGCGATAATACCACAAGGCCATCGCCTCCTGGATAACATGACTAGCTGGTTTAAAATTCAAGGATTTCTTCAATTAGCAGAACAGCTCCAGTTCAAACCAATGATTGGTATTTTTCAAAGAGTGATTAGGTAACTGGAATCTCTGAAGTGAAGATAAGCTTGGGGACCTCTGCCGTCAGTGAGGAAAGGATTAATAAAATAACTGTTAAAAGATAATTACAGTCATAGCATAAGAGTTGGAGAAAAATATAATTCCCTACTATGGAAGGAGCTGATAAAGTTTAACAACTATTATTTTACGCTGTGAGCTGTTCAGTGCCAGGAAGCTTTCTGGCACTGGAAGTGAGTAAATGCCTGAACCTGTGAAAGATCTACTACTGTTGCGAGAAAGCAGGGCAGTGGGATTAGTTTTAGATTGCACTCACCAAGCACCTGCATGGATATGATAGCTTCAATTCAGACGCAATTTGTTAAAATATATTCCCGATGCACACCAGAAGCACTGAAGTGGAACATCTGCCTGTGCACTGTGTAAACATAGCGGGTTCAGACTATAGATTACCCACAGGTGTATTGGAACAGAATCTTACAGCCTTCGCCTCTGGCACAACAGTGTGACCAGTTTTGGGTTCAGATTGCAATTCCTCGGTGTGAGGGCTTTGGGGGTGGTCTTTGTAACCATTACAATCAGATGAAGGGGTGTTAAATGGCTCCCCTCTTTTCCTCTCCTCGTCAGACAGGCAACAGGCTTTTTTTTTATTTGAAAAGGATACACTTGCCAATTCAGTGTTACTTAACTGCTTACACACTGTGATCACAAAAGGAGGAATTGGACAGGATTTGTGGAGTTTAATAAAGGAACAGGTTAATTTTATTACACTGAAATCTATCTAAGTTACACAATAAAATACACACCAAATTTCACACCCAAAAGTACAGATTACAGAATGAGTCAGGATAGCTTAATCAAATTAGCGTTGGTAAAGAAATGGTTAAAATGTTTACAGTCAGTCGTTTGGCAGCGCAACTGGCTTTAGGCTCTCTCCTGCAGCCTTCTGCTTTCTATGTCAAGGTGATTTAAGATTGCGGATCAATTAACTATTTATTCTGTTGGTGACAATGGTTTGTCACCATTCTCTTGGGGCGGCATGATGGTTAGCACTGCTGCCTCACAGTGCCAGGGACCCGAGTTCGAAGCCCGGCTTGGGTCATTGTCTGTGTGGAATTTGCATGTCCTCCCTGTGTCTGTGCGGATTTCCTCCCAGTTCTCCCTCCCACAGTCCAAAGAAGTGCAGGTTAGGTTGATTAGCCAGGGTAAATTGTCCCTTAGTAACGGGGGGATGAGCTGGACAAATACATGGGGTTACAAGGATAGGGTTTGGGTGGGATCGTTGTCAGTAATGGGTCGAATGACCTCCTTGTGTACTTGTAAGTATCCTATGATTCCATTCTATGATTCTATGACACAGCTGACATGAGGTTGAGCTCTTTCTTTAAAACCTCCACTTAGAAAGAAAGAGTCAGACCTTGGCAGACAGGTCCCAAAATCCTGCGAGCTGGCTGGGGGAGACAGAGACAGAGAAGGATGAAGGATCTTTCTTAGCTTTTCAATTCTGGAGAGTGAGCATGTGCTTAAAACAAACAAAGGGGCTGGCTTTTATCGTGACTGCTCTCTGCAAATGGCCAGCAAACATAATTTCTTATTCCAATTCTAACTTCATTAGATCAGGTTTAAAAATTATCCTCTTCACCAAAGTCCAATTTTAACTTTAACAGCCTGTCTCCAGGCTGATTGCCATAGATGCCTGGCTAATGAGACAGAAGTTGGAAGGACTTCACACTCCTCGGTCATAAATCTCAGGACCCAAGTCCTCTCATCGCCCCATTTGCTTCCCCCTCCTCTCAAATGGTCCACTCTCATCTTCCAGCTGCTCTTCCCCTTTCTCCGTCTCTCTCTCTCTCTCTTGCTCCCTTCACCACCCCCTACCGCCATACTACCACCAACTTACTATCTGGGGGAATGAGCATTGGTCTTGCTTTCCATCCTAACCCTCCCTTCTTCCCCCTTATACCATCAACTACCTGGAGTGGATGCACCCAAATGGTGGTGATGTCACCTTCACAGGTGGTGAGAACCTCCAGAGTCACCTATGGGGGGGTGATGGTTTTCAAGGTCCCTGCTACTCCCACAGCCCCATCACTGTTTTACTTCCTAACTAAAAATACTAGGGTCAATGTCTTTGATGGATTTTGGCAGGCTACTCTCTGCGTCTTAATCAAGATTTAATTGTTAAATGACTAGCGATGCAAATTGGATGGTCATCTTGACTATGAGTTCAAGTCACCACTTGTCTGTGTTTTTAAATCATATCATGCCTACAGTGCAAAAGGAGGCCATTCAGCCCATCGAGTCAGCACAGACAACAACGGCAACCAGACCCTATCCCCTTAACTCCACTTATTTACCCTACTAGTCCCCCAGACATTAAGGCGGCAATTTAGCATGGCCAATCCACCTAACCTGCACATCTCTGGACGCTAGAAGGAAACCAGAGCACCTGGAGCAAATCTACCCACTTACAAGGAGAACATTCAAACTCTACACAGACAGTGTAGAACCCAGGTCCCTGGTGCTGTGAGGCAGCGGTGCTAACCACTGTGCCACCCTGTATTTTGGAAGTTCAATTCATATTTCCAGCTAGTGGATTAAAAGTAATTGTTTGGCAGGGAGCACATCTTCATGACTTACCAATTACGAGAAAACCAATTAAGAGCCCACCTCCTGATGTCCCAGTTAATTGGGTATACAGGATGACGCATCAGTTTTGCCAGGGGGGAATCTCTAATTGAAGGGATAAAGGCATGTGAAGTGGGGTAATTGAAATAATTTGAAATGAAGACTGATATTAAGATGAGCAGTAATAGCTTTGACGTGGGCACATATAGTTATGAGCAGCGTTAAAGGTAGCAACAGCCCTTTCTCAGGGTGATGGGAGATTTAGCCAATAAAGTTTATTTATATTCACAAGTAAGGCTTGCAATGAAATTACTCTGAAATTCCCCAAGTCACCACACTCCGGCGCCCATTCGGATCAATGCACCTAACCAGCACATCTTTCAGATTGTGGGACGAAACCGGAGCACCCGGAGGAAACCCACGCAGACATGGGGAGAACCTGCAAACTCCACGCATACAGTGACCCAAGCCGGGAATCGAACCCAGGTCTCCTGGCACTGTGAGGCAGCAGTGCTAACCACTCTGCCACCATGCTGCCCACTAGTACTGAAGGCACGATGGGCTCCTTGGCCAAGGGGTGGTGAGCCCACGTTATAGCAGTAATGGCTTTCACAGACATCCAATCCTAAACAGGACGAGGAGATAAGGGGAAACTAAAGGCTGACAACAAGGCTGAGTAGTGAGACCGTGGAAACATCTATTGTGCGGTAGTTAAGAAATTGAGAAATATCAGAGTGAAAAGTAGGAAGAATTATAAATATGTGCTATAAACTCTGTACCACATAGAGAGGCACCATGGTAAGCTATGATTCTCTCTTTGCAGCTTGAATAAGGATTTTGCTCACTGGAACTCACAGACATGAGGGGTCTCAAACTTTTACAATACATATTTCCGAAAGGTTCACCGGCACTTGGAATTTTCAGGCTTCGGTGGCACTGTAATAACGATGAATTTGGGGAAGCCTGCCCTCCGCGCTCTGCCCCCCGCCCCTCCCCTCCACTGGCCTCTCACTCTCAGCCAAAGGTCCAGCTGAGGGAGTTGAGGGGTTGCAGTGGAGTAGAACTTTCCTAAGCCTCTCCCACCGAGCAGGCACGGATGTAAGTGGAGGGAGTCAGCAGCAGTAGGTGCAATTTGAAGACCGTGCACCAAGAGGATTCTCGACCTCAGGAAGGCATGACAGGTGAGTGGTGTAACATTTTCAGGCACCAACCACCACACTCCAAGTTACTCAGCATTCTCCCACACAGAACTCTTCATGTGTACACACCTCACAGTTCCACTCATTCCTTTCTCTACAGGTCCCCACCCGAAAAGCCAGCATCATGTTCACCCTCATCCTAATGGCCGCGTGCATTAATACCTCACAGTTACCCTTTACAAATAGTGCCCTTCCCTGCTCTCCACACAAGCCATTACTCACACCTTTTTCCTTTCCCTCAATGCAGGACAAGACGACACGCAATTTAAGCATCAGATCAAGCCCAGGACGAGGTGCAATGTCTCATCTGCTCAGCTTGGATCTTGTTTATCTCTCTTGTGAGGACCATGAATTGGATTCAAATGGATTTTGAATTTGATTTTGGAGCAAGGAAGGGATGGATTTGGGTTTGCCCGGTCTATTCTGGGCTTTGGCTTTGTAACTTTAAAGATGGGTGGCGCAGTAGCACAGTGGTTAGCACTACTGCTTCACAGCTCCAGGGTCCTGGAATTGATTCCCGGCTTGGGTCACTGTCTGTGTGGAGTTTGCACATTCTCCTCGTGTCTGCGTGGATTTCCTCCAGGTACTCTGGTTTCCTCCCTCAGTCCAACGATGTGCGGGTTAGGTTGATTGGCCATGCTAAGAAATTGCCCCTTAGTGTCCAGGAATGCATAGGTTAGAGGGATTAGTGGGTATAATATGTAGGGATATGGGGGTAAGGCCATGGTGGGATTGTGTTCGGTGCAGACTCGATGGGCCGAAGGGCCTCTTTTTGCACTGTAGGATTCTATGATTTCTATGGAGTAAGAAATTTTTAAAAACTTTTTGAAAAGTAGAGATATGTGTTGCAGTGGGGGAGAGCAGTGAAAGGAGGCCTTCTAATAACAGGCAACTGACTCACCAGATCCACTGGGATGAGGGTCCTGTTCCGGGGTGGGGGTGGGGGGTGGGGGGGGGCGCGTTGCAAATGTCAGCAGTGGCCTGCCACGGGAGAGCCTGAACATCCTGAGGCACTAGTGCTTAGACATGTCAGAGCAACTGATCCTCAGCCTTGTTGACATCTAGATTGGGGGTCTCACCTGCTTCCAACTGGATCTCAGTATCCATGTCACCTGCCCTGGGGAGGGGCATTGAGAAGAAGGCTGCTGTTGCCCCTGCTGCTGCTGGAGCAGTAGGCAGTGATGAGCCTGCTGCCTTTAATCCTCAGTAGAGGAGAAGAGTGAAGTTGCATAAGCTGTTCCTATGTCATTCTGAAGGCTGACAGGGATGTGCTTGACATGGAAAGTGCCTGACATGGAAAGTGCCTTCCAAACAAATGGCAATCACTTGCCAAGCTGTGGTAGCATCCTTTGAGGGAACACACACTCTGAACTTCAGCCTCACGCTTGGACATAGCTGGAGCTCTCCAGAACTCCATTGCCCTCCCACCCAGAACGATCACAGGAAATTGGGGAAACTCTGCAGAAATTCAAGGCCAGTGTGTTTTTGTGCAGCTTGGATTGTGTCCCCTGGGAGGCACACCTTTGACGGTTGATGTTCCTTTTCTTTCACTAATGTTGCTTAATGTATTATCGTTGACCTCCTATGGGAATCTCATAGCCTTAGGGATGGATGCAATGGAATTGGAGGGAGGTGACGCATTGTGGACATGAAGGACATATGTAATACAAAGTTATTATTAAAAACATGAAAATGAAATGTAAAGTGATTACTGCAGATGTCAGAAACTCAAGAATAATTTATGTGACTCTGGGGACCTGAGGAATTACAAAACAGAAATTCACTCGTGGAAATCAATTGCTTCAAAATTGCTGTCATAAACAGTGCTTTTAATTTCTTTTGCGTTACATACTCACCAGACTGATGAGTCTCAGGCAAAGCACTTTCCCCTTCATAAATAGAACTGCTTAGTATTCATGTCTAAGGCCAGGTGTGCCATTCTAGTTTGACATTTCAAGGTTGGCACTTATATGTATGGTATCTGCATGTTGTTAACTGAATAATAGATTCCTGTGATGATAGTGAGAACATTTTTGCCAATTAGACTTTAAGATGGCTCTTGTGTTAGTTAATCCTTAACAGAAGATTTCTGAGTGTTCATTTTGACAGAACAGATGCGAAGCAATTTGAACTTCTGTATGTCATGTTTCAGCCTTTCTCCTGTCATTTTGAAAGCGTGATATTTATTGATTGCTGTAATTCTGTGGGGCTTGTGGAACATCAGGGAATATATTTAATAACCTACCACAGCCAGTGGCTTTGATCTTATTGAGTAGATGGCATCGTTTCTGTACCAAAAAGAACACACAGGTGGAGATGGAAGTCTTTCTTTGAACAATGTGCTTCACAGTATCAACTTTAGCTCTGTCGGTCGTTGTAATGAAGTACAATGTAGACTTCATCAGGAACACAAAGGGTATTTATTAATAAGGAAAAACTCTACAGAGGCTCGCTGCCCCAGTCCCGACATGTCTTTAGACTGTCTTCTGCCTGAGAGAGCTCCACCCCAGGGGGTGATTACTCACTCTATTCCTAATTGGTCTCTGAAACCATGAGACCTCTTCTGCTTAGTTGCCTTTGAAAGGACCATCACCATAGTCACCACAGGAGTCTTTGCATCAGAAGGTTATTGTTGTGATATTGCTTTGTAGTGCCTGCAGTTTAACATATTGATCAACAATGCCACCAAATTGGTAACATCATCACAGTAAGTGATGCAAGTTGACACGTGATAGAGTAATTGGAACAATGTTGATCAGCAGGTAACATGTGAATATTCTCCTGGAATAGCACATAGAACATAGACCATGAAACAGTACAGCTCAGGAACGGGCTCTTCATCCCATGATGTTGTGCCAAAGATGATGCCAAATTAAACTAATTCCTTCTGCAATCCCATGGTCCATATCCCTCTATTGTTTGCATATTCATCTGCATATCTAAAAGCCCCTTAACCACCCCTAACATATCTGCCTCCACCACCATCCCTGGCAGCGCGTTCCAGACACCTACCACTCATAACTCCTTTGACCTTTCCCCCTATCACCTGGCAAAAAAAGGATTCTGACTATCAACCCTATCCATACTTCTCATAATTTTAAACATTTCTATCATGTCGTCCCTTAGCCTCTGCCACTCCAGAGAAAACAACCCTAGTTTGTCCAGCCTCTGCTTATGCTGTTGTGCTTCAGCAAAGAACTCTTTGATTAGATGACCAATTATTGTTATAGAATTCCCCCTCCAGTAAGAGAAGGGGGAACCAAAGACAAGAATAAAAAACAGAAAGTGGAATCAGAAAAGTGATAGGCAGAGAAATCAAGTTTACTTTATTTAGTAGCATCACGCGTAGGTTTACATTAACGTTGCAATGAAGGTACTGTGAAAATCCCCTAGTCACCACACTTCAGTGCTTGTTTGGGGTCACTGAGGGAGAATTTAGCACGGCCAATGCACCTAACCAGCATGTAGTTCAGATTGTGAGAGGAAATTGGAGCACCCGGAGGAAACCTATGCAGACACAGAGAGAAGGTGTAGATTCGCACAGTGACCTAAACCTGTAATCAAACCTGGGTCCCTGGTGTTGTGAGGCAGGAGTGCTAACCACTGTGTCATTATACCACCAGACTCAAACAGTGAAAAATAGTAGGGATGGGACATGTAATATTAAAAATTCAAGCCTTAAGGCTTTGTGCCTTAAAGCACAGAGCATTTGCAATAAAACGAATTAGTTGCGCAAATAGATGTAAACAGGTATGATATCGTGCAGATTAGGGAGACATAGCTGCAGGGTGACCAGGGATGTGAATTGAGCATTCAGGGGTATTCAGTATTTAGCAATGACAAACAAAAAGAGGAAGGTGATGGAGTTGCATTGCTGGTTAAAGCGGAAATAGCAGTGAAAGATATCAGCTCCAATACTATCAAATCTGATTGGGTAGTGCTGAGAAACATTAAAGGAGCAAAAAGCATTAGCAGAAGTTGTATATAAATCCCCAAACTGTTGTGCTGATGTTGATAATGGTATTAAAAGGGAAGTTCGAGACACTTTTGCTTGAGATGGTCGTGCTGAGGTGCCTTCTTGATCCATGTGGTTAGGTACATCCACAGCGCTGTCAGGAAGGGAGTGCCAGGGTTTTGATCCAGTGACAATAAAGGAACAGTGGAACAGTTCCAAGGTGAGTGGCTTGAAGGGAAACTTGCAGCTGGAGGTGTTCCTTACTGCTGTTTTCCTTCTGGGTGGTAGAGATGCTGTCAAAGAAGGGTTGGTGAGTTCCTGTAAGTGCATCTTGTTGATGGTACACGCTGCTGCCACTTTGTGTTGAAGGTGGAGAGAGTGAATGTTTAAGTTTTATAGAAGAGTCTCATGGACTTGATATATTAACTCTGTTTATCTCTTCACAGATGCTGCCAGACCTGATGAGCTTATCCAGCATTTTCTGTTTTTATTTCAGAATTCCAGCATCCACAGAATATTATTTTTGTATGAATGTTCAAGGTTATGGTTGGTGTGCCACTTAATCAGGCTTCTTTGTTCTGGATGATGCTCAGATTCCTGAGTGTCGCAGCTGCACTGATTCAGGCAAGTGAAGAGTATTCTATCACACTCCTGACTTTGTCTTGTAGCTAGTGGACAGAATTTGGGGAGTCAGGAGGTGAGTTACTCACCTGAGAAGCCCCAGTCTCTGACCTGCTCTGGTAGCCACAGTATTTCTACGGCAGGTCTTCTTCAGTCTCAGGCCTATAGTAACAACAAGGAAGTTGATAGTGGGGGGATTCATGGTGGGAATGCCACTGAATGTCAAGGGGCAATGAATAGATTCTCTCTTGTTGGAGATGGTCATTGCTGGGCACTTGTTTGATATGAATGTAACTTGCCACTTGTGCCAGTCCAAGTCTGAGCATTGAAAACCTCAACACAGCAAGACCTGGTCAATGTTAATTTTGTTGTGGCAGAGCCATTGGTGCCTCTGCCATTTGAGAGCCAAGCTGATGGAAGAGGCGCATTAGATTTGATTCTGATTTGATTTATTAGTGTCACATGTATCAGGATACAGTGAAAAGTATTGTTTCTTATGCACCATACAGACAAAACATACCATTCATAGCATACATAGGGAAGAAGGAAAGGAGAGGATGCAGAATATAGTGCTACAGTCACAGCTAGGGTATAGAAAAAGATCGACTTAATGCGAAGTTGGTCCATTCAAAGGTCTGACAGCAGCAGGGAAGAAGCTGTCCTTGAGTCAGTTGGTACGTGACCTCAGACTTCTGTATCTTTTTCCCGATGGAAGAAGATGGAAGAAAGAATGTCCAGGGTGCATGGGGTCCTTAATTATGCTGGCTGCTTTTCCGAGGCAGCGGGAAATGTGGACAGAGTCAATGGATTGGAGGCTGGACTGGGCTACATTCACGACATTTTGTAGTTTCTTGCAGTCTTGGTCAGAGCAGGAATAGGAGCTGTAATACATCCAGAAAAAATGCTTTCTATGATGTATATGTAAAAATTAATGGGTCGCCGCAAACATGCTTAACTTCCTTCACTTCCTGAGGAGGAGGGACCAGGACAGATGAGGCAATGACCAGTTGGTGCCTGTGGAGGATGTGGTCATCTCTGTGGTTCCTTACTCCAATGATAGTGTGGTCGAGCAAATGCCAGTATTGGACAGTGGCTGTTGCCATGAGGTCTTCTGCTGGCTTTGCTGGTATAACAGGATATTGGATAAAAGCAAATTACTGCAGATGCTGGAATCTGAAACCAAAAGAGAAAATGCTGGAAAATCTCAGCAGGTCTGGCAGCATCTGTAAGGAGAGAAAAGAGCTGATGTTTTGAGTCCAGATGACCGTTTGTCAAAGCAGGAATGGTGCTGTCAAGTGGTTCTGACAAGGTCATATTTTCGACATTTTGTCAACAGGAGAACTCTATTGGAGTTCGCTTTCCCAACTCCTTCAATGCCAATCATGTCCTTTTAGAGATTTGTATACTTTGACTTCTCCTTCCCCTTCTTCTTTCAGATCTTCCCATTTAATTGGGATCACCACTTGGTTGGTCATCCTTCTCCACCTCCCACTGTCAGGCATCCATTCTTCTTCCAATCCTGCTGCGTTAAGTCCCTTGTCAATGAAACTTTCCATCTGGCCTTAGACCTTCCTCTTCTTCCTGGAACCCCCATCTCCTACGCTCACCATAGTGCATGTTCCCTTCCTCTCCGCAATAGATGACCGTACCATTTGAATCTCTTCTCAGCTACTTTCTTTGATACTCCACAATCTTTACTGAGACCCTGATGTGTTGATTCCTAATTTTCTCCTGTCCTGTAACTCTACATATCCACCTCACCATCAGCATCTCATTAGTATCCAGTCATTGGATTAAATCAAATTGCTGCGGATGCTGGAATCTGAAACTAAAAGAGAAAATGTGGAAGGTTCTTCCACACATCTGACAAAGGAACACCATTTCCAAAAGCTTGTGGGATTACTATCAAATAAACTGGTTGGACTTTAACCTGGTGTTGTGAGACTTCTTACTGCAGTCACAAGTTCAGCAGGAGACTGAGTCTCTTAATCATTGCAGTGGTAGAGGAGGGCAGAGGACTGATTTGCCTTGACTTAATTGTCACAAAACATTCGTAAGACAGAGGCAGAAATGGACCTTATGGTATAGCCAGGGTGTTCCAGAACAGAAATGTCTTCTTGATGTCATGAGGAGCCCAGGAATTTTAAAGTAAAAGTTTATTTATTAGTCACAAGTAAGGCTCACATTAACACTGCAATGAAGTTACTGTGGAATTCCAATAGTTGCCACAGTCCAGCGCCTTTTCGGGTCAATCCATCTAACCAGCATATCTTTCAGATTGTGGGAGGAAACCGGAGCACCCAGAGGAAACCCACACAGACACGGGGAGAATGTGCAAAATCCACACAGACAGTGACCCAAGCTGGGAATCACCACTGTGAGGCAACAGTGTTAACCATTGTGTTACTTGAAACAAAGCTTGAAAAATGAGGTAGATCTAAATTTTTCCAGATTTTTTCCAAGGGATCACAGATTAAGAAAATAATAAGTGATTCCAGACAGAAGTCTAGTTTTTTTTCCCCCATTGTAGTCTAATGCAGAAGCATCGTGTAGAGGTGTCCAGTGAAGTCCAAGAGTTTGAAGCCAAAACAAAAGAGGAAATTTGAAGCCAGGTGTTTAGGACAGCATGGTGGCACAGTGGTTAGCACAGTTGTCTCACAGCTCCAGGCACACAGGTTCAATTCTGACCTTGGGTGACTGTCTGTGTGGAGTTTGTACACTCTCCCTGTGTCTGTGTGGGTTTCCTCCGGGTTCTCCAGTTTCCTCCCACAGTCTGGATAGGTGCAGTGGTCATGTAAATTCTCCCTTAGTGTTCCAAGATGCGTAGGTTAGGTGGATTAACTATGGCAGCTGTGTGGGATTTCATGGAATTTCATCGAATTTCATAGAAGAGGAGGCCAATTGATCCATCGAGTCAGTACCAACCACAATCCCACCCATGCCCTATTCCCATAACCCGACACATTTATCCAACTAATCCCCCTGACACGAGGGTCAATTTAGCTTGCCAATTAACCTAACCCCCACATCTTTGGGTTGTGGGAATGGGGTGGGGGAGAGGGCCTGGGTGGAATGATCTGTCAGAGAGTCGGTGCAGACTCGATGGGCCAAATGGCCTCTTCTGCACTGCAGGGGTTCTATGATTCTACCAGGTCAGGGCATCAACTATCATCTGACAGGATTGCATTTAAATTCATATCCAACATCTAGAATAAAGAAATATTGCAGTGCAGAAGCATAAAGGGTTTGCTGTAGATAACAGAGCCTGCATTTGGATTACACACAGATCCTGATTTGACAGCACACTGATGTAGAAAGTGCAAATCTAGCTCAATGCTCATTCGACTGGTACCAGACATTGAGCTGCTGAAGTTTAGTGATCTATAATGACAATGGTCCAATTAATGCTTAAAAAGAAAAATTTGTTTATACCAAGCACTCTTCACAACCTCAGAACACCGCAATCTACTCAATAGTCAATGAATAAAAGCAAAATGCTGCAGTTCTGAAGACCCATCGAGATCTGACACAATGGGTGGAATTTTACCGTCTGGGGAATCGGAGCAGGCGAAGGGTAAACCATAGAAAGTTCTGTTCATCTTGAGCAGGATTTTATGGTTTCAGCACCAGTGAGGCTGTAAAATCCCACCCATTAACTCTGCTTCTCTCTCTCTCGACAGATGCTGCCAGACCCGCCGAGCTTTTCCAGCACTTTTTGTTTTTGGTGGTAAAAGCCAATGAAGTTCTTTTGACGTACCTTGCAGCCATGTTTTAATGCTGGAAAGGTAAGCTGCCCAAAATGTGCAATTTTTAATTTTTTTTTAATGATATTCGGTCAGATTCTCCCCACAGGAAAAGCTTGTGTGTGTTCTGCTGAGGTCTGCAGCTAAAATGGCCTCTGCATATCTCTCTCAGCTTTTCCAGATGTTTTATTGGGGCGGATAAGCAAAACTGACAAGTGTCTGTGAAGAAACTAACAACGTTTTCATTCGAGAAGACAAAGTGCTTTCTATTGTACCTCATATAAATGTACAGCTGAGTCGAGAGTTCCGTAAAGCAACAAGCAGTCAGCCACTGTCAGTGTGGAATTACTATTGATGAAGGATTCATGCTATGAACCAATTTAGATTCAATTCATGTGGGTTAGACAGGATCAGCAGGGCATGATCTCTTTAAGTTCAATGGAAAAGGCCCTGATGTTAATGCAAAGGTGGGATATTCATTAGGTAGGTAAGAACAGGAGGAATCACGTGTGAAATCTGGCAGACTCGCCGAATATAGAATAGTATACAGAATTCCCACTGTACAGAAGGAGGCCATCTCACCCATCGTGTCTGTACTGACCAGAATCCTATCCTGGCCCTATTCCTGTAACTCTCCACATTTACTCTGCTAATCTCCCTGACACTGGAGTCAAATTTAGCATGGCCAGTCAACCCAAACCGCACATCTTTGGACTGTGGGAGGAAACCGGAGGAAACCCATGCAGACTCGGGGAGAATGTGCAAACTCCACACAGGCAGTCACTGTAATAACTCCACGGAGGCAAAAGTCCTGTCGCCAAGTCACTTTATTTACACAATACATCTGCACATAGCCAGCTCTGCAGTGGCTCCCTGCTGAAAGTCTGACCCACCTGCTTTAAATGGGGAGTGTGAGGCTCCCTGATTTAACCATCAATTAAGACTCATCAGGTATCTCTTTTTTTTTGTATACCAACCAAATAAACAAACTCAAATTAACACTCATCAGATATCTCTTTTGACACCAACCAAATGAACAAACTCAAACTAACTAAGGGACAAATTAAAAGGGGTAGCTCCCCAAAAGGAAGGGAGGACGGCCCAACCAAAAACAAAGTCGAAAGTAAACTTAAAACATTAAATCAAAAGATGATTATCAGGGTCATAATACACTCCAGCCCATGCTATGCCCTGCGGGCATGGAAAGCATCAACTGTGCCAGTGGATACCGCATGCTCCCTCTCTAGGGAGACCTGGCCGTGAATGTAGCCACAGTTGAGGGGCAGACAGTCAGGATGGATGATCACCTGGACCTATTGATGGCGCGTCTCACCAGGCCCAGGAGCAAGGTTCACAAGGACGTCGCCATGCCGACCTGCCCCTCTCCACACCAGGTGCCCATAGACTGTAGCAAGCCAACCTCATTAGCCTGGCTGAAGTCATCATAGTCACCCAGTCATAGAGTGAACCCAGGTCCCTGAAGCTGTGAGACAGCAGTGCTAACCACTGTGCCACTGAGCCACCCACTCATTGAGGTGAATTTTACCGTTCCACCCGTCACAGGAATCGGAGTGGGTGAGAGGCAGACCATGGAAAGATCTGTTGACCTCAGGTGGGACTTTCCACATTCAGGGCAAGCAAAGTCAGAAAATTCTGTTCATTTTTTTTTTTCCTTCCTGATTACCAAGTTATAGAGCAAATACGCTGTCCATCCAGTTTGATGCAATCTGAAGTCTACTACTTAAAAGACCAATACAGAAATGAACTTTAGAAGAGCAGCGTGGTGGTACAGTCATTAGCACTGCTGCCTCACAGCTCCAGGGACCTGGATTCAATTCCAGCCTCTGGTCACTGTGTGGAGTTTGCATGTTCTCCCCGAATCTGCGTGGGTTTCTCCTGGGTGCTGTGGTTTCCTCCCACAGTCCAAAGATGTGCATGTTAGGTGAATAGGTCATGGTAAATTTCCCCTTAATGTTCAAAGATCCGCAGGTTACGTTGACCACCATGTTACAAAGATAGGACAGTGGGAGGTGAGCCTCGGTCAGATGGTCTTTCAGAGACTCAATGCAGACTCGATGGGCTGGCTTCCTTCTGCACTGCAGAGATTTTATGGTTACCCGTGGCCAGAAACTGAATTGGGCCAGCCATACAAATACTGAGGATACAAGACCAGAGCTGAGGCTGGGAATTCTACAATAACTCATCTCCTGATTTGGATGAGTGTGGTTCCAAAAGCACCCAAGGAGCTCGACACTATCTGGCACAAAGTCGACTGTTAAATTGGCACCCATCCACCACCTTTAACATTTATTCCCTTCACTTCCAATAGTGCCAGCAGTGCGCAACTCACCAAGGCTCATTTCACAGTACCTTTCAAACCTGCGATCTCTCGGACAAAGGCACTGCTGCAACTTCCCCTCCATGTTATCCTGATTTGAAATTAAATCACCATTTCTTCACTGTCGTGGCTTCAAAATCCTAGAACGCCTCTCCTAGCTGCGCTGTGGGTCAACCAATACACTACACTGCCCAGCAGCAGTTAATAAATCGGCTCACCACCACCTTCTGTTAATTAGCAATGTGTAATAAATGCTGGCCAAGATAGCAATGGCCACATCCCATTAGAGAAAAAAAAAACTTTCCCCATTAGTAGAGGAATAAAACCTCTGACTTTTACCTAGAAGACATGTTTGGAAATGAGCATTATGTATGCACTCTATTGCCAACCTAGATATGTGCTCAATTCCTCAAGTGGCACTTGAACTCAAAACCTTCCAATTCAGAAGCAAATATACCACCAACTGAGCCAAGCTGACACACGTTGCTTCCCTTCATTATTTCAATTAGCAAGATTGGCATTTCCTTTCGCATTCTGAAGAGTGAGAGAATATGGGGAGGTACCATCAAATGCAGGTGCAATAAATGTTCTTCTCTCTTCATAGAATCATAGAATCCCTACAGTGCAGAAGAGGTCATTTGAACAATGATTGGAATTTTACCGGCACACTTACCCTGGAATCAGGGTGGGCGAGGCTCACAGAACTGAATTCTCATTGGCCTCCGGCAGGGTTTTACGAGCCTCACCTGAGCGAGGTTGTGAAATACTGGCCATCGAGTCTATACCAACTCTTTGACAGAGGATCCTTGCCCAGGACCTTACCCACACCCTATTCTCTAGCCCCACACATTTCCCACAGCTAATCCATCTCACCTATACATTTTGGGAAACTACAGAGCTTATTAACATTGCCACTCCAACTAACCTGCAGGTCTTCAGACTGTAGGAGGAAACCGGAGCACTTGGAGGAAACCCACATTGACACGGTGAGAATACAAAGAACAAAGAACAAACAGCCCTGGAAACAGGCCCTTTGGCCCAACGAGCCCGCGCCGCCATTTTAACATTATGAGTCCGCCCTCCACCCATGACCCTTGACTATACTTATGGCATTCCACATTGAGGTACAAACTCCACAGAGTATCCAATTGAACCCGGATTTCTGGCACTGTGAGGCAGCAGTGCTAACCACACTGCCTCTGTGATGCCCTTATGACATTTGTCACAATCCTGGGGGGGTGTGCATTATGGACCTCTCCAACCATTTGGAACAGTCAGAGATCAGTCTTCACTGCCTTCACTTCACAAAGCAAGGCAATTGTACCAGAGGCTGAGGGATGATCTGTAGACACCATTGTCAGCTCTTCTTCAGTTACCACTTACGAAGTTCCTCCCAAACCATCTCAGGAAAATGCAGACTATCAGGCATAGCTCAGTGCAAGAATCAAGCATCTGAAGCTACCAGGCTTGCAAGTCTGCAACACCTTTAATCAGCTGGACAGGGCACAGAGCTGTCACTGGGGATAGGCTTCTCTTTCATGCAGACTGCAGACTCACATCCATGTAGACATCAGGGCGGCTAGGTGGCACAGTGGTTAGCACTGCTGCCTCACAGCGCCAGGGACCTGGTTTTGATTTCTGGCTTGGGTCACTGTCTATATGGAGTTTGCACATTCTCCTCGTGTCTGCGTGGATTTCTTCCAGGTGCTCCAGTTTCCTCCCACAGTCCAAAGAGCTACGGTTAGGTTGATTGGCCACACTAAATTGACCCTTAGTGTCAGGTGGACTAGCTAGGGTAAATGCATGTGGTTATGGGGATAGGGTCTGGGTGAGATTGTGGTTGGTACAGACCCAATGGGCTGAATGGCCTCCTTTTGCACTGTAGGGTTTCTATGATCACATTAATCCTGCAGTTTACTTCCATAGATAGGGTTTGCGTTCAATGAATGCTCAGGTGGAATCTGACCTCAGAAACATCATTAAAAACACCATTGACCATTATCCAGTAAGCAGTATAATGTCATCACGAAGCAGCAAGCCATTAGGGCTACATTTTTGGAAGAAGAACCATGGCAATGGGTTGGGAAAGAGCTCTAGGGGACAAGAGCTAATTTCTTCAGAAGCTCAGCAACAGAAAACAACTTTTCTCCGAAAGCGAGATGATCTGTCTGCCACTATCCCTAACTTCCCTGTGACAAAGTGAAGCAACGTGATTGTTTGCAGAATGGTAGAGGAAATGTGGGTCCCCAAAATGGATTTGTGCCACTGCTTGAATGGCAACTAGAAAAGGAGGAGCAAGTGTGAGAATGGCCTGATTCTCCACCTTCCTTCCGAGGTTGGCAAACAAGGGGCTCAGGCGGGTGCGTTTGTTCAGTCAGTAACACAATGCAACTTGAACCTGCACCTTTACCGGAAGGTCTTGTGGTGCAGTGATAGCATCCCTACCTCTGCAACAGAGGCCCTGTGCTCAAATCCAGGATCTGTTGGCCATGGAGGGAGCGTTCACAACCTGTTTCAAGGGGAAATTATTTTGGGGAATTTGGAGGATCCTTTAGAATTAAAGGGAGCCACCTAGGCCACACGTCTTTGCTATGTCACCTTGATCAAATACTCTCCTATCTTCATCATAAATCACAAGACAACTGCGAAGTGTATTGCAAAGCAAACATTCCTTCCACTGCAAGCAAAGGGGACAGTTTGTTGTATTTGAGGATGAGATTATTAGTTAATAGTGGGGTTGATGTATGAGGAGAGATTGACTTGGTTAGGATTGTTTTTGCTGGAGTTCAGATGAATGAATAGGGAAGGGGTATCTCATAGAGACTTATAAAATTCGAACAGGACTAGGTAGGGTAGATGCAGGGAGGATGTTACCGATGATGGGTGTGTCCAGAACCAGGGGTCACTGTCTGAGGATTTGGGGTAGACCGTTTAGGACGGAGATGAGGAGTCATTTATTCAGCCAAAGAGTGGTGAGCCTGTGGAATTCATTACCAGAAGAAATACTTGATGTCAAAACATTCAAGGCTTTCAAGAGGCAGCTAGATATAGCTCTTATGGGGAAAAAGCAGGATTAGGCAATTGAGTTGGATGATCAGTCATGATCACGATGAATGACAGAGCAAGCCCAAAGGGCCAAATGGCTTCCTCCTACTCCTATCTTCTATGTTTCTATGTTTAAGGAATGTCCAGTGACTGGGACGGGGCAGCTGACATGAGAGATATAAGGATGTTAAAGTGGAGGAAGGGGATTATGAAAAACAATTATTGTACTTTCAGGGAGTTGTAAGAACACACCAAGAATGTAGTGTAAGTGTTGCTTTAAGAGTGTGAAGAGAATGGAGGTGCCCAAGGTGAGCGAGGAGTAAAGGGAGAGTGTGATAACATTAGCTGCCCTTATGAAGTGATGTTTCTTCTCTCTACTCCTTTAATCAGTCCTGGGTGTCAGTGGCAGTTCACAGTGTCATGATTGATGTTGGTGGCTGGGCTTCTTCTTCATGGTATCTTGGAGTAATGCCCAGTGGGCACAGTTGGCACTTAGTGTGCACATGACAATCTGGATTGATGCTGCAGATGAGAGATGCATCCTATGATATAGCAGTGTTATTCTAAAAACAGACGTCTATAAAGTCTTTAAAGATATATGCATTGTTGCACAGAAATTTCCTGAGCAGGAGATGTTAGCAAAGGACATAATTTCCACATTTGTATTTCACTAGAGATGCACCAAAAACTGTAAATTAACTTACATTAGAAGGCTTGTTTGTTTTTATTCATTCGTGCAATGTGGGCCCAGTATTTATGATCGCGAATTCCTAATTGCCCTTGAGAAGGTGGTTGTGAGCTGCCTTCTTGAACTGCTACAGTCCCTGAGATGTAGGTACAACCATAGTGCTGTTAGGGAGGCGGTTTGACCCACCGCAGTTAAGGAATGGGGATGTATTTCCAAGTCAGGATGATGAGTGGCTTGGAGGGGAATTTCCAGGTGATGGTGTTACCATGTGTCTGTGCCCTGGTCCTTCTGGATGGAAGCGGCGGTGGGTTTTAAAGGTGCTGCCTAAGGAACCTTGGTGAAATCCTACAGTGCACCTTGTAGGTGGTACACACTGCTGCCACTGTTCATCAGTGACAGAGGGAGTGAATGTTTGTGGAAGGGATGCCAGTCAAGCTGCTTTGTCCTGGATGTTGCCAAGGTTCATGAGTGTTGTTGGAGCTGAACCATTCCAGGCATATGAAGAATATTCCTGGCTTATGCCTTCTAGATGGTAGACAGTATTCGAGGATTCAGGGGGTGAGTTACTTACCGCAGGATTTCTATGCCAAAATCTTGTTGGTATTTATACCAGCAAGACCTTATGGTTCTGCTGATGGTGAAGGCTGCATTCAATGGGAAACCTCATCGATAATGGTAGGACAATAATGTCCCACCATCAGCAAACAGCGCACTGCCTCCCACTGCTGTGAAACACATCATGGAGCGGGGAGGAAAGTCTTTGTCTCTGCACTCCCCTTGTAGCCACAGTAGGGCAGCATGGTGGTGCTGTGGTTAGCACTGCTGCCTCACAGCACCAGGTACCCAAGTTCAATTCTGGCCTCGGGTCACCGTCTGTGTGGAGTTTGTACATTCTCTCCGTGTCTGCGTGGGTTTCCTCCGGGTGCTCCAGTTTCCTCTCACAGCCCAAAGATGTGCAGGTTAGGTTGATTGGCCATGCTAAATTGACCCTTATGGTAAGGGGGATTAACATGATAAATACATGAGGTTGAGGGGATGAGGCTTGGGTAGGATTGTTGTTGGTGCAGGCTCGATGGGCCAAATGGCCTTCTTCTGCACTGTAGGGATGTTATGATTTATTTGGCTGGTCCAGTTAGTTTCTAGTCAATGTTAATCTGGCTGGAGATGTGTGTTAATCTTGCTGATGCTGAACAGTGTAACTGTGCCGCGTAAGTGCAGCATAATTGACATCAAGAAGTTTCAGGGATTCATGCTTCATTGTGGAGCAGACAAAGGGAAAAAAAATTGCTAGCTCATATAAACTATAAACCAAATTCAAATTGAGCCAATTAAAATGGATTGTGATTGCAATTTAATGCACATCTCAGATCGAATATTTCCTATTTTTCAGCCTGAAATTAGAAATATTCCTTTGAAGATCAGTTAGAATTGGCTGTTACAATATGCAGTTGAATAAATATGTTGATACAAGAGGTGAAAGGGGTTAAGTATTATAGTTATATCTGAAAAAGCTATTATAAAACAACTTTTTTTTAATGTATAATTCACTTGAAAGCGATTGCCCCAACCTTATTATTTACTGGAAGTTCAAATTTGCTACCAAGAGTGTTTTATCAGTACAAAATGTTGCATTCATCTTGGAGTTGGATGTGCAGAGTTTCACTGCGAGAGCTACATTTCCAACCAAATTAAAATGAAAGTTGTACCTCTGGACCTTTCATTAACTTTGGACATTATGATATCTTAATAAGTGATAATATAACATTTGCATTTCTCACAAGTATGAATAGTAAGCATTTCAAAAGACCATACAAGGGACCATACCCCTTATTTAATGAAAGCACGAACATTTTCCAGAATTTTACTGTTCTTTGCAACCCATAAAAGCATATGTTATTAGCTTTATAACATGCATTGATCCACTCCAAAAGAACTGCTGATCAGAATTATTTTCCAGATATAAAGCATCGTTTCAGTGAGAGTGAGGTAAAAACGATTTAACTTCTTAAACAGCAACAGAGTGACCTCCATTGGATATCACAAAGGGTGCGGGGGTGATGCAGGGGGAGGGTGCAGTGGGGAAGCAGTAATCAAACTCTCTTGAAAACTACTCAAATAAAAAACGTCCACAGTAGACATTGCAGAAGAGCTGGGGACATATAGCCCCATCAATCCATGGTCTCATTGAATAGCAAAGCTGAATGACCTACTCCTGCTCCTATTTCTCATGTTCTAACAGGAGAACATACAAAATAGGAGCAGAAGTAGGCCACTCTGCCCCTCAAGACTGGTCTGCCATTAAATAAGATCACTGCTGATCTGTTTGTGTTGTGTTTCACATTCTCATCTGCCCCCGTAACTTCTGATTCTCTTGCCCAAAAAGAATCTGTCTACCTCCATCTTAAAAACATTCAATGAACTCTACTTCCACTGCCGCCTGAGGTGGAGAGGTCCAAAGTTGTACAACCCTCTGGGAGAAAACTTTTCTTCTCATTTCTGTCCCAAAAGGGTAACCCCTAATTTTAAAACAGTACCCCCCTATCAGAAATAACAATTTGTTACACAGAGTGTGGAATATTTCAAGTTATAATTATCAAACATTGTTCAAGGGTATTATACCCAAGATTTTTCCTATTTTAGGTGATCATCAACAACCTTTGGACTTCACACCTCTCGGAGTAATGGGGAAAACGAGTAGCTGAAATGAGCTTACATTATGTCTGTTCACAGCTCTTTAACTCGTGGCTATTTTTGCAAGCATCGGCTGGATTGGTTTAATGAGATTCCAACAATCAATCAGGTGTGAAAGTACTCCTGTCTGCATATGATTTTGAGTAGTTGAGTTCAAAATGTAAACCAGAGACCTGTAATGAATGGATTTAATGAGTTTAAGTACATTGGAGATGTATGGGGTAATTCCATTTGCCAGAAATGAATAGGGTGGAATTTTGAGCCCATCTCTGTCGTGAACATAAACTGCAAAGCGGGCACAAAATCCCACAAGGGTCTGGAAATGAGATTTTCGTCGGTGAGATCTCGTTTCCCAATTTTCGCCACCCCTCGCCAGTGATGTAACGAGGTCTGAGAATTATAGAATCCCTACAGTGCGGAAGGAGGCCATTTGGCTCAAGGAGACTGCACTAGCAACAATCCTGCCCAGGCCCTAACTCTGTAACCCCACATATTTTCCCTGCTAATCCCCCATCCACTAAGGGGTGATTTGCCATGGCCAAGTAACCTAACAGGCTTACCTTTGGAGTGTGGGAGGAAACCGGAGCATCCGGAGGAATCTCACGCAGACACGGGGAGAATGTGCAAACTCCACACAATCCCCCAAGGCCGGAATTGAACCTGGGTCCTTAGCGCTGTGGGACAACAGCGCTAAACAGGTTCTCAAGGAACAGATTGTGCACATACGGCCTAACCAAATGGGAGGACTGTTATTTTTCAATGAGAGAAATTAAATGCCACTAACTTGAATAAAATTCGTCAACTGATCCCCTCAATGCAATTTTATTTTCAAGCTTTAGTTTGTACTTATGGAGACGATCTTGAGCTTGCACTCTCTGTCTGCGGGATTGTTGGCAGGACTCAAGATCCGGCGAAACCTGGAGATCGGGAATCTCGCTGGTGTGATTGCCAATCTCTGATTTTTGCCACCCCTCGCTGGTGATGTAATCAGTTTCTAAAGGGTGCCCCAATTTCAGTGCAGCGGGCTTTACCAGCATTTTACTCCCCACCACTCAACATGCTGATGTGAAACACGCCCCTGTTGGAAGCTAAATGTCCTAAATCTTTTTAGCTACCTGTTTTTCTTTATTCACTGGTTCAGTCCTGGGATGTGGGCCATCCCTGAGTGCCCCACTTCAGAGGGCATTTAAGAATCAACCACATTTCTGTGGATCTGGAGCCACATGTAGTTCAGACTAGGTAAGGATGGCAGATTTCCTTCCCTAAAAGACATTAGTAAACCAGATGGGATTTTACAACAATCAACAATGATTTCATGGTTATCATCAGACTTTCAATTCCAGATTCTTATTGAATTCTTGATTCTTATTCTGATTTCACAATCTGCCATAGTGGGATTCAAACCCTGGTCTGTAGAACAACTGCCTGCAGCAGTTGTGGACTCGCCAACTTTAAGGGCGTTCAAATGGTCAGTGGATAGGCATATGGATAATATTGGAATAGTTTTGGTTAGAGGGTCATTAGATTCGTTCCACTGGTCAGCGCAACATCGAGGGCCGAAGGGCCTGTACTGCGCTGTAATGTTCTATGTTCTATTATCCTGGGTCTCTGGATTACTAATTCAGTGACCATACCACAGCTTCCCCGTTACCTTTTTACCTCTTTTTTAAAAGAACTATTACTTTTTAATTATTTTTGTACTTTTATATTACTTTTACACTTTTATAATTTTATAACATTTTCTATAATGTATTTGTATTAACATTTTCTGCAGTAAGTTTATATTATGTCTACCATAGATTTGTAGATGACTCCTAAGATCTTGTTTATACTAGGGCATGGGGCATGTACTGCTCTGCTATTGTGCTACTTGTCACTACTCACTGTGTGATCAGCTAAGCTCAGCAGAAACAGCTAACTCATGCATTATACATGACCAGAGTCCGGACTAATCAGTGTCAGCCACCTCTGCAAATGTGTTCAATTAACAATTAATGTAAATGGGTGTTCTTTGAAATAATGTATAATAATGACTGTAAGACAGAGAACTGGTTACATCACGTAAGAGAGAGTGAGAGAGAGAGACTGAGAAGCTGGTGAACATCTTTTTAGAAACAAAGAAGAAACTCCTAATAAACTCATGCATTTGTACCCAACTGTGAGATGCCAGTGAATTCTTGAAACTAACAACCCTCTTTTTTGACAAAATGCCTTAAGATCTGGAGTGAAACACACCGGTTTTCAGTCAGACCCTGAGATTGCAATCTTACCGGCTGTCCACACCATACTCTGCTGCAGGAAAGTTGGAGAATTTGACACCCAAGCAAATCTCTGTCCACTGCAGCAGGATGGGAGAACCCTGCCGGCATGAATGGCTGTGACATTCCAGCCTAACATTTTGCCATTTTTTGGGAACAGTCCTTCCAATTTCTCTTGTCTAGCAAAGAAGAGAAAGTCGTGTGACATAACTCCAGCCAACCAATATCCTCCAAAAATCAATATAGAATCCCTACAGTGCAGAAGGAGGCCATTCAGCCTATCTAGCCACTCTGGCAACAATTTCAGCCATAACCCCATGTTTTTACCCTGCTAATCCCCCTGCATGGCCAACCTGCACATCTTTGGAGTGTGGGGGGAAACTGGAGCACCCGGAGGAAACCCACGCAGACAAACAAAGAACAACACAGCAAGGGAAACAGGCCCTTCGGCCCAATGAGCCCGCGCCACCATTTCAACATTGTGAGTCCCCTCTCCACCCATGACCCTTGTCTATGCTTATGGCATTCCACATTGGAAACCAGATTCATGGGGAGAATGGGCAAACTCCACACAGATAGTCACTTAATGTTGGAATTGAACCTGGGTCTCTGGTACTGTGAGGCAGCAGTGCTGATGTGCCACTGTGCCGCCTGGCTGTGTGTAAGTATTTAAATAGGATAGTTGTGTCAAAGCTTGGAAAGTTTCATATAGATCATCGAGGACTCCCCTTTTCATTGAGTAAAAATGCTTAGTTTTGCTTTAAACTTAAACTCTTAAACATCATCATTTTTACTGCTCATTTTGTATTCACTTACAACCATTTTGATTAAGTGACCAAACCCAATCACATTAGTCCAGAGGGAGTCTGAACGACGTTGTATGCAATAAAACTGCTGTGTTTTTCGTTAAAGAAACAGCATTCTCTGCTCTTACAACCAGGTACTTATTTATCTATCTTTCCCAGCCTTACCCAAGCACTCATTAATTTACCCATTAAAATCGCAGAATCTCTTTTCCTCATCAGCACTCACTCCAGAGCCTGAGCTTAAAGATCTAAATATAGATGGTGCTGAGATAACAGAGATAAGGTCAAAACAGCAGGGAAAGCCAGGGCAACATAGAAAAACCTAAAGGAAAGTTAAAGCTAAAGAAAGAGTAGGAAGTGGGAGAGGCAGATGAAGAGCACATGGGAAATTTATTCCAATTGAAACTACTTAATGTTTCTTACTATCGTACGGAAAGTCATTTCACATCTCACTTGGAAAGATAAAAATGACCGTTGATTTCCATTTATGCAAGATCAAAACAGCTGGGCAGGATTTTCCCTATAGACCCAACCATCAAGGTCAAATGGCAGTTAGAAGCACACGCAGTATGGGGAACAGTCAACCAGCTGTGATATGTTCTGCTCAAACTGGCCAGTTAGTAGACAGAGGGTGGGCCTGCTGCCCATTAAGGACAGCGGACAAGTGCTCATAGCTGGAGGGCCCTTCAGTGTGAAGCAGCAGCAAGCAGCCTTTTCTGATAAGTGAGAGAGAAGAATCTTCTATCTCCAGCCTACTTTAATTTTAAATAAGAATTTCCCTTAGCAGCCAGGTCACCGTTCATGAGGCTTCACAACGGTGGTCTGGCTGTTCGAGGTAGCTGGAACCGGATAGGCTGGGAGAGGGCCTCAAAGCCTGTCTGGAGCACTGGCCTATCACCCCCATTTGTTACTGACATGCTAGTCTATTCACATATGGGACCCAATCCTTTGCAGACAGAAGAACCATGTCCATTCATTACGCTTTTTTAAATAAAACTAGGGTAACAAATATTCCCTGGTTTATTCACCAGGGCAATTCCTTGATTAATGAGAGTCGATCCGCCTGGTTCAGATTTGAACAAGGCTGGACAGTTAACTGTTCCATGCTGCAATCTCTTTGGCAATGCCTCTACGAAACAAATCCCACTTGCCAACCAATCAGTACCCTCTTCTCATGGAGTATAAATTGTTGTTAAAAGCAACATACTGCAGGTGCTAGAATCTGAAACAAAAACAGAAACTGCTGGAAAATCTCAGCAGGTCTGACAGCATCTGAGGAGAGACAATAGAGTCAACATCGAGTCTGGATAACCCTTCATCAGCTTTGAGATTTTTTTCAGATTGTTGATCCTTGTTATTGTTGGTATTTTCTTCTGACCTATCCTGATGAGTGAAAGGTGGGATGTTTTGACAGTGTGTCTCTTTTTTTTCAGCAGTACTGAAATTACAATTCCATGTGTTTGAGACAATTTGCCATTCTAATAAGATCACATACCCATACACATCTGGTAAAATTAATAAAAAGTTCCTTTGAGAAGAGATTTGATGAGAACACTTAAAAAAGAGCCAGGGAAATGGAAAGAGGTTCCTTGAAATCTCAGTTGAAACCCTCAACGTTTTGTGTGGCTCCAAGTCAGAGACAGCAAAACATCTCCGTTCAATCCACAACTTATGCTGAGTTAGTTGCTCTGAGCTGGGTTAGGGGTTATTCTGGTTAATCTTCAGGTTGGTTCACGAGAGATGCTCACGGTCCCTGTTTTAGAGAGTTTTCTAGAGATGTTTCCTGGAAAGTGCTTTCTGCGTGAATTCAAGGTAGGAAGAGGTTCTGACTTGATTGTATTGCTCCGTATGCCTAATACCTACTGATTAGGCTCGTATGAAGAATAGCCATTTCGGTAAGGTATAAGATATGAACATAAGGGGGAAGAGAATAGTGGGTTATGCTGGTAAGAGTTGGATGGGAGGATGCTCGAGTGGAGCATAAATACTAGCATGGACTGGTTGGGCCAAATGGCCTGCTTCTGTGTTGTATTATCGAGATGACAGTACGAGAGGGAGCATGTGAGACAATTTATTAAACATGAGTTAATATTTCCAGAAAAGGAAGGGATTTAGTGGGGTGCAAAAGACAAAAAGAAAGGGTACGCATTTTTTCTTTTAGAAAGATTTTGGCAATACAAGCTAATATTGTCATATAACTGCAGAGTGTGAAAGCTCCACCTTATAGCTTGGAAACCTAGAGAATTCATTAGTTAAAGTGAAGTGTACAAATACATTAGCCGCACAGTTGTATGCTGAGGCGGGGAGGGAGTAGAAGCTGTTTTGCCTCGGGGTACTGAAAAGAATGGTTTTGTCTCTGAATCTGACACTTCACGGGAAATCCGGCTGATCAGGATTAAACCAAAAAAGGAGAAATAATCTGAAGCACACAGCCTCGCAATGGTATTTAAACGAGCTAGTTAGTGACCAGTCCACCACCCACCGAACTGCCTCTATTAAAGGATTAAATCCAAAAGTGGATAGGGGTTTGAGATTTTTAATGTTTTGGCATGGGGAGGGACGTGAAAATCCCCCAGTGCTCCTGCACGTTTGAACTATAATCAAGACATTGCTTTCCAGGCCGGAGTTAAATCTAACCTCCTACCTGCTGCAGCTTGAAAGTAGCTTGGCCGAGGCAAGCTGGAAGGTTTTATGCCGCTGTATTTATAGAATCGTACACAATGCAGAAAGAGCCCACTCGGCCCATCACGTCTGTACCGACCACAATCCCACCCAGGCCCCCTTCCCCATAACCCCATGCATTTACCCTAGCTAGTCCCCCTAAATTGAAGGGGCAATTTAGCATGGCCAATCCACCTAACCCGTACAGCTTTGGACTGTGGGGGGTGGGGGGGGGGTGAAACCGGAACACCCGGAGGAAACCACACAGTGGATTTCTGGGGACAATGTGCAAACTCCACATACACAGTGACCCAAGCCCCTGAGCATCTGGCATTGTGAGTCAGCAGTGCTAACCACTGTGCCACCATGCTGTGTGGCTAAATATAAGCACAAATTTGAAATAAATACAGGGTTTTAGACAGTGAGGCAAAGGCTGCAAATCGTAATGATGGTGAAAAATTGTTTGGGATTACTTTAAGCAGGAATTACTGTTATTTCATATGCACACAACCTCAGTACGAATGAGGGAATACCCTGAATTCAGTGCAGAGTTCCTTTTTATTCTTATTTTGATCAAATCACACCAGTCTGTTCAATGACAATGAGACAACCAGCAGGATGGATCTTGACTTTGTGCAATCATTTAATATGAATAGCAAGTCATCAACCTCTCTCCTGAAATTTATTTTACCCACTGGAGTTAAACGAAAGAAATTCTGCTCCACCAGTGCAGACGGTTAGCAGATGCCATTCCCTGGCAGCACACAAACTCTCCACATCTGAAGTGCTATACAACATACCATACCACAACTCTATAAAAAGGCAGTGTGGAAGAAGTTAGTCACTCTAACTTTGAATCCTGAGACCCATTAATTTTCCTTGGAATGGAAGAAATGTTATCATAGAATCCCTGCAGTGCAGAAAGAGGCCATTTGGCCCATCGAGTCTGCACCAACCATAATCCCACCCAGGCCTTACCCCCATATCCACCCACCAATCCGTCAAAGCTATGCATCTCAGGACACTAAGGGACAACTTTTAGAATGGCCAATCAACCTAACCCATACAGCTTTGGACTGTGGGAGGAAACCGGAGCACCCAGAGGAAACCCACACAGACACGAGGAGAATGTGCAAACTCCACACAGACTGTGACCCAAGCCAGGAATCGAACCCAGGTCCCTGGAGCTGTGAAACAGTGGTGCTAACCACTATGCTACTGTGCCGCCTGTTGGCATGGTGGCATTTATAACCCAAAGCAAGTTCTGCCTGAGGCGTAGTAAGACAATCACGCAGTGTGGGACCAGATTCTCATGCAGGACACACTGGCCTCTAGCAAAGGAAGATAGTAAACATTAAACAGCCGATCAACTTATTTGTTTTCTTTCTAGGCCACGTATATTCACATTTGGTGAATTAAATTTGACAATGTGGACTA
The DNA here is from genome assembly GCF_965287045.1 of Carcharhinus amblyrhynchos. Taxonomy (NCBI): domain Eukaryota; kingdom Metazoa; phylum Chordata; class Chondrichthyes; order Carcharhiniformes; family Carcharhinidae; genus Carcharhinus; species Carcharhinus amblyrhynchos. Next base: position 83,350,232 of record NC_137334.1, on the reverse strand, counting down.
GTCACACAATAGTTTCCTGGTTCAGTTCCCTAAGCACTGGGCTACTGTTCACATTTTTTAAAATGACTTTCAAGTTTTGACAAAAAGAATTGCTTCCGCCTTCAAGAAATCCAAGCTCACAATTTGTCAGAATGTTACCAAGAAGAAAATCTAACCTTCACTGCATCTGAGGTAAAAATCAACTGATGGCAAAAAGCAATCATAGAACCCTACAGTGCAGAAGGCCATTCGGCCCATCAAGTCTGCACTGACCGCAATCCCAGCTGGGCCCTATCCCCATAACCCCATGTTTTTACCCTAGCTAGCCACTCTGATATGAAGTGGCAATTTAGCATGGCCAATCCACTTACCCCACACATCTTTGGAGTTGATTAAGTTTGATGTTCATTAAGTTTGCCAATGATTAAGTTTGACTTTCTTTTTCATCAGAATATTCTGTAAAGGATATTGATGCACATGCTTTCCTTTTAAGAACACTTTTCTTCCACAAATGCATTTTCCATGCACCTCAATGTCACTCCAATCTGATCTGATAGGGTCACAGAAATATACAGAACAGCAAAAGACCCTTCAGCCCATTGCATCTGTCAAAGACAAACCACCTTAACTATTCTTATCCCATTTTGCAGCACTTGGTCCATAGTCTTGTATGTCTTGGCACCTTGCTAACAGCAACACATTATTCTATCACAGTCCATGTAGCTTTCTCACTTCAACACAATGTCAATAGTTTGTAAAGCTGACAATGCAAAGTTTTAAGATTGCACAGAAAAATGTGAGAGGATGTGGTCAGAGATGAGGCACAAGTTGTTTAACCTGACATAGAAACCCTTTTTTGAGCAAAGATAATAAATAGTGAGTTTGATGAAAAATGATTAAACTGTTGGTTGGCAACATCTATGAGGGGTTAAAAAAGGGTTATTATTTATTCAGCAATAATTGTGGTAGCTATATGTATTATATATTTCTTGTGAAATAGATTTATATGTTTATAATGACATTTTGAAAATAATCGTGTGGACCACCTACCCAAATGCTGTCTTCTTGACGATATCGTTTCCAGTTCCTTCCGGTGTCACTGAACATTAACAGGTAGCTTATCACCCAGTCTGAACTACCGTATCGACCTTGAGTCGCTACAGCCGTGATTTCTGTCCTCTCACCAAGATCTATCTGTAGCCATTGGTGTTTGTTAGATTCCAGGGGGGACCATCCACCTGCCCCTGAAATACAATTTTTGAGAAAGCCATTGGTAACAATAGTCTTCAGCCTTCCCTCAAGTGTGGATAAGCAAATCTCAAATTATTATGGATAGCTACACATTCGATATTTAAATTTCCATTATCAGAAGCCACTGCAAATGTTGATTTCAGAAAGCTTCGCAAAGAAGACATAATCGTTCTGTATGAACAAGTGATGAGAATGTGGGGTGTGCTTCCACGCACAATACTTGGTGAGAGACTAAGTAAACTGGATCCGTATTGTCCGGAGTTTAGATACAAATATAAAAAGCAGGAATGGGCCCTCTCTGAGCCTGCTCTGCCATTCAAGAAGCTCATGGTTGATCTGATTTTGGCCTCAGTTGCCAATACCTTACTCAACACCAATGCCCTATGGGGGGCAATTTTCCCATCCAGCCCGCTACGAGAATCATTGCAGGGGGAAGGGGGGGGGTGGCAAACCACGCAAAATTCCATTGAACTAGGGTAGGATTTTCCGGTTTTGGGGCAAACGCAGCTGCAAAATCCCACCCTATTATTCCCTTATCTCCCTCAAGAGACTAGCTACCACCGCCTTGAAAATCTTCAATGTCTCTGCCTCTACCACACTCGAGCGAAGAGAGTTCCACAGATTCACGACCCTCAGATAAAGATTTTCTCTGTCTTAAATGGTTAAGACCCTCACTTGGTCTCAAGTCCCTGGGCACTTTTGGAGTACTGGAATTAGCTCCATTCCCCATGGGTTAAGAGGAAATTTGGATGTTGTTTCCATGCTGATTACAGTTATTCGAAATCTGGTGAATTGCATTTTTTTTTGTTTGTTTATCCAAATAATTCATATCTCATGGGCACAACACAGTGGAGGAAGGTGCTGAAACTTGTTGCATCAACTCTCAATGCAACTTTTTGCTGCCCTTATACTTTCAAGGTCAACCATTCGATTGCTTGCAACTGCTGCAGGCACGTTCAAAGGCCACACGTATCAGGTAGATGCCTGAACAGAGCAGTGTCCGAATTAATGGGCGTTTGTTCTTGTGCCCAGCTTTGCGGCATGGTGGCACAGTGGTGAGCCCTGCTGCCTCACAACTCCAGGGAGCCGGGTTCAATTCCCAGCTTGGGTCACTGTCTGTGTGAAGTTTGCATGAGTTTCTGCGTGGGTTTCCTCCGGGTGCTACAGTTTCCTCCCACAATCAGAAAGACGTGCAGGCTGGATGCATTAGCCATGCCAAAAAATTCTCCCTCAGTGTACCCAAACAGGTGCTTTGTTGCTGATCAATGTAAGCCTGAAGTATGAAAAGAAACAACTTGCTGAGCAAAATAAATTAATGAGTAATAAATAAAGCAGAGCATTCGAGTGTAGTACGGTGAGAGTGTCTTTCCACCTCACACTACACTGCAGGGAATACTGACCCTGGCTACTCAATCTCTCCTAATTAGACTTGATCCTTACATCCGAGGACCAATCTATGTTATCTGTTCCCAAAAATTTGGAGTGAAACAACATTCAGTAGAAAAGTGTGGGATAAATGCAAAAAAGTCCACTCTGTGGTCTCAGAATTATTAAGCACCTCTTTGCTGGTTTGGTGCACACCAGTGGCGGCATGTGGCACAGTGGTTAGCACTGCCGCCTCACAATGCCAGGGACTTGGGTTCAATTCCTGGCTTGGGTCACTGTCTGTGTGGAGTTTGCACGTTCTCCCCTGTGTCTGCGTGGGTTTGCTCTGCGTGCTCTGGTTTCCTCCCATAGTTGGAAAGATATTCCTGTTAGATGCATTGGCTACGCTAAATCTTCCCTCACTGTACCTAAACAGGTGCCGGAGTGTGGCAACTAGGAGGTTTTCACAGTAACTTCATTGCAGTGTTAACGCAAGCCTAGCTGTGACACTAATAAATGAACATTAAGCAATGGCAGTGCTGCTGCTTCATTTCCTTGACTTTTAGTGGCTATCACTTACATTTCTTAACACAGTATGTGAGATTTTCAGGCCTTTAATGTTAATTTTACAGTTAGTTTTCTCCCTTGTTATGCCAGTCTGTCTTGATGTTGGTTCACACTTTCTGACAGAAATGAGAAAATTGTAACTTTTTGGGCTCTATTTTGGACGCTCCAGCTGTTGAAAAGCAAGTTCAGAGTTTCCAGTGGCCCCAATAGCAGGGGGGGGGGGGGGGGGGGGGGGGGGGGGGAGAACGAGAGGGGTGTGGGTGCGGCAGAGGGTCGCAATCAGTCTGGGGAGTGGTTGGGTGGATAATGGGAGACAGCGATGTGCGTGAAGCCATCACTCCTGCTTTTCGCTCCCGGGCCACTTTCTCTGCTTTCTGCAGCCCGGAAGCGATCGGACACAGGCATGTCTTTACAAAATTTTTCCCAACTGCGCACGGGCAGTTCAGAGCGCTGATCGTGTCAGGTATGCTAAGCCTCGCCCACAGCACAATTCAGGCCCGCAATTTTTTTTTTCCAGGCTGAGCAGACATGGGGGCACCTGAAAGCAGATTTCCAAGTCAGATCGGAATTATGCCCAGATTCAGCACTTAGAATGAAAATGGTAAAAATCAGGCCCTTTAACATAGGAACAGAAAATGTTGGAAAAACTCAGAGGCCTGGAACATTCCCGGCTACCCTTCAGATTTTAACATTCATAGGAACCAATAGAATAGACAAGATCTAAAATGACATGAACATACATAAAAACATATGAGTTAGGAGCAGGTGCAGGCTACACAGCCCCTCAGGCCTACTCCACCATTCAATTAGACCAAAGCTGATCTGATTGCTACCTCAATCCCATATTCCCACCTATACCTGATAGACTTTTGATAAATATGGCAGTGAAAGGTTATCTAGCTCTGCCTTAAAAATATTCAAAGGCTGAGTTCACTGCCTTTTGAGGAAGAAAGTTCTAGAGACTCAACGTGCTCTGAGAGGAAAGTGTTCTTCCTCATCTTTGTCTTAAATGAGTGAATCATTGAATCCCTGCAGTGCAGGAGAGGCCATTTGGCCCATCAAGTCTGCACTGACTCTCTGAAAGAGTAACTTACCCAGGCGCATTGCCCTGCCTTATCCCCATACACATTGCCCATGGCAATCCATGTGACCTATACATTTTTGGACACTAAGGGAAAATTTAGCATGGCCAAACCACCTAAACTAAATAGCTTTTGACAGTGAGAGGAAGCTGAATGCCACACAGACATGGAGAGAATGTACAAGCTCCACACAGAAAGTGACCCAAGCCCAGAATTAAACCTGGATCTCTGGAGCTATGAAGCAGCAATGCTACCTACCATGCCACCATGATTCCTTATTTTTAAACAGAGACCCAAACAAATCTCAGGAAGTTTGCTTCTACTCAATGACAATGATTTTAATCAGAGTAGAAGAGGCACAAGCACTGGCTTATTTACGATGCAAATGGATTTTATATTGGGTGATGAGGGGATCACAGGAAGGGCTTTAGTTGGACAAATAACATCAGGTTCACTCATTCAGGGCTTTAAACTGAATGGGGTGGGGTGGGTTCTGTTGCACAGGAAATTAGAAGGGGGAAGTAAGAGTGCAGGTTAACGATTTGGTGGATGGTTACCAGACAATAAAACAGAGACAGAACAGGTGAATGTCTTTATGCACCAAGGAATTAGAAAAGAGGGGGAAAATTACCAGTTGAACAATTGTAAAAGCTTTGTCTCTAAGTGCACAAAGCATTTGGAACAAAATTAGTGAGTTAATGGTGTGAATAGAAACAGAAGAGTATGATTTAGTGGCAATTACTGAGAAATGGTTACAAGGAGGCCAGGTGTGGGAGTTGAATATCTAACAGTACTCAGCATTTTGCGAAGATAGACTGAAAGGAAAAGGAAGGGAATCAGTGCTGTATTGAGGAAATACTGTAACCACAGGAGATCAAGATGCGAATCAGTCTGGGTAGAAATAAGAAATAGTAAAGGAAAGAAGGACTTGATAGGTGTAACCTATAGGTCTCCAAACAATCTTTCTGCTGTGGGATGCAGTATAAACCAGGAAATACTGGGGGCAAGAAAGATATGGTAATAATGGGCAATTTTAGTATGCCTCATAGATTGGAAGAATCAAATTGACAAGGGTAGCCTGGAGGCAGAGTTCACTGTATGCATTAGACACTTTTTTTTTTTGGAGCAATGTGTTGTGGAACCAACCAGGGAGCGGGCTACTCTGGGTTTGATATTTTGTAATGAGGAGGTTCTATGAGAACTCACAGTTAAGGATCCTCTAGAGAGTAGTCACTGTAGTATGATTGGATTCAAAATTCAGTTTGGGGGTGAGAAAGTGGAATCTCATCTATTGTTCTGGAATTAAACAAAAGAAATTGCATTGGCATGAGGATAGATTTGGCATGAGTAGTATGGGTAGGAAGGCTAAAATGCAGGACAGCTGATGAGCAGTGGCTTTTGTTTAAGGAGATACTCAAGTCCTCAAAACAAAAAATGTATTCCAGTGAGGAAGAAAGAAGGTAGGGGAAGTTTAAAAAAAACACCCATGCTTAAACAAGGAAGTCCAGGATAATATAAAGACAAAAACTAAGATATACAATATTACAAAGGCCAGCAGCAGGATAGAAGATTGGGCAACTTTCAAACATAAAGGGATACAAAAAAAGCAATAAAAGACAAAGTAAATTACGAAAGGAAAACTAGTGCAAATTATCAAGAAGGATAGCAAAAGTTTCTACAGCTATATAAAAGGGAAGAGAGTCACTCGGGTGAATGTTGGTCCCTTAGAAGATGAAATGGAAGAGTTAATAGTGGGGAACACTGAAATCGCAGATATGCTAAATCATTACTTTCCTTCAATTTTCACGTGGAGGACACAAATACCGTTCCTAAAGGAACTGGTAAGTCAGAAGTAATAGAAAGGATAGAACTTAGAATAATCAACATTGATAGAGAAAAGGTACTCAGCAAATTATTGGGATTGAGAGCAGGTAAGTCCCCTGGGCCTGATGGCCGACATCCTAGGCTATTAAAAGAAGTGGAGGCGAAGATAGTGGATCCATTGGTTATGATATTCCAAAATTCCCTGGACACAGGAAAGGTGCCAATGGATTAGAAAAACGCTAATATAACATCCTTATTCAAAAAGGGAGGGAGGCAAAATGTGGGAAATTATAGACAACTTAGTTTAACATCTGCTGTTGGAAAAGTGTTAGAATCAATTATCAAGGAAGAAATATCATGACATTTGGAAAGTCAAAACACTATCCATCAGCATGGTTTTATGAAAGGCAAATCATGTTTGACTAATTTTCTAGAGTTCTTTGAGGATGTAACAAGCAAAGTGGATAATGGGGATCAAGCAGATGTAGTATATCTGGACTTCCAGAAGACATTTGATAAGGTGCAACACAAAAGACTAATTCATAAGGTTCAATCACATGGGATTGGGGTAATTTACCAGCTTGCTTAGATGACTGTCTTCTTTCCATTAGCCAGAGTTGGGACAAATAATTTTTTTTTCTGGATGGCAAGAAGTAACTTGTGGGATGCCACAGGGTTTGGTCCCTGGGCCCCAGCTATTTACAATACATATTAATGACTTGGGTACAGGGATAGAAGGCTCTATAGCCAAATTTAGAGATGACACAAAAATAGGCAGGACAATAAGTTGCAATGAACATAAGAACATAAGAAGTAGGAGCAGGAGTAGGCCTTCGAGCCTGCCCTGCCATTCAATAAGATCATGGCTGATCTGAAGTGGCTCAGTTCCACTTTCCTGCTTTCTCCCCATAACCCTTAATTCCCTTGCCTACCAAAAACCTATCTACCAGTGACTTAAATATATTTAGCGAGGTAGTCTCCACCACTTCAATGGGTGGAGAATCCCAGAGATTCACCACCCTTTGAGTGAAGAAGTTCCTCCTCAACTCCATTCTAAACTGGCCCCACCCTCCTCCTCCTCTTCTCTCTCCCCCCCCCCCCCCCCCCTATCTTAAGGCTGTGCCCTCTAGTCCTGTTGTCCTTTCTGAGCGGGAAGAATCTCTCTACCTCTACCCTATCCATCCCCTTCATTATCTAATATGTCTCTATGAGATCCCCCCTCATCCTTCTAAACTCTAACGAGTACAGACCCAGTCTATTTAGTCTCTCTTCGTAGTCTTCAATGAGGAAATAAGAACCTTACAAAGGGACAGGGAGAGGTGAGGAAAGTAGGCCAAAATGTGTCAATTGTAGTTTAACATGGACAAGTGTGAGGTCATGCATTTTGTTTGCAAAAATGGGAAGGTGACTTATTATCTAAATGGGGAGAGATTTTGGGGTGCTCCAGTGCAGAGGGATCTGGGTGTCCTCATTCATGAAAACTAACATGTGGGTACAGCAGATAATAAAGAAAGCAAATGAAATGTTGGCATTTATAGCTGAAGGAATAGAATATGAAGGTAATCAAGTATTGTTGCAACTATACAAACATTGGTGAGGCCGCACCTGGAGCATTGTGCACAGCTTTGGTCTCCATATTTGAGGAAAGATTTAGCAGCACTGGGGGCAGTTCAGAGGAAGCTCACTAGATTGATTCCAGAGATGAGGGGTTTGTTGCATTAAGAGAAATTGAACAGTTTAGGCCTATACTCTGGAATTTAGAAGAATGAGGGGAGATGAAATCGAGGTATTCAAGATGATAAAAAGTATAGATATAATAGACATGGAGCAGATGCTTCTGCTGGTGGAGAATTCTAGGAGGAGAGGTCATAGTCTTAGAATAAGGGGTAACAAATTTAAAACAGAGTTGAGGAGAAACTACTTCTCCCAAAAGGTTGTGAACCTGTGGCATTCGCTATCCCAAGGTACAGTGGATGCTACAATAGTGAGTAAATTTAAGGAGGAGTTTGACAGATTTTTAATTGGTAAATGGCTTGAAAGGCTATGGGGAGAAGGCAGGAAAATGGGGATGAGGAGCATATCAGCCATAATCAAATGGCAGAGTGGACTAGATGGGCCAAATGGCCTAATTTTGCTCCTATATCTTATGATATTATGAATTCAGTCAATTCTCTGTTGAAGTTGGCATTAACAATGAGAATGTAAATATTTTGGAAATGTGAAAATACACAGACAGACAGAAAGGGAATATTGCTACCATCAATTATTATCCTCCCAAGATGATAATGGGTGGCATGGTAGCACAGTGGTTAGCACTGCTGCTTGACAGTTCCAGGAACCTGGGTTCAATTCCCAGCTTAGGTCAATGTCTGTGTGGAGTTTGCATATCCTCCCCATGTCTGCATGGGTTTCCTCCGTGTGCTTCAGTTTTCTCCCACGCTCCAAAGATGTGTGGGTTAGGTTGATTGGCCATGCTAAATTGCCTCTTAGTGTGCTGGGATGCACAGGTTAGAGGGGTTAGTGGGTAGGGATGGGGGATAGGGCCTGGGTGTGGGATTGTGGTTGGTGCAGACTTGATGGCCTGAATGGCCTCTTTCTTTACTGTAAGGTTTCTATGATTCTATAGCGTGATTTTGAATTTTAAACAAAGATTACTGAAGGAGGGATCCCATTTCTAACTTCATAACACACAAAGCTTGAAGTACAAGTTACAGCATCAGACATTTTGTCCTTATCAAACTGACAAGAGAGGCTCTTCCCGCTCAGAAAGGACAGTAGGACTAGGGGGCACAGCCTCAAGATAAAGGGAGGGCGGTTTAGAACGGAGTTGAGGAGGAACTTCTTCACTCAAAGGGTGGTGAATCTCTGGAATTCTCTGCCCATTGAAGTGGTGGAGGCTGCCCTGCTAAATATATTTAAGATGCAGGTTGATAGGTTTTTGATAGGCAAGGGGATTAAGGGTTATGGGGAGAGGGTGGGAATGTGGAACTGAGCCACGACAGATCAGCCATGATCTTATTGAATGGCGGGGCAGGCTCGAAGGGCTAGATGGCCTAGTCCTGCTCCTATTTCTTATATTCTTATGTTCTTAAAAGTGAATGTCTTTTCATTATTCAAGACCAGTTGCAGCAGCAGCACGGTGGCACAGTAATTCGCACTGCTGACTCTCAGCGCAGAGGGCCTGAGTTTGATTCCTGGCTTGGGTCACTTTCCATGTGATGTTTACACATTCTCCCCGTGTCTATGTGGGTTTCCTCCAGATGGTCTGGTTTCGTCCAAAAGACATGCTGGTTGGGTACATTGGCCGTGCAAAAATTTTCCCTCAGTGTACCCGAACAGGTGCCAGAGTGTGGCGACTAAGGGATTTTCAAAGTGACTTAATTGCAGTGTTAATGTAAGTCTACTGGTGACACTAATAAAGAAATAAACTTTAAGAAATAAACATGAATGGTTGTTGATCAATGCCTTGCATCTTACCATCTCGTCTGTTCAGCTTGGCAAAGCCAGGACTGTGACTGCTAGACAACTCGGAGGAGGAATCGAACACCAACTGAGGCAAATCAGACACCAAGTGATCATCACAGTTATCTGCCAGACGAAGAAAAGCATTAAATTTCAATCAATTAGCTGCACAATCTGTTTCTGCTGTTTGCAAGCGCAGTAGAGAATCTTAACAAAGCCTTAAGAGACCTAGATGGTCGTCAAGTGAAATTACTGACATATTGTGAACCAAGATCTGCGCAGTTTATAAGACAATGGGCGTATAAATAGCTCTCACACATATTAAAATAATGTAGCCGTGTGTTTGTTTTGGACGTTTCCCACTTTTACTTGATTATTTTCAGCCCTTCCTTAGGTCTGCCCAGCATCAATCGTCCCCATACCCCCCTGGCACACACTGCACTACACTCCAGAACAAATAAAAGGCTCCTGCAGCAGCCAATGACACCCTGCAACTAGCCAATAAGTGAACAAGATTGGAGGAAGTTAATTCATCTTATTTCCCTCATTAAAATGCCATGCTTTGAACAAATGCTATTCTTTAAACAGTTCAGCTAAGATAGAGGTCCCACTGTATGAAATGGGGAGACTACCCTTACCAACCTACAGCACAATATAACCATTAAGATGCTGCACCAATGGAACAAGTCAAAAGTGTTCTTTAATTTACAGCAATAAATTAAATACTGATTTCAGAATGAAGAAATTAAAACTATTGTCTATTTCTGTCTTGGTGGCACAGTAATTAGCACTGCTGCCTCACAGCACCAGGGGCTTGGGTTCAATTGCCGGTTTGAGCAGAGTCCGCACATTCTCCTCATGTCTGCGTGGGTTTCCTCCGGGTGCACCAGTTTCCTCCCACAGTCAAAAGACGTGCTGGTTAGGTGCATTGGCCATGCTAAATTCTCATTCAGTGTACACAAACAGGTGTCGAAGTGCGGCAAATCGGGGATTTTCACAGTAACTTCATTGCATTCTGAATGGAAGCCAACTTGTGACTAATAAATTATCTTTAACTTTGTTTAGAAATGCATTGTGTGCACATTATTGAATCCTTACAGTGCAGAAAGAAATAATTCAGCCCATCGAGTCTGCACCAACAACAATCCCACTCAGGCCCTATCCCAATAACTCCAAATATTTATCCTGCTAATCCCCCTGACACTAGGGTTAATTTAGCATGGCCAATCAACCTAACATGCATACTTTTGGACTGTGGGAGAAAATTGGAACATCCAGAGGAAACCCACACAGACACGGGGAGAATGTGCAAAATCCACACAGTCGGTCACCTGAGGCTGTATTTGAACCCGGGTCTCTGGCAGTGAGAGGCAGCAGTACTAACCACCATGGCACCGTACATTAGGAGACACATTTGGGGAAAATTAGTGCATAGGTGGATGGCTCGAACAGTTGCCCAGGTAGCCTCCACGAGCCTGGAATAACTTAGAAAAACTGGCACTCGGGAACTCGCAAGGCTTCCTTCATCTCTTATACAACCGAGGAATTCATTAATAACAATGCTGTAAAGTGCTGATGTTCATCAGATCATAAATATTCACCACACTCACAGCTTCTGTCATGACAGATGGCTTCTAGTGCACACATTCATTCAAAATGGGTAACAGTTTCAAAACAAATTATGCTGATTTATTTCATCTGTAAAATGATCTTAAATTGTGTCATCTTATAAAGTAAAACACATTGAGGAAAGCATAAGTATAATGGAAATAAATAGCTTAATTTCACTCCAATATGCTGCTTTGTAAAACTTTCTTTTATTTTGTTGTTCATGTGTGGTGTGGGCATTGCCAGCTAGCCCACCAGTTATTGCCCATCCCTAATTACTCTTGAAAAGGTGGTGGTCATCTGGTCCTCTCCAGTCCTTTTGGTTTCAGATATTGATGATGTGGAAATGCCGGCGTTGGACTGGGGTAAACACTTCTTACTGTGTTTCAGATATTGGGCAGGATTTTACACGCTAGCTTGAGCGAGACCTGAAATCCCTGCCCAAGGTCAATGAACCTTCCTGCTGTCCACCCCTTGCCCACTCCAATTCCGTGATGGGAGCAGCTGTAGAATTCCGAACATCAAGTTCTCATCAAGTTATTATGGAAGTAAGACAGTCAGTTATCTTAGTTATCGGGGTGGCACAGTGGTTCAGTGGCTAGCACTGCCGTTTCTCAGCGCCATGGACCCAGGTTCAATTCTCGGATTGGGTCACTGTCTGTGCAGGGTCTGCATGTTCTCCCCGTATCTCCATGGGTTTCCCTGGATGTTCTGGTTTCCTCCCATAATCTGAAAGTCGCGCTGGTTAGGTGGATTGGCCAGGCTACATTCTCACTCAGTGTACTCGAACAGGCGCCGGAGTGTGGCCATCTGCTTAGAACATAGAACATTACAGCGCAGCACAGGCCCTTCGGCTCTCGATGTTGTGCCGACCAGTGGAACCAATCTAATGACCCTCTAACCTAAACTATTCCAATATTATCCATAAAGTACAGCTAGATAGCTGGGATTGTGCAGCTGGTTAGGTACTGGAGTGCAACCTGGCCAACCCAATAAGAACACAGTCTCAGATGATGCGATTGAGTAGTTGGAAGGCAAACAATCTGTTGTGGCAGTCTGAGAGGAAATCCAACTGTCTGGAAACTCATTGTGGGAGGAAGCAGTAAGTGAGCCCTCAGGGTGGGCTGGAGCTGCTGTTGAGGGAAATGAGAGGCTGAATCCTCGAAGAAGAGGAAGGAAAATCCCTCATGAGGAAGCTTTTAGAGTTTATTTATTATTGTCACAAGGAGGGCCTACATTAACATTGCAATGAAGGATTTGATTTGATTTGATTTGATTTATTATTGTCACAAGTATTAATGTACAGTGAAAAATATTGTTCCTTGCGCACTATACAAAGCATACCATTCATAGAAAAGAAAGGGGAGAGAGCAGAATGTAGTGTTACAGTCATAGCTGGGGTGTAGAGAAAGATAAACCTAATGCAAGGTAGGTCCATTCAACAGTCTGACAGTAGCAGGGAAGAAGCTGTTCTTGAGTCGATTTGTACGTGATCTCAGACTTTTGTATCTTTTTCCCAATGGAAGAAGGTCGAAGAGAGAATGTGTGGGGTCCTTAATTATGCTGGTTGCTTTGCTGAGGCAGTGGGAAGTGTAGATAGAGTCAATGGATGGGAGGCTGGTTTGCGTGATAGATTAGGTTACATTCACAGCCCTTTGTAGTTTCTTGTGGTCTTGGACAGAGCAGGAGACATACCAAGCTGTGATACAACCAGAAAGAATACTTTCTATGGTGCATCTGTAAAAGTTGGTGAGAGTTGTAGCTAACATGCCAGATTTCCTTAGACTTCTGATAATGCAGAGGCGTTTGTGGGCTTTCTTAACTATAGTGTCAGCATGGGGGGACCAGGACAGGTTGTTGGGGATCTGGACCTAAAAACTTGAAGCTCTTGACCCTTTCTACTTCATTCTTATTGATGTAAACAGGGGCACGTTCTCCTCTACACTTCCTGAAGTACTGGGATGATGGTCGTCTTCTTAAAGCAGATAAGGACCTCAGATTGTTGTAAAGCGAAGTTATCTGTGAATACACCCTCCAGCTGATCCATGCAGGATCTGAGTGCAACTCCAGATACCCCATCTGGCCCAGTCGCTTTCTATCGGTTGACCTTTGAGGAAGCTGTTCTGACATCTGCAATGGTGACCCCTAGATACTGGTTCATCCAGTGCTTCCAGGGTGGAGGGCATGTTTTCGCTGACATCTTGTTCAAAATGGGCAAAGAATGCATTGAGCTCATCAGGGAGGGGGTGTTGGAGCTGGCGATTTTACATGCTTTCATCTCGTCGCCAGTTATATCTTGCCATAGCTGGCGGGTGTCTGTGTGGCTAGCCTGGGACCCTAGTTTGGTCTGGTACTGTCTTCTGGCATCTTCGATGGATCTCCTTCGATCGTATCTGGCTTTCTTGTATAGGTCAGGGTCCTATGAAGTTACTGTGAAAATCCCCCAGTCGTTAAACTTTGACGCCTATTCGGGTACACTTAGGGGGAATTTAGCATGGCCAATGCACCTAACAAGCAAGTCTTTTGGATTGTGGGAGGGAACAGGAGCACCCGGAGGAAGGGCAGACACAGGGAGAACATGCAGATTCCACACAGACGGGGACCCAAGCCGGGAATCGAAGCCAGGTACCTGGTGCCGTGAGGCAGCAGTCTTAACCACTATGCCACCATGCAGTCAGAGATCATAGTTTTAAAGTCTTTTTTTGTGACTCTCGGTGATCCCTGGCATCTGTGTTGGTTTCTGAGAAATTTGTCTTGGTTGTGAATGATTTAACATGCAGTTTGCAATGTGTATAAACACAGCTTGCCTGCTATTTCATGTTCACCTCATGTTAATTCTGAATGTTAGAGAATGGGACAGATAGCATTGACTTTGCTAACTCTTTTTTTAACTTGGCAGTCTGGTCACCTCAGGGCTGGTCTCCCCATTGCAGGAAAAGTCTCGGTGGCAATAGGTGGAGCCCTTGAATGACCATTTGTTGGTCATTCAAAGGCCTTAATTGGTCCGTGGAATGCAGGAAGATCCACGCCTGACATCTGGCAGGTAAAATGCCTGTGGAAGTGGGCATTGGTGGACTTATTTTACACCCCTGCCCACCTTACAACCCTGCCTCAGCAGGAATGTAAAGTTTGTCTCTGTCACTCTTATTTGAATTATGGGTCTTAATCACTGCAGCCCACAGATGTCCTCAATGAGGAGTTTGTTTGCCTTCTTGTTTTCAAATGAATTGCTTTTTCTGAATCGATACAAGATTAGATGCTTCAGCTTGAGGTTCAGCAACTCATTAACAAGCCAATTGATCTCCCTTCTCCATGCTCATGATATGATCTGCACCAATGAATGTATTACTTCCTAGCAAGATAACATAGACAATAGTACCTGTAAATTTTGTATTTAATGAGCAGTGTTCTATGAGTATTGCCAGAGGAAAATAGAACAAATGATTGCTTTCTAATCTTGTAGATGGGGAAAGACTAGCATCAGGCTTATGATGTAGATGGGGGAAAAGGTGGGATTTTCCCAAAAAAAGTGTTGAAATTGTGTAAAAACTGGAGTAAATCCCACTGTTTTTCAGTAAGACTTTCCAAACAGATCTCCCACGCTGTTCATTGCAAAGGGCACTAGGGTGAGTATCACTAAAGATCAGTGAGTGGGGCATATTCCCACTGGAGAGGCTGGCAACATAGTGCTGAGCGGGACACTGCGCATGTGCTGATCTGTCAGGATGTGGAGATGCCAGAGTTGGACTAGGGTAAACACAGTAAGAAGTCTCACAACACCAGCCGAACTTTCCACTCACCTAACGAAGGAACAGCGTTCCGAAAGCTTGTGGGATTACTATCAAATAAACTTGTTGGACTTTAACCTGGTGTTGTGAGACTTCTTACCGTGTTTATCCGATTTCTGAATGCAGTGATCGGCGCATGCGCAGTAGCCCTGCACTGCCGGTGTCCCGATCACTGGTCAGCCCTGGGACCCTGCATTGCTGGCAGTGGGACCAACATCCACCCCTACCCCCATCACCCAACCTTTAGCCTCCGGATGTGTAAGGGCCAGCCTCAACACACACCTCCCCCCCCCACCCCACACCCCCAGTCTGCCTCGATTACCCCTGGAATGTAAGCTGGAAGTTTCTCATCCCACTCACCGTGGGAATCATAGCAGGCGGGACAGAAAATTTGGCAGACCTTTTAAAGGTCCGTTGACCTCCAGTGGGAATTTCCAGTCTTGGGATAAGTGCTTCCAGATAATCACTCGCATGATTCCCCATTTTTTTCACCTCTTGGCATGCTACAAGATATATTTTTGAGAAATTTTGCTGTGGACAGACAGAGAAAAGGCTTTCTCTTAAGTTATTAAAGCAAAGGAAGGGTTAAATAATTTATTTCTCACGGAATTGTAATCGTGTTAAACACACGTCACCATGCATACCAGAACACACAAGAAGTTTATTTCTAAAGATGTAACATGCACTTAGAGGATAAACAAAACAGATCACTTATTTAAACATTGCAGGCGTGAAGCATTCTCTCTTGGGTCAATAGACACAATGCAGGTTGGAGTTTTCTAGCATTTTCAGACAAGATTGTGTCAAGTTCATGTCACAGTTTATAATTCTGCAGGGCGGCACGATGGTTTAGTGGTTAGCACTGCTGCCTCACAATTCCAGGGACCCAGATTCAATTTTGGCCTCAGGTGACTATGTGTGTGGAGTTCACACATACTCCCAGTGTCTGCTTGGGTTTCCTCCAAGTGGTCTGGTTTCCTCCCACAGTCCAAAGATGTGCAGGCTAAGTGGATTGGACATGGAGAAAAGAATTGTCCCTTAGTTTCCCCATATATGGCAGCTAAACAGATTAGCCATGTGTGGGGTTACAGGGATAAGAACAAAGAACAAAGAACAGTACAGCACACGAAACAGGCCCTTCGACCCTCCAAGCCTGTGCCGCGCAGTCGTCCAACTAGACCATTCATTTGTATCCCTCCATTCCCAGGTTGCTCATGTGGCTATCCAGGTAATTCTTAAACGAGGCCAGCATGCCTGCCTCCACCACCCTACTTGGCAGTGCATTCCAGGCCCCCACCACCCTCTGCGTAAAAAACATCCCTCTGATATCGGAGTTATACCTCGCCCTTCTCACCTTGAGCCTGTGACCCCTCGTGATCATCACCTCCGACCTGGGAAAAAGCTTCCCACTATTCACCCTATCTATACCCTTCATAATTTTGTACACCTCTATTAGGTCTCCCCTCATTCTCCATCTTTCCAGGGAGAACAATCCCAGTCTACCCAATCTCTCCTCACAGCTAAGATCCTCCATACCAGGCAACATCCTGGTAAACCTTCTCTGCACTCTCTCTAAAGCCTCCATGTCCTTCTGGGGATGGAATGGGAGAGTGGCCTGGGTAAGATCGCCTGTCAGAGAATCAGTGTAGAATTGATGAGCCAAGTGGCCTACCCCTGCAATGAAGCAATTTTATGAGGTATGATGAACGTCCCTACTTCACGGTCTGCATTGGCTTCCTTTTCGAATCTTGTGCTGGACTAGACATGGTTTACCGCCTGGTCTCCCAGATTGACCCTAATAGAATAATGAGACGTTGGCTACCTCCAGCCAGTTTCAGCCATGTGACAATGCAAATGACTCGATAAACCAATGACAGATAATGGGGAATGAACTCTGGCCATTCACAACTTCTGCTGATAAAAGATTCCTTCACAACCCCACTCTGCTAGATTTCAGGTTTGCAGGAGCCAAGTCTGGGGTGACCACTATATCTGAGTCTCTCCAAGTGATCTTGGTGTATCCTGATTCTCGTCAATGGACAATCATCCACAAGCACATTTATGTTTTAATGTCTTCAGAGAGGCATGTTCAGACATGACGTAAAGCTTGTCTCAATAGAAACCACAAAATATGTCAACTTGTTTGCCTGGAGTACATTTCATTCAGCTAAATTGTCCCTTACATGCTGTTCTTTGAAATCAAGGTAAAATGTTGATCTTTCTGATAGGTTTTACGGGCGTAGGACACAGATTATCTACACAGATTATCGATATCTGGTTTTCCTCTCCTCACAACATAATTTAAAAAGAAGTAGGGGAAGTTAAATCAGTTATTGAAAATTCTTGTTCACTTACATTATGCACATTATATCTCCATATTTCACAAGAATTAACAACAGAATAACAGACCTGTCACCTGAGGAGAGACTAAGTCAACTGGGATTATAATCGCTGGAGTTTAGAAGAGTGAGACGGGATCTCATAGAAACTCAGAAAATTGTAACAAGGTTAGAAAGGATAGATTCAAAAAGAATGTTGCTATCCATCTGAAGCTGTAGCATATGGGGGCTGGTGGACACAAATAGTATGTCAGCCTCTGACTGCATGTGTCTCCTAGTGGCAGCGTCACCTTGGCTGAGGTGGGGGTAGGATAGATGGCAGTAGGGTGATGGGGAGGAAGCAGCTACTCTGGGTCCCCACAAAATCACTCTGCCGTCTACACTCAACTCCTCTTTTTAGGATTTGGTAGGTCTGGAACTGTTCCGATCTGTCTTTATTCCAACTGCGAAGGGCCTTTTTTTTACCTTCACTGGCACTAGATGTCTCTGGATCCATGTCTGGAGTTGCTGGGCAGAAATCAGTAGGGTATCCAAAAAGTTCTGGGTGTTTATGATCTCTTGCGGCACTGCCAGTGGTGAATTGCTCTGCAGTAAGGCCAGGTATCTGTGTTTGATAGCTGAGTACCCAGTCTGCGCTGGAATGAGTATTCATAGGCTGCTAACAACAACACCCAACGTTGAACCCTGGCTGAGGCATTGGGAGAAATGACTACCTCCTTGACCAAGCCCAATAACAGTTTGTGATCCATAAAGGATATGAAGTGCCACCCACATACATACTGGTGAAATCTTTTCACTTCCTATACACCATCACCAAACCATCCTTTTCAATCTGGGAGTAACATCTCTCTGCATCTGCCAAGGTCCTGGAATCTGTTCCGTTTCACCTCCCATCTTCCAAAGGAAAGGTTGCTTAATGCCAGCGTACAGGAGCAGAAAGGTTACCTGTAACACAGTGGTTAGCACTGAGGCTTCACAGCGCCAGGGACCTGGGTTCGATTCCTGGCTTGGGTCACTATCTGTGTGGGGTTTGCACATTCTCCTCATGTCTGCATGGGTTCCCTCCGGGTGCTCCACATTCTGAGTGACGTGCTGGTTAGGTGCATTAACCTGAACAGGCGCTGGATTGTGGTGACTTGGGGAATTTCACGGTAACTTCATTACAGTGTTAATGTTAGCCTTACTTGTGACAAACTTTTAATAAAACACAAAGGAGTGCTATGAAAAGGCCAAAAGCATCATGGAATTCATGACTGGGCAAATTTCTTTTGATGTGGGTTAATTTAATCGGGTCCAGGTCATGCAAGAGAAATCTCCAAAAACCTCAGGAATATTTTGGTTGCAGGATTTAGTACCTGATGAATTGACTGCTCATGTGTGCAGCGTGTATTTTTGTAGAATGCTCGAGTGCCTTCCCTGATTCACCCAAAGGGAAACACTCCTTTTTTATACTGATAGGTTCCTATAGCAACTGCCATAACTGAAGAAGCTGCCCAGGAAAGTTTTAAAACCACCTTACCGTAAAGAAACGATGAGCAGAAAAATCCAATGAACTGCTTTAATCTTCTCGTTTTAATTTTCCATTTCGAGTGGCACTGAATCACGGAACATTATTAATTAATTTGAAACTATCCAGAGAAGTATGACAAGTGATAATTACTCTTAGCTTTGGAGCACTGCCACTTAGTTATCTCCAGGAAGTAATTTATGTGAAAAATACTGAGTGACATATCAACAAGATTTTATGCGGTTTCATCAAGCAAGGGGTCGAACGAATGCATCGTTGCGAGTTAAACCACAGATGACTACGTAAAATATATATTTATATTTCTATGCAGAATAAACAAAAAGACTATCATGCTCCAGAGCCTGCCCTTTTCGATTAATTTCAGTGCCACATACTTACTTTCTTTTTATTTGCTTCTTTCAATCTGATTCCCTCTTGCATCAACTTACGCTTTTCTTCTCAATGGCTTTACAGTTTAACTTGGTATGCAGATCCAGTGAAATCCAACTGCCTCATTTGGTATGTCCACTATGATTCTCACCAACTTTTACAGGTGCACCATAGACAACATTCTTTCTGGTTATATCACAGCTTGGTATGGCCACTGCTCTGACCAAGACCACAAAAATACTACAAAGGGCCATGAACGAAGCCCAGTCCATCATTCAAACCAACCTCCCACCCATTGACACTGTCTATACTTCCTGCTGTCTCATAAGAGCCGCCAGCATAATTAAGGACCCCATGCACCCCGGGCAGATGGTCTTCCATCAGGAAAAAGATTCAAACTTCTGAGGACACATACTGACCAACTCAAGAACAACTTCTCCCTGCCACCATCAGACTTTTGAGTGGATCTACCTTGCATTAAGTTGATCTTTTTCTACACCCTAGCTATGATTATAACACTACATTCTGCACTCTCTCCTTTCCTTCTCTATGTACGGTATGTTTTGTCTGTATAGCTTGCAAGAAACAATACCCTTCATTGTATACTAATACATGCGACAATAATAAATCAAATCAAAATGTTTAACTCCTCTTCTACCCAGAACCCCCTCGCTGCCACGCACCCACCTCCCCCCATCAAAAATATTGTAATTGTATATCACATTGGAAAAAAAAACTTGTTAAGACATAAAGTTGCTTTTATTCTTTAATGGGATGTGAGTGTTGGTGACTAAGCTAGTATGCATCGCCCATCCCTAAGTGCCCTTGAGAAGGTGATGTTGACCAATCTTTTTGAACAACTGCCATCTATTGAGGTGTATCCACATCCACAGTGCTGTTAGGGAGAGAGTTCCAGGACTTTGACCAATGGACAACGAAGGAGCAATTATATAGTTCCAAGTCAGGATGGTGTGTGACTTGGAGGGGAACTTGCAGGTGGTGCATCAGCTAACTTCCTCCTTTGCGGTGGTAGAGGTTGCAGGCTTGAAAGACCCTGTAGAAGGAGCTTTGGTGAGTTGCTGCAGTGCATCTTGTAGATGGTACATACTTCTGTGATGGGGGAGTGAATGTTGAAGGTGGTGGATGGGATACCGAGGACTCTTTTGTACTGGAGGATGTGAGTGTTATTGGACCTGGACTCAGCCAGGCAAGTGGGGAGTATTCCGTCACATTCCTGGTGGGGCTATGGTGGGGGAGGGGCGAGTGATTATATAACATTTCTAAGTGAAGGAGTTGGAATAAACTTGCTCATCAATATTTTTCCTGCAATCTGCCTCGATTGTCACAATCTTAAAATTTCCAAGTCTCCCCTCCCAACATAAGACAAACTCCTGATGAGTCAAATCCCAGAGGAGCCATCTTCAAATTCAGGTTAAGCAGAGCTCTTCAATAGCCAAGGAGGCCTAATTTTCCATGTGAATGCATTTTCATGTAACCTGAAATGACCAAACGCAATATACACTGTACCATTTTTTAAAAAATGTGATATGACTCATTTTACCATTTATTGCTTTCTGTTTTTTAGACACTCCTTAAAATCCACTCTTTGACCAAGCTTTTAATCATCTGACCTAACATTTCCCCTTGCGGCTTAATATTAAATATTCACTGTATAATGTTCTCAAATCCAACTGCCTCACGCTTAACTCATTTTCTCCCCTGAACATCCTCGCTGTCACACACTCGCCCCACCCCACCAAGAATATTTAAATTGTTTATCACGTTGGAAAAAGAACTGATTGTGAATACATAAAGTTGTTTTTATTCTTCCATGGGATGTGAGTATTAGGTGGCATTGTGGCACAGTATTTAGCACTGCTGCCTCACAGCGCCAGGGACCCGGGTTCAATTCTTGGCTTGGGTCACTGCCTCAGTGCACTTTCTCCCCTTGTCTGTGTGGATTTCCTCCTGAGGCTCCGGTTTTCTCCCACAGTCCAAAAATTGCATGTCCTCAACCTCTGTAAAGCACATTTCATTCTGTCACAGAAGCTAAATAAAGCCATGATGTGGAGATGCCGGCATTGGATTGGGGTAGGCACAGTAAGAAGTCTCACAACACCAGGTTAAAGTCCAACAGGTTCATTTGGAATCACAGAATGTTCCTTCTTGATCAGGTGAATCAGTGCCACTCACCTGATGAAGGAGCAGTGTTCTGAAAGCTTGAGATTCCAAAGAAGCCTGTTGGACTTTAACTTGATGTTGTGAGACTTCTTACTAAGCTAAATAACACACCTTGCTATTAACAGATGGTTTTATAGATGTATTAATAACCATCTCATGGCTTCCTACCACCCAAACCAATTCTTTTACATTGCTAGTGGCCCAATTACCTTCCTAAAGGTTCAAATTCTTTTGAATATGGTTGCACTTTTCCCCATTGTTTACAATTCATGATTACTTGGGGATCATCCATGAAGGTCCATATTTTGCTTCCAAAGTCTTTACTGATGTGATTATTATCCTTCCAAAGTCCCAAAGTGGACTCTGCTGGTGCCTTTCAGTGCTCACAATAACAAAATAAAATTTAACATGGAATTGAGTAAATTAAATTCATACGTTTAGTCAAACAAATAGGCAATACGTTAATTGCATCTTACTGGCATGATCATTAGCTTATCATTGTACATTTTCACACACCAAAAATGATTAATTAGCAATCTAGGCTAAACTCGAACCCCCAACAATTACTTCCCACCCGCTGACCCCTCACATACTGTATATAAAAACAACAAAATGCATTTATGCAGCACCTTTCATGTAGTAAAGCATCCAAATATCTCATTTGACCAGTTTCCTGGATCATCGTATTACCGTAATTGTAAAAATATATACTTGTATCAATAATCTAGAAATTGAAGAACTTGGATCCCAGTTTTCTTTTCTCCCTCTTGTTCCCCTAACTCTCAATTTTTCTCAATTTCCACCCTAAATCCTTACCTATTTCCATGTAATAGCGAAAGCTCCACAGTCAAGGGAATAATATCATGTAAAAAACCCAAGGTCTTTTTGTATTGCTACTATTACAAACATCCAGTTTGTGACCAAATAGGTTCATTATTTTTCTCTTTCCATCCTCCCACCCACACTGGCTCCACTCCACCACTGGCGGCGTAACCATCATCCCTACATTCTTTGAAAACCTCTCCTACAATCTCACCATTTCTTTTCAATAAATCAACGGAGAAAATGCTGGAAAATCTCAGCAGATCTGGCAGCATCTGTCAGGAGAGAAAAGAGTTGACGTTTCGAGTCCAGCTGACCCTTTGTCAAAGTTAAAAGGCATAGAAAGTGGGAGATATTTATGTCTGTCCTTAGCCTGCTGCAATGTTCCAGCGAAGCTCAACACAAACTGGAGGAACAGCACCTCATCTCCTGGCTAGGCACGTTACAACCTTCCAGTCTCAACATTAAATTCAATAAATCCAGATGATTAGCTTGACCCCACCTCGACCCTTTGTTTTCTTTTATTTAATTTTTAAATGTTCTCAATTTTTTATTTCTTCATTGTCTTTCTTTATTTCCCCCAACTCTTTCTCTCTATTTTATTCCCACTTTCCTTACCTTTTCTCCACCTTTGCTTCCCCTTTCCCCTTTTTTCTCAATGTTGTCTCTCTCCCACCCATTCCCCCGCTCCCCTCACCCCACCCACCCTCCCACCCCCACATCATCATCCGTCACAGCTTACCCACCGATTTCAACTTCTCTGCCGTTTGGCCATCCAAACCTTCTCTCCTCTCTAAGGGCTGCCATCAGCAGCCTTTCCCCTTGTTTCTGCGGCCATGCTAAATTGACCCTTAGTGTCCCAGGATATGTAGGTTAGAGGGATCAGTGGGGTAAATGTGTGGGGTTGTGGAGATAGGGCTTGGGGTGGGATTGTTGTCGGTGCAGACTCGATGAGACGAATGGCCTCCTTCTGCACGATAGGGTTTTGGTGATAACCATGCAAAATAGGAGAGCTTTTGAACAAATCTAGCAACTTAAGTCTCGGCAACAATGAGGCTCTGTGGATGGTCTGCAACAGCGAAACTGTATATAACCAGAATCATCATTTCTCAGCCTTTTAGCTAAGATCAAGCATCAGACCAAGCCCAAGATGGGGTGCAATACCTCATCTTGTCAACTTGGATCTTGTCGTCTCTTTTGAGGGGACCTGGAATTGAATTTCGTTGGAATTTGGATTTGGGTTTTCAGAGCAAGCAAGGAATGGATTTGGGTTTGCCCGTTCCATTCTGAGCATTGGCTTTGTAACTTTAAGGATGGAGTCAAAAAAATTAATTTTAAAAAAATGTATAATTATAATCTATAACCTCATCTCCCACTTGATCACTACCATCAAAGCAGAGGATCAACCCTGATTCAACAAGAAGTATAGGAGGGCATGTCAGGAGCAGCATCAGGCACACCTAAAAATAAGGTGTCAACACAGCTACAACACGGAATTACTTCCATGCGAAACTGTTTACAATTTTTATACTATACGCTGTAAACTGACTGTATTAAAAAATAGACAACTAACCTGAAAAATATTAAAGAATTGTAATGACTCTAAAATTTCCATCATTATTCTCTGACAGTTACAACTGTTGCAACATTATATTTAATAACAAAATACTAGCCAGCAGTCAAGCATCACAACAGTATTTTAATTTATTTGAAAGGTAACGCAAAAGGTTAA
The DNA here is from genome assembly GCF_965287045.1 of Carcharhinus amblyrhynchos. NCBI lineage: Eukaryota > Metazoa > Chordata > Chondrichthyes > Carcharhiniformes > Carcharhinidae > Carcharhinus > Carcharhinus amblyrhynchos. Next base: position 83,326,335 of record NC_137334.1, on the reverse strand, counting down.
CGTTCAGAATGTACTTGATATAAAAATATTTAATTTTGCCACTACATGTTTAAACAGATTCTGCAAACACACTGTCAGGAAAGAAGCAAATTAATTTTCAGTCATACACAGGATGCTATCTGGATATAGGCATTAAGTGTGTTTCACTGTACTTGAGAAATTGGCCTATGGCATTTATGGCTTATTAAAAGAGAGATTATTGCAAAGGAACACACAGATTTTGTTCCTTACTGTAACATAAAGTAAAGGGGAACATTAATTACACACACAATAAACTTCATTAACTTGGAAATGCTACCCAACAGTTTGTCATTCAACTATATACATATTATGTATTCATGTATCTATTAAGAAACAATCAAATAGGAAATAGTACCAATAAAGAATCTTCTCCAGTAGCAAAGTGCTGAGAATACATTTTCCTTAATGCCACACAATAACTGCTTCACTTTTTTACTCCTATTGTCAATTCGCCTGAAAGAACCTCATTTGCATTGCTTAATTGAATGTGCGGAGCACTTAGGACTATTATTTTGACATTAAGCATAAGGTGCAATACAATATCAATCCAAATAATTGATTATGCAATTAAAATATTTCAGACCTTAGTTACATTTTTTCTAAAATATTTGTGACTGCCCTAGCAGTCACAAATATTAAATCTGTAGATTCAGATGCAAATAATTGTGGAAAAAGCCGCAAAGTCGATAAAGCATTACTAATCGAATTTCCACTTCACGTCACAATTTTAAATAAAAAGCAAAACAAAAAAACTACAATTTAATATCTTGGGTTGCAGTTGGTATCCTTTTTCTGAATTTGGTTTACAAAAGCCTTAACAAAAGTAAAGTAAAGTTTATTTATTCGCCACAAGTAGGCTTACATTCACACAGCAAAGAAGTTACTGGGAAGATCCTCTGTTCAGGCAAATGGAATTTAATGTTGGCAAGTGTGAAGTTGTCCACTTTGGTAGGAATAATGGTAGGAAGGACTATTACTTACATGGCGAAAAACTGCAGCATGCTACGGTGAAGAGGGACCTCGGGGTCCTTGTGCATGAGTCGCAAAAACCCAGACTGGAGGTGCAGCAGGTGGTCAGGAAGGCGAATGGGATGCTGGCCTTCATAGCGAGGGGGATTGAATAGGGAGGTCTTGCTGCAACTGTACAGGGCACTGGTGAGGCCGCAGCTGGAGTACTGTGTGCAGTTTTGGTCGCCGCACTTACTCAAGGATATTTTGGCCTTGGAGGGAGTGCAGAGGAGGTTCACTAGGCTGTTACCGGAGTTGAGGGGGTTGAGCTAAGAGGAGAGGCTGAATAAACTAGGCTTGTACTCGTTAGAGTTTAGAAGAATGAGGGGAGATCTCATTGAGACATATAAGATGATGAATGGGATGGATAGGATAGAGGTGGAGAGGCTCTTCCCGCTTAGAAAGGACAGTAGGACTAGGGGGCACAGCCTCAAGATAAGGCGGGGGGGGGGGCGGCGGTTTAGTACAGAGTTGAGGAGGAACTTCTTCACTCAAAGGGTGGTGAATCTCTGGAATTCTCTGCCCGTTGAAGTGGTGGAGGCTGCCTCACTAAATATATTTAAGATGCGGGTTGATAGGTTTTTGATAGGCAAGGGGATTAGGGGTTATGGGGAGAAGGCGGGTAAGTGGAACTGAGCCACGTCAGATCAGCCATGATCTTATTGAATGGCAGGGCAGGCTCAAAGGGCTAGATGGCCCTCTCCTGCTCCTATTTCTTATGTTCTTGTGTTCACTGAGGGAGAATTTAGCAAGGCCAATTCACCTAACCTGCACATCATTTGGTCTGTGGGAGGAAAGCGGCGCATCCAGAGGAAACCCACAGGACACGGAGAGAATGTGCAAACTCCACACAGACAGTGACCCAAGCCGGGAATCGAACCCGGGCCCTTGGCATTGCGAGACAGTAGTACCACCGTGCTGCCGGATGAACAGGCTCTGGATGTGGTGGATCGGTGAATTTCACAGTAACTTCATAGCAGTGTTAATGTAAGCCTATTTGTGACATTAATAAATAAACATTCAAAGATTTATTTAAAAATTAAACGGCATCAAATCCCAATGGGTGCCAGCTGCACAATCATCCCACATTTTTCCTGGAACAGAAGACTGACCTTCAAGGCACTGGTGCCAGCCACACAATACCTAAGGGCTCCCTGTCTGCAATATTTGCCTATTTTCATTGACAGGCGACACTCCCATTTCACACCCTTGCTATTTTATCTGCTTCGTTCGTACTTAAGTCAACAGTTTGGGTTCTCACTTTCCTTTTCAGTTGTCCCATCATTGATGGCTACCCTGTCAACTACCTGGCCACTATGCTCTGGAATTCCTCCACTTAAATATCCCCAGCAACACCTTGGAAACACGAGCCTACCAGATTGTCATTTAACGGTATATATATATTACATATTCATGCGTCTATTAAGAAATAATCAAACAGGAAACAGTATCAAGAAAGATTCTTCTCCAGTAGCAAAGTGCTGAGAATATATTTTCAATTTTGCCACACAGTAACTGCCTCACTTTTTTACCCATATTGTCAGTTCTCCTGAGAGAACTTTTCCTTTCTCCTTTTAAGAAACTTCTTAAAAACCTATCTCTTTGACCAAGCTATGGGAATCACTTTACTGAATATCTCCTTATATGGCACTGCATTAAAGGCTGTTTGATGATGATCCTTTGGGTGTTTCACTCATCTAAAGAAGACAGACAGGTTCTGGGTGGAATTTTCCAGCCGCGCTCGCCCTGAAACTGGAAAATCCTGCTCGAGTTCAATGGACCTTTCCACGGTCTGCCCTCACCCACTTCAATTCCCGTGGTCAGTGGAACAGGAAAAATCAGCCCTAGAAGTTTTTTTGTCGTAACCAGCCTCCTAGTGATTCCTTCCTGACTATTTCAGGAAGCAGGCTGGGAGTTTTCCCCAAGTGGGTAACATCTTTGGGTTTGCAAGTCCTGCTGCAACGCAAGTACAGTTACCACGGCAAACCAGCATGGAGCAAATTCCAGGCCATATGTTTGTCGGACTTTCAACTGTGTATTCAAAACTGCAGCCTAGGACTGTGAGGCAAAATAACTAAATTGAGGAAAATCTGTGTAGGTTCAGGATTATTTGATATATTTGCCAGAATTTTACCACCTTACCTGCCCGAGGCTCGTAAGATCCCACTCAAGGCCAACTGGCAATCGGGGCGAGTACGCCAGTAAAATTCCAGCAATTTTGTCAGGTCCACCTCACCTGGGTTACATTTTCATCGAATTCATAGAATCCCTACAGTACAGAAAGAGGCCATTTGGCCCATCAAGTCTGCATTGACCACAATCCCACCCAGGCCCTACCCCCATATCCCTACATATTTACCCACTAATGCCTCTCACCTACACATCTCAGAACACTGAGGGCAATTTTTAGCATGGCCAATCAACCTAACCCACACATCTTTGGGCTGTGGGAGGAAACTGGAGCACCTGGAGAAAACCCGCACAGACACGAGGAGAATGTGCAAACTCCACACAGACAGTGACCCAAGCTGGGAATCGAACCCAGGTCTCTGGAGCTGTGAAGCAGCAGTGCTAAGCACTGTGCCACCATGCCATTATCTATTCTTCAGATTTCTTCTATACTCTGGCACCACATTCAGCCTGAGAAGGTCTAAAAGCACAACTTCAATTGATACAAAGGGACGAATTTTCCCATTCCACCCACCATGGGAATCATAGTGGGTGAGGGATGGACCATGTAAAAGTCCATTGACCGTGGGCAGGAGCTTCCAGTTTTGGGACAAGTGCGACTGGAAAATCCCGTTCACTGGTATCTTTGATGATGATTTGACAATATGAAAGATGGCTTTTAAGGTTAAATCAGTTGAGGCACAGGCATCTGGATATCCGCTTGTAAACATTAGAAAGCCAGCTGGGCATTCCTACGATATAAAAGAATTCCAGCTTGTCTAATTGTTAAATCGCAACTGGGTAAAATCGTAACACAAGCTTAGAAAAACTGCGCATTTATATTTCAGTCATTGATTTCAGCTTTTCTATAGCACAGAACAAGCTCATTCAGCCCAAACTGGCAGCACTTTGGAAGAACTTCCTAATAAGTCCCGCCATCCTGCTCTTCCGCATAATCTCTACAAATTGTTTCTTTTCAAGTTCAAATATATATCCATTTCCACTACTTAAGGTCCATTCTCATTTCCCTCCTGAAATACAAGAAAATGGATCTCCTGAACAGTGATTCTAGACACTGGGTTGTGGCCTGTTCATTAGGCAGGAAGTCAATTTTCCAGTGAATCTATGTTAACATTGCATATGTAAACATGTAAAAACTTTTTGCAGTGGTCGCAGAGGAACTACATAGTCAGGAAATGGTCGTTGTTTCAGATAATGTGCCTCTCAGCAGAGTGTCTTTCATGCCGAAATACATGCAGTAGACTACACCCTACACTTCATAAGATATAGGAGTAGAATTAGGCTATTTGACCCATCAATTCTGCTTCACCATTCAATCATGGCTGACAAGTTTCTCAGCCCCATTCTCCTGCCTCTCCCTGTAACCTTTGATCCCTTTACTAATCAAGAACCTATCTATCTCCGTCTTAAATACGCTCAATGGCCTGGCCTCCACAGCCTTTTGTGGCAATGAATTCCACAGATTCACTACACTTTGGCTGCCCCAGAATCACCCCTCCACAGCGAATCGCCTTCCTCTCCAACCATTAAACTGGAAATTGAATGATCTGATGATAGCTTGTGCGCTAATTGCATCCCATGATTTGAGGATGAAACTACATAAAATATCTAGAGCGGCAGCACTCTTAATTCCACTCTTTGTGAAGGTTTATTTTGTCTATCAACCGTCTACCATTCCATGCCGACATTATAATTAAGAAAGCCTACTAAGCCTTTACTTTCTCAGAAGACTAGGGGAATTTGGCAGCTATGACTCTCACCAATTTGTACAGATACACCATAGAAAGCATTCTTTCTGATTGTGTCACAGCTTGGTGTGGCTCTTGCTCTGCCCAAGACCACAAGAAACTACAAAAGGTCGCGAATGTAGCCCAATCCATCACGCAAGCTAACCTCCCATCCATTGATTATATCTAGACTTCCCACTGCCTCAGCAAAGCAGCCAGCAAAATTAAGGACGTCACGCACCCCAGACATTCTCTCTTCCACCTTCTTCCATCGTGAAAAGGATACAAACGTCTGAGGCCACATACCAACTGACTCAAGAACAGCTTCTTCCCTGCTGCCATCAGACTTTTGAATGGACCTACCTCACATTAAGTTGATCTTTCTCCCCACCCTAGCTATGACTGCAACATTATATTCTGCACTCTCTCATTTCCTTCTCTATGAACGATATGCTTTGTTTGTGTAGCTCGCAAGAAACAATACTTTTCAATGTATACTAATACAAGAGACAGTAATAAATTAAATCAAATCAAATAATAAATCAAATCAAATCAAATCATTCAGCATGGACATAATTCTTGAATAGCTTGTTCAGGCACAGATACAAAGATTGACCTTTGTTTAACCTCAATATTAGTGTTATTTTTTACAGACCATTTCCTGATGGTCTGTATGGACTCGAAAACATGTTTCACGCTCATAAACTGCAATCTTTCGATAAGCCTTTAGAATGCCTTATACACAGATCCAAATCTTTGCTCTGTTCTCACCTATCCAATTAACTTTCTGGACATGCATAAAATCTCTTGATGGGAATTTGACTTTCAGCATGCCTTTGTGTTTAAAAATCACAATAAGGTTTAACTTTGCTCCATTAGGAACGTAGGCCAGTACCACCAAGAACCTTGTCTTCTCATGGCCTGTGGTTTTTCACTTGGAGCTGTTTTTGAGTCTTATGACTCCACAGTTGGTTTATTGGGCATATTGAAATTCACTGGTGTTTCACCCATGTTAGCAATATGACAGAATGGGTACTTGAGGTTTTTGCTACTGTCTGATGGAGGTTTGCTGGAAACTAATAATTTTGGCATCAAGGTCTTTTGGTAGCACTTGGGAAGTCTTGGTCTTCATTATTCATTTTTGTTCCGTGAAATAGCCACTCCAGCTAGCTGTTACTCTGAAACATTTGTTGGAGTCGGGGTTTGATCTGTCCCACTGCAATGTATTTATGCACGTCATATTGACAATGAAACCTCTCGGACGATCCTTTGGGGCCCATTCGGGTACGTATTTCTCAAGATTAGTCCAATGACTGGTCCCTTTCTTATGGTACATTTGGTCTTGGGCACCATCTTCAGGTGGATTCCTTCTTCGTCCATTCTCGTATCAGTTTTATGCTGACACTAAATTCTCTCACTGCAGCACAGTTATTTGACTGTGTCAGCAAAGGTTATGACTTTTAACTTGAAGCCAGTTTCGTACTTCATGCGTTCTGATGGAAGACTAATTTCTTTTCATCATTCGCCACTCTTTGGATATGTCTTAAACCTCCTGAACATTTTTGCATCACAGCCCATAGGTGTCCTTGATCACTTGTGCCCAGTTAAGTAAAACATATATTCGTGGGTTAAAAAAAGTTGAGCCTGGCTACTAATGCTAGTGTGCAGTTGCTGAATAAGGGGTCAGCTTTTATATCAAAAACTAGAGTGTTGGGGCTGGAAAAATGGGGTCATTGTATACACTGGGTTGACTTATATGCCACGGTCTATGGGATATGGAAAACTTATGAGTGCAATACTTTTTAATTACACTGAAACGTGTTAATTGCACTAATTTGAAAAAAGTGAATTAAATCGAACTGTTAATCACAGAAAACTAGTTGAAACCAGTGAAGGCTGACTGAAACTAGACAGTTATTCAAGTGGGACATGAAGAAGTTCTTTTGCAGCTAAGCCAACGCGAGAGAAATTTGGGAATACACTAACCAACTAACAGATAGTCATGCACCCAATTAAGCAATCCAGATCCTGCAGAGGACTGTGTATGATCTCTTTCACAAACTGTCTTCTATTTGCAAGCCCCTGAAAGGGGTTCCACATGGAGATTGCTCCAGAAAGGAGATACGTATCATCAGGAAGAGCCCAAGAGAGCAAAGCAGCAAGATTTTGGTCAAAAATCACTTTTAAGTTACTTACAATCATTTCAGGTTCCTCACCTAAGGGATAATAGAAAATAGAAGCAGGAGCAGGCCGTTTGGCCCTTCAAGCCTGCTCCACCATTCATTTTAATCATTGCTGATCATCAAATTCAATACACTAATCCCGCCTTCCCCCCAGTTATAACGATATGATTTAGTTGAAGCTGTTTTCTTTAAAGTTCCTCAAAGGTATTGGAATTAATCTGAGATTGTGTTGGTCATGATCCTTCATCTCCAAACTTAAGACATAGATCAAATCATCTACAGCCCGATGGTGCCTCCCTTGCCTTTGAGCTGTGTGAGCAGCAAGCAAGCGAGGCATTTCAGGCTATTGTTGTTCCGTCTGTGCATCTTTGCACTGTAGATGGGATAGGGCTGCTCCCAATCTACAGAGCAGATTGTTAAAATGTCTTGTTTTAAAAGACTGAGCTTGAAGACTGACCTCCTTCTTGTTCAGGTGTGTTAGGTTTATCTTTAAGAAAATCCTCTTTCCATTCTCCACACCCCAGCCAGACACTCAACTTGCTTTCAGGCAGTAGTTTGCTGGTTTAGTAGCTGCAGGAAAAAAACACTAGGAAAGTTGCTGCTTTACTCGTGACCTTGATCTTTCTGATCAGGCAAATTCCTTCATGTGTCAACATAGGAGATGTACATTGATTCGGTTGGCTAAACACGCAGGGGTTAGGAAATGCAATTTCCATCCCCCTCTAATATTGGGAAACCTGATGTTCATGTGAATACACTGGAAAGGCATACACAATTGGCATTAGATGAGGAATGCAGAGGAAAATTGATTTCCTCCAAAATAGGAATGAAACTAATACCCACAGCCACCTTAAAATTCAGCCAATGACTTGGATTCCAATCATGGCAAGTGGGGAATTGAATTAAATAGAAATCTATTGTCAGTAATTGTAATCATGAACCTCCTGGCTTGTTGTAAAAACTTATCTGGTTCACTAGTGTCCATTAGGAAGAAAATTTATTGTGCTTGCCGAGATTGGCCCAAACATAACTCCAGCTCCACAGGAATGTGTTTGACTTTTGGCTGGTATCTGTAGAAGTTTATAAGCCACTCAATTCGTGGCGCAGTGGTTAGCACTGCTACCTGACAGCACCAGGGGCCAAATTCAATTCCTGGCTCGGGCCACTGTTTGTGCGGAGTCTGCACATTTTTGCTGTGTCTAAGTGGGTTTCCTCTGGATGCTCTAGTTTCCTCTCACAGTCTGAAAGATGTGTTGTTAGGTGCATTGGTCATGCTAAATTCTCCCTCCGTGTACTCGAACAGACGCTGGAGTGTGACAACTCAGGGATTTTCACAGTAACTTCATTGCAGTGTTCATGTAAACCTACTTGTGACGCCAATAAATAAACTTTTAAAAAAAGAAGCCAACTCTCCATGACCTTCACAAGGGCGATTTAGCTCAGGTCAAGCATCAGATCAAGCCCAAGATCAGGTGTGTTTCCCTTTCTTGTCAGCTTGGATCTTGTTTATTTCTCTTGCGGCCCTATTCCCATAATTCCACATATTGGATTCAATTTGATTTGGTTTTTGGAGCAAGCAAGGAGTTGAATTAATGGCTTGGCAAGTCCACTGTGCACATTAGCTTTGTAGCTTTGAGAATGGGGCAGCACAGTGGTTAACACTGCTGCCTCACAATGCCAGGGACCTAGGTTCGATTCCGCCCTCCGGCCACTGTTTGTGTGGAGTTTGCACATTCTCCCCATGTCTGTGTGGGTTTCCTCTGGGTGCTTCAGTTCCCTCCCACAGTCCAAACATGTGCAGGTTAGGTGATTGGCCATGCTAAATTGACCCTTAGTGTCAAAGGGAGCATCAGGCTAAATATATAGGATTACGGGAATAGGGCCTGGGTGGGACTGTGGTCGGTGCAGACTTGATGGGCTGAATGGCCTCCTTCTGCGATGTAGGGATTCTAAATATAAATTCTAATGGAATAAAACATATTTAAAAATAAGGAATGGGCAACAAATGCTGCCAGCTGTACCCATGTCCTGTGAATGGATAAAGAAAAGTGTAGCACGAGCAGATATTCTAGGGCAGCGCATCAAATCAAAAGTGCTTCTCGCATTTCAAAACTGAGCACTCCTTCACAAGGAGTGAACTCAACAAACAAATTTGATGCTTTTTTTCTTGCGTGATCCATTTCCTAATGCTTTTTGTTTAAAGAGGAGTTAGATTCTCTGCAAGAGTCATGCCCAATTGAATTATTTTAATATTTTTAATTTTAAATATGCCTGATTTTTATTTCAAGTTTCTTTTCGGGCAACTGAACATAGCTAAACAAAACAAGGCCAAGGTTCAGCTAGTTTGCCTGCTATTCTGGTCTTCACATGATGCATTGATAATGGAGCAAGTCAATTGGACTAATCATGGTAATCAATGTACCAATTAGTCTCCAACAGGTCCAAACATGAGAAAAATGCCAGTTGTGGAGAGCTTTGTGAACTGGCCAAGCCCTTAAGCCATCCAGTTCTAATCTAAAGCAATCTTTTCCCTCCGCACTTATCACATCACATTACAAATTACTCATCCACTGTATCCCAAAATGTTATTTTCAGAAAGAAATTCGTAGAATCATAGAATCCTTACAATGCAGAAAGGAGGCCATTTGGCCCATTGAGCCTGCACTGACAGCAATCTCACCCAAGTCCTATCCCCCTAACTCCACATATTTACCCTCCTAACCACCCTGACACTCAGGGGCAATTTATCATGGTCAGTTAACCTAACCCACACATCTTCGAACTGAAAGGAACTGGCACACTGGAGGAAACCCACGCAGACATGGGCAGACTCCGCAGAGTGTCCCAAGCACAGGAATCGAATCTTGGTTCCTGGCACTTTAAGACAACAATGCTGACCATTGTTCCACTGTTCCCCCAAACTGACTACTTCCACCATCTCCCCCGAGAGCCTGCCTCAGAGAGCTCGCGATTTTATATGCCTTCATCTTGTAGCCTGTTGTGTCTTGCAGACCTTGCCATATCAGCGGGGGCCAGTGCGGCTAGTCTGGGACTCTAACTGGTCCAGTACTGTCTTTTGGCATCTTTGATGGATTTCTTTTGATGGATCTCCTTACAGCTTGGTATGGCTCCTGCGCTACCCAAGACTGCAAGGAACTACAAAAGGACATGAATATAGCCCAGTCCATAAACACAAACCAACCTCTCATCCTTTGACTCTGTCTACACATCCTGCTGCCTCGGCATAGCAGCCAGCATAATTAAGGACCCCACACATCCCAGACATTCTCTCTTTCATCGGGAAAAAGATACAAAAGTCTGAGGCCACGTACCAACCGACTCAACAACAGCTTCTTGCCTGCTGCTGTCAGACTTTTGAATGGACTTACCTTGCACCAAGTTAATCTTCCTCTACACTCTAGCTCTGTCTGTAACATTACATTCTGCACACGCTTGCTTCCTTCTCTATGAACAGTATGTTTTGTCTGAGTTGCATGCAAGAAATAATACTTTTCACTGTCTGTTAATACGTGACAATAATAAATCAAATCAAATCAAAATCAAAATCACAGATTGACCATTTGCTGAAAACATGAAGGAACTAAGTTACTGCCAATGCTGGAAATCTGAAAACAAAAGCAAGAATAAGCCCTCAAAGCTCAGCTAGTCAGATTGCATTTGTAAAGATAAGGAAACATCAGTTTTCCAGCCAAAGCCCTTCACTGGAACATGAAGATTTTATGGATGAAATGTCAGAAATAGAGTTAGAGAATGGAGGGTATCCAGAAAAATAGCATGTCCAAGGAAAGAAGAAAAACAAGATGTTTAAACTATGAATTAATAATGTCAAAATACCTAATGAGTCTTCAAAGAGATGACAATTGCTGATTTTCATTGTGCCACACTGGGCAGTTGCTGAGTTGAAGGCAGGCACTCAGAAAAAGGAAAAGGAAAGAAAAGAGCTGAAATGGTACTTCTCATGGAAGCACTGGCATTATAAAGTTAAAAGAGAATCTTCTTTCCTTTTATACATACTGGGATAAATGTTTCGCTTAATAGGAAGCCCTTTCTTCCTCTCACCAGAAAGCAGGAGAAAAAATAGAACATGTGCCGTAAATGTGATGACATGCAAGGGGAAGGTTGGCAGGCCATGAATAGAAACCCCGAGGCACATCAAGCAGCAAGTCGAGATGAAGGATAATGGAACTGCCAAAGGCCAATTTCTGATAAGTGATATACGTTCTGAATGTGAAACTCTGGCACGACGTGAGAAAACAGCAATAGCTCCACTGGCTTCAGGGCAAATCTTTAAGCTGTTTCAGATACATGAAAAGAGCCACGGGTCCACTTTCACAAAAAAAAAGGTGAGGGACTGAAATTTTCCGGCTTAGAAATTTTCTCAGCTCCTGATCTCGTTTGTAACAGCAGCACGCCTTCCGGTTCAACTAACCTGAAGATACCCAATAAAGAAATCCACCTCACGGGACTGTTGCCCAATTAAGGTTGCTGGATAGGGAAGAGAATGAGCCAACATGCTCAATTGCAAGGGCAGATGGCAGCTTACACGAGGCAGAATAAACTTGGACAGGTACATGGATGAGAGGGGTGTGGAGGGATATAGTCCAGGTGCAGGTCAGTGGGACTAGGCAGGAAAATGGTTCAGCACAGCCAAGAAGGGCCAAAAGGCCTGTTTCTGTGCTGTAATGTTCTATGGTTCAATGGATTTCCGTGGAATTTAATGCCCTCCTCCAGGAAGGTTTTGTGATGGGACAGCATTCAATCAGATGGTCTGGTGGTACATGGTGACCCCGCTGCCTTCCTGATTCCACCCCGGTTAAGAGCCTGCTGGCCCGAGGACAGTCTTCCCGCCCCACCACCAGCTGAGGTGATTAAATCAGCAATCAATTTCCACACCAGGGCCTCATCCTGCTGAGGTTGGCAGCAAACACTTTGCCAAGCAGGGAACATGAGAAGTAACCCTTGCTGGGTTGCTTGTGGGCTCCCAGGTGGGTCCCTCTTTTAAAGGCATTTAGCACCTGTGAAAAGGACCTGATATTGGTGGAGGTGTCTTGCTGAGAGCCACCCTTCTGCCCTTGCTGCCGGACCCTTTCCCCCTTCTCCCCCCCCGGCCCCTGAACCTGCCAACCCCAACAACTCCCCCCTCCCGCCCCCCCCCCCCTCCCAAACCCCCTTCCTGAATTATCCTCTCCATAGCTCTGGGATTGAGTGTGATACATGGCTTTGGATTACTGTCATATCCACAGCAACCACCATCATCCCAGTGGCACTGCTATTCAATGGAGCTACATGGGACTTCCTCCCCTGAGGTCCATGAATTTGGGGAAGGCCTGACACTGTCCATTCAAGGGCCTGAGTGGAACTTACATCAGCTGGCCTTCCCTCAAAGAGGCGATGTGGACTCTGAGGGTGGACTGGTGAGTGAACTCCTCTGCCCCCATCCTGTAGCGTGCATTAAATACTGCCTAAATGACTGCACTCAGTGCTGCAGAGGGCTGTAAAGGAGGATCAATCATTTAATGTCTGTGACTGTCACTGAATCACTTCCAATAGCGTTGGAGACATCTGTCTCCAGGGGTTCCTTGCACAATGGCAAGTCTCTGGCTATGATTCTCTGATCTCGAATGCCCCACTCTTGTTGCCAGCGACATTGGAGAATTTGACACTTAGCATTCACTGCAGGGGATAGGAGAATCCCAGCTATGGGTGAGGTCAGAGAATTCCAACTTCTGTCTGTGGCAATCCAATTTTGCCATTAAAGATTAGAAAGCCCTCTCCACTATCATTTCCTTCTGTGCGGCCTCTGCCTCTGAATTGCCGAGCTGTTAACACAGCACGGAACCTGTGGGAAAACTGCTATACCTGTGAAAAATTGTACTAAATTGCTGAATAACGTTCTTCTGTTGCCAACGTCAGACTGCGTTCACCATTAGAAAAAACAGATAGAGATGGGAACATGTCATCAGCAAACCAACTCAATTAATTTTTCTTTGATTTTCTTTCACTGCCTCCAACAACCTGGTGAAATTCTCTACAAATGGTTTGTATTGTAACAATTCAAATTCTTGCTTTGTAAGGTTTTACTACTTACAATTTACTATGGAACTTAACAAACCATTCAGCTGTCAAACTAAACATGCCTATGTATTTTCCTGACGGAATTGGAGTTGGAAGACAAAAGCACAGTCTCGTTTGTTGGTTCACTGAAGAAGGAAAAGAGGGAAGTTAATAAAGCACAAGTCAACGAGGAACAAACTACAATATAACAAAAGCAAAATACCATAGATGCTGGCAATCTGAAACAAGAACAGAAAATTCTGCACAGACTCAGCACGTCAGGCAGCAACTGATAGAGAAACAGAGCGAATCTTTCAGATCAATGACCCTTACTCAGAACTGGGAATGAGTTTGGCCAGACGAATAAAGGGAGGCAATATAAAAGAAAATAGGATACAATTCTAGAAAGGGGTGCAGGAGCAAAGGGACCTAGAGGTATCTGTACACAAATCATCAAAGGTAACAATGCAGATTGACAAATTTAGTTAATAAGGTACGCAGGATCCGGAACATATAGAAAGCACAGAACACTGAAGTGAGGAAGTTATGGTGAACCTTTATAAAGTACTGGTTCCTCGGATGGGCACAAGTTAATGCAGCTAGCTGGAATGGTCATGATGATGGGAATTTGGGTAAATTGGGTGGGAATACCGACATTGGATTTTTGGGGCCAAGACAAGTGTCCCAAGTTGAAAGTGGGAAGGGTTCAATGTGGGAATCCCCACCTAATGCTGGTGAGGTACCAGTTAGCTTTGTTAATGAGCTAATTATCCCAGAGCCCCCCCAGAATTTAATCGTGGTTCAGATATTAAAGGGGAGACGCATGGTTTTGGACTGGATGGCCACCCTCTATGCTGTATTTTTCTGGGCTCTATGCTTCTGGATTCTTCCAAATATCTGGCTGTGAAGCAGGTAACTGAACAAGTTACTTCCTCTGAGTCAATTGAAAAGTAACTTGATTCCTCTCTCAAACGTTTCAGAGACCCACCACTTACCTGCTTACTAATGACTTACCCATGGTGGAAGCAGGTACATCTGCAACATTTCAGAGGCATCTGGACGGGTACATGAATAGGATGGGAATGGAGGGATATGGACCAAGTAAGGGCAGAAGATTATTTCTGTAGTTTAGTCTGGTATAACAGTGATTCGCACTGCTGCTTCACAGTGCCAGGGACCTGGGTTTAATATTCCCAGCTTGGGTCACCGTCTGTGTGGAGTTTGCACGTTCTCCCAGTGTCTGCGCAGGTTTCTTCTGGGTGCTCCGGTTTCCTCCCACATTCTGAAAGACGTGCTGGTTAGGTGCATTGACTCAAACAGGGGCTGGACTGTGACGACTAGGGGAATTTCACAGTAACTTCATTGCAGCATTAATGTAAGCCTTATAAAGAACAAAGAACAAAGAAAATTACAGTACAGGAATAGGCCCTTCCGCCATCCAAGCCTGCATCAACCTTGATACCTGACTGAACTAAATCCCCCTCCCTTTGGGGACCATATCCCTCCATTCCCATCTGAATCATGCATTTGTCAAGACGCCCCTTAAAAGCCACTACATATTGAAAGAAGAAAGAAAATTACTTGTGATTAAGAAATAAACTTTACTTTTTAGGGCATCATGGTTGGTATGGGCTTGGAGGGCCAAAGGGCCTGTCTTGTGCTGTACATTTCTTTGTTCCTTGTTCTTTGTTAATCACGTTTAGCATGGAGCTAACATCTGTCTGTGTCTAATAATTGCTTTAACTTCAAACTAATGACTGAACTAAAGTAACCTCCACTAAAATAACAACAACTTGAATTTACATAGTACCCTTGGAAATGAAACATCCCAAGGTGCTGCACACGAAACAAAACCTGACACAAGCCATCAAATGGGTTGTTAAGATAGGTAACCGAATGCAAGGTTCAAAAGGTTCCAGAGGAGATGTGTTAAGGAGGAAGGAAGAGAAATGGAAGAAGAGTGAAAGTGGCTTGTATTTATATAGTCCCTTTCATGACTTCAGGGTACCCCAATTGAAGAACTTTTGAAGTATGCTTCTTGTTGTAATGTAGGAAGTCCATCAGCCAATTTGAGCACAGATGCTCCTCCAAAAACAATGTAATGATGGCCAGATCATCCAGTTTAACAATGTTGATTGGAAAGTAAATATTATTGAGGAGAGATTTCCAAAGTTTAGGGCCCAGACTGCTGAAGGCATGGCCACCGATGGTGGAGAGGTTTAAAAATTGAGGATGCACAAGAGACAAAAATTGGAGGCACACCATCATTAGGAGGGCTGTAGGGATGGAGTAAATTACAAAAGCAATCTGGGAAATCTGTGCAACAAATTGTACTGTGTGATTCTGATTTAAATTAAGTTATCTCCTCACCATGGCAGAGGACCCTGATATCTATCAGCGTAAAATAATAAGGTGTAAGGCACATGCATCACAAATTGGGATGCTCTCCCCCTTAACATGTCTTTTAATCCATATTGGCTCTGTCCTCCAACCTCTGCCCAATACACAACCCTCCCCTGCCATCAGTGGGGAGACTCTTATATATTTACATTAGCTTATTTGTTATTTCATCAAATCATAGGATCCCTACAGTGCAGAAGGAGGCCATTCAGCCCATTGAGCCTGTAACAACAACAATCCCACCCAGGCCCAATCACCGTAACCCCACATATTTACCCTGCTAATCTCCCTAACACTAAGCAGCAATTTAGCATGGCCAGTCAATCTAACCTGCATCTGCGGGTGGCATGGTGGCACAGAGGTTAGCACTGCTTCTTCACAGTGCCAGGGACCCGGGTTTAATTCTGGCCTCGGGTCACTGTCTGTGTGGAGTTTACACGTTCTCCCCATGTCTGTGTGGGTTTCCTCCGGGCGCTCCAGTTTCCTTCCACAGTACGAAGATGTGCGGGTTAAGTTGATTGGCCATGCTAAATTGACCCTCAGTGTCAGGGGGGTGAGGGTTACAGAAATAGGGCCTGGGTGGGATTGTGGTCGGTACAGACTCAATGGGCTGAATGGTTCCTTCTGTATTGCAGGGATTCTATGATTCTATGATGTTTCAACAGATATAAACTCCATTAATAAAATAATGGAGAAACAAATGTGATACAAACACATTACGGATTTGTATAATCTTGCACATAATTTCCTAGGCTTAGAACTTGCTCATTTAAAATCATTTATAACGTTATCATACCGTTTAAACAATGCTTGAATTGCACATCACTGAATTTAATATAACATTAAGGAATTCTCGCCTGAATTCAATTACCCCAAGTTGCTTGAATGTTCAGCAATTGCCCAAATAAGACTGGACTATATGTGCGCCTCTGCTCCTTAAGGCAATTTAACACCTGAGCAAGGCAGTGCAATAAAATTGCAGTTAAACTCAGTCAATCATCATAAATCAGTGACCCCAGTAATTATGTCCAGTGTTTACCTGTGATAAAACAATGGTGACAGCAGAGTCTCGCAAATCAAAGCAAAGGTGGAGGCTGCCTCGCTAAATATTTTTAAGACGCGGGTTGATGGGTTTTTGATAAGAGAGGGGATTGAGGGTTATGGGGAGAAAGCGGGAAAGTGGAACTGAGCAGCGACAGATCAGCCATGATCTTATTGAATGGCGGGGCAGGCTCGAAGGGCTAGATGGCCTGCTTCTGCTCCTATTTCTTATGTTCTTATGTTCTTAAAAGCTCTGGCTGACACTGCCCATGATGTTCTGGCCATAACACAGCAGCATGTGGGGCAACTTTCCGATGTGCCAGATATGCAAAAGCCAAACCTTATTGCTAACTAACCCAGACACAAAGTGGAGCCTCGTTCATTTAAGGAAACTTCCAGTAACATTGGATGAGAAAATATTTTAACCGAATTTCGCGATTAGCCCAGTGGTTCCCAGAATTTTGAAATGATCACACTCTCAAACAGTAAAAGCTAGACACGCCATTAAATGTGCTTCATGAATCTCATGCCATGTCTGGTGGACTGAGACATTGTTGCGTTTTTCTTATTCATTCAAAGGAGGTTGGCATTGTTGGCTGGGCCAACAGTGATTGCCCATTCTTAATTACCTTTGAGAAAGTGGTGCTTTCTTGAATCGCTGCAGTTCCTGAGGTGTAGGTACAGCCACTGTGCTGATAAGGAGGAAGTTCCTGGATTTTGGCCTATTAGTAACAGTGAAGGAACACCAATATATTTGCAAGTCAGAATGGTGAGTGAGCTTGGAGGGGAACTTTCAGGTGGTGATGTTCCTGTGTATCTGCTGTCCTTGTCCTTGTAGATTGTAGTGGTCATGGGTTCGGAACGTGCAGTCTGAGGAGCTTCTTTGAGTTCCTGTAGTGCATCTTGTAGGTGGTATGCACTGCTGCCACTGTGTGTCAGTGGTGGAGGAAGTGATGTTTGTGGATGGGGTCCCAATCAAGTGGGGTTACTTTGTCATGGATGGTTTCAAACTTGGCGCCATGAATGCCATATTGTAATGAGTGATGTGACACCCTGGAGACCCATGCATACATACGCCTGAACATATAGTTCCTAAATGATAATGGAATAATAGGAGAATACAACACTGGGTGGGAGCCATGGCAGATCGGGCAGGATTCTAGTTTTACACATGGCATGGTGGCACATTGGTGAGCACTGCTGCCACACAGTACCCAGGACCTGAGTTTGATTCCTGGATAGGTTACTATCTATGTGGATTCTGCATGTACTCCCCATGTCTGCATGGGTTTCTTCCAGGTGCTCTGGTTTCCTCGCACAATCCGAAAGACGTGCTGGTTAGGTGCATTGGCCATGCTAAATTCTCCCTTACTGCACCCGAGCAGGTGCCAGAGTGTGGCGACGAGGGGATTTTCACAGTAACTTCATTGCAGTGCAATTGTAAGCCTACTTGTATATCTAATAAATAAAAATAAGATACTCCATAGTTTCTTTTTAAGTTTCTCTTTTAAAGGAATTCACTGGGGAATAAAATTTGATCCCACCAGATTCTTGACTGCATGGTTAGGTTAAAATTGACCTACGTGTTTCATGCAAGGGTTAAAAAATGACAGAAGCAAAATGAACTGCAGATTCTGGGGCAGTGTAAGCATCTCAGATTTGCAGAGCTGAGACGGCTCAGACCATTGAGGGATTTGAATGTGATATAGAATCATAGAACCTTACAGTGCAGAAAGAGGCCCTTCGGCCCATCGAGTCTGCACCGAACACAATCCCACCCAGGCCCTACCCCATATCCCTACATATTATACCCACTAATCCCTCTAACCTACACATCTCTGGACACTAAGGGGCAATTTCCTAGCATGGCCAATCAACCTAGCCTGCACATCTTTGGACTGTGGGACTCAGGAATTTTAAACTGGTGGACCAAGAGCCAATAGGCAAGGGGGTGCCACAATGGGCCCAACAAGTAAATAACCTCAACCCAGATATATATAAGAAAGTTCAGGACATTGCAGGCAAAACACAACTCGAAATAAATACTGCTGCATCTTTATTTTAGATAGTACAGGTTTCCCAGGTGATTACTGGGGAATCCTCTTCAAAAATCTGCTCCATCTCTTGGACAGCAGCGAGGAGACCCAGGAGGTCATTAGTGGAGCAGTGAACATCCTCACATGACAGGAAACTTAATTTGCCAATGTACTGTCACAGATCTGCCTAGGAACAGCAATACTAAGAATTTAACAAGGCATGATCGTATGCAATCTGCCCAACAACAGGAAGAAATCTGCCTAGTGTCAGCAGTGGCCAATATTCAAAAGATGTGATATTTCCCAGTATTGAGATTGGCAGGCATCGAGACAGAACCAGTTGCAAATTGACCTATGATTAGGAAGTCGTGGAGGTATACACAGCGAATTTCTCGAGTCAAGGAATTTGAGAGATGCAGACAGTCAAATGCACCGAATAAAGAATAAAAGAGGAAAAGTAGTATAACTGCCAGCGCCCTCAGAAGCAGGCAGGCCAGATTACAGTTAACAGCCTGAGAGGCCAGTCCACAATTCACAGCCAAGCCTGCATCTCAGTCTTAGAGTCACGACAGCGCAGAAACTTTCTTTAGAGCAGTTTAACTATCTTCCCTGGACCAGGAAAAGATGTTTTCCAGATTTGATCCGCAGCCTTGTATTGTGTGGTAATAAACTGGATTTGACTTATAGATTTATTTAGTTTGGAAGTCTTAAGGAGTTCAGTGATTGTAGATATATTTTGGAATAAGAGGTAATTTCTGCATATATGGTGCATGTGTTTAGTGATTCATACGCTTAATTGTCTTGGAGTACTGTAGTCTCTTTAATTTAATAAATAGTCTTTAACAATTGTTTTATGTTGGCTGGACTGATTATTCTCACCGAGTTTTCAAGTGACTACTCACATCATTCCAAAAACAAAACTATACACCACCACAAACTTACGTTTCAAGTTGGGACATCCTCACCAATAACATCAACGTGGCTCGTGACAAAGACTACAACAGTGTCAAACCAGTTTTAACAGAAGTATTGGCTTAACAATTCTTGAAATGTACTAATTTCCTGTGTTAGTCAAGTAAACACAAAATAACTGAGTACTTAGTGATCTTTTCTCCTGTGGCTAGAGAGCATACTTGCTCTGTTTACTTGAAGTATAGATTCATTTGGAATGATAACAGAATTGACATTCAAATGTACAGATGGAATTAATCTCATTATAATGACACTGGCATTGAAATGAATAATTTTGCATTAGTTACAAAGTAGGTCTGCCAAAATACAACATCAGCCAGTAAACAACAATAGGTTTGTTCATAAGTTCATAAGATAGAGAGGCAGAATTAGGTCATTCGGCTCATCAAGTCCGCCCCGCCATTCAATCATACTCCTCATCCTTATTTTCCTGCCTGCTCCCCATAACCCTTCAACCCATTGCTGATTAAAAATCTCTCTAACTCCTCCTTAAATTTAAATTGTTACTGCGCAGTTTTGATTTGCGCTCTTCTGTTGAAAAGATAAGAAAAAAATCTAGAACAAAGTAGAATGATTCATGCCTCATCTCTCTTTCTGGGTGGAAGCAATTGATTTTGGCTGGCCAATATAATCAAGGATAGTGTTCGGAGTAAAACATATTGCGACTTCCAACATTCAACTTCAGGAATAAGCAACCTTATAACAGTTAGAGATCAAAGGGAGGAGGGAAAGGAAAGGGCAGGTCGAAAGAAGATGACCTGCTTAAAGTGTCATCCTCTTCAGCCATTTAACCTTCTCTCGTTTTTCCACACATACACTTTGCAAGCCATCCCCGATTTAATTCCTGTTCACAATTCTTTTACTGTTCTTTCTGTTCATTTTCCATTTACGAGGGAGCGCTCACCGCTGAGAATGCAGCTATTGACTGACCTGCCACTCTCCTGGGGTGGCACGGTAGCACAGTGGTTAGCACTGCTGCTTCACAGTACGAGGGACCAGCACCAGGTTCAATTCCCAGCTTGGGTCACTGTCTGTGTGGAGTTTGCACATTCCCCTCGTGTCTACATGGGTTTTCTCTGGGTGCTCCGATTTCCTCCCACAGTCTAAAGGTGCGCAGGTTAGATTGAAAGGCCATGCTAAAATTACCCCTTAGCATCCTGAGATGCATAGGTTAGAAGGATTAGCAGGTAAATGTGTAGGGATAAGGGGGTAGAGCCTGGGTGGGATTGTGTTCGGAGCAGACTCGATGGGCCAGATGGCTTCTTTCTGCACTGTAGGGTTTCTATGATTCTGTGATTCTTGGTGGCGAGCTTGGAGGTGTGTAATAGGGCAGGATGGCAGCATATCTTGAACTCCAGCCCTGAGCGGCAGGAACTCCATCTCCAATTGATGGCCGGTTAAGGGCCTTATCGCACTGCCACAGGGAATTACCCAGTTCCAGTAGCCCTGGCCCCATGTGGTGTGCATGCATGGCAGGAGAAAGTGGGTGGGTTGCTTGCTATACAAAGAACAAAAACAGCCCAGGAAACAGGCCCTTCGGCCCAACGAGCCCACGCCGCCATTTTAATACTAGCAGTCCCCCCCCTCCACCCATGACCCGACCGAGATATCTTCCCCGGAACCTGATCGAGGAACTGGACAATGATAAGGCGTGTGAGGAGGAATACTAAATGCTAGCGTCTTCTCCCCATCCTTTCTGTTTATTCCCTGCCTCTACCTCCCCCACCTCCACCTGCCCTCCCACCACCGCCATATGTGGGGAGTTGAGGAAGGGTAGAGAGTGAGTGGGGGAGATGGGGAAGGGTATGGGTGTCTCTCTAGCAGCAGTCCTGGCCTCCTCAGTTGGCGCTGCTGAGTGCAGAGCTGCCTGCCTCTGACTGGCTGGTGACTCCCTCAACCCACCCACCTCCCCCGCCCCCACCTCCCCACATCTCCCAAGCACACCCGTCCCAGGGTATAAATTCCAGGGCAGGCTCCACCACTGATCACCCCACTGCACAAATAGCTGCTGCGTCTCATGCGTTAGAACAGTGGCTACACTTCAGAAGAATTTAAATTGGCTGCACAGCACTTTGAGACATCTGACGGTCGAGAAAAGTGCTATATTTCCCTCATGCATCTGATGTCATGGAACCAGTGGGGAGGTTGAAGTTGAGCCAGGTATCGCTGCAAGACAGAACAGCAACTTATGGTGATTCGTAATCCACGGGGTATCGCTTCCTCAACACAAATTACATAATGACTTGTACATTAGTACCCAGCGAGTGCCATTAAAGTTGTCATTTTGGCACTGCACTCAGAAAGGGAGGGAAAATGGAAGATACATAGAAAAGAGCATTTTGAAAATTATATCTTGTTCCTCTTTTCCCCTCACAGCTCCTGCCCGGGTGGCATGGTAGCACAATGGTTAGCACTGCTCCTTCACAGCATCCGGGACCCAGGTTTGATTCCCGGCTTGGG
This sequence comes from Carcharhinus amblyrhynchos, assembly GCF_965287045.1. Taxonomy (NCBI): domain Eukaryota; kingdom Metazoa; phylum Chordata; class Chondrichthyes; order Carcharhiniformes; family Carcharhinidae; genus Carcharhinus; species Carcharhinus amblyrhynchos. Next base: position 83,304,222 of record NC_137334.1, on the reverse strand, counting down.
TCACGGTCTGTGTGGAGTTTGTACGTCCTCCCTGTGTCTCTGTGGGCTTACTCCAGAGTAAGGTTTCCTCCCACATTCTGATAGACGTGCTGGTTAGATGCATTGGCCTGAACAGGCACTGGACTGTGGCGACTAGTGTAATTTCACAGTAACTTCATTGCAGTGTTAATGCAAGCCTCACTTGTGACGAATAAATAAACCACTTTAATTTTTGCCCAGAGGCCAAACCTTTCTTAGTGACAGTCTAGACCACTCAATGCTTCAGAGAATCCCTCACTTAACTTTACTTGGCTATCACAGGCAATAGCAGTTTTCAGCCTGTGAGATTATCCACAGTTGACTGATTGCATGCTGCATAAGAATAATGCATAAACTGTGCAGCAAATCAGCCAATAATGCTCCAAAAGCAATAGGTAATGAGATTAAAAGCAAAAATGCTTGATTAAAACCATAATCAATCTAAAGCCATGGGATAAACCTGGTGATGTGCAATGGAATATGTTGTTTCTGAAACTCAAAGCTCTCAGCAGAATAAGGAATTTGCGAGGTTTTCAAAGTTTGCTATGCAGTTAATGTTATTTGTAGCCTGAAGTCTGCATCACTTTGGCCCAGCTTTATAAACACTATTATTAACAGAGTTTATGTGGCTATTGTATGTGTAGCTAAAACTAACTAGAGCAGAACTCAGTAGGTGTCAAAGAATGCTAACAAAACAAATTCATGTAGGTCAGGGCTGCGTGAACATGTCACCAAACATAAATAATGCCTTAAAATAAAAGCAAATTAATGCGGATGCTGGAATCTGAAACCAAAAGAGGAAATACTGGAAAATCACAGCAAGTCTGGCAGCATCTGTAAGGGGAGAAAAGAGCTGATGTTTCGACTCGAGATGACTCTTTGTCAAAGCTAAAAGGCATAGAAAGTGGGAGATATTTCTCCTGCAGGGCGAGGGAATGAAAGATGAGTCATAGCCACAGAACCAAGCACTGCTAATGGAAGTCCATAGAGAGAATAGAAGGTATGCAAATGCCCAAACGGCAGAGGAGCTGAAATTGGAGGGTAAACTGTGACCGATGAAGATGTGGGAGGGGGGAAGGTGGAGTTGGGTGAGAGGTAAAATTGAGAAAAAGGGGGAAAGGGAAGCAAAGGAAGAGAAAAGGGAAGGAAAGGAGGGTAAAATAGAATTGGGGGAAATAAAGAAAAACAATAAAGAAATAAGAGGTAGAGAACAGTTAACAATTAAGCACAGTGGTTAGCACTGCTGCTTCACAGCTCCGGGGACGTGGGTTCGATTCCCGGCTCGGATCACTGTCTGTGTGGAATTTGCACATTTTCCTCGTGTCTGCGTGGGTTTCCTCCAGGTACTCCGGTTTCCCACAGTTCAAAGATGTGCGGGTTAGCTTGATTGGCTATGCTAAGAAATTGCCCCTCAGTGTCCTGGGATGCGTAGGTTAGAGGGATTAGTGGGTAAAATATGTAGGGATATCAAGGTAGGGCCTGGGTGGGGTTGTGTTCGGTGCAGATTCGATGGGCTGAAGGGCCTCTTTCTGCACTGTGGGGTTCTATGATTCTTTGAAAATTAAAACAAAGGGGTCAAGGTGGGGTCGAGCTAATCCTCTGAAGTCTTGAATTCGATGTTGAGATTGGAAGACTATAAAGTGCCCAGCTGGCAGACGAGATGCTGTTCTTCCAGTTTGCATTGAGCTTCACTGGAACATTGCAGCAAGCCGAGGGCTGACATGTGGGCATGGAGCAAGATCATGTGTTGAAATGGCAAGCAACAGGAAGGTCAGAATAAGGCATAAATAATGCCTTAATTAACATTAAGATGTTTGAGGACAGGTATGAATGCTGAAAGCATTTACTGTAAATTCCTCTTCCCCTATTTCAGCAAAAGTGTGATCCAATTTCTAGTAAACTGATGAACGACTTCAATACAATAGGAAGGGAATTTCAATAACATTCATGTCCATTGTTCCATTAACCTGCTCTAATGAAAGGTCATCAAACTAAAATGTGCAATCTGTTTCTCTCCCCACAGATACTGGACGGAATTTTACCAAATGGCGGAATTTTCCCATCCTGCTCACCCGCTGTGGGAATCGCCACGGGCAGGATATTGACTATGAAAAAGTCCATTGACCTCGGGTGGGATTTTACCGTCCTTGGGGTGAACGCAGCCGGAAAATCCGGCCCAAAGTGCAAGGCTCAGACTGAAACCCGGGGTGTAACTCTCCATCTCCACCGGTCAGGTTTCTCTCCAGATTTTGAAATTCTTTAAGTTAAAAAAGATCAGTGGTTGGAGTTTATGCTGTCACTCAGTTGGGGTGGGGCCTGAGAGCACAGGACGACCTAATTCACTGAGATCAGGGCACCATCTTTAAACGGACCCCTGAACAGAAACAAACAACAAATTATCCCGGCTCTCACACCGCTTCCCCGAGATCATGAAGGTATAAGGGACTCCCCCTTCCTCCACTGACAATCATCTCTGACATGTCCCACACTGCCCCCCCCTCCCCCCATGCCTGCAATCCCCCTCACCCGCCCCTCCCCCACCCCACGCCAAACTGGGGCCAGCCCCTGTCACAGTCCCTTCACACATGTCGGCACTACTGGAGTAGAACTATCAAGTTGGCACTGTGCTGAGGGGGCAGTGCTAGGGAGAAATGCCAAGGCACTGCCCAGGGCCTATACTCACTTCTGGACGGATTCCTTCAACTGTTTCTCATTTGGCCACCTCTGCTGTAAAACTCACCAACATGACCGCTGAATATTTAGTGAGGGAGGGGGAATCGTGTGGTGGAGGGCCATTAATAATACTTACGGGCATGAGAATCTATTTAAGTGAGGTTCCCTTTGTGGGTGTGAAAGTCAGGGGACAGGGAAAATCAAAAACATAAGAACATAAGAAATAGGAGCAGGAGTAGGCCATCTAGCCCTTCGAGCCTGCCTCCCCATTCAAGAAGATCATGGCTGACCTGAAGTGGATCAGTTCCACTTTCCCGCTTTCTCCCCATAACCCTTAATTCCCTTGTTTACCCGAAATCTATCTATCCGTGACTTAAATATATTCAACGATATAAAAACCACAATCTACCAAGAGAATTGCCTTTCCCAAGTCTCTCCGGACTTTCTGCCTCATCACCATTCTCTTTTACTATCCCTCCCCCCCTCCCCACACCCAGTCTCTGGCCAGTTGAGTTCTTCCAGCATTTTCTGATTTGATTGCTAGCCTGAGAGGTAGCTAAGGCATCAGGAACAGCAATAAAATGTACCTGCCGCTCTTTAAGTGAGTTCTTGGATTCTCTCTTAGAAATTCTTGACATGCTTGAAGGCATATGAACATTTGCAGCTATTTTAAGAGCCCTACCCACCTTCAGTAAGTCATAAATGCATCAACTAGCAGGCACTGGAAGGATTACAAATTCTACAGGCATCACCCATGGCCAATGTTTTTCCCTTTAACCATTAGATGGCATCATCTGTAACAGAGAATTGTGAAGGCTGCATAGAGGAAAATGAAAAGTAAATCATAGCTTTTGAAAATGAAATATTCATTCAAGGGACCCTGAATATCACTGCAAGTTTCACTCAGCTTAACCCACATTTTAACATTGTCAAAGGCCCAGATTTTGACTCTTTTGACATCTAAAACTCAGGACAGCAAAAGCGAGATGTAACTTGCGCACTGCTTTAACTTCTTGATGTATTTTTCAATCAGCTATCGTGTATTAAGCTGCTGAGGTGCAGTCTGTCCTCCATCCATCTGGGGCCTAATTAAGGGTCTTTTCCGCTGTGGATAGGTATTATATTCATTCGCTGGAATCCTGCTGCTGTTCACATCGTGTGGATGTGCCGGCTGTGTTCACATTGGCAGGACCTTGCTGAAGGCTCTCCCCTGCTGCGGGTTTCCTGGGCGGCAAGGATGCGTTCAATCCACGGCAGGACCATGAGACCCCATTACTAGCGAGCAGTAGAACACCTCCTGCCGGTGCAGAGCACACTGCAGAGGGGGAGAAAAATCCAGCCCCACATCTTAACTACTCACCAAAGATGTTCGATCACACAGTGGTCACCTTTCAATTAAACAGCCTCCTAGTCCCAGTGTGAGAGGCAGGAAGTGCATGTACAGGAAGTGAGCCATCCACTACCACATTGCATGGCAGTGGGAGTATGCGCTGGGAATGTTAGAAGGTAGAAAAGTTGGAATTAATTTAGGGCCCTGTGCATCTCACAAGGTTCCTCTGCAATTTCCGAATGCACAAGTACTTCACTCACCAACTGTGCAGCTTGCATGGTATGTTTCTCCTGCATGAACAAGTGTATCGTTGCTTAGTATGGCTCCTGCTCTGACCAAGATGGTAAAAATCTACAAAGGGTTGTGAACATAGCCCAATCCATCATACAAACCAACCTCCTATCCATTTAGTCTACACTTCTTGCTGCCTTGGAAAAACAACCAGCATAATCAAGGACCCCATGCCCCCCAGACATTCTCTATTCCACCTTTGTCCATCAGGAAAAAGATACAAATGTCTGAGATCATATACCCACCGACTCAAGAACAGCTTCTTCCCTGCTGCCATCAGACCTTCGCATTGGCCTATCATATATTAAACTGATCTTGCTCTATACCCTATCTGTAAATGCAATGCTACATTCTGCATCCTCTCCTTTCCTTCTCCCCTGTGTACTTTATGAACACTACGTTTTGCCTGTATAGCAAGAAACAATACTTTTCTCTGTATTCCAATATATGCATCAGTAATAAATCAAATCAAATTAAATGGACAGTGAGTCAGATTCCAAATGATGCTGAGGACATGCCGTCAACTCCGTACTTTTTCTTGTTGTGTGAGGGGTGCATGTGAGTACACATCTCCTGCCCATGCCTCCAGTTTTCGCTGACATTAAGACTCCTCTGGCTTTACTATATGAGGGGCAGGAATGCTCCACCTGATGTCTGGTTAACTGGCCACTTCTTTCCCCGCTTCTTCCCCCTTGCCATGTGAACTGAGGAATAATTACAACTCCGCCCAGTTCCCAATCCCACCGCACCCCGCCAACTCCCACCCCTCCAGTCCCACCATCCAACTCTTACTTAAGAGACGCTACTAGCACTACAGCGACCAAACATTCAGTGATACCACCCTGCGTGCTTTGTAGAAATGGGGGGCCAAGATCTTGTACTAGGTGTGTGTCTGACCTCCACATTCAGCTGCAGGCACTGAAAGAAGAAAGACTTCCATTTATATAGCACCTTTCATTACCTGAGCACCAAGGCAACGTTGCCAAAAACAACTTGTATTGAGAGCTGAACACAATCATGCGTCAACCGGCTAATTAACGGAACTGGCGCCAGGGGCGCAAGAAATCAGGTCGCAGACCACGTGACACAAGGGGTGGAATTATTCCATCGCACCAGCCAAGGAAAGCGTCACAAATGGAAGGCGGAACACGCAAAGGTCCATTGACCTCGGACGGGATTTTCCAATCTTGGGGTGAGCGTTGCCGGAAAATCCCGCCGCAGGTGTTGTTGCCATTTTTAAAAGGCAGCGACACCGCCACGCGCTGTAAAAATCCAGGGAAAGTGGGTGCTGGAAGGAGCTAAATCATAAAGTGAAAGGTTTTCCAAGAAGCCAGTATTCCTGCCAGCTGGAGGGAGCATTCTGGGGCTGCAGGGTGCATTGAGGGACTGAACCATATCACCGGAGAGATGTCACAGAGTCCTCGCAGGATCTCCTCTGAAGTTCAGCACTGCTTCATTGATGGATCTTCCTCAGGCACTGAATGAGTGAAGGGAGACACATTTCCCCTTGGATGACCAAAAGCTACCGGAAATTGCAAAAGATGCCTGGGTACAGCTTATGGCATAGGTTATGAGCCAAGGGATATTTCTGTGAGTCTGTGACTGCTTAAGAGTATGAATGACCAACTACTTTTGTAATCCCAACTGATGTTAATACCTGATAACTCAGATACCAGAGTGAAACCTGATTTGATAGATCCTAATTTTTTTTTAGAAAACCTTGGAAGATGACTGAACAAATCTGTTTGTCCATTGATAAACTTTTAACGCAAAGAATAAAAATATTTTTTCAAACGAGAAAGATGATCTATATTACGCCAGACAAAAAGTTTGGGCGAGGTGAGACAGGGACAGAGACAGGTGATGTTACACTTTGAAGCCACTAACTATTTGTGAAATGTAGTCACTGTTGAAATGTGGAACAGGAATCGTTGATGTAGCAGCAAAATGTCCATCAATTTTTGATAGGAATTTATGGACCCATGATGGACGCGACCAGAAATTCCTTTTTAATCTATTTAATATTGGGAAGTTTTGGGAAGTGATCTGTTTCTCAATACAGCCAGGTTATTATATTTAATAGTTACAAAATGTTGCACATAAATTCTTTATTTTTTTAACAATGCTTTTCTGGCATTAGTCGCAATTTTGAGCTCAGCCAGTGTCCCAGAATATGTTAGCCATTTTGATATTTATATACATCCTGCATTGTTGTGTTCAACATATTTGAACAGAGTAAGCAAGCACCAGTTGTGATTAACATGTTATTTGTACTTGCCAATATGGGACAGGAAAAGTAGGGATGGGATTTTCCACGGTTCGTGGGGCATGTTTTGTGGCAATAGAATATGACTTGCCATTGGAATTAGAAGATCCCACCACTGTCAATGGGTTTCTGGTTAGAGTTGTCCAATCAGATGTAAATTTAATATCATTACACATTCATAATTACTGTCCAACAACCTCTTTGGTCCAGAAAATGTACATATTCAGGTTTGGAATCTCATTCCCTGGAAATTGGTGGAGACTGGGATTTTGGATTAATTCAAGGCTGAGTTAGATAGATTTTTGATATCAGACAGAGTCGAGGGATATGGGATGGCAGACAGATTACTGGGGTTAAGGCCACAACCAGATCAGCCATGATCTTATAGAATGGCGGAGCAGGCTTGAAGGGCTGAATGGCCTACTTCTGCTCTTAAATCCTATATTGGTATTTTAATTACTTTTATAAATGCTCTTTTTGTGACTTTTTAAAGTTTCTTTCCCACTGTTTATTGTGTTTTCTTTACATGATTTCACAATGAAATAAATATTCTAATTCATACTTCTTGTTTTCAATTCTATGGCTGGGATTCTATAATCGCTGTCGCAACCGACGTCCCACTTTATGTTGATTAATCTCACACTGGAAACGTTTGGCAACTGTACTATTTTGCTGTTGTTTATTCTTTCAAATATTTGCCTGTATAATTTATTTAGTTGATGAAAGGGCTGAAGAAAACAGAATGTGGACTGTTGAATCTTTGAACATGAAAGGTTTGAGCTACCAACGTTGAATCAATATTGCAACTGCCCAACAATTTGTACTTCACCAGTTTAGGTTTGATTTTTCTTCTACTGTTATAACAGCATATTAGCAGGCATAAACTTAAAACCATGATGTTTAGGGTTCAAATAAACAACTCACGGCCTTGCCCGTGGCAAACTGTGGACTTTTTGCCCTTCCCCTTTGCAGGGTGTAGATCTATTTCCTGCACAGTTTGATCGCAATTATGACCAAGAATTTTGCCTCTGATGTGCAGCTCTGATAGAGGAAGCCCCCAGCGGAGTCTTTTAATCAATTATTTTAATAATTTACTATTAACTGAGTGCATCCATCTGGGTAAGTGGTTGGACTCCCCCCCCTCCCTCCCCCCTTGACGAAAACAGAAGGACTTTTTTCTCCCCCCACACACCTCCAGTTTAAAAACAAATTAAGGTCCATCCTTCATACATGCAGTTCTGACAATTATCTCCCACAAGTCCACGGCGCCTCTCAGCTACAGGGAGTGAAAAAGTGGTTGAAGACTGTAAGTCTACCTTTTTTATTTGCACATTTTTTGTTAATAAACACATTCGCTGTTCATTCAGCGTTGCTTCGACAACTAAGCAGATTGTACCAGTAAACAATTTCAAAGCAACCAGAACATGTGCCATAAATATTCCGAAGCAGAAGGAAAAACATAGTTCCCTGCTGGCCATCAAGTATTCCTTGTGTTGATTTTACTTTCTCTAGGTGCAGTGATATTTCAGCAAGTGTCCATGCATCTCTGGTTAACTCTCTAGTTGTAAATATTTATAGAGAGAACAAATTATAGAAGCAGAGATACAAGGTAAAAGTACAAATTGGATGGAGAGCAAGAGAAGTCCAAAGGGACGTTACTGAAAAATGACATATAACCTGAACAAGGATGACAGCGAGATTATTTTTGTTTCAATAATTTCTAAAAATAATAATTTCCTTTGTCCAAACTTATATAATAAAAGCAACAGATATGTTGTTAAGACTGTTTGGAAAATAGTTAGCCAGTGATTATTTTCACCCCTAATATTTTAGGTTATATCATACAAAAAAAATCACACACTTATTCTGTTTCATTGACATGGGGAAATGTACCAAAGTACGTAACAGAGGTAGACATGCAAGATGGGCAGAAGTAGAAGAATTGGGAACATTGGACAAAGATGTGTAATATTAGGTGGATTGGCCATGCTAAATTGCCCCTTAGATTCCCAAGATGTATTGGTTGGGTGGATTGGCCATGCTAAATTACCCCTTAATGTCCACAATGTATAATATAGGGGGATTAGTGGGTAAACCTGGGTATCTGTCGTGCAGATTCAATATGCCAAATGGCCTCCTTCTGCACTGCAGGGATTCTATTCTATTCTGTTCAGTTTTTGATGAAATGACTGAGAATATCATCAAAGGTAGTTGAAGACACTTGGCCAGATTTTCCGCCCACGCTTGCCCCGAAACCATAAAATCCTGCCTGAGGTCAACAGACCTTTCTACTGTTCTCCTCTCACCCACTCTGATTCCTGTGGTAGGTGGGGCAGTAAAAATCCAGCCTCTATGACCAAACATGGAGCAGAAAGAGGGTGGAATGCAAAAAGAACTAAAGTCACAGGAGCAGCTAACACAAAGCAGCACATAAGGAGAGGAGTAATTAGGGACAGAAGTGTGAAGGGATTTATAAATGAGGGCAAGGACTTTGAAATCAAAGTGCTGGAGCATTGAGGACTGAATGCATTCAAGTGAGGAATGGGTGATGTTCTGTGGTGGGATTTCATGTGAGCATGGAGGTTGGATAAGTTGGAATTTATGCTGAATGGAATTTGAGGCCATTCAATATGTTGACCTTGAAGGCGATGGAAAGGAATTTTTGGGAGCGAGTTTATTTCTGAGGGTGGACAATGTCACAGAGGTGAACATTACTAATCCCGACAATGTACTGCATATAGGAATTGAAGCTGGGCTCAAAGTCAGAGTCAAGACAATGAGACTGAACATTTCTCAATTCTGGATGAACAAACAAGTATGAAACAGGGATCAGTAGGCAGAGATTCTGTTCGGTGATGAATAGATTGTCTTTGGATTTTGTTTTACAATTTTAAGTTCAGGAGGCATTGGAGATCTTCTAAGATTTATCAGTGATGTAATATAAGGAAGTTGACCCCTATCCAATAAATAAGTTTACTGAAGGCCACCATATTAATCAGGAAAGTGAAGGGGTCCAAAAATAGACGGTGTTGGCATTTTTAATAATATAATTGGAGAAGACATTACAGATCAAAATATTTTACAGGGCAACAGTTTAGAATAAAACTCGGTCAAATTCTATGATTCAGTGGGTGTGGATGAAAAGCTAGCTTTGAATATTTATTATTCAAGAGAGCTTATTAAACTGCTCCTTGGGGGAGACTTAGCAAAGGTGTCCCACTCTCACTGCAGAATCTGAGTTTGAGTTGACTTTAATGAGTTGGATGATTTTTTTTGCAAAAACTGGTTTTCATAAAATTTGGTGCATTCTGGTGTTTGAATTTACACTCTAGGATTTTAAGAATTATTATTAGACTAGCACAGCAGCCTCCCTGGAAATACCCCATGGAGCATTATGCATTGATTAGAAATATAAATGAAAACTGAGATATATACAGGCAAGATGGTGCAAGTATACACGGGGCAAAAAAGAGGTAGAGCTAGACCCACCCACAAACAAACATACAGATTAGGGCACAGAGGGAAAAAGAGGAGAGGAACCTACTGTAGATCTACACATAGGGAGAAGAACACAGCAATACACACAAACAAATGAGAAAAAATCAGCGTTGTACTTCCAAACAAGTAGAAAGATGTACTGGTTAGGTACATTAGCCATGCTAAATTCTCCCTCAGTATGCACGAACAGGCGTCAGAGTGTGGTGACGAGGGGATTTTCACAGTAATTTCATTGCAATGTAATGAAAGCCTACTTGTGACTAATAAATTCATAAAAATAACAGAAGCAGTGAGTCACTGTAAAACACCCTGAAGGGGTAGAAACATAGAAAATAGGAGCAGCAATATAGCGCACAAGAAACAATACTGTTCACCATATACTAATAGATGTGACAATAATAAATCAAATCATACAGCCCTTCAAGCCTCTTCCACTATTCATTATAATCATGGCTAATCATCCAACCCAATAGCCCGATCCAACCTTCCCCCATATCTTTTGATCCCCTTTGCCTCAAGTGCTATATCTAACCGCTTTTTGAAAAAATACAAGGCAGGATTTTATGGCCTCGCTTGTCCCAAAACCATAAAATCCCACCTGAGGTCAACGGACCTTTCCATTGTCCACCTCTCAGCCACTCTGATTCCTGTGGCGGGCAGGCTGGTAAAATTCCAGTCACAGTGCTTTGGCCTCGACTACTATCTGAGGTAGTGAATTCCATAGGCTGGCCACTCTCTGATAGAGCGGAGGTAGGGGATGAAAGGGTGAACAGCCAGGTGTTATGGTCAACGTTGGCACCAATGACGTAGGCAGAAAGAGGAATGTGGTCCTGCAGTCAGAACTTGGTGAGCTCGGTCCGCAAAAGTAATCTGTAGATTACTTCCAGGACTAGGTGCAGGTGAATATTGAAATTGGAGAACAAAACATATATTTATGTGGCTGGAACAATGGTACAGGAGGGAGGGCTTTGGAATTCCAGAGACAGTAGGATCAGTTCTGAGGGAGGTGGTACTTGTACAAGCCTGACCAGTTACATACAGTAAGAAGTCTCACAACACCAGGTTAGAGTCCAACCAGTTCATTTGATAGTAATTGATAGATTACAATCAAATAAACTGGTTGGACTCTAACCTGGTGTTGTGAGACTTCTTACTGTGTTTACCCCAGTCCAACGCCGGTATCTCTACATCAATTACACAAAAACAGAGCCTGGACCAATTCCATTGCAGGGAGATTTCCTTACGCTGTTGGGGAGGGTTTACATTAATTTGGCTGGAGTGTGGAAACCAGGAGGTAATACGAGAGAGGAACAGCAAAGTGTGAAGGATAATGAGAGAAACGGATAACGCCAGACTCGGAAATAGTAAGAACAGCGCTGGCCGTGTGTGAACTTGACACGTCAGCATGCTAGTTTTACAAAATATAAAACATAATGTTTGGTACTCCATCTCATGGTATTACAGCAATGGCAGTTTGTTTGTGTTGTATAGTTCCTTGAATACAGTAAAAGGTGCACCTAATAGGAGTGTGATCAAACAAAATTTGATACCAAGTCACCTAAGGAGATATTTGGACAGGTGACCAAAGGTTTGGTTGAAGAGATCAGTTTTATGGACTGGCTAAAAAGAAAGCAGTCAGAGAGCTTCATGGAAGGAATTCCAGAGCTTCATCAATTCAAGAGAAAATGTTGCAGGATATTCCCAAGCATTAACATTCATGTTTATGAGTCCAACATCATCCCATTCAAAGACACCATCCACATCAAATGAACACATCTCCTTTACTGAATCATTACTAGCACACCTTGCACATTACTAGCAGTTGCTCCACACACTTTTAGGATGAATATTTATCATTGTATACAATTATGCATATGTGGCTATCATCACTGAGTGTGTCTACTCTTTTTCAGCAATTCCTAATGGGGAATTAGTTCAATTGATTCTTTCTTGTCACTATCTTATTAAATTTAGGCTTTGAAATATCATTCCCAGTATGATTCACTGTTCCTGCAGACAGCCAAAATATAGAATTTTATTTTTTATTTTGGTGACCACACACAAATATAATTAGTTCCTGAATAGAAAGGTAAGAGCTAATATGCCATGAGCAAATTAAAAATAAAACATCGTTAGATCATGCGAAATAATAAAATATTTAAGAACAAAATTGAAAATGTACATTTGACAGACAATGTTGTCACTGGGAGAGTAGATGTCGAGTCCAATGTTAAATCTTGTCTCTTACTTCTCCAAAGGCTATTTAAGGGTGGCATGGTGGCACAGTGGTTAGCATTACGGCCTCACAGTTCCAGGGGCCCCTGCATTCGATTCCCAGCTTGGGTGACTGTGTGGAGTTTGCATATTCTCTTCTTGTCTGCATGGGTTTCCTCCCACAGGCTAAAGATGTGCGTCTTAGATGGATTGATGATGCCCCTCAGTGTCAAGGGGATTCGCTAGGATAAATGCATGGAGTTATGGGAATATGGCCTGGGTGTGATTGTGGTTGCTGCAGACTCAATGGCTCTCCTTCGGCACTGTTGATTCTTCTGGTCAGGTTTTGTCAGATCTCAGTCAGACCATTGGGCAGGGCATCATGTAGAGTTGAAAGAACCTATTTTCAGCATATTTGGTGTAAAGACACTGCAAACACATTTCTGACAGTAAGTATATATGCTACATCCATCTGTTAACACTGCATATTTGAATTCACAGAATTTTGGTTTCATAGCAAAGTCAAGACACTTCTATATTCAAATATAACAACAACTGCTTTGATATGGTGCCTTTGAAGTAATGTATCATGAAGTGCATCACAGGACCTCTATTGGGCAAAGTCTGGCACCGAGCCACACAAATTATAGAACAGGTGACTCAGATTTCCCAGTTCGGTGAACCTGCCCTTTAAAAATGGCTCTCTGCAAGTGGAATTTTTGGGCTGGCTAAAACAGGAATTAGGACAGGTGAGTCTGGAACAAATCTGTAGGCTGCTGTGCATGTATCCTGGTATTGTGTCCAAAGAAATAAAAAAAAAACAAAATACAATAGCAACATTTGAAAAGCATTTGGATAAGTACATGGATAGGAAAGGATCAGAGGAATATGGGCTAAATGCAGGTAATTAGGATTAGCTGGGAGGACATCATAATCAGCATGGACCAGAAAACAGGAATCTGTTTTCGTGCTGTATTGCTCTATACATCTATGGCCAGAACTCTATCATCCCACCTGCCACGGAATCGGAGCAGGCGAGCATCCGACAATGGAAATTTCTGTTGACCTCGGCTGGGAATTTCCAGTCTCGCCCGAGCAAACCTGTAAAATTCCACCCAATGACTCTAAAAGAAATTCCTCCAGTACTCATCCCCATTCCTTATGCCCAATCCATGCCAAATTGCGCCCACCATGCACTCCCATTGCCCCCACACCTTGACACTAATTTAGTTACCCTCTACCCATTGCAGGGCTCCTCACATCCCAGTGTCAACTTAATGCACTTGGATTCAACCCCATTGCCCCATACCACCAGTGAAAACTTAGTGCCAACCCATGCCACCCCAACACTTTTTGCCCTTTTCCCTTCCATGCTAACTCAGCTAGTATCCTTGGACAGTTTCTTGACAGCTTTGACACTTATCTTTCCCAGAAGTGTCCTGCAGCCCTTCCCAAAAGGGTTCCTTACCTCTCCAGAGTGAGTACTCCAGTTCAGGCTTCACCTTACCTGTATAAAACTGCAAGCTCCAGTTTCCACACTCCTGTTCTCCCAGAGTGTCACTTCAGTGGAGATAATTTTAATAGCCAGCTGCCTCTGAAAACTGTGAATGTGCAACCTCTGACTCAACTTCAGTCCAGCCTCCACGAAGATGAAAAATGCTGGTCTTGTAGATAGAACTTAGAAATTTTGGCCTTTTTACAATATTTTTGCCTCAATGAGGGGATGCTACACTGTGATGAAGATCAAGTCCAAAGTTAGAACACATAAGAAATAGGAGCAAGAGTAGGCCATTTGGCCCTTCAACCCTGCTCCACCCTTCAGTAAGATCATGATTGGTCCAACTGTGACTTTAACTCCACTTTCCTGCCTTCCCCCATAACCATTAACTTCCTTGTTGATTCAAAAATCTGTCTAACTAGGCCTTGAATATATTCAATGACCCCCATGTTCACTGCTCTCTGAGACAGAGACTAATGACACTCAGAGAGAGAAAAAAAAATCTAATCTCAGATTAAACAGGAGAATGCTATTTTATAAACTGTGTCCCCTAGTTCAAGACTCTCCGAAAGGGAAAGTTCCTCTCAGCTTCTACCCTGTCAAGTCCTCTCAAGATCTTATATATTTCAATAACATCACCTCTCATTCTTCCAAACTCAATGAGTACATGCCAACCTGCTCAACTTTTCCTCATAATACAATGCTTTTCAAGGGTTAAGAAAATACTTAAGTGTGAGAAATAATAGAGGTTTGGATCCAATATGCCTAGATTTGCCATTCATTCAGCTTTTTATCAAACAATACTATAGTTGCCCCATGGGTTTTGGAGACAATGCTCACTAGTTTACTGCAACGTAAAGCTTGGTTCACAAATGACTTCTAAAGTTCAGATTTTCAGACTTCTGACTGACTTTGAAATTTTGTAATTTAAAATGAGACACAACAAACCATTTCAGAAAGGTTTTGCCACCTTCCAAGGTGAAGGTGAAGCTGAACAAAAAACAAACCAACTACCTCCAAGGGAACAGAAAAAATATTCCCTGAATTTGGAAACCCATCAAAACCGATCACTGTCTAAGGAAGTGATATTAAAATGCAATGTCCAACAGGTTTATTTGGAATCATGAGCTTTCAGAGCACTGCTCCTTCCTCTGGTGAGTGAAGAGGGAGGTTCACAAGCAGGACATATTTGTGAACCTTCCTCTCTACTCACCTGGTCAAGGAGCAGTGCTCCAAAAACTTGTGATTCC
The DNA here is from genome assembly GCF_965287045.1 of Carcharhinus amblyrhynchos. Lineage (NCBI taxonomy): Eukaryota > Metazoa > Chordata > Chondrichthyes > Carcharhiniformes > Carcharhinidae > Carcharhinus > Carcharhinus amblyrhynchos. Next base: position 83,289,184 of record NC_137334.1, on the reverse strand, counting down.
AAATAAACCTGTTGGACTTTAACCTGGTGTTGTGAATCTTCTTACTGTGCCCACCACAGTCCAACTCTGGCATCTCCACATCATTAAAATGCAAACTACAGGATATTGAAACAATGGCAGATCCACCCAAAACCCCTTGGAATTACACAATGGGTGGAATATCTCAAGGCTACAACCACTGCAGTGAGACTGCAAGAAAGACTTCAACAAAAGAGAGGGGCTGAAAGCTGAGCTCTCCCCCCACCCTCTTTTCCAACAAGTGTATTACCCAGTTCAGAAGATACTTTACTCGAAATCTACCAGCAATCCTCATAATAATTGCAACATTTTTTGACCCCACCCAGGAAACCAGTTAGTCCAACTCAGCTGCAATGTTAAAATATCTGTGCCTCCAGGACAGTTAAATAACTTTATATTCTTTTAACCATTTTTTATTTGAATTCTAACGTCCCTTAATTCTGATAATGTGTGTGTGTGTGTGTGTGTGTGTGTGTGTGTGAGACATTATGTTTTATTTTTCTTTTTGGTTTAGTGATTAATAAATCTTTATTTGATTCGACAAGATCTTGGTTGGTTCCTTGTTGCTCATTACTTAAGTACTTAAACACATTCTGATTTAGAAAAGACATACCCCTATGAAAAAGAAGTTTGAACCTTTTTTTTGACCAATCATGGAAGTTGAATAGAGGGGAGCAAATTCAACTTTTCTTACCTGGTCGTAACAGTGTGCAACGTGACATCTGGAAACCAGACCTAATCACTAGCAATTGAGAACGGATGATTTTATTTCACTATTGGTTACCCAGCTGTTAAAACCTTCATTGAAATATGTGTGCTGGAATTCTACTGCCCCGCTCACCATGGAATTGGAGCGGGTGAAGGGTAGACAATGGAATGTTCATCGACCTCGGGTGGAATTTTCCAGTCTTGGATCAAGTGAGGCCATAAAATACCACCCGTGAACTCCATTCAAGTAGTTAGTAAACCTAGTGGGATTTTGTTTTATAAATTGGTTGAAAAATTCCCAATGCCCAGTTTAAAACATGGAGGGAAACGGTTATTTTATTTCTTCCTGCAATCAAGGCTTACATAAATGAACAAAATACCGTGGGATGCTAGGATCTGACGCAAGAACAGAGGATGCTGGATAAACTCGGCAGGTCTGCCAGCATCTGGCAGGAAGCATAACAGAGTTAATGTTTTGAATCATAGCTCCCTGTCAGAGCCGAAAGGAATGAGAGTGTGCAAAACTATAGAAACTCCAACACAAAGCAGCAACACAGATGGCCTGGTGTGATGGTGGAGGGGTGGTGTTTTGTAAAGAGGTAATGCATGACTCAGCAGTAACTTGCTCTCATGCCCACACACCCATCCTTGGCAATGCTCCTTGAAGCCCAGCCCAAGCTGTAGGAGCAGCATCTCCTCTTCTGATTGGTCAAGTCATGGCCCTCGGGACTCAACGTTGAGTTTGGCAATTTTAGGTTTTGGCCTTTCTCCTTCATCTTAAACCTTCACCTTTCTTCTTTTGTTAATATTCCATGCATGTATTGCCACAATGCAAAATATCCCTTCACCCTCCCACACCAGGCTACCTGTCACTTGTTCCAGAAGAAAGGTTTGGGTTCCCTTACTTTCAGATTGCTTATCTGATGCAGAGCGTCTCTGGCCATGCCTGACATCTCTGGATCTAGATCAGCTGAGCAATCAAAGTTAAAATCTCCCTTTGCTCCACCAGTTCTGTCCCCTCGTAACAATATAAAATCCAACATGTTTCTGCCTCTCTTTAGCTCTGAGGAAGAAACACAGGCTTGAAACTTTGGGCACGGTTTTCCACTCCCCCACGCCGGGCTATGTTATACAATGGCAACGACAGTCCACCTTTGGCTGCTGTTGGCATCTTCCAGTCCCTCCACTGTCAATGGGGTTTCCTATTGTTCACACCCTACGCTGCCAGAGAATCCATGGCGGGAGATCACAGAAAACGGGATCAGAAAATCCTGCTGGTGGGATTCACTGGGAAATCCCACCTGTGAACTCCGATGTATGCATAGAATCCCTACAGTGCAGAAGGAGGCCATTCAGCCCATTGAGTCTTACTGACCACAGTCCCAACCAGGGACCCTACATATTCCCATAACCCTACATATTTACCATGTTAATGCCCCTGACACCATGATCAATTTAGCATTGACAATCAACCTAACCCGCACATCTTTGGACTGCAGGAGGAAACTGGAGAGCCCAGAGGAAACCCATGCAGACACGGGGAGAATGTGCAGATTCCACATAGACAGTGATCCAAGCCGGGAACCAAACCTGGGTCCCTGGCGCTTTGAGACAGCAATGCTAATCACTGTGCTGTCGTGACCACTTTGCACAGATGCTATCAGAGCTACTGAGTTTTCCAGATACTTTCTGCTTCTATTTCAAATGTCCAGCATCCGCAGTATTTTGCTTTCATTAAAATCTTCTCTCTCTGCTGTTCTGCATGCTCAGCCTGGTGACCTAGCTCTTATGGGGTTGGTTAATGGCAATAAAATGCAACAAGATACAAGTGAAATGGCCATATTCCCATAGAGACCAAACATATGGCTGATGGAAGAAGTTAAAATATTCACACTAATATTTGGACAGAGTAAAGGGAATCGTTACTATGTATTATAGAATCCTACAGTGCAGAAGGAGGCCATTCAGCCCATCGAGTCTGCACTAACCACAATCTCATCCAGGCCCTATCCTTACAACCTCATGTATTTACCCTGGCTAGTTCCTCTGACACTAAGAGACAATTTAGTATGGCTAATCCACCTAACCTGCACACCTTTGGACTGTGGGAGGAAACCGGAGTAAACTCATGCAGACACGGGGAGAATATGCAAACGCCACACAGACAGTGACCCAAGCCGGGAATCGGACCCAAGTCCCTAGTGCTGTGAGGCAGTAATGCTAACCACATTGCGCCATATACTTGGTCATGATAGACCTCATCTGGGAAGAGCTTACCTGAATGGAAACTATGAAAAATCATAACAAAATAAACTCTTTTTCTTATCATCAGCACTGCATAACGGTAATAATTTCAGAACAATTTGGTCTGTAACCTTCCTCAACTGCAGTAGGATTAACTATGCAAAGTTATGCAGCCATCCTCTATGCTGGTTACATAATTGAGCTGTGAATTAATCATCTGAGTGATAGGTGGAAGTATTAATTTGATGGTGGGTTGCATGTCAAGGTAGGTCATACATGGTTCAGGAATTCTTCATGCTTTAAGTTCTGTTGGAGCTGTAATTCAAAAAATTCAATAGTAACTTTCAAAAGAGTACGATAGAGAGTGAGAGTAATTAGGTACTGCTGTCAGGAACCCGGCATAGGCTTGATGGCCAGAATGGCCTCCAGCTGTGCTTTCCAATCCCATCATTCCTGCTTTCATAAGGAACACCATAAAATCATTGTTGGTCCTAAAACAAAAACACTGGGATGCTGGAAATCAACAAGAAAAGGCAGAAGATACAGGAGATATTTCACAGATCAGGCTGAGTCTGTGGTGACAGGAATGGAGCTCATGGACTAAATGCTCAAGCCTCACCAATGGTGGGAATGGAGGCAAAAGTGACCTGAAAATTACAAAACTAACCAGTGTGCCTCATTCCCAACTCCATTCCCAGCATTGGCCATTTTAGTCAATGTGGGTTTGTGGCATGGAAAGGCTCCCCACGTTCATGAGGAGGGTAGGCAATTAGACTGGGAGTTGAAAAGTAGCAACAGGAAGAGACCATTCAGCCCCACACATCTGCTCCACCATTTAATAAAGCCATGTCTGGTCCAATTGTGTAGCTTTAACTCCACATTCATACTTGTCCCCCTTGATTCCCTTGTCGATCAAGAATCTGTCCATCCCAGCTTGAATATATTCAATGATCCAGGTTCCACTGGTGTCTCAGGAAGAGAATTTCTACAACTAACAGCCTGCTCAAAGAGGAAATTCTTCCTCTTCTCCAACTTAAATGGAACACCCCTTATTTCAAAATTGTGCCCCTAGTTCCAGATTGCCCCACAATAAGAAACATTTTCTCAGCATCTCGCCTGTCCAACCCCTTCAGAATCTTATGCTTCGATAAGATTGCCTCTCGTTCTTTTAATCTCTAAACTTTGTTAAAGATGGGCGATAGATGCTTGACTGGAGTTTCCCACCAGTTTTCTGATGTTATAACGAGATCACCAGTGGCTTGGATGCAGCTATCTAGTGGCAAGCTGGAGTAAACTAGGCTTGTACTCGTTAGAGTTTAGAAGAATGAGGGGAGATCTCATTGAGACGTATAAGATGATGAATGGGATGGATAGGGTAGAGGTGGAGAGACTCTTCCCGCTCAAAAAAGACAGTAGGACTAGGGGGCACAGCCTCAAGATAAAGGGGAGGCGGTTTAGAACGGAGTTGAGGAGGAACTTCTTCACTCAAAGGGTGGTGAATCTCTGGAATTCTCTGCCCGTTGAAGTGGTGGAGGCTGCCTCGCTAAATATTTTTAAGAAGCGGGTTGATGGGTTCTTGATAAGAGAGGGGATTAAGGGTTATGGGGAGAGGGCGGGAAAGTGGAACTGAGCCACGACAGATCAGCCATGATCTTATTGAATGGCGGGGCAGGCTCGAAGGGCTAGATGGCCTACTCCTGCTCCTATTTCTTATGTTCTTATGTTCTTATGTACCAATATTCCTGGAAGGCCTCCCTTCCTGTCTGGGTGGAAGTCCATTCAAAAATCACCTTCAAGAGAGGCCCCTCCCACCCCCACCTATCAATGCCCACCTTAACCACCCCTACTGCCACAGCGGTGACTAGCTGCTTTTTGACATTTTGTTTTAAATTAAAGCTTTTTTAGAAAGTGGCAACTTCTTGCTGAGACACGCTCCCAACTAATTGTCTTATACTCAGCCGGGTGCTTCTCTGAAGCGGGAAGGTTTCTTATTGGCCCTCAAGCATCGAGAGCTCGTCCTCATCACCTTAAACTGGACGAGGAACCTGTCTCTGTATGTCAGTGAAGGATTTACCCACATGGCAGTCTTGACACTGACCACCAAAGACAGATTTGAGACCAGAAGACAGTCCTGACTCTGGTTTCCTATCTCTGTGGGGGAGTGGGAGAGGTTGGGTGAGGAGGGGTGGGGTGGAGATGTGGGAATACAGCTTCAGGCTTCAGCTTGATGATGACCTCTCCTTGAATACTGTACATAGAACCGGCTGCCAGAACATACAAACAGCAATTAGAGAAGGACATTGCAACCAGGAAGAAAGAAAACTGAGAAAGATTACTTTGATGATAGTACAGTATCTCAATTCCATCACACCTGATGTGAGTTTCAATTGCGCATAATTGAGACGTATAAGATGATGAATGGGATGGATAGGATAGAGGTGGAAAGACTCTTCCCGCTCAAAAAAGACAGTAGGACTAGGGGGCACAGCCTCAAGATAAAGGGGGGGCGGTTCAGAACGGAGTTGAGGAGGAACTTCTTCACTCAAAGGGTGGTGAATCTCTGGAATTCTCTGCCCGTTGAAGTGGTGGAGGCTGCCTCGCTAAATATTTTTAAGAAGCGGGTTGATGGGTTTTTGATAAGAGAGGGGATTAAGGGTTATGGGGAGAGGGCGGGAAAGTGGAACTGAGCCACGACAGATCAGCCATGATCTTATTGAATGGCGGGGCAGGCTCGAAGGGCCAGATGGCCTACTCCTGCTCCTATTTCTTATGTTCTTATGTTCTTATAATGTAAAAAGTCACTACCCTGAGTCATTAACTCTCTCTCTCTCTCTCCACAAACACTGCCTGACCTGTTGAGTGTTTCCAGCATTTGTTCTTTTTATTTCCATCAGTTATCTTTGATCCTGGCTTGCCGTAGCGGAAGTCAAGATGCCGAAGCTGGGAAAAAAGAGGGGTTTTTTTTGATTTGCTTTGTTTCTCCAGTTCCATCGTTACGTGATTGTCAGCAGGGGTGAGTGTATTCTCAAACAGTGTGTGTTGGTATTGATCCATCTGCTGAAGTCTGCTTCCTGTTCCGTGCGCAGAACAGGATATTCTGTTTGCCGATTCCTTCGATATGCTTGGTGCACAATGAAAAGCGCAGGTGCCCCAAACTCACCAGATGGGAACAGCGAATTCCGCATTTCTTCGACAAGTCTGTAAAAAAGATTCATGTGGAGGTGTTTGTCAGGCGTTTTTGAAAGGCTGGAAACTATCAGGAGCTGGTGAAGTAAATGTGGAAGCAGAAAAAGGAATTTGTAGAGAACCAGAGAATCCCTACAGGGTAAAAGGAAGCCATTCAGCCCATTGCTTCTGCACCAATTCTCTGACAGAGCATCTTATCCAACAATGCCCCACTCTCCCTCCAACCCCCATCATCTTATCCCCATAACTCCACACATTTACCATGGTCAATCCACCTAACCTACACATCTTTGGATGCTCAGGGACAATTTGGCATTGCCAATCCACCTAACCTGCACATTTTTGGATTGTGCTTGAACTCCTGAACAGTTCCTCCACCCACCCTCAGTCCAAATAATTTTGGCAGTTGGTGAAGTGCCATACAGATGTGGGAAGCACTGCTTTGTTTGTGACTCCTAACGTACATTCCACAGAGAACAAGAATGTTGCCTGGCTAATGAGAGCTATTGGACAAGGTCAATGTGTTCACAATCTGGTGAACTGGTGCAACAACAATAATCTCTCCCTCAATGTCACTAAAACAAAGGAGATTGTCATCAACTTCAAGAAGCGTAGTGGAGGACATGCCCCTGTCTACATCAACGGGGATGAAGTGGAAATGGTCGAGAGCTTCAAGTTTCTAGATGTCCAGATCATCAACAACCTGTCCTGGTCCCTCCACAGCCAATGTGACAGTTCCACAAATGCATCTACTATGTCAGGAAGCTAAGGAAATTCAGCATGTCTGCAATGACTCTCACCAATTTTTACAGATGCTCCATAGAATGCACTTTTTCTGGTTGTATCACAGCTTGGTATGGCTTCTGTTCTATCCAAGATGGCAAAAAAAATCACAATGCATTGTTAATGAAGTATAGTCCGTCACACAAACCAGCCTCCAATCCACTGACTCTGTCTACCCTTTCCCCTGCCTCGGCGAAGCAGCCAGCATAATTAAGGACTCTATGCACCTCAGACGTTCTTCTCTTCTACCTTTTTACATCGGGAAAAAGATACAAAAGTCTGAAGTCATGTACTAACCAACTCAAAAACAGCTTATTTTCTGCTGCCATCAGACTTTTGAATGGACCTCCCTTTTATTAAGTTGATCTTTCTCCACGCCCCAGTACGACTATAACACTGTACTCTGCTCCCTTTCCTCTACTTCTCTTTGTATGGTATGCTTTGCCTGTATAGCACGCAAGGAACAATACTTTTCATTGTTCGCTAATACGTGTGGCAATAATAAATCAAATCAAATTAACCCTCTGAATCTGAGGACACTTGCCCCTATTTTAGGAGACTTATAAGATAAATGCAGAAACAAAGGCTTGCCAATCAATCTGCTGGCCTGTGTCAATCCATCCACAACCTTCCAGCTTGGAAGCTGTTTCGGCCGCTGCACAGCATCTAGCAACTTACGTGAAGGATGCTCACCAAGTTAAATCACTGCCTTCAGGAAAGAAGCAGAGAATACTGGGGGGGTGGGGGGAGAGGGAGGAAGAGAAATAAGTGGAGCACTTTCCATCCACAGCTTCACCAGGTTGTGATGGATATTTAGACTGACAATGACTTTTGTGGGAGAAGGTAATTATCATGCCACGAAAGGCAACATAATATATGTTTTCAACACACTGCGTAACACTGTTTCAGTGAGATCAGTAACCCTCATCCTCCTTATCTAATTGCTGGAATTATTGTCATGCAGATTATATGCAGGTGGAACAAGAGGTGGCAATTTACATAATGTCCTTAATGACAAAGCTCGGGCTGGTATTATCTTAATCTTTACTGAATGCAATTTGCTATAAAGTCTGAAATTGCCGAGGGTTGCCCTAATATTTTCCTACCACAACATTTATTTGATATTCTGAATTTACTGAGGTTGTTGGCTCACTGAGGTGGATTTCAACACGTCCAAATTCCCGGAGAGCACACGTTCTGAGGAGCTATTTCCATGCCTGCCAGCCACTGTAGCAATTTTAATCACAAATTCCCAATTTAAGCACCAGCAGAGTGGGAGTGTAAGCTCCAGAGCAGCTGCTGGCAGGTAGAGATTGAGCAGACACTGAGAGATTGTTTCTCTGGCTGGGGAATATAGAACGCAGGCCACAGTCTCAGGATAAGGGGTCAATCGTTTAGGAATGAGATGAAGAGAAATGTTTTCACTGAGAGTTGTGAACCTTTGGATTTCTTTATCCCAGAGGGTCCTGGATGCTCCAAAATTGAATACATTTAAGGCTGAGATCAGCAGACTTTTGGCCACTAAGGGAATCAAGAGATATTGGCAATAGGTGGCAAGGCATAGCTAAGGTTGATGATTAGCCACAATCGTATTGAATGGTGGGCATGTTCGAGGGGGTGCCTGGTCTAGTCTGCTCCTATTTCTTATGTCCATCATATCTGGCAACTGTCCTGTCCACTCCCAAATTAGCCCATCCCCACTAGCCGTGGGGAGAAGATGGTGGGGGGGGGGGGGGGGGGGGGGGCTAGTGCGAGCTAAATTGCTCCTTTGGAGAGTCAGCACAGACACGATGGGCTGAATGGCTTCCTTCTGTGCTGGAACCATTCTGTGACATGGACACAGTCATTCTCAGTCCACATTGACATTCACCTCTTGGTTGTTGCATTCACAACAGACACTTAACAGTACTTTGTTTTCACAAACGTATTGGGCATTAGGAAGCAAATGTGCATGAATGGAGCTAAAGTGCAGTTCAGTTGTAATTTAGTTGAATGGGGAAATAGAAATGAGGGGCTGAATGGCCTCCTTTTGTTCCTATATCTTTATTTCTAATCTGTAGTCACCATATACAGAAATGGAAGGATTTCTACTTGGATGAATATGATAACACACACAGAACAAGCAAACTAGAAATAGGGAAAAATAATAATCAGAAGCACAAAGCCGATGGGCAGAATGGCCCATTTCTGTGCTGTAAATTGTATCTAACTGTGTAGGTTTGAAGTAGTCACATAGCACATGCTGATAGAAATTTAACTTTGATATTTTTTCCAACTCTAGCTGTTCATTTGGATTCATAGACAGGATGTATAACCTGTTTGATCTATGCAAAGGAAAAAAGAGATTTGGAATGTATAATAAAGGGTGACTGTAATACTCTCCTCCAGTTGAGTCACTGCTGAGATGAACGAACCATTTAGTACATCTGACTGAACTCAAAGAACCAGCAACAGCCCAGACTCAAACAGAAGCAAATTGCACTGCTTTGGCGTTGGAAAGATCACATAACATCTGGCCACCACACTCGCCTACACTTTAAGAACATAAGAACATAAGAAATAGGAGCAGGAGTAGGCCATCTAGCCCTTCAAGCCTGCCCCGCCATTCAGTAAGATCATGGCTGATCTGAAGTGGATCAGTTCCACTTTCCCGCCTGCTCCCCATAACCCTTAATTCCCTTATCTATCAGAAATCTATCAACCCGTGACTTAAACATATTCAACGAGGTAGCCTCCACCACTTCAATGGGCAGAGAATTCCAGAGATTCACCACCCTCTGAGAGAAGAAGTTCCTCCTCAACTCTGTTCTAAACTGCCTCCCCCCTCCTTATTTTGAGGCTGTGCCCTCTAGTTCTGGTTTCCTCTCTAAGTGGAAAGTATCTCTCTACCTCTACCCTATCTAGCCCTTTCATTATCTTGTAAGTCTCGAAAAGATCCCCCCTCAGCCTTCTAAACTCCAACGAGCACAGGCCCAGTCTATTTAATCTCTCCTCATAAGCTAACCCCATCATCTCCGGTATCAACCTGGCGAGCCTTCTCTGTACTCCCTCCAAGGCCAATATATCCTTTCACAAATAAGAGGACCAAAACTGCACACAGTACTCCAGTTGTGGCCTCACCAGTGCCCTGTACAGTTGCAGCAAGACCTCCCTGCTTTTATATTCTATCCCCCTCGCGATAAAGGCCGACATTCCATTCGCCTTCTTGATCACCTGCTGCATCTGCAGACTTTTTGAGATTCATGCACAAGGACCCCCAAGTCCCTCTGCACAGTAGTATGCTGAGTACTTTGCGACTAATGTTGTAATTAGGCCATGCATTTTGCTCTAACTGTAGCTTCTGTTTGTTTGGAAACTCCTGCACTCAGGTTCCTCAGCATGTTCCTAAGCTCCCCATCCCATTATTAGAAATCACGACTGATTGTTGACCATTCAACACATTTCTGCTGCAACTGCACAAGTGGTTTGAATCGAAAACGCTTCAAAAATAGTCAGTCAAAAATGTTGATGTACCTAATGAAACATTAAACGTCACAAGACGTGAGTGAAATCATCTCACCTTGGTCCCCAACAAACTATGGGGTCATTTTAAGTTTGGGAACTCTGTGAGTTGTGCACTTGTGGTTGCATTTTCCCATAGCAATCCCCACAAAATCACTGCAGAAGGAGGCCATTTGGCCCATTGTGTCTGTACCGGCTCTCCAAATGACCATCATGATTTAGTGCCATTCCTCTGCCTTTTCTCGGTATCCCTGCACATTGTTTCCATATCGTAAGTAACTAATGACCTCTTAAATAGCTCGAATTGAACCAGCCACCACTATATTCCCAGACAGTGTATTCCAGACCTAAACTCGCTATGAGAAAAAAGTTTTTATTTCCCATCACATTTGCTTCTTTTGCAAATCACTTTAAATTTGCGCCCTCGCTCTCTCTTGATCCTTTTACCAACAGGAACAGTTCATCCCTATCTACTCTGTCCAACCTGCTCATGATTTTGAACATCTCCAGTAAAATTTCCTCTTAGCCTTCTTCTCGCTAAGGAGAAAAGGCCCAGCCACTCCAATCTATCCACATAACTGAAATTTCTCTTCCTGGAGCTGTTCTTGTCAACCTTTTCTGCTCTTTCTCCCATGCATTTGCATCCTTCCTATGCTGCAGTGCCCATAAATGTACACAATATTACAGCTGAGGTCTAATTACTGTCTTGTATATGTTCACCACAATCTCTTTTCTCTTGTACTCTGCCCTCCATTAATAAAGCTTGGAATACCCATATGTTTTATTAACTACGCTCTCTAGTTGTCCTGCCACCTTCAATGATCTATGTACATGTACATCCAGATCCTTCTGTTCCTGCGCCCCTTTAAGAATTTACCCCCATTTTATATTGTCTCTCTATGATTTTCCTACCAAAATGCATCACCTCACGCTTCCCCGCACTGAACTTCATCTGCCATCTATCTGCCCACTCCACCAACTTTTTGTTTTGATTTGAATTGATTTATTATTGTCACATGTTAATATATTATGAAAAGTATTATTTCTTGCACGCTATACAGAGAAAGCATATGTTCATAGAGAAGGAAAGGAGATTCCAGAATGTAGTGTTACAGTCATAGCTAGGGAAGAGAGAAATGCGAGGTAGGCCCATTCAAAAGTCTGATGACAGCTGGGAAGAAGCTGTTCTTGACTCAGTTGGAACGTGACCTCAGATTTTTGTATCTTTTTACTGATGGAAGAAGACTGCATGGTGTCCTTGGTTATGCTGGCTGCTTTGCTGAGGCAGTGGGAAGTGTGGACATGGTCAATGTATGGAAGGCTGATTTGCGTAATGGATTGGGCTACATTCACAAGCTTTTATAGTTTTTTGTGGTCTTGGGCAAAGCAGGAACCATTCCAAACTGTGATACAACTAGAAAGAATGTTTTCCATAGTGCATCTCTAAATGCTGGTGAGAATCATAGCTGACATGCCAAATTTCCTTAGCCTCCGAAGAAAGTAGCTGGGCTTTCTTAACTATAGTGTCAGCATGGGGGCACATCGACTTGTCCTTTGAAGGTCTACACTGTTCTCTTTCCCGTTTACAACACTTTCAAGTTTCATGCAATCCGCCAGTTTTGAAATTGTCCCCTGCAGACCAAGATCTGGGAGAGTGGATGGGAGAACTTCCTTAAAGTAATAATTAAAAATTTCTGTTTAGAGAGAGAGAGACCTCAGCAGAACTTTCATTGGCAGGAGTGTGTGCAGTAACTATCCAGTGTGAAGACTCCTCATCTGCTACTACTGGGTTGTTGATGTCACAGTTAGAATTTTTTTTTATTCATTCGTAAGACATGAGCATTGCTGGCTGGCCAGCATTTATTGCCCATCCCAAGTTGCCCTTGGAAGGCAGTTGAGAGTCAACCACACTACTGTGGCTCTGGAGTCACATGTAGGCTAGACCAGGTAAGGACGGCAGATTTTCTTCCCTGAAGGACATTAGTGAATCACCTGGATTTTTACTACAATTGACAATGGTTTTATGGTCATCAGTAGATTCGTAATTCCAGATATTTACTGAATTTCAAATTCCACCATCTGCGGTGACAGGATTCAAACCCGGTTCTCCCAACATTAGCTGAGTTTCTGGATTAATAGTCTAGCGATAATACCACTAGGCCACCCTTCTGCATTGTAGAATTCCTACAATGAAGAAGGAGGCCATTTGGCCCATCGAATCTGCACTGACTCTCTGACAGAGCATCTTACCCAGGCCCTAGCCCTGTAACCCCAAGTATTTACCCCACTAATCCCCTTAACCTTCCCCTAACCTATACATCTAGGGACACATGAAGGGGCAATTTGGCATGGCCAATCCATCTAACATGACAGCTCAGAGACTATCTCTGTTGCTGTGCGGACACATGGATTTGGGCCTGTGTCTGTGGGAGTTTGCACATTCTCCCCGTGGTTGCGTGGGTTTCCTCCGGGTGCTCCGGTTTCCTCCCACATCCCAAAGATGTGCTTTTAGGCTGATTGATTGGGTACTAAATTGTCCCTATATTGGGCCTCCCTGATCCTCGCACATTAGGCGTAGACTAAAATCATGAATAGGTCACTGAGACAGTGGGACGGCGGCGCGGGCTCGTTGGGCCGAAGGGCCTGTTTCCCGTGCTGTGTTGTTCTTTGTTCTTTGTTCTAACCTGCGCTCTTGGTCTCATGTCTCCTTGATGTCAAGGGCAGCAATTCTCACCTCATCTCCAGAATTCAACTCCTTTTGTTCATGATTGTACTAATGAACTGTAATAAAGTTTGGAACTGAGTGACCCTGAGAACATTCACAGAACCCCTGGCTGCGTGTGTCAGTCCCATTCAGCTAGTTCTTTCCTCCAAACAACCCTCTGGCTCCATTTGTCTGGCCCTAATCTTAATTATAAATTGTAAAAGATATTCCCAGTTTTAGGATCAAATCACCTAATAGCTCACCTTTCTGTAACATTAATATTGATATAAATATTAAACATCCAATCATAATGCCACTTTTTGCCTCCAGATAGGAAAATGTAAAACAAGTTTCTATGTGTACCTGCTGAGGGAGAGTTCCTCCTGCGACTGCGCGTCGAGGTCCACTATAATAGATAGGGTATATTCTCCCGCGCTGTGCATTCTGGGTAGGGATATCTACCATTATCACTCAGGATCCGGGAACACATACATTAAAATCAGACTGGGACAATCGCGTTTGGGACAGGGAATATGAAAGTCAGGTAACAAATAATCAATAAATACATACTGAAATCCCTGGCCCCAACACCGCACAAAACCAATGTGTGCGTATGTATCGAGTAATAGAGCATGGAGTCACACATTTTTCATAGAATCATAGAATCCCTACAGTGCAGAAGGAGGCCATTCGGCCCATCGAGCCTGCACCGACAACAATCCCACCCAGGCCCTATCCCCGTAACCCCATATATTTACCCGCCTTTCCCCCCTGCACTAAGGGGAAATTTAGCCTGGCCAATCAACTTAACCCATAATATATATCCATACAATATACAGATATTTTATATATTGAGTACATATATAGTACGTATATAGGATGTATGCATATATATTGTGTGTATAAATATATATATAGAGAGAGAGAGAAATAATGCAAGCAATGTATGGTACAATAACCGGCTGTCCCGTTCCCACTTTGGCAAACCTGTTGTTGGAATAGACTTTTTTTTAGGTTGAAAAGCTGTTCCTCGATTGATAAGTCGAATTAATTCTCATTATGAGTTCATTAGTTTCGTTGCAGGCCAGTCCTTGAAGCAGGAGGAATTAACTCACACAGGCGCCTTAGATTTGACGAAGGTTCATCCCGTCTCGAAACGTTCGCTCTACTCTCTCCCCACAGATGCTGTCAGACCTAGTGCGATTTTCCAGCAATTTCCGTTTTTGTTGCTGGAAATATTGGGTCAGGAAACAGCTATTTCGGGAGCTCTAAAGTGAACATTTTGGTCAATTAACTTTTCGTTAGGAATTAGGTGTTGACTTGTTACTTTTCTTAAGATCTGGTTTCATGAAATATTAGCATTTTTAACCGAAATGTTAATAAATCTGCGAAGGTGGAGTTGGAGGAAGTGCTCAAGTGAGCTGCCGCCTCCAGTTGGACTTGTTTCTAAAAATTTGATCATGGGGGAATATTTAATCGCATGACATTTGCCAAAATGGCATTTGCCTCTTGTTTGCGAACGTATTCAGCTTGGCTGAGTGTAATGATTCCTCGAAGCTTCACGGGAGCGAGTTCAGTAACAACCTAACATTAGGGGCCGAACATCAGGCCAATTTCTCCTGAAAGATATTCGAGTGTGCAGCCGGTTTCAATGTACCCGGCAGTGTAACAGGTCAGACAAAAATGAGAAAACATTGGCTGAATGCCAGAGTGATAAGCTCCAAATAAAATATTTACCATTTTATTTTCTAGTGAAAGGAATAAATATTAATAAATCAAACTGAGATCATCCAGGATTATAACAAAATGCTGGCGGATGCTGGAATCTGAAACAAAAACAGAAAATGTTGGAAAATCTCAGCGGGTCTGACAGCAAATGTGGAGAGAGAAGGGCCACCTTGACTCCAAACGTTGTCTCTATTCCCTCTCCACTCATGCTATCAGACCTGCTGAGCTTTTCCAGCATTTTCTGGGGATTTTTTTGAGAACATTCAAGAACAGGCAGATATAAGCATTATAATATTTAAGTCAAAATTCTGTGCGGTGTTTACGTTACAAGGAAAAACCCAAAGCAAATTCTACCTAGTTGACAAAATTGTCATGGGTGTAAATAACTTCCAAATGAAGGAGTTGTACTTTTTTTATTTACTTTTGGCAATAGATGGCCAGCTGTAAAAACAATAAATAAAACAAAGCCCAAACCAAAGCGGATTCGCTTCACTGACTCTCACGATTGAAGCACAGGTTCAGGGAGGTGAGATTCGGGCCTTAAGACTCCAAACAGAAAGTGCATAAACATAGCTACAGGGAGATTCAAAACATTAACTCTTGCACCCACCCCCCACCCCCGCGCCCGGTCCGGTTTCTGCTTCCCCATCCCCAGTTTATGTTTATCCTCCCTCCTGTGTTTGCATGACTTCATCAATCTCCTAACCCTCTGTCTGGGCTTCTCTCTCTCTGTCTCCTCCCATTTCTGTCTCCCACTCTCTCATCCATCTCCTCAGCATACCCCCCGCCACTCAACCCCTCGCTCCACAAAAATCAGCAGAAAATGCCTAAAAATTTCGGCAAGGTTGACAGCATCCGCGGAGAGAGAACGGAGCTGACGTTTCAAGTCTAGGTGACCCTCGAGGCAATAGTTCTCCAGTTTCCTTACAGCTCACCCCACCCCCACACGTGTTGTGCTCCTCTCTCCCTCTCCCAGTGTGTGTTGCTTTTTTCGTAATTCGCGGACCGTCTACTCCATTCTCCTTGGTGCTGAATAGCAGGGGACCAGCAAGGGCCCTGACCAAGAAACTGATCTCAGGCTCTCACTGCCAGGGTTGTCAGTGTGTGTGTTTGCGGACCATGCATTCCAGTTGCATTGCTCCCGAGACATCAGCTCTCGATACATCAATCGCCCGTTCCAATAGACTGCCATCGACATTCGGTTTGGGAATCCAATCGCAAGCCTCCAATTTCCCTTTACATCCAAAAAAAATAACCATCCCAACTAAAACATCCGGGAGTAACTGCAACCCTCATATGACGGTCCCTGGTTTTTGGGTTTTGCCAGCTGGCCCGCTCGCTGGTCAAACTGACCTGTGACCAGGCACTGTTACAGTGGCTGTTGCATTCAGCAAGACAAGAGATCTCTCTGAGGTTCCGCCGCACGTCTCCTGTTCCCCACTCCACATGCCCCCCTCCCCCCCACTGTAAATATCGTTGTCTGTGTGTGAACAGCTTATTGGAACAGAACTTCACCTGCACAGACCAATGTTCCAGGCATTTGTACATCTTTCTCACCACCGTCATTATGCCAGGATTAAAAAGCATAATGAACTCATCACACAAACCAGCCTCCCATCCATTGACTCTGTCTACACTTCCCGCTACCGCAACAAAGCAGCCAGTATAGTTAAGGGCCCCACGCACCCTGGACACTCTCTCTTCCACCTCCTCCCTTCGGGAAAAAAGATACAGAAGTCTGAGGTCACGTACCAACTGACTCAAGAACAGCTTCTTCCCTGCTGCTGTCAGACTTTTGAATGGACTTACCTTGCATTAAGTTGATCTTTCTCTACACCCTAGCTATGACTGTAACACTACATTCTGCACTCTCTCCTTTCCTTCTCTATGAACTGTATGTTTTCTGTGTAGCTCACAAAAAGCAATACTTTTCACTGTATGTTAATACATGTGACAATAATAAATCAGATCAGAAAAACATTCATTGAAATATTATAAAAGAAAAAAACATTATGGCTGAGAGAGTGAAGTGAATGAATTCTGGTATCCTGCTTCATGCTATTTGGTAATAGAGCTGCACAAATATCACACACACTATTTATTTGCATCAATGCATCATATGTCTAAGGTGCATATATGCTGTATAAAATAGAGCAGTTTATCTCCATATGTGGGATTGAAATTGCTGAATGATTACTGTGCGGCAAACCTTTGAAGTCTGGCCAGTTATCTTTTAACTAGCAAGATCAGAGAAACAGAATGTCAACTGTCATACTTTAACAGAACCAGTGATGCCTTGACATGTCTTAGCCTTCTTCTGCAACTTAACACTAGTTTTAATTTACACCTTCGACAGTTGGCGCTAAGAAGAAAGGAAGGATTAAAGTCAAAGTGGCAACTCCGAATCCAAATGAGTAATGTATTGGATGTTTATCGTATCACGGCGTTTAGATCTAACTGAAAGACATTCTGATTTGAGTTTGTCACAAGACAATTCTTTTGCACATTTTGTATTGCTCCAGGGTTAGCTTTGCAGCAACTGGAAATATCCAATAAAACTCGAGTGCAACTTGCGAAGGTTTGGATGTCAACCTTATAATTTGTGCTTACTTCCTCAGGATTCTGCAATGGAAAGTGTACGGTGCAATGTGAACTTTAAAGTTCATATGTGGTTCTTTTTTTTTAAGTTGGCCATCAGCAGTGTTAGCTTTTCAGTAAAAGAAGGACGATGTTCACTCTATGCACTTCAAAATCTGGAATCTGGAAATTTCTCTTGCCAACATTAGGGTGTAAATACTTTATGGCTGAGATTTTCTGGTTGCAATGACAGCAAAACTGATAGCAGCTTCTGGAGTCTGCATATGTGCCGCTGAACAGGGAAATACAGAAGCTGCTGTCAGTAATTCTGCATTCTCCTTAGGGATGCTATTGAGGTCCCCTCACCCCATTCTCCAGACATCAAATAATTAGAAATCACTGAGCTGATGAAAATGTTCACTCTGCACTCTTACTCTCAAAACAAGAATCTTGGAAAATACATAGTATTGAATGAGGTGCAACTGGGTTATTAATGGCATACCTTAATAATTACTATTAAACAGACTCGTTGTTACATAAAATGTCATTTAAGTTTGTCGAATGCCAAATTTCTCCACTATAGTAATAAAGTCTATATTTTTGGAAAGAAGGAAATTTCATAATAACTTAATGATGGTGTTAATGTAAGCCTACTTGTGACATTAATAAACTTTAAACTTTAAAAACTTTAAACTTCACATTCCATATTTTTGATATAATATGTTTTTAAAACTTACTGATACTTTTGCTAACCCATGTCTGTGTATGTGTCCCTACCAATTATGTCACTATCTGTTAAATCCCTTCTAGTTAAATCCCTCAGCCTTCACAATTTCTGTAACCCACTACAGCCCTACCTACTATCATCTCCAGGCCTCCAAATCTGCACCTCGCTCTGGTGGCTTTGATTAAGGCTCTTATCAACCCATTCTTTTTGACCTACCTAGCCTTCAGCCATCTAGGGTCTAAACACTACAGTTTCCTCCTTAAACCCATGTATTTTGCTGCCTCCCTCTCTTGCTCTATCTAGACAAGGACATGGCACTGGTTAAGTCACAATGGATGTTTAACTTACCAAGGTCACTCTTCCTTATCTACTGTCTTTTTTTATTAACACTCAGATTGCTGCCACCCTCAGATTGCCAGGCTGATATCCATACTTCATCCAGAAATCTATTCCACCTCTATATCTTCCATGTCACTGGCCTCAATTCCATCAACCATCCCAGCAAATATCTCAGACTGAGTCAAGGGATTGTGAGCCATAGCATGCTATTCAACTTCAAGCTCTGCTTCCTTGCCCAGTTCCTCTCCTGTTTTAGGCTTTAATTTTCTCAGTAGCCTCTCCATCTCATCAATCCACACATTTTCATCCAAGCATTTGCAGCACATGCCATATTGATATGGAGCTGCATACTTATCACCCTGTCCTCTTTAAGCTCCATTAATTTCTTATGGCCAGTTGTGACTTCCAAATTCTAATTCTTATATGTCTCATGCCACATTTGATTTATGATCACCTCTTCTACATGAATATACTCTGTTCCTCTGAGAATGCACTTCTCCTCATCCCTCACACACCTTCTGCTCCCCCACTGGAAGCCACAATGCTCCTGTCTTGTGCAACTCTCTGTCTCTCTTCAGTTTGCTGTGCTTCCATATGTCTTTCCTCCCCCCCACCTCCACAAACTTTATCAAAAGCCTCCTCAGCAACAATTCTGTCCGTCTCTCTTCCCTATTTCCTCCCTTTTCTCAAGTTCATGACAGAGTCATAGAGAAATAGAGGGTTACAGCATGGAAACAGGCCCTTTAGCCCATCTTGTCCATGCTGACCTTTTCTTTTAAAACCCCTAAGCTAGTCCCAATTGCCTGCATTTGGCCCATATCCTTCTATACCCCTCATACCATGTAACTATCTAAATGCTTTTTAAAAGACAAAATTGTACCTGCCTCTACTATTACCTCTGGCAGCTTGTTCCAGACATCACCACTCTCTGTGTGAAAAAATTGCCTCTCTGAACATTTTTGTATCTCTCCGCTCTCATCTTAAACCTATGCCCTCTAGTTTTAGACTTCCCTATCTTTTGGAAAAGATATTGACTATCTACCTTTTCTATTCCCCTCATTATTTTATAGACCTTTATAAGATCATCCCCCAGCCTCCCACACTCCAGAGTAAAATGTCCCAGTCTATTCAGCCTCTCTTTAAAACTCAATCCATCAAGTCCCAGTAGCATCCTGGCAAATCTTTTCTTCACTGTTTCTGGTTTAATAATATCCTTTCTATAATATGGTAACCAGAATTGCACACAGTATTCCAAGTGTGGCCTTACCAATATCTTGTACAACTTCAACAAGATGTTCCAACTCCTATATACAATGTTCTAACCAATGAAACCAAGGACACCGAATACCTTCTTCACCACTTTGTCCACCTATGACTCCATTTTCAAGGAGCTATGAACATGTACCCCTCGATCTCTTTGTTCTGTAATGCTCCCCAATGCCCTACAATTAACTGAGTAAGCCCTGCCCTGGTTCAATCCACCAAAATGCATTATCTCGTATTTGTCTAAATTAAACTGCATCTGCCATTCATCAGTCCATTGGCCCAATTGATCAAGATCCCGTTGCAATTGGGGATAACTTTCTTTACTGTCCACTGCCACCAATCTTGGTGTCATCTGCAAACTTACTAACCATGCCTCCTATACTCTCAATATAAATGACAAATAACAGTGGACTCAGCACTGATTCCTGAGACACACTGCTTGTCACAGGCCTCCAGTTTGAAGAACAACTCTCTACAACCATCCTCTGGCTTTGGTCAAGAAACCAATTTTGTATCCATGTAGATACGTCACCCTGGATCCCATGATATTCTTTTCCTCCTCCTCGTAAAAAGTCCAAGTTGTTTTCCTGCATCTTAGGAATTACATTAATAAGGTGATTTCAAGGTCAGTGGGAGGAAGTAGGAGCATAAACAGTAGGGACCATTTGTGCCAAATGGTTCGTTCTAAGCAGTGGAATCAATGAGCAGTGCTAGATGAATAGCAATCATTGCTGTTTTACTAAAAAGGAAATAAAAAGCCAAATAATACTGCCATGTAACCCAAGAACTCTGACACCATACTGTCAGTCATGGAGTAGAACTTTGGGGCACAAGTTGATGAACACAGTGCTGCATGGATGAGAAGCTAGTAACCTATGAGCCAACTATGTGCAAGGTACATCAAGGTACTGCAACAAGGCCACATTATATGCCTATTGCCCTCACAACATGAAGAATTGGGATGGCACAATTACACAGTGGTTATCATTCGGGTTCGATTCTCGACTTGGGTCACTGTATGGAATTTGTATGTGCTCCCCTTGTCTGCATGAGTTTCGTCTGGTTGCTCAGTTTCCTCCCACAGTCCAAAAGATGGGCTGGTTAGGTGTAGTGGCCATGTTAAATTCTTCCTCAGTGTACCTGGATTGGTGCCAGAGTGTGACGACTAGGGGACTTTTCCAGTAACTTCATTGCAGTATTAATGTAAACCTACTTGTGACATGAATCAAACATACCTTTAAATAAGAAGTTGAAATGGTGTCAGTTGTATTTCTTAACCTAAGGCGTTTTGGTTTCAACTGTGAGATTAGTACAGGTCTCCCAAACTTGTTTAGCTTAGTAACACCTCCATGCTGACTCATAATCAAGTCCTTATCCCTCACTACTAAAAAACAAACTTAAATCTACTGGACAACCAAACTTAGCAGCAATCTAATTTTGTAGTTTTGTTTATATTCTCCTATTTCAGTCACATCCTTGTTGAGGTTCAGTACCAAATACAACAGATGCAGTGTCCATCCTGCATGCAAAAGCAAAGTACTGCAGATGATGGAAATAAAACTGAAAGTGTTGGAAATACTCAGCTGGTTGGGCAGACTCTGCACAGACAGAAACAGAATTAATGTTTCAGGTGGATGACCTTTGGTGCTGATGAAAGGTCATTGACCTAAAACATCTCTGTTTCTCTCTCTACAGATGATACCTGACAAGCTGGGCATTTCCAATGTCTCCTGTTTTTATTTTAAGTATCCTTCATGTGTGGCATGAAAAGTGATTGCTGCCAGATTATTTGAGAGGGAATATCAGAGTCAAGTTCAATCTCTACACATGAATGCTTTCAGTAGGGATGGCTAAATATGACCAAAGGAGTAGGAAATTTCCCTTTCCTTAGTCTAAAAATGCTCTTTAAGTCCTGCAGAAATCATCAATAACTCCAGAATTGAATCAGAAATCATTCCCCCATTCCATCCTGCTGAACTATTCACTGGTTGAGTCAAGAGAGTCTCAATATCCTTTATAAAGAGTATTAAAAGAGGCAATAACTTTAAATTTTCTGCTGTGAATATCTATTTTTTCATATCACCCTGCCATCTCCCCACACAATCCCATCACATTGCGCACACACACATACACACACACACAAACACACACCCACACATACGCACACACTAACACACACACACACACACAAATAACTGCACATTTTTATGTTGAATTAAGCTTTAAGTATTGCTCTCCCTATAACGTTGTATATTCAAGACTCAATTTAACTGTTTCCTACATGTTGTTCCACAGGCTTTAAAATCTTCTTTATCTTTATCTTTGCTGTATGTTAAATGCCATCAATAAAAAAATGCTAAAAAAGCTGATAATACTAAGAGCTGATTAAAAAAGCTAAAAATTAATGCACACATGGAATATGATCTTGGATGAATTGATGAAAGTATAGTTTGATGATACCATATTGTTTAAATGACTGGGCTTCTTTTAGTATCTATTCAGACTTCAGAAGCAGTCCCAGAGTGCATGGTGACACAATGGTTAGCACTGCTGCCTCACAGTGCCAGAGACACAGATTTAATTCTGGCCTCAGGTCACTGTCAGTATGGAGTTTGCACATTTTTCCCATGAATGCATGGGTTTCCTCCAGATGCAGTTTCCTCCCACAGTCCAAAGATGTGTGGGTTAGGTTGATTGGCCATGCTAAATTGGCCCTAATATCAGGGGGATTACCAGGGTAAATATGTGGGTTACAAGAAAAGGGCCTGGGTTGGATTGTGGTCGGTGCAGACTTGAGGGACTGAATGGTCTCCTTCTGCCCTGTAGGGATTCAATGAAACATGCTTTTGCAGCACTTCCACCCATTAAATTTGAATGCAATTGGAATAGGTAGGAATAAAATACTGCCACAAAGCTGATAAAATTGGAGTTTTGCCCAGAATAAAGATTGCCAACTGGAGGAGATCTCACATTGTCTGGCTTTAGTAGATTCAGAGGTCTTTAATCAGAATCTGACTCTCAAGTTTGAGTCACATATTTCCATCAATGTGCAACTCAAAAGGGATTTACACAGACGCAAGCGTAACAGTATAGCTGCAGTCTGTAAGTAACCAACTAACTATTGTAATACATTAAAAAGGAAAGAACCTTCAGGTAAAACAATGGAGCAAACCCATGGCTAATCAGCTACAGTTGCCTGCAGTTAGTGTTCGTTTTTGTCACATCTACTGGATTAAAAAAATTCAGGAATTTTGATGTGCAACATTTTCCTCGGTGTATTTTCAGCAGATGGTTTGAAAAAAAAGGGACAATTTAAGTTACGGTGTCAATTGCTAATTTAGCTTTATGTATCTCTCCTTCCGTTCTCACCCACCTCCCGCCGCCCCCGGCCCCCAACCCCTTATTCTCTTCCACACCGCCAGCCCCCATTCCCACCCTCTAGCCTTTCCTCCACCTCGTACAGACACAGGTAGAATGTATTTGCTACACCTCAACGCATACACACTTAAGTCTGTCTGTATTTAGGGTACCTTTAATCTTAGTGGTTTCACAAGTGAAACCTGAAAATAGGACTCTCTCACTGACCCACTTTATTGAATGCGGATCGCTGAAGATTGTACAAGTCGAGTTGAAAAAAAAAATTTCAGTATAGGCCATTGTGAAGTATGAAAACGTTAACTCTTCACAACGACGTTTGTTTAGTACAACGGCATGTGGAGAGGTGGCCAGCACATCATTGCCTGGCATCTGGCTCGGAGCTCACAACACGGCTATGCTTTGCTAAGTAGCTTCCTGGTCCCTGCAGCAACTCCTCGCCAAAGCATCAACTCTGAGAACAAGGAGCTGTCCGGTGCTATTCCCGTAGCCTGAACTGGTTTCAGCACCACGGACAGAGTCACATTGCACAACGCACAGACAGAACAGCGCAAACGGCAGTTCAAGTAGATGGCGGGATTCGCCCAATATAAAAACTTAGGCACTCTGGACTTTGCACATGTGGCATCATGGTATAAACATGAGAACAAACTCGATCATAAAGTATTTTACACACACGTCGAATACCGCCGGTGCATTAACACGAAAACTACACCAGCGCGTCTCTTTAAATGGCATTATTATACACAATATCATCACCACTCTGCAGAAAGGTTGATATATTTCCAGGGACGTTACCTCAACATGTCCTTTCTGACATTTGGCTTCATATTGGCTGCATACCCTCCACCGATTTGTCTGCAATCCCCTTCTGTGAGCCTCCTTTCCCCAGTAATAAACCGAGAGGGTGTACTTACGGGAATGTGCAGTTGTCAGGAAGATCCATAGGCTGATGATGGAGAGGGAAAAAGCGAAGAAGAAGCGTTTTCTGCTAGTGTGTTGGTCCATGTTTTGAAGCAATTGAATCTGGAGACTGGGCGAGCTCAGTGATCTCTTCCTCCACTCCTGACCATGTCAGCGCACATTCCGATTTGCCTGGCTCTGTCTCCCTCTCCCTTCCTCTTTAAAAGCAGCTGCTCCTTCCACTGTCCTGCCACACAACACGTTTCCCTGCGCCAGCTGTTTGGTCCCGGGGAATCCGGACGTAAGTGCGGAGGAGCCACGCGGTTCAATATCACTTACAGGGAATGCCAGAGAGACACCGCAACTCGGCGTCGAAGAGCTGCAGCGTAAACTATTCTCCAGCACTGAGCTCCACTCCAGTACTGAACTACATTCACTCCAGTACTGGGCTACACATACTCCAATACTGAGCTCCACACACACCAGCGCTGAGCCACATACACTCCAGTGCTGAGCCACACACACCGGCACTGAGCTACACACTCCAGTACTGAACTACACACACTCCGGTACTGAGTACACTCACTCCGGTACTGAGCTACACACACTCCAGTGCTGAGCCACACACACACCGGCACTGAACTACACACACTCCTGTGCTGAGCTACACACACTCCAGTACTGAGCTACACACACTCCAGTACTGAGCTACACACACTAAAGTGCTGAGCCACACACACACCAGTACTGAGCTACACACACTCCTGTACTGAGCCACACACACACCAGTGCTGAGCTACACACACTCCAGTACTGAGCTACACACACTCCAGTACTGAGCTACACACACTCCAGTACTGAGCTACACACATTCTAACACTGAACTACACACACTCCAGTACTGAGCTACACGCACTCCAGTACTGAGTGCACACACTCCAGTACTGAGCTACACACACTCCAGTACTGAGTGCACACACTCCAGTACTGAGCTACACACACTCCAGTACTGAGCTACACACACTCCAGTACTGAGCTACACACATTCTAACACTGAACTACACACACTCCAGTACTGAGCTACACGCACTCCAGTACTGAGTGCACACACTCCAGTACTGAGCTACACACACTCCAGTACTGAGTGCACACACTCCAGTACTGAACTACACACACTCCTGTACTGAGCTACATACACTCCAGTGCTGAGATACACACACTCCAGTACTGAGCTACACACACTCCAGTACTGAGTGCACACACTCCAGTACTGAGCTACACACACTCCAGTACTGAACTACACACATTCTAACACTGAACTACACACACTCCAGTACTGAGCTACACACACTCCAGTACTGAGCCACACACACTCCAGTACTGAGTGCACACACTCCAGTACTGAGCTACACACACTCCAGTACTGAACTACACACATTCTAACACTGAACTACACACACTCCAGTACTGAGCTACACACACGCCAGTACTGAGCTACACACACTCCAGTACTGAGCTACACACATTCTAACACTGAACTACACACACTCCAGTACTGAGCTACACGCACTCCAGTACTGAGCTCCACACACACCAGCGCTGAGCTACACACACTCCAGTGCTGAACCACACACACACCGGCACTGAGCTACACACTCCAGTACTGAACTACACTCACTCCAGTACTGAGCTACACACACTCCAGTACTGAACTACACACACTCCTATACTGAGCTACACACACTCCAGTACTGAGCTACACACACTCCAGTACTGAGCTACACACACTCCAGTGCTGAGCCACACACACACCAGTACTGAGCTACACACACTCCAGTACTGAACTACACACACTCCAGTACTGAGCTACACACACTCCAGTACTGAGCTACACACACTCCGGTACTGAACTACACACATTCTAACACCGAGCTACACACACTCCAGTACTGAGCTACACGCACTCCAGTACTGAACTACACACACTCCTGTACTGAGCTACATACACTCCAGTGCTGAGCTACACACACTCCAGTACTGAGCTACACACACTTCAGTACTGAACTACATTCACTCCAGTACTGGGCTACACACACTCCAGTGCTGAGCTACACACACTCCAGTACTGGGCTACACATACTCCAATACTAAGCTCCACACACACCAGCGCTGAGCTACACACACTCCAGTGCTGAACCACACACACACCGGCACTGAGCTACACACTCCAGTACTGAACTACACTCACTCCGGTACTGAGCTACAAACACTCCAGTACTAAGCTACACACACTCCAGTACTGAGCTACACACACTCCAGTGCTGAGCTACACACACTCCAGTGCTGAGCCACACACACACCAGTACTGAGCTACACACACTCCAGTACTGAGCTACACACACTCCAGTACTGAGCTACACACACTCCTGTACTGAGCTACACACACTCCAGTGCTGAGCTACACACACTCCTGTGCTGAGCTACACACACTCCTGTACTGAGCTACACACACTCCTGTACTGAGCTACACACACTCCAGTGCTGAGCTACACACACTCCAGTACTGAGCCACACACACTCCAGTACTGAGCTACACACACTCCAGTACTGAGCTACACACACTCCAGTACTGAGCTACACACACTCCAGTACTGAGCTACACACACTCCAGTACTGAGCTACACACACTCCAGTACTGAGCTACACACGCTCCAGTACTGAGCTGTACAGACTAACAGTACTGAGCTGCACACACTCGAGACTAGCAGCACAGAGTTTGTTTCCTCTGGATGTCTGATTTGCTCTCACAGTTCAAAGATATGCAGGTTCGGTGAACTAATCAAGATGGTATGAGCATGGGACAGGGTTTAGACCTGGGTAAGATGCTCTTTTGGACAGTTGATGCAGACTCTATGGGCTGAATAGCCTCCTTAAACCATAAAGAAAGGATGGGGCAGAACCTCATCAGGCATAGTAGTTTTTAAATGAGATAATGACCCACCCTCGTCTATTGTCTGGATAAATGTGGTTATATTTGGGGGTAAAAATAAAATGTCCACATCTGAAATCTCTCTGCGAGAGTGTGCAGACGTCCAGCTGCAATATTGGGGATTAGTCAGACCTTGAAAGACAGCTTCTTCTCCCTCAGATAAGTCCAGACCTCTGACAGAAAGCAATTGGCAAACCAGCCTTCAAATGCTCCTGCTGTAACCCAGGCATTTCTGTTAGCCTGAGAAAAGACTAGTAGCTGAGATTTATTTTTCCTGTTATAAACTGGAGGGTTTTCTGACCTAGAAACCAGCATTGGTTTACATTTAAAACCAGCCACAGTGGCACACAGTCAAAATATCAATCTGTCCTTTGCTGCTTTGCAACCAAGAACTGTCTTTTCTTCTTTCGAAACGTGGTTCCTAGTTGGCATTTTCTTCCAAAACAGGCCTGTTTCATCTGTGTTGATGATCTGCTCTGCCTAGTAGTCGCTCTCCTCAATGTATTCATGCAGCGCCTTGGGGAAACTCTCCTGCAGCTACATGGTCAGCCTTGTTTATTTATTTATTAATGTCACAAGTAGGTTTACATGGACACTGCAATGATTTTACTGTGAAAATTGTCCAGCAACTTCACATTATTGCAGCCCAAATTTGAATTATCCTCTGCTGGCAGAGAATGCTTTGGAAGGAGAGGCACCTTCTGTACTTCCTTCAACATCACCAGTGACACCAACACCATGCCTTTGAGTACTCTTTATGTGTTGATACAATTACTCAAGTGTTTTGTTTCAAATGATACATAGAAACATAGGGAATAAAAACAGGAGGAGGCCATTCGGCCCTTCGAGCCTGCTCCACCATCCATCTTGATCATAGCTGATCTTCGAATTCAATATCCTAGTCCTGCCTTCCCCCCATATCCCTTGATCTCTTTAGCCCCAAGAGCTACATCCTATTTCTTCTTGAAATCACTCAATGATTGGATTCATTAACTAGTATCCTTTATTTCCTCTGTGTGAATCTCTCCTACTTACAAAACTTAAGCTGATGATACGACTACCAGAACTATAAAAATCCCAACAGTGCAGAAAGAGGCCATCTGGCTCATCAAGTCTGCACCGGCTCTCCAAAAGAGCACCCCACCTAAGCGCACCCTGCCCTCCCCCTCCCCCAACCTTTACCCATAACCCCACACATTTACCATGACAAATCCATCTAACCTACATATCTTTGGACACTAAGGGATAATTTAGCCTAGCCAATCCACTTTCTGTGGACCTTGGGAGGAAACTGGAGTGCTTGGAGGATGCCCATATCGACACGGGGAGTATGTGCAAATTCTCCACAGATAGTCACCTAAGGCTGGAATTGAACGCAAGTCCTTGGCACTGGGAGGCAGCAATGCTAACCATTGTGCAAATATGCCACTCTGACACTAATATAGGCCCTTACTTTCTCTTCATACAATTTATTCTAGCTGATTGTGGATAAATTGACAGAATACTCCTTTGGCCAACATGGTAACACTTATGCCTTTTTCAGTCTATTCAAAATTGTGATCTGTTGTTCAAGCATTATCACTTTCCTTGGGCATTTTTAGTCAAGTGGTGTACTGTACCTGCACTGCAAAATATTGGTTGGAATTTACTGTATTCTGTAAATCACAGCAAATGACATGCAGTTCGAGATGGCACATGCACCTTCTGTACTTCCACTGTGAAAAAGACAACATAGACGCTTTTTGTTATGTTTAGGCGAGATATTTTAATTGTTAAATCATGAATGAGGGCCAGCTCACCAAGATTGGTGCAGAAATACTTTTGTGAGCGTAAACAAATTTGCGATGGAGGGAATCATGAATGATGGGAGTTGACTGTATTTTCAGCTTTAATTGTGGTTAACCTGGTTATGAATTATGTCAAATTTTGCATGGGGTGTAATTTTTCAGTGGTCAAATTTTAAATGGAGTGATTGAAGTGCAGTTGTCCAGAGTCCAATTTGAACATTTTTGGATAAAGCTTGGAATCATTGTGTACTGTGAGGAGAATAATATAGAACTTCAAAAGGACACATACAAGTTAATGTAATGGCTGGTGAAATTCAATGCAGAGGAATGTGAAGACAATATGAAATAAAGGGCATGATCCTTAAAGGGATGCAGGGGGCAGAGGGACTTGGATATACATGGGTTCTGGAGAAAATGCAGAGTTAGGCTATTGAATTGGATAATCAGCCGTGATCATAATGAATGGCGGAGCAGGCTCGAAGGGCCAAATGGCCCCTTCCTGTTCCAATCTTCTATGTTTCTATGTATCAGTTTCATTGGTCATTGGTGGTGACAGGGCAAGTTGAGACAGTGGTTAATAAAACTTACAGAATCCTAGGACCGGATTTTCCACTCGCCTCCAAGACCGAAAATTCCTGCCCGAGATCAACGGACCTTTGCATGGTCTGCCAAATTTCCTGTCCTATCCGCTGCGATTCCTGTGGTAGGTGGGTCGGGAAAGGTCTGTCCCTACTCTTTATTAATCAGAGCATAAAGCACAAGAGCTAGGAGGATATGTTGAACCTGAATAAAACACTGGTTTGGTCTCAACTGGAATATCATGCCCATTTCTGGGATCCACAATTTTGGGAAGGGTGTAAGAAAAGTTTCATGAGAATGATTCCAAGGATAAGGAGCTTCAGTTACATCAAGGAACTTTGGAGGTTCAGATTGTTTGCCATGGAGAAAAGAAAGTTGAATTAAATTTGAACGAGGTATTCAAATTCATGAGATGCCCGGGCAGATTAGATAGGGCAAGGCTGTGGGTGGATCAAGATTGAAAAGGCACAGATTTAAAGTTATTAAAATAAGAAGCAATGGAGATATGAGGAGATACGTAGCACACGGTGAGTGGGTAAGGTGTGGAATGTCTGTTCCTGAGAGTGTGGTGGAGGCAGAATTCAATCAGGGCATCGATGAGGGAATTGGAATAATATCTGAAAAGGAAGAATGAACAGGATTATGAGTAGAAGCAGGTGCGTGGCATTAGGTATGCTGCTTATCGGAGAGTTGGCGCAGGCACCGACAGATATCTATGCTGTAACAATTCTGTGATTCTGTGAAATGCCATCACAATACACCCTCTCAGTTACTCTGCTTATTTAAGTCACATAGATTTGAGGAATTAAAATATAAACAGACATATGCATTTAGTTAGAAGCTACTGAATCCTAATAGTTTTCATCCAGCACCAAGCAATATGAAGATATTACATTTCTCAATTTCACAAATATGCAGGTTGTGTATTTGTGCCATTGACCTACTCTGATTTTTTCAGTTTCATTGTCAGACACGGAGACAGAACCCAGCGATAAAAAACGAAGGTTAAAGGAACAAATACTCAAATCTCACTTTGTTGAAATTCCAGCTCCATTGTGAAAACTATCCCCCCCTAATGGAATGCAATTTCAATTGGCTTTTTAACTCCTCGCATTGGAAAGGCAATTGTGCAAATAGCTGCTCAAAAGGGCACAGAAGAATGGAATTTTAACTGAATTCTGAATATATGATTATTGATATAGAAATCCATGTTTCTAATTTCACTGAGCTGCAGCTTCGTTTCGAAAACTGATTTTTTTGAAATCTTTAACTGAGACTCAGGAATTTGAAATGAGATGGAACAAATTGATTTAAAATACAAGGCCAGGGTCCATGGTGAAGGAGGGAAAGGCAGGCGGGAATGGGTAAAAGGGAGGCGAGGAGAGATGTTTCAGCTCTCACCAGGGGGCATCCAAAGCCCATCTCCTTCTGATGAAAAGACAAGTAGGTCTGACCTGGAGGATGTAGGTCTGACCTGGAGGATGTGAGAGACGCCCTATCCCATAGTGGCGCGGTGGCACAGTGGGTAGCACTGCTGTCTCACAATGCCAGAGACTTGGGTTCAATAGCAGCCTTGGGTAATTACCTGTGCAGAGTTTACACGTTCTCCCTGTGTCTGCATGGGTTTCCTCTGGGTGCTCCAGTTTCCTCCCACTCCAACATATATGCAGGCGAATTGGCCATGTTAAATTGCCCCTTAGTGCCCAAAGATGTGTATGTTAGGGGGATTAGTGGAGTAAATGTATGGGGTTATGGGGATAGAGCGAGGGAATGAGCCTTGTGTGAGGAGCTATAGTTGAGGTATGCTGTCGGAGAGTTGGTGCAAACTGAAAGAGCTAAATGACCCCCTTCTGCATTGTAGTGATTCCGTGATTTGGTGATAAGGCGATACCCTTCTCAGCTAGGTCCAGAAAACCTATCAGAGCACACCGGCAGTAGCTGGAGCTCCCCAGTTGTGCCGTGTATTGAGTACTGGAAAGTTGATTCCTAATCAATAGCCATCTAAAAGACTGCGTAGATGGGATAGGTAAAGCAACATCCATTACAAAAGGAGATCCAATTGAAGGATGTTGGCAGGTTCCCTTGATGGGATAGAAACCTCCACCTTTGTAACTCTGACATATTATGCCAGTGTCAAGTCATGATACTTGGACTCCCCAGTACCCCAGCGACCATTCAAAGGCCAATGAACCAGGTAGTGGTAGGCTTATCTAATTGCGTAGTGTGCAACAACACCTGGGAAACTCACTTAGAGCCACTAGAAGCTCTCTTCCAGAAAATACAGTGTGCAGGCCGAATGGTCAATTGTACAAAGAGTGAAAATAAAAACATAATACTGTGGATGCTGGAAATCTAAAATAAAAACAGGAAATGCTGGAAGAATGCAGCATGTCTGGCAGCATCTGTGGAGAAGAAACAGAGTTAACGTTTCATATCCATATGACTCTTGTTTTTGGTGCTGCTTCATAGTCACGTCTGGACTTGGAAAATTGTACTGATTTTACTTCCAATTTCTGTCCCTCTCTCATTTTCACATAATCAATCTGCAACACTTTCCTTCCCTTCCTTGATCTCTCTGTCTCCATTTCTGGCCACTAACATTCATTACAAGCCCAATGACTCACAAAGCTACCACAACTGTAGCTCCTCATATCCCGTTTCCTGTAAGGATTCCACTGCATTCTCCATCTCATCTGTTTCAATGATGCTACCTTCAAAGAAATTCTTCCAATGTTTCTGCTTTCTTCATTAACTGAGAACCCCCTTCCTCTCAGTCCCACATTGTATCGTTTATGGGGCACTCAACCGTGTCTGACTCGTCCCTGTCCTCACTCCTTCACCTCCCTCCCAGAAACATATTGGGGTCCCCCTTGTCCTCACATTTTACCCCTCCACATACAAAGGATCATCCTCTACCATTTCCGCCAATTCCCGCAGGATGCCACCATGAGACACATCTCCCCCTGTCAGAATTCCTGAGGGACCGCTCCCTCTGTGACACCCTAGTCCACTTCTCCATCATCCCAACTACTCATCCCTTCCCCACAGCACCTCCCCATGCAATCACAGAGGGTGCAACACCCATTCCTTTACCCCCGGTACCCCTCCCCCATCCCACCCCACTCATTGGCCAAGGCCCCAACATGTCTTTCAGTTCAAGTAGCATTTCACTTGCATTTTCTTTAATTGGCTGAATGGTTTATTCCTGTTGTTATGTGACTTACATCTCAAAAGCAGGAGCTTTATTGGTAACTCCCTGTAAAAACAGCCAATATTTATTGTTATTAAGCACAACATTGACTTCGCTTTTGGTGGGAATCCAAGATCTTCAGAGTTCAGACTTACACTTACAGTTAATTACTGCTTTAAGCTCTTTATTAGGACAGAAGAATGTTTAACTAAGAGCAATGGCATATTCAATAATCTCATTAAATCAAAGCTTCACTCTGGCCCTAAAACCTAATAGTATGCAGCACATTCCATCATTCAATATCATCATGATTAATCAGTACCTCAACTCCATATACCTACAGTCGTTCCGTATCCATTGTAGCTGAAACCAACAGAAATCTAATGGCCTCAATCTTTAAAATTTCAATCGCTCCTCCTCCATCCACTGCTTTAGTTTTTTAGGGAGGTATGTTCCAGATTTATGCTATCTTGATGTTATTTTTTATTTATTTGTGGGATATGGGTGTCACTGGCTGACCAGCATTTATTACCCATTCCTAGTTGCCCGAGGGCAGTTGAGAGTCAAACACATTGCTGTGGCTCTGGAGTCACGTGTAGCCAGACTGGGTAATAACAGCAGATTTCCTTCCCTAAAGGACATTAGTGAACCAGATGGGTTTTTCTGACAATCAACAATGGTTTCAGTAAATCCTTGATTCCAGATAGAGTGGAAAAAAATATTTTCTGATCACATTCCTAAATGAGTGATCTCTGACTTTGAGACTTTGGAATCTTCCTGATCAGAGGAAATTTTCACCTTATTGAATCAATTTTCTATTTTAAACACCTCAATTACATCATCCACAGACTTTGTAAACCTTTAAAATATAAGCTAAGTTTATGCAATCAATCATTACAACTTAACCCTTTCAACATTGATACTGGCAATACTGTGTTACACTCCTTGCAATGTTGATGTTCAGAGGTCCAATGCCCTAAAGTGAACAATGCACTCAAGGTAGAATCAAAGAAATCATATAGTGCAGAAGGAGGCCATTTGGCCCATTGAGTCTGTACCGATCACAATCCCACCCAGGATCTACCCCCATAACCCCACATTTTTACCCTGCTAATGCCCCTGGCACTAGGGTCAATATAGCACGGCCAATCCACCTAATCTGCACATCTTTGGACTGTGGGAGAAAACCTGGAGGAAACCCACACAGACACAAGGAAAGTGTGCAAACTCCACAGAGATAGTAA
The DNA here is from genome assembly GCF_965287045.1 of Carcharhinus amblyrhynchos. Classification (NCBI taxonomy): domain Eukaryota; kingdom Metazoa; phylum Chordata; class Chondrichthyes; order Carcharhiniformes; family Carcharhinidae; genus Carcharhinus; species Carcharhinus amblyrhynchos. Next base: position 83,255,336 of record NC_137334.1, on the reverse strand, counting down.
CCTGAGGCCAGAATTGAACCCAGATCCCTGGCACTGTGAGGCAGCATGCTAGCCACTGTGCCAACAAGGCTCTCTATAACTGAAGAACCATCCTCTTGCTGCTGAATTCTAGCATCCTGGAGATAAAGAATGACATTCCATTTGCCTTTCTGGTTACTCTTTGAACAGAATTTTATACCCTCCCCCTCTAGCCTTCCCTGCCAGGAGCAGGCTGGCAGGTGAGGCTGAGGGCAGGTGGGGGTGAAGGAATGTGCAGTTGTGTCACTCACCTACCCTGTCTCTGTTAGAATTTTAAACAGTGGGTGGAAATGTATTGTGTCACTCATTTGCCTATGCGCCAACTATGACCTACAAGTGGTCAATTAATCACCATTGTTGATTCAGCATGAGCAAACAGCCAAAGAGACAACTGCAATCAGGATTAGAGTAGCAGGAAGTTGTTTACATGGTGATATATTAAGAAATGTTGGTGTATAGGGCGGGTCTGGGTGTCCTTATGTGGCAGTCTTTGAAGGCAAGCATCTTGGTACATGTTGAAGGGTAAAGTGGTTTGTTGATCTTTGTTACAGGAAGACTTGAGTACAGGAATGGGGATGTCTTATTGAGATTGTGCAGGGCCTTGGTGAGAACACACTGCACCTGGTGTGTTGTGAGCAGTTTTGGGCTCCTTGTCTGGGAAAGGATCCAGTTGCCATGGGATGAGTGCAGCATATGTTCATCTGACTGATTCCTGATATGGTGTGATTGTCATATGCGGAGTGATTGAGTAAACTGTGACTGGAGTTTGGAGGATTGGGGGGATTGGAATCTAGAATCATAGAAACCCCACAGTACAGAAAGAGGCCATTTGGTCCATGGAGTCTGCACTGACCACAATCCCACCCAGCTCCTACCCCGATATCCCTACATATTTACCCACTAATCCATCTAACCTACGCATCTCTAGACACTAAGGGCAATTTTTAACATAGCCAATCAACCTAACCCGCACATCTTTGGATTGTGGGAGGAAACCGGAGCACCCGGTGGAAACCCACGCAGACACGAGGAGAATGTGCAAATTCCACACAGACAGTGAGCCAAGCAGGGAATCGAACTCAGTCCCCGGAGCTGTGAAGCAGCAGTGCTAACCACTGTGCTTCTGTGCCGCCTATAATCTGTTTGAAATGTTTAAAGCTCTGATGGTGCTGGACAGGTTGGATGCAAAGATGGAGTTTCTTCTGGTTGGGAGGTCTAGAAGAAGGGATTATAGTCACAGGATATAGGGTAGACCATTAAGGACTGAGATAAGGAGAAGCTTCCAAACTTCTTCACTCAGAGGGTGGTGAACTGTGGAAGTCCTTGGCAGAGACATCTGTGGAGACCAAGTTAATGAATATTTTTAGGAAGGGTTTCTAAATTCTTAAAGGCATCAAGGGTTACGGGGAGAGCATGGGATTATGGCATTGAGAAAAAGGATCAGCCATGATCGTATTGAATGGCAGACCAGGCTTGATGGGTCAAATGAACCACTGCTGCTCCTATTTTCTATTGTCTATGTCTAATACAACATTGGTGACATCAACAAGGGCAACAGGGACACCAACTTGCAATTACAGAGTGATGGTGCAGGTATGGGATTGAAGCTCATATCTGGGTCAAACACCATACCACGTTACAGAGCTTGGTAGGAACTGAACAACACATGTTTTATATCAAGTTAAACAATGTTAAGATGGATCCACAAGGTTAGTTTTACAAATGTGACGGTACTGTATCTTTAAGAAATGTATTTTAATCATCTTTCTCAGCAGGATGAGTTACAAGTCCTTGGGATTTTGTTGGCATTTTGTTGTCTGTAGCCAGTGTCCTTTATTGTTATTGAAGAAGTACAATTGCCATCATGTTGGTTTTAATCTGAACTAATGCAGTGTACTGTTTCCCTGGGATGGCAGAGTAAAGCTAGATTAGGATGAATGACAGATCAGGTCAAGTGAGGGCAGCATGGTGGCACAGTGGTTAGCACTGCTGCCTCATAGCACCAGGAACCTGGGTTTGATTCCCAGGTGGGTCACTGTCTGTGCGGAGTCTGCACATTCTCCTCGTGTTTCCTCCAGATACTCCAATTTTCGTCCAAAATGCACGCTTGATAGGTGCATTAGCCATCATAAATTCTCCCTCAGTGTACCTGAACAGGCGCCAGAGTGTGGCGATTAGGGGGTTTGCACCATAACTTCATTGCAGTGTTAAAGTGAGTCTATTTGTGACACTAATGAATAAACTTTAAAACTATGTGTCTATGGACAGCTATGCTTCACAAAGAAGCCCAATTTTAGTTTTGTTTTTCAGGAGCTGCTTGAAGCTGAGAGGGACAGCAGTGTTTTACCCTCTCTCTGGAGTGGAGATTCTGTTGTCTGGGTGGTTGTTTTTGGACGCTGCCTGAGACTGGGTTTACTTCTCTAAAGTTTTGCTGCTTTAAGCATATATTCTTTTTGAAAATTGCTGTCTTGGATTTCTGTCCACGGGTGTTACAAAGTTGAAAGTCCAGCACAATGTGAGCATATTTGTCTTTGTGCTAAGCCTGGAGCAATGTGTATGTCTGTGGGATGTTGCTTTACCTTGGAACAACAGAGATAGATAACTGCTTAGGAGTTACACTGCCTCATGTTTAAGTCTTATGATTGGCCAAAGTTGTGCTAATTCTTTTTTAAATCCCAACAGTGTTCTTAAATAAACTTTGATAAAAACTTCTGGGTCACTTGAATCATGTCTGGAGTGAAGCAGTGTATGCTCACCCTAATGCCAAACTCAAATGTAAAACTTAAGGTCTAGGCTAACTTCGCAAAACACAAAAGACAAACATTGGGACCAATTGCGTTTCGAACAGCATGTATTATAATTCCAACTCAGAATGGGTCAAGATTTCAAAGCTTCCTTGTGTATTTTTAAGACCCTGAGAATGTCTAAAAAATTGAATGTGTACTTTAAATTATGATATAAGATGTCATTGGCTGTACATCAGAATCAATTATTATATAAAATGATTCTCAAGCTTTTCAATAATGCTTTGGAATGTAAGCAAACCATCACTCTTTCCATTACTTTCTCAAAGGCAATAAACCATTTGTTGTAAAATGTTTAAGGACTTTTTTTAGAGGGGAAACTCAATCAATTTTATCAGGCTGAATTTTCATAGAACTGTAAAGCGGATCTGAAAGAAGGCATGCAAGGAATTTTGCGTCAGCCAATGTGTTCTCACCTCCCGACAATTTTGAGGAGATGGTTTCCACTGTGGGTGAAACTTACCCAACTATTAGTGGCAGATAGTCAATTAGGTCAATGAAGGTGCTTATCGAGGCATCTTGGACAGAATTTTCCCATCCTGCCCGCTACAGGAGTTGTAGTGGGCGGGACAGGAAAATACAAAGATCCATTGACCTCCAATGGGATTTTCCAGCCTTGGGGCAAACGTGGCCAGAAAATCCCACCCATTGTGTCGGATAGCAGAAGGGAAGAGTTAAATATTTGTATAAATACAAATCTAACCTCAGGCCATCTGGATCTTGGTGATAATGAATTATCAAACACAGTGCTGTCCCCTTTAGATTATGTTATTTTGAGTTGATGGACACATTGGATGGCGAAATTGTTGCTAACAATAATCCCTTGATGAAAAATATAAACTATATTGTTTAATTTCTGATTTGCTGGAGTGCAGTGTGATTTGAGGATCTAGAAATGCAGATTATAGGACAGAATTAATGATGCTGCAGTTTGATTCATGGAAAAACAAAGTACTAGCACCTTTTTTCTGTGAATAAAAGATTATTAACATTAAAACACATGTGTGTCTAATATGCCACCAAAGTGTTCTTTTTCAATCTGGCGAGGGTATATATGGGAATATTTGAGAATAAATATTGTTTTGATATTTTTCTTTTCCTGAAAATCATTGACTATTGTAGGATGGCACAGTGGCACAGTGGTTAGCACTGCTGCCTCACAGCTCAGGGACATGGATTCAATTCCCAACTTCTGTCATTTCTTGTGTGGAGTCTGCACGTACTTTCCGTGTCTGCATGGTTTTCTGCTGGGTGCTCCGGTTTCCTCCCACAGTCCGAAAGATGTACTGATTAGGTGCATTGACCGTGCTAAATTCTCCCTCAGTGTACCCGAACAGGCACCGAAGTGTGGCGACCAGGGGATTTTCACAATAACTTCATTACTTGTGACAATAATAAATAAACTTTAAATTATATTGAGATTGTGACTAGGTTATTTACAAAGGTCTTGGAATAATTGACATTAGACTACTCTCTCAGTGGTTCTCACCTTGAAAATTGTTTTCTTTTTTCTAATTTATATTTTTGGATTCCTTTTTTCCATAAAGTTGATGACATGAATGGAAGAGATAGAACTTAAAAAAAAAATTCAGGGATTAGCATATCCAAAAGGCACCAGAAAGATTCCCTTCTTTTGTTAATTCATGGGACATGGGTGCCACTGGCTGGCTAGTATTTATTGACCATTACTAGTTGAGAATTAATACATTGCCATGACTCTGGAGCCACATGGAGACCAGACAAGGATGGCAGATTTCCTTCCCTAAAGGTCATTAGTAAACAAGATAGGTTTCTCCGACAATGGCTTTATGGTCATCGGTAGATTTTTAATTCCAGATATTCTTTACAATTAAACATGAATTCCACCATCTGCCACGGTGGGATTTGAACCCATGTCCCCAGAACATTGGCTGAGTTTCTGAATTTATAGTCTAACAACAATACCACTAGGCCATCACCTCCTTGATGTTACATTGAACAATTTGTCAGCTGGTAGGACTCTAAAATGCATCAGTGAGGGGTTTAATGCCAGTTTTAGGTCACCGCTCTAATTTTCAATGTTGTAGAGCTGAGAAGGTCACAGAGTTTAGGATCCTTACACTGTTGCTAGGCAATTGCCAATGAAAGGTGAATGGTTTTTAATGTGTAACAAAACAAGTGCTGGTGCAGGTTAGAAATCACCCACTCCTTTCCCAATCCCGCTCCCACTCCATTATTCTACTCGAGGTAGCCAGGGGCTGAAGGATAGAACTGGAACCTAGCGTTTTATACACTTATCAGTGTATAATTATTCACAGAGTTGCATGTTGCATCTCCTAATCCAACCACCACAGTTTCAGTTTCCTCCTTTATGTAGGGGCACAGCTGAATCCCTAAGTGATGCTCACTTCAGTTATTATACAATTAACATCCATTGCCCCTCCACATTTGCTACTTCTTTGGGCCACCAATCTGAAATGAAATGGGCTAACTGTCTTTGGCCACATCACCTGTACCAGCAGCCCACCCAATTGATGTCAACAGGACCTGAGGCTCAAATTCAGGAAAACCTCGACTCCTAGTCTGGGCATACAGCGAAATGTCACCGTTATGTCTGATACCAAATGTCAATGCATTTCTACTTTCCACCTTTCCAACCCTAATGTGCAAAAATGCCCACCTGTGGATCAATGTAAATGCTTTCATCTCCCCAACAAGCATCCTTATCTTCTCCTCTGTAACATACTAAATTGTCAATTCAGTACCAAATTGTAAGCATGCTGTGCAGAAGATGACAGTTCTCAAAGTCAATTTTCTTAGAGCCCTTGTATCCAGCAGAGCCAAAAATAAATGCTATTCGTTCTATGTTTGAGAATAGATGATTTTTAAAATTTTTTTGGGGGGGAGTATTTTGTTTTTTTTTTGTGTAGATGTGTGTGTGTGTGTGGGGGTGGTTCATGTGTTTGTGTTGTGATTAAGCTGGAAAAGATTGATGGAGATTTTTGTCTGTAAGAGTTGATGGGAAAAGGATAAAGGTGCGAGGTTCATGCATTTGTAAAGAGGTTCTCCTGGTCAAGTGGTTTTTAAGTAAACAGACAAAGTTTAGAAATTTGCTTTGGGAAGGGCTGAAAGACTTGTTGTCTGAAGTTCATTTATTAGTGTGACAAATAGGCTTGCATTAACACTTCAATGAAGTTACTGTGAAAATCCCCTAGTTGCCACACTCCAGCTCCTCTTCGGGTACACTGAGGGAGGCATGGCCAATGCACCTAACCAACACATGTCTCAGAATGCGGGAGGAAGCTGTAGCACCCAGATGAAACTCATGCAGACACAGGGAGAACATGTGAATTCCGTACAGACAGTGACCCAAGCCAGGAATCGAAGCAGGGCCCTTTGTGCTATGAGACAGCAGTGCTAATGACTGTGCCACGGTGCTGCCTTGAGCTGATGGGAAAGGGATAAAGATGCTATCCTTATTAGGCATTCCTGGTTAAGTGGTTTGTAAGTAAATAGATTCGGTTTGGGATAAATTTGCTTTGGGAGATACCTAAAGACTTGTTCTTTTCACTGTTAAAGAGAAGTAAAACAAGTCACAAAGGTTTACCTGGTAATCAAGAGAAAGTTATTAAATTCTATTTGACCTAAAAGTGGAGGCATTGGAAAACATGAAAGTTTTTTATATTTTTAAAATATTAAATTTAAAGAAGCGCTGAGGAATTCAGAATCATGTATGAAAGGTAAGACAGATATTTAAGGAGTGATGTTGAGGGTTGAGGATTTGGGTGTGTGAGTGAGACCCTGCTGAAAATAGTAATGGGCTGGGAGAAGAGATTCAGTTTGAATTAGCCATCAGCCATGCCAGAAAAGTCTTGAATCTGCAAAAAGTAATAACGTTTTGGATTTCCACAACAGTGAAAGTGAATGCGACATTGTATGGTAAGCTTTAGTAAAATTTCAGCAGCTTTGACTTACCATTATTACCAGATTTTTATAGTTATCCATCTATAAGGGGTTGTTGCCAGGATGGTATTTGTTTGTGGTGTTGTCCGAGGAGGGGTTCCTTTTGATAGAATGATTTATAAGGCTAATTGTAACCCTGTACCCATAATCTTGTGTGCATAAGTTTCGCTTCTTCCTGTTAATAAACCTTCTACTTTTAATTCTAAAATTCTGAAAGTATTCCTGGATTTTGAGCTGCTGAGTTCAATGCATTTTCTTCTTTCTTTTAGAGTAAAAACAAAGGTATTGCTGATAAGTCAAGTTTCCCTCTGAGATTTGGTCAGCTCAAAAATTAACATCTGCTATGCACAGAACACAGGAGTCTATTCTGGATTCAACCCCAAGTACCTAACCTAATAGAATAGTGTCCTAATCCATTTTTCACTGGCATTTGTGATTCCTCTGAAACCCTACAATGTGTCAACAGTTTCCAGTTTGCAGGTCCTCATCCTCTTCACTAACCAGAAGACCAGAAAATCCTACCCAAGGTAAATTAACCTTTGCCTGGTCCTGTCCTGTCCACTACAATTCCTGTAGCAGGTGGAATAGGAAAACTCCGCGCCAATGACTTATTTAGTGTGAATTTAACCAGAAGGTAAAGATTCTCTGACTTCTTTAAGATATTTTCTTAAAATGTGCATTTACAATCTCACTGAGGTTCCTTAGAAAATGTTTTCAACATTAAATGTGGTAACTAAACAGAACTTATTCTAGTGGCTGTTACTAATATGTGCACAAAAGCCTTCAAAAGTCACTCGCATTGTTCTTTGGCTGCAGTCACACCTCAGATTCCCAGATATTGGACCTTCTTGTCATGGAACCTCTACTGATACATGACACAAAATAACAACTCAAGGTGGCATGGCAGCATAATGGTTGGCACTGCGCCAGGGACCTGGGTTTAATTCGGACCTTGGCTGGCTCTCATGCACGTAGCACATGCTTCCTTTGTCTGCATGGGATTCCCTTGGATGCTCCAGTTTCCTTCCACTGTCCAAAGATAAGCAGATTAGGTCAATTGGCCATGCTAAATTGCCCCTTAGTGGCAGGGGAAATACGCACGCATCAGGGAGAGAAGCATATGTAAATACATGAGGTTACGAGGATAGGGCTTGGGTGAGATTGTTGTCATTGTGGACTTGATGGGCTGAATGGCCTATTTCTGTACTGTGGCGATTCTATGATACTATGAATAAAATGGTGGGTGAATTGCCCATGTTAAGTTCTCTCTCAGTGTAGCCTAACACGTGCTGGAGAGGATTCTCGCAATAACTTCATTGAAGTGTTAATGTAAGCCTACTTGTGTTACTAATAAATCAACTTAATTTAAAATTGTTTTAAGAATTGTTGAATTTTCTCTCCTTGTAAGGTGTGGGCACAAACTTCATGCTTTGTTAAAAGTTTCCATGTGTCGGCTGCTTCCTTCAAGTGCCATACTCAGAGCCCCAATTTTGCAAGAGGAACAAAATCTACCTGGGGAATGGTTGGCGCTGGCGTGGTGCAAGCTTGATGATAGCGGGCTGATTTTAAAACATGAACTCATTCGTATAATTAGCAAAAACTCCCAGAGCAGCATAGGTCAAATGCTGGCAGCTAGAGAAATGGAAGAAGGCAGACAGAAACATCTAAAAAACAGCTATAAATTTAAAGCATTGCTTCTTTTCAATGCCTACACATGGGGAAAATATTTCAGCTTTCCTTTTCATCTGACTCTTTAAATATCTGGGATGAGAAAAGGTCATCATGTCTATCAGTGTTAACTCCTCTTCTTTAGCTGCGTTTGTTACTTGGCACCATCTCTTCCTCCCCCTGTCTCTCAGAAGAGCCAAAAAGAAACACAGAGAGCAGTGGCCAATTCAAGAAGCCTCTGTTAAAAATAATAATGAGGAGGAAGGAGAAGGCTTTTTTTTTATCTTGCTGCTCCTCACTGGAAGGCAGAGAGGCCAATTCGAGTGCCAACCTGTCAGTGCAACTGAGAGAAACTAACCCGGCCCTATATGGGGGTCTTGTTAAGGACCAGATAGAACAAAGAACTGTACAGCACAGGTACAGGCTCTTTGGCCCACATATTGTGCCAAATGTGATGCCAAATTAAACTAATCCTGTCTGCCTGCCCTTGGTCCATATCTCTCCATTCCTTGTATATTCATGTTCTTATATAAAAGGCTATTGAACGCCACTATCATATCTGCCTGCACCACCATCCATTGCAGCACGTTCTCAGACACTCTGTCTAAAAAACTTGCCCCTCACACCTCTTTTGAATGTTCCCTCTCTCACCTTAAGTGCCTGCCCTCTAGGATTAGACATTTAGATCAGGCACTCCAAGGTATTTTATGAATTGAACCCAGGCCCTAACTTTTACATTTAATTTTGGCATTAGGGTGAACATAAAGCAATTCACTCCAGGTATGATTCAAGTGACCCACTGGGAAGCTTTTAGCAAAAACACCTTTATTTAAGAACACAATTAGAATATAACAAAAAGAATTAGCACACCTTTTATCAACTAAAATACTTAAATATGACAAACTATAATTCTTAGCAGCTTGTTATTTCCTTTTGTTTCAATTTAGCAGTATCCTGCAAAGATATGAATCCCTTCTTTAGAACCAATTAGCATAGAAACCAAAGTTCTTTCTGTAGGTAATAGATTTCTAGCCTTTTGACAGTTCTGGAGAGTGATCCAGACAGACACCTGCCTTCTGGCTCTCAAGTAGTAATTTCCAGAGAAAGTTCCACTTGCAGACAAGAGAATCTCAGAGAAAGATGTTTATTTCCTGGCAGATTCCAGTCTCCAGACCTCACTGAGAAAGTGACCTCTCTCTAAGGATCCCAAAAGCAGACTGCCTTGAGTTTCCTGTGAAGGCCTGGTCTCACTCAGACACATCACCTTACTTGTCAATAAACCTGATCAAGCCCTACAATGCAATATCTCAGGGGAAAACACAAAACAGCAGAACTCTGCATTAGTTCAGATTAAAATAAAGATCAATTTTGCTGCTGCTGAAACAATGGAGGGTGCCATTTATAGACAGCATGGCTCTGATCAACAAACTTCTATAACAGATCCTGCACATAAAATATGACAAATACATTTCTTAAAGGCATAGTATCATCACAATCTTCACGATCTAGTTTTGTGTCTGACAATAGATTTTCCAATGGAGGATCAGGAAGAATTGCTCATCCCTTGATAATCATTACATTTCTTCAATTCTCCGGAATCACCAAATCAGTCAGTGATCTGCACTGATGAAAATGAAGCCCAACATGGAAAATAGCTGGTAGGTTACATTGATGTAGCAAGGAACTTCAGCAAATCATGAATAGTTTGGGTAAGTAAAATCAGGGAAAAATCGGTGGAAGACCAGAAATGCGAGATTAAATTGGTTGAGTCTCCGCACGGCTTGGAAATGCCATTTGTGAAATCAATGGGCCCAGCTGCAAGAATCTTGCAAAATGTTCTTTCCAGTGAAGAACCCACAGAGATCACTTGCAGAATGCCAATTTGCTCCACTTCGCAGCTGAGTAAATGGGAAAGTGACAGACCTCCGGCAATCAGCAAATTGCATTGCCCTGCCTTAATCTTACTCAATTACGAAAATGTGCTTCCAGAAGTACCTTAATCAGGTGATTGCCAAGCCAACAATAGAGAAAGTTCACAATGATTTTGGGCAAGCCTGGCCTTTACAAATCCTTCTTTTCTCAGTGTTGGTCTTTTTGGAGGATATTTTTTGCTGTGTGTCCAATTCTGGCTTTATTTTGTTGCACTTTTCCATGATCAGCTTATTTGAATCATTGTTCATAATTGTCTACCTGGCTTTGATGTCAGTCATAGTTTGGAAGAACTAGTCAATTGATCCATTGTGTGCTCGTAGGGTTTTACACTGGAATTTTACCACCTCACCCGTCCCAAAGTTGGGGTGGGCGAGGCTCACAGAATGGAATTTTCTGTTGACTTCCAGCAGGATTTTACGAGTCTTGCCCGAGCAAAGTCATAAAATCCTGCACATAAAGTTTAAAGTTTATTAGTGCCACAAGTAGGATTACATTAACACCACAGTGAAGTTACAGTGAAAAGCCCCTTGTCACCACAATCCAGCGCCTGTTTGGGTACACTGAGGGAGAATTTAGCATGGCCAGTGCACCTAACCAGAACGTCTTTTAGATTGTGGGAGGAGCCAGAGCACTTGGAGGAAGCCCATACAGACATGAGGAGAACGTGCAGTCTCTACACAGACAGTGAACCAAGCCGGGAATCGAACCTGGGTCCCTGGTGCTGTGAGGCAGCAGTGCTAACTACTGTGTCACTATGCCAATATGTAGCAACACAGGGATACACATATTGTCTCAATCGACGTCACACTTTAAAATTAATTTTATGCGTTTACAGGCCTTTGCCCAGGCTGGTGGTCAGCTGGCTAGGAGCAGGGAGTTGAGTGAGTGGGTTGGTAGGTGGGGTGGTTGTTAGGTGGGTGGGGCTAGGTGTTGGGGGTTACTTGCTGGGAAAAAGTATAAGGAGCATCAAGCATTCTTATTCTCAGATGTAGTTTGCCAGATACTCAACGCCTAATTAAGCGAACTGCCAATGAACTAGTATCTAAAGTTGAACTCGACATGATCCCAGGCGATTATCGGCTGCTCTCCTCTTTGAGGGAGAGAGCTGACTGCTGGTGGTGTTAACCTGAGGTTCACCACACCTCAGGCAAGCAACAAGTCAAGAAGGCCACATCTATAGCCGATACAGGAATTGGACAAAGTTGTTGATATCACTTTACATCAAAAACCAGTTGTCCAGCCAACTCATCTAAACTGACCCCCACTAACATCTACTCCTCATTTCACAAGAATAAAGGCCCATGATCCATTTTAATGATTTGTTTTACCCAAGTCTGATACAAACTGGCCCAGACAAGTTTCAAACCATGATAGCCATTCAAATTCATAGGTATAATTTCAATTCCTGTATGCAGCTATACAATAGATGTGCGGGTTAGGTTGATTGGCCATGCTAAATTGCCCATAGCATCTTGGGATGTGTCGGTTAGAGGGATTAGTGGGGTAAATCTGTGGGGTTAAAGGGATAGGGCCTGGGGTGGGATTGTTGTTGGTGCAGACACGATGGGCCAGATAGCCTCCTTCTGCCCTGGAGGGTTCCTATGATTCTATGGTTCTACGAATAGTATGGGTTGGCCTGCCCATCCATGAGGGTTCAGGAAAGGCAATTTTGAAAACATGAAAGGGTAATGGTTGTGAATATTTTTGTTATATTATCACTTTGGGCCAGAATTAGGCCATTGATTCTCAAGACAGAAAATATCTCAGCTCCATATGAATGACACTCACACAAAAGTTTTGCTCCCGGGGGGGTTAGTGTGGGATTGAGTCAAGTCCTCCAATTCCAGGAGCAATCCAGAGGTGAAGTGGATCCTTGAAGAAGAGAAGGGTAGATGACATCTCAGACCCACTTCGGGAAGCTAACTATGGATTCAAAGCTCACAGACTCTGTGTCTGTGATGCAGATTTATGGAGACTTTTTTTTAAATTGTGGGGCATGGACGTTGCTGGCTGGCCAGCATTTATTGTTCATCCCTAGTCACCCTTACTAGTGGCTTGCTAGGCCATTTCAAAGGACAGTTGAGAGGCAACTACATTAGTGTGGCTCGGGAGTCGCAGTAAGACAGACCAAGTAAGGATGGCAGATTTCCTTTCCCAAAGGACATTTGTGAATGAGGTGGGTTTTTCTGACAATCAACAATGCTTTCATGGTCAAAAGTAGACTCTTAATTCCAGATATTTTATTGTATTCCAGTATTGAATTCAAATTCCACCATCTGCAGTGGCAGGATTTGAACCCACCAGGTCCCCAGAACATTAGCTCAATTTCTGGATGAATAGTCTGGCAATAATACCCCTAGATAATTGCTTCCCCCAGGGCATCAAATTACTCATCAGAGGTACTTTCCTTCATTTCTGTGTTATAATTGAGTGCAATTCCACCATTTAAAAAATATTCTTCATGTAACACTTTGTTTATCTAGTATTCTATTCTCAATTTGTAATTGGTTTCAAATATCCCTTCTGAACAAAACACCCATATTTATATAGTGGGCTAGTCCAATCAAGAGCTTGACAGGCTATTCTTTGAAGTGCCTAGCTTGCTTCTCCCTAACATTATTTCAACCCGCACAGAGTATGTCCTGTTTATTTTTTGTTTTACACAAACATAATACACCATAATCCCTGTGCTCCCTATCACATTCTCTCTGAGGCACTGTGGGTGTACCAACACCACTTGGACTGATCTAATTTGATTTATTATTGTCTCATGTATTAGCGTACACAGAAAAGTATTGTTTCTTATGTGCTATACAGACAAAGCATACCCGTACATAGGGAAGGAAAGGAGAGAGTGCAGAATGTAGTGTTACAGTCATAGCTAGGATGTAGAGAAAGATCAACTTAGTGTGAGGTAGGTCCATTCAAAAATCTGACGGCAGCAGGGATAAAACTATTCTTAAGTCGGTTGATATGTGACCTCAGACATTTGTATCTTTTAAGAAAGTGGAAGAGAAAATGTCCAGGGTGCGTGGGGTCCTTAATTATGCTGGCTGCTTTGCCGAGGCAGCTGGAAGTGTAGACAGAGTCAATGGATGGGAGGCTGGTTTGCGTGTTGGATTATCGTGTGGCGTGATGGATCATGACATTTTGTAGTTTCTTGCAGACTTAGGCAGAGCAGGAGACATACCAAGCTGTGGTACAACCAGAAAGAATGTTTTCAACGGTGCATCTGTAAAAGTTGGTGAGAGTCGTAGCGGACATGCCTCCTTAGACTGCAGTTGTTCAAGAAGGCAGCTTATCATCACCTACTCAAGGACAATTATAGGTGGGCCATAAATATTAGCCGAGACAGCGAAACCCACATCCTGTAAAATAAATTTTTGAAAAGCAAATTACTTCAAAAGAATCATAAACAAACTTCCAACCAATGATGAGTTGAGAAGTTATCTGATTATTTGGTCACTTTGACATCAGTTTTAAGCTAATTAATTTTTGCCAGGAATAAAGAACTTGAACAAATAATTGTGAAATTTTAGTCGTAAACAGGAAATCCAATGCACAGTATACCTGGTGCAAATGTTATATAAAAAAGAAGACACGCAGAGACCTTAAAATGTCTTACATTGACAAAACAAATCTCAAACAAGAACTATAAGTGTACATAAACGACTAAATTATATCTGTATAATGGTTGTTCTATCTCAAATTGAAAACTTAATCATATGAAATAATTCATTTTAATCCTAGATAATTGCCAATGTTCCTAAATGCCAATTCTTATTTTGCTTCCTCTTTCTCAAGTTGCTGCTTTTGATTTATCACAATGGCTTTGACGTGTTTTAAGTGAAGACTTGCTTGCAGGATAAATTTCCCTTCATCCAATTATTGTTATTAAATAAATAACAGCACAATTACGGGCAACAAATCATTGCTCAAACAAATGATATCAGCTCCCTGATCTTCCTGGTTGGTTTCCAAAAGCTCATTTGTCAAATGCACTGTCCAGTGTGGGTTGAATCATCAGAGAGGTTCCTGTTCTGTCATGTGAAGCATATTCGGGGCATTGCGTTTGGCCTCATCACCCTTGGGCAAGGAAACTTTGAAAAGGCAGACAGAGAAAAGGAGAAATCTGGAAAGAGGCCATTATATTGTTATATAATTTGTACAAATTAATTGTTGTGTGAATATATATCCTGGATTGCGGCTGAGGGGCTTATTTGACACTACTATCTACCCCTCTACTGTGGCTGCATTCACTGCCAGGTAGCCTTGGGGAGAGAGCATGTGGTGTCCACCAGCACACTTCAGGCATTCCGCAACCAGAGAGCATCGTGGGGATTGCGGTGCAACAATACCCTCGGAATGGCATTTTGACTTAATTTATTAATTTCCTTTTGATGCTCTGTTTTAGTGATAGTGCCCCACCTCCCATTTGTTTAATTTACTGAATATTGGTTTTATTGAAAGAGTTTAGCCTGGGCTGCCACATTCACTGTCGTGCTGCAGTCACTTTCTGAGTAACCATGTATCAGTCCAGCAGCCAAACATAGAGAGCAGCAAGAAATGCAGTCAGTGAAGCTCCTGTATTTTGACTGTGCGACTGTTTCTAACACATGGGAAGCAGAGGATATAACGTGGTGGCGCTGGTTGTCCATGAGCAAAAACTCAAATATTTTAAACAATGTTAATAATGAATTAAATTGAAACTAGCGCCAGAAAGAGAAATAAAAAACTGAGAAAATTATATGAAAATAAGATGGTTGTCTCAGCATTACAGCTCTAGGACATGGTGAATCAGGAGGATAATTATTTTAATTAGTTTATTTGTTTGTCACAAGTAGGCTTGCATTAACACTGCAATTAAGTTACTGTGAAAATCCCTTAGTTGCCACACTACAGCACTTGTTCGGGAACACTGAGGGAGAATTTAGCATGGCCAATGCATCTGGCCAGCTAATGATGTTGTAGAGGCATTTGAAAAGTTAAAATAAAAGTGTTAATTTCAGTATCTTGTTGAAAGGTCTAAAGAACAAGGGTCACACACATCCTCTTGTGAGAAAGCGGGAAAGGTGAATTTGTCTAAAAGCTGGAAGCAGAGTAAAGAAGACAGCAGAAACCCAGATATTGTTGAAAAACTCATCCAGCCAAAGTCAAATTGTCAGATTTACCAACATGAATTTTAAGATCTGAAACAGGAATCAGGTGAGTCTGTTGACAATTGCATAACAAGATTGGAAAACAGCACCCAGAAAGTCCAAATTTAAGGATGTATTTTTAAAAGTGGTTAAGATCAGCACACTTGGGGCTGTGAACAGTACAAAAAATAATTGGAAAGGAGAAACTAACAACATTGTAGGCTGTATACACTGCCAGGTCATACAAGGCCAAAGCCATGGCCATTCAGGCCCTACCGCCAGTATAAGCAAAGATGGAGAATTTGACGCTCAACCAAATCTGTGTTCACAAAAATGAATGTGATCAGGACCATGCCTGAAATGGGCACGATGGCAATTTAAATGCATCTGCATGCATTTAAATTGACCAAAGAATCCCACTGGCATGAATGACTGGAGAATCCAGACCATGAGTAGATGGATGAAAATATTGACTACAAAACATTTAGTTTTCAGTTAAGTCAAGAGAGGCAGCAGTGTTAAAATAGCAACAAAAAAATGCACACTATAAGAAACTTAATTCAGTGAAGTAAGATTTATGGCATTCACTTTTTGCAATAGCCCCCAATTATAAATCACACCAGGTTCTAGAGACTTAATTATATAACAAGAAAGAACACTTTAAATGGTGAATTCAGGAAGTTTATTAGCCATTAAAAAGGTAACAAATCTGAAAGATCAAAAAGCAAAGCATCAATTAACAGTAATTAGCAGTAATTATCTGTAATTCACAGCAAGAGCAGGAAGTCTTTAACAATTGAATAGACTTTTTACCATGCTTCTTATTGTAGGATGTGAAATGACAGATCTGAAAATACGGATAACATGAAAAACTAACACCTCTCTGTCAAAATCACTCATTCTACCTGTCTCTCCCTACATCTTTCTCCCTACATCTCTCTCAACATCTTGCTCTATTAAAATCGTTTCTGGGGACCAACTTTTTATCCAATAAATTGTCGAAAACACATCTTAGTCCATTGTTGGAAATAGCCAGTTGGTTTATAACTTGTAAAAAATGAAGTAAGAGTTAGCCCATTAGTTTATAGCTAATTACACATGTTGGGCCCGATTTTACGGGCGCAAAAACTTGGTAAAGTCGAGCATGAAATGAATGGTGCGATCCATGCCCACGTCTAAGCCGATTCCTCCTTTACCAAGGTCCAAAAATAAATGTGATCAGGACCATGCCCGAAATAGGCACAATGGCAATTTAAATGCATTTGCGCGTTGGACGCTCAAACTTACCAGCATTCCCCCCTTTACCATCACGTTCACCCATCCAGATTTGAGATGAAACAGACATGCCCGGCAAAAGTCTGTTTCAGGCACTCCAGCTTCTGAAGAGGAAAGTTCAGAGCTTCTAACAACTCCCTAACTCAGATTGTGGTGGGGGCAAGTGAAGAGTGGGCCACATGGATCTCTGGTGGGGGTGGAGTGAGTGGGGGAGGAGGAGGGAGGCAGATCAGATGGATTTCTGGTGGGGAGGGGAGGTTGGGGGAGGCAAGAGGTGGGCCAGATGCATCTCTGTTTGGGGGAGGGGGAGACCTGATCATACTCTGGTGCAGGGTGGGAAGTGGGGGGCGGTGGGGGAGAGGAGGAAAGGGGTGGGCCAAATGGTTCTCTGGTGGAGGGAGGCAGGGAGCAGGGGCTGGGGAGGGGTGGGTGTCCACTGCCACTCTGAAGGCGATCAGTTGAGGGGGGGGGGGTGCGGAGAAAGAAGGCAGTGGGCCCTAATTGGTCTGGGTGGCAGGGTGGGTGGATGGATAAGGGGGACAGTTACGTTGTGGGGGTGGGCCAATGTCTGTGGGGGCCATCACTCCCAGGCCACTTTATCCGCTTTCTATGGCCCGGGATCGATGTGACAGGGGAACATTTTTCAAACTTTTCTTCCTGCATGTGCGCAGTTGAAGGCTCCGATTGAAACTGCAGCGTTTAAGGAGTGATAAGCCCTGCACACAGGCTTGTGCAGCTCGATTCAGAATCGTTACTTTTTTTTCAGGTTGAGTGCATATGAGGGTGCCAGAGAACAGAGTTTACAAATTAGACCTGAATCACACCCAGATTCAGCACTTAGAATCAAAATGGTAAAGTCAGGCCGTCATCTCAGCTTTAACACAATGCTTCTCCTGAAAGTATATATCTTGCGTTGAATAAGCCTGAGTGTCAGCCAATAACTGGTTAACATGGTTGTCTGTCTGTCATTTATAGCTAAGACATCTTGAACAGGAGTCTATTCATTCCCTCCCATTACGATTAACAAGTCATGTTAACTTTTTTGTTGGCCAGAGAAGTGCACACCTTATAATTCCCACACAATGCTTAATGCTGGAATTAAAACCCAATAAGTCCCCAGGGCTTGATGCTTTGCATCCCAGAGTGCTCAAAGAAGCGGCTCTAGAAATAGTGAGATTATTGGAGATCATTTTCCAGTATTCTATAGACTCTGGAAGAATTCCAGTGGATTGGAAGGTAGCTAATGTAACCCCACTTTTTAACAAAGGAAGAAGAAAGAAAATACATAATTATAGGCCAGCTAGCCTGACATTGGTGTTGGGGAAAATGCTGGAATCAGTTATTAAGGAAGTAATAACTGAGCATTTGGAAAGTGGTGACAAGATCGGTCCAAGTCAGCTTTGATTCACTGAAGAGAAATCGTGCTTGACAATTCTTCCAGAATTTTTTAAGGAGGTGACCAGGGTGAACCAATGGACACTAATGTTCCTAGACTGTCAGAAGGCTTTTGACAAGGTCCAAGACAAGACATCAGTAAGCAAAATTAAAGCTTATGGTCTTGGGGATAATGTGTTGACGTGGATAGAGAATTGGTTAGCACACAGGAAACAAAGAATAGGAATGAACAGGTCCTTTTCAGAGTGACAGGCAGTGACTAGTGGGGTACTGCAGGGTTCAGTGCTGGGACCCCAGCTGTACACAATATGCATTAATGATTTGGACAAAGAAATTGAATGCAATATCTCCAAATTTGCAGACAACACGACAGTGTGCGCTGTGAGGAGGATGGTAAGAGGCTCCAGGGTGACTTGAACAGCTGGCTGAGTGGGCAAATACTTGGCAAATGCAATATGATGTGGATAAATGTGAGGTTATCCACTTTGGTGGCAAAAGCAGGAAGGAAAGTTATTACCTGAATGGTGGCAGTTTAGGAAAAGGGGAAGTGCAACGTGACTTAGGTGTCACGGTGAAACAGTCGCTGAAGGTTGACATGCAGGTACAGCAGACAGTGAGGAAAGCTAATGGCATGCTGGCCTTCATAGCAAGAGGATTTGAATGTAGGAGTAAGGATGTCTTGCTGCAGTTATGATATGGAGTTGCTGGTGTTGGACTGGGGTAAACACAGTAAGAAGTCTCACAACACCAGGTTAAAGTCCAACAGGTTTATTTGGTAGCAAAAGCCACTAGCTTTTGGAGCGCTTGCCGCCCCTTCATCAGGTGACTCGATGCAGTTATACAGGGCCTTGGTGAAGCCACACCTTGAGTATTGTGTGCTGTTTTGGCCTCCTCGTCTGAGGAAGAACATTCTTACTTTGCGGGAGTCCAGCAAAGGTTCACCGGACTGATTCCTGGAATGGCAGGTCTAACAAATGAAGAGAGACTGGATCAACTGGACTTGAACTCACTGGAATTTAGAAGAATGATCTCATAGAAACATATAAAATCCTGATGGGACTGGGCAGGCTAGACGTGGAAAAATGTTCCCAATGTTGGAGAAGTGCAGAACTGGGGGTCACAGTCTAAGAATAAGGGGGAAGCCATTCAGAACTGAGATGAGGAAGAACTTCTTCACTCAGGGAGTTGTGGGTCTGTAGAATTCTCTACGACAAAATGCTGTTCTGGCCAGTTTGCTGGATATGTTCAAGAAGGAGCTGGATGTGGCCCTCGTGCTTAAAGGGATCAAGGGGTATGGAGAAAAAGTGAGAGTGGGATATTGGAAGTACATGATCAACCATGATCGTACTGAATGGTGGTGCAGCCTTGAAGGGCTGAATGGCCTACTCCTGCATTTATTTTCTATGTTTCTATGTGTAATTCAAATGATGCAGTAATAACCACGCGTAAGCTCGTGATTTTGTAACTACCAAATGTCAAACAGCCAGCTATCAGTTAAGTCAAGAGAAAGGCAGAAGTGTTGATACCGTGAAATAGCAATGAAAAAATATTCACAGATGGAGAGAAAGAAGTGCAAGGGTGGCAGGGTGGTTAGCCCTGCTGCCTCACAGTGCCAGGGACCTGGGTTCAATTCCTGCTACAGGTAACATTCTCCCCGTGCCGGTGTGGGTTTCCTCCGGGTGCTCCTGCTTCTTCCCACGTTCCAAAATGTATGGGTTAGGTTGATTGGCCATGCTCAATTGCTCCTTAGTGTCAGGGATATGGACAGGATAAATATGTGGGATGGGGCCTGGGTGGGATTGTTGTCAGTGTTGGCTTGATGGGCCCGATGGTCTCTTTCTGCCTTGTAAGGATTCTACATTCTAGATGATTGTGAATAAATAGACAGAAGGAAATATGTGATATATGGATCAACAGGGTCGCTGATCTGTGAGATCTCTGGATGTTCCCTTCTCACTGGCAATGGCACAATTCAGCTTTTCCCTTACACTCTCCCCTTCTTTCCATCGTCCGACACTACTGCATCGCCAATTCCTCAGAATCTTGTTCCTTGTTTGCCCTTGTGATTGATAGTGTCTACCTCGAATTGTGAAGGCATGACTTTGTTGGGCATACAAGCACCCATGCATATGTGGTCCTGCACCTTATGACTTCTCTTCTCCCGAATGCGAACAAGTGTTCCAGTAAGTGAAGAGAGCTCCAGCAACACCATTTCAGTCTCCTGAGCCTTCCAGCTGAATATCCAGCCTTAGATGCCTGGCAGAATGGGAGTCCTCACCCTTCCATACACTGAAGGCGCTTGGCCCTGTCTACATGCATGGCATGCAGAGGATATATGTCCTTTGGTACCATGCATGTTTCACCCATGAGCACCCCTCCTGATACCCACCCTTAAATATTCCATACTAAGTGCCAGGCTAGGTTGGTACTCAAGCTTGCGGAGTTCAGAAGATAACTGAAGCATTTGTAGCATTGTGTCTGGGTATGGCACACTGCATTGTGATTGAACATAAGAACGTAAGAACATAAGAAATAGGAGCAGGAGTAGGCCATCTAGCCCTTCGAGCCTGCCCCGCCATTCAATAAGATCATGGCTGATCTGTTGTGGCTCAGTTCCACTTTCCCGCCCTCTCCCCATAACCCTTAATCCCCTCTCTTATCAAGAACCCATCAACCCGCTTCTTAAAAATATTTAGCGAGGCAGCCTCCACCACTTCAACGGGCAGAGAATTCCAGAGATTCACCACCCTTTGAGTGAAGAAGTTCCTCCTCAACTCCGTTCTAAACCGCCTCCCCTTTATCTTGAGGCTGTGCCCCCTAGTCCTACTGTCTTTTTTGAGCGGGAAGAGTCTCTCCACCTCTATCCTATCCATCCCATTCATCATCTTATACGTCTCAATGAGATCTCCCCTCATTCTTCTAAACTCTAACGAGTACAAGCCTAGTTTATTCAGCCTCTCCTCATAGCTCAATCCCCTCAACTCCGGTATCAGCCTAGTAAACCTCCTCTGCACTCCCTCCAGGGCCAAAATATCCTTGCGCAGGTGCGGCGCCCAAAACTGCACACAGTACTCCAGCTGCGGCCTCACCAATGCCCTATACAGCTGCAGCAAGACCTCCCTACTTTTATATTCAATCCCCCTCGCTATGAAGGCCAGCATCCCATTCGCCTTCCTGACCACCTGCTGCACCTGCAAGCTGGGTTTTTTCGACTCATGCACAAGGACCCCGAGGTCCCTCTGCACCGTCGCCTGCTGCAGTTTTTCGCCACGTAAGTAATAGTCCTTCCTACCATTCTTCCTACCAAAGTGGACCACCTCACACTTGCCAACATTAAATTCCATTTGCCATTTCCTGGCCCATTCGCCCAGCCTATCTAGATCCTTCTGCAGACTCTCCACACCCTCCGCACAATTTGCCTTTCCCCCAATCTTGGTGTCATCAGCAAATTTCGACACCCTGCACTCGGTTCCCTCCTCCAGATCATCTATATAAATGGTAAATAGCTGAGGCCCCAGCACCGACCCCTGGGGCATTTACCACACCACAACCACCTCTGTCCACACCGTTTTGGTTTGGTGGGATGCCCGCCTCCTTCCATTTTGCAGCATTGGGTGGAAACATTGGGCACTCACTGACTGTGCCAGAGTCCACAGGTTGTCACCTGTTTAGCATAGGGGTGTTGAGTGTCCAGGAACATTGGCAGCCTGCTCATTGTGCAGAGGCAATCATGAGGTCCACTTTTCAATCATGTCTTTGCCAGCACCATGGTCCTTCACACAGGGTGGTGCATATATGGAATGATCTGCCAGAGGTGGGTACAATTTCAACATTTAGAAGACACTTGGACAGGCATATGGACGGAAAATGTTTAGAGGGATTTGGGACAAATGCAGGCAAATGGGACTAGTTCAGTTCAGGCAACCTGGTCAGCATGGACAAGTTGGGCTGAAAGGCCTGTTTCCATGTAGTATATCTCTATGACTCCTTGACTCTATAGCCCCTTGCAGCCTTCTTCCAGCTGTCTGGTCTCCTTTTATGTTCCCCCCGGATCACTTGTCCACTCTGTTCCCGCCAAGCTCCTAGCTCCGCCGTTGGCAATAGGGTGTACGCTTGGCCACAATTCACGCTGGCCAGTCAGCCACATTCTCCTGATGCTCGTGGGTGGAAGCAGACACCCCATAGGCTTCCATCCTGCCACTTGCTGGCCAAAAGATTCTGTCCTCTATTATCACAGAATAACCATAACCAAAACAATGCAGGAAAAGCTTCTCGGGATGACACAGGAATGCCACAAGAGAATGGAGAAGTGCAAACTCAGAGGTAGACCAAATATGTTCCCGATAGGCATCTAAAGAATGGCAACAACGTGCAGTTTATGGTAGAATTACAGAAATTCACAGCAGAAAGAGGAGATGATTGCTGATGAAGCATCACTCTAACCCTGTGGCACATCTGTAGCAAAGAAAACAAGACATAATAGCATTAGGTTTCATTATAAAAGTCGATTGGTAGTTTTATTTAGTTTAGGACAATAGTTACTAATTGGAGGGTTTTTAGTGATTATAGAGGCATTATATAATACATATTGTTTATGAATATAGATCCTGGGGTGCCACATTCACTGTTGCAATGCAGTCGCATGCTGAGTAACAACATCTCATCTGGAAGATCTGACATTGATTGGGTGTTCATAAAAATTCGGAAGCCACCACAGCTGATCTGCCTTCAAATGGTGAAATTTGGAATGATAACTAAAGCACTCGAAAGCACAATCCTGTCCTACAGGATTCATTAAAAGCCCTCAAAAACTCTTGAAACCTATCACAGTTTTCAAAGCTGCGGAAGCAATCTTCTGCATTCATAAACGACTATTTGTAACTGGAAGCAAATTTCCAAGTGTGGGCTGTGTGGGACGTAGTTAATTTTCAACAACATTCTCTCTGAGTGCTTAAACAGGCCAAGCACTTGCTGTGAGCGCACTTTGGAGCTAGCTGATCACTGATTCACGAGGGTTTAATACTACCGCTGTCAGGTGAACGGTTGCTATTTGTAATTGATACGGTTTCCAAACTTGCAAACAAATCAATGTTCACAGTTGACGTAGTTTCAGGTGCTCGATTAATTTTCCTTATCAAATTGTGACTTTAAAATCACTTTCAAATGTAGGGTTTCTCAACTGAGTGCAAGTTAATGCCGTTGTGTGCTGAATTTAGTCTAAGTTGTCAAGTAGGGTATCAGTCACATCGAGAGCACTGAGAAATAGAACATAGAACACTACAGCGCAGTACAGGCCCTTCGGCCCTCGATGTTGCGCCGACCAGTGGAACCAATCTAATGACCCTCTAACCTAAACTATTCCAATGTTATCCATATGCCTATCCACTGAGCATTTGAACGCCCTTAAAGTTGGCAAATACGCTCAATGAATTCTAACACTTCGAAATAAAACTAAAACAGAGAAGAGAGAGCCAAATACAGAGATAGAAAAAGAAAGAAATGGGAAGGAGAGAAACATGGAGAAAGAAAGAAAGACAGAGATGGAAACAAAGAGACAGACAGGGGCAGAGAGAGAGGGAAAAAGAGACAGGGTCAGAGAGAGAGGGAAAGAGAGACAGTGAGCAGGACAGAGAGACACATACACATACATTAATAGAAGTGATAAACATGAGATAGAATTTTGCTGGTGAGGCACTTGGAAGGACTTTAGAAATGTTTCTAACTGCTGAATTTCAAAATGGACTCCTCTGAACAGTAGGTTTCCACGGCGAGAGCCTGCTTGAAGCTTAACATCTCAAACCACTTTCAACTGACTGGAAGTTGCTCCTGACATCACAAAATGTTGTTCCGATTGGGCAGGAATGACATGACTTTTATAAATTATTTTTATGGCACACTATTTGTACTTGACAGTTGTGAAATTTAACGTCTTCATTCTTGTCTCTTGCAGTTAACACCATCTGTTCAAAGAAATGAATGTTTTACTGAATTGTTTTCCAGTTTGAATGAACTAATAGCTTTGTGTGAAGCCTATTAAGAAAGAATTAGAAGCAACTAATTGCTAATTCACACTCTTCACCCTTGAGCACATTTGAGAAAAAATGATGATCGGAAACAATCCTTGCTACTGTTCGAATCTAAATAGTGCAAGTCGACTTATTTCAGTCAACATAAAAATTTAATCTCTAGTGGATGTAATTAATTGCTTTGCAGTGGGATGCAGTGGCAGAAAAATAGAGTAACTCAAAGAATGAATGAAACTTTGCCCAGAGATTAAAGTAATGCAGATGTTTGCAGGAGTGTCACCAAGATATGCTGCTTCAAGCTGAGGACTGCCGCTGAATTGAGGAGGAACATCTTCAGCCAAAGGGTTATCATAGAATCATAGAACCCTACAGTGCAGAAAGAGGCCCTTCGGCCCATTGAATCTGCATCAAACACAATCCCACCCAGGCCCTATCCTCATATCCCTACATATTATACCCACTAATCCCTCTAACCTACACGTCCCCGGACACTAAGGGGCAATTTCTTAGCACAGCCAATCAACCTAACCAGTACATCTTTGGACTGTGGGAGGAAACCGGAGCACCCGGAGGAAACCCACGCAGACACGAGGAGAATGTGCAAACTCCACACAGTGACCCAAGCCAGGAGTCAAACCCAGGACCCTGGAGCTGTGAAGCAGCAGTGCTAACCACTGTGCTACCATGCCATGATTCATAGGGTTGCGAATCTGTGGAATTCCCTGCCCATTGAAGCAGTTGAGGTTACCTCATTGAATAGAGCTCATAGAGCTTTGACAAAGTGTCATCCAGGCTTGAAACGTCAATTCTTTTCTCTCTTTACAGATGTTTCCTGACCTGCTGAGATTTTCCAGCATTTTCGCTTTTTATTTCAGATTCCTGCATCCACAGGAACTTGCTTTTCCCTTGTTGAATGTTTTTAAGGCAAGGATAGATAAATTTTTGAACAGTGAAGGAATTAAGGGTTATTGTGAGTGGCCGGGTAAGTGGAGCTGAGTCCACAAAAAGATCAGCCGTGATCTTATTGAATGGCAGAGCAGACTCGAGGGGCCAGTTGACCTACTCCTGCTCCTAGATCTTATGTTATTATGTTCTTAATACATTTAAACATGAAAGTATGGAACACAATGTAACAGGAGAAAAGTAACCAAGATGTCAGGGACAGCCATTCCCTTTGGTTGTCTTTGTAATGTGAGGTAATCCATTGGAAATTACTCCACTTTAAAATGCCAACACAAGCAGGTAGATTGCCTTTGCTATAACTTGTGAATGTTGTGTGGTCCAGGGATTGAACAGATGAGGCAAAGGGAAAAAGTACTAAGTAACAGTTTTTATTGCGGTACTATGCTCCTATTGGCAGTATGGTGGCACAGTGGTTAGCGTTAAGAAATAACTGCATTTTCACATTATTTACCAATTCACCTCACGGTAGAAAGTTAGGGCTGGTACTTAATGGGTAAGGATCTTTTTTATGAGAAAAATTATTGTTCCTTTCAACTTCCTTAAGGCCAAGAAAGTGAACATCTGAAACTCTAGAGTTCCACTTCTACTGGCAGGAAAAGGGGAGATTTTTCAAATGTTATACTTTTATGGTTTGCATCTATCACATTTTTCTTCTTTCATTCTCAACACAATCCATTGAACCATGGACGTTAGATTCCCTACAGTGCAGAAGAAGCTTATTCAGCCCATTGAGTCTGCACCGAATCTCCGAAAGAGCATCTTATCCAAGCCCACCTCCCAATCCACCCTATCCTCATAACCCCATACATTTACCATGGCTAATTCTCCTAACCTGTACATGTTTGGAGTGAAGGAGAAAACTGTAGCACCCAAAGGAAACCCACTCAGGCACAGGGAGAACACGCAAACTCCACACAGACATTCACCCAAGGATGGAATTGAACCCGGGTCCCTGGCACAATGAGGCAGCAGTGCTAACCACCATGCCACCCTCTCTTTATTTCTCTGTCTATATATGATTTGAATCTAATTTACAGCCACCTTTGCTATTGTTCTCCTGTTTCTTTCTCAATTCTCAAATCTCAGTTGAGGCAGCACGGTAGCACAGTGGTTAGCACTGCTGCCTCACAGCACCAGGAACCTGCATTCAATTTCTGGTTTAGGTCACTGTCTACGTAGAGTTTTCTCATTCTCCCTGTATCGGTGTGTGTTTCCTCCGGGTGCTCTGGTTTCCTCTCATAGCTCAAAGATGTGTGGGTGAGATGGAATGGCCATGCTAAGTTGCCCCTTTGTGTCAGGGGGACTAGCTAGGATAAGTGCATGGGGTTATGGGAATAGGGCCTGTGTGGGATTGTTGTTGGTGCAGGTTTGATGGGCCGAATGGCCTCCTTCTGCACTGTAGGCTTCTATGATTCTATGATCATTAGTCCAGTGTTCATCAAGGTCCAAAATTCCTCATTATTCTTGCCATGCTGTGTCAGTCCCAACTTCCAGCAAACTGGGCTGAAGCATGAGGGAAATGTTTAACAAACAGGGCGTGCTGTAAAACACTCCATTCCACAACAACTTGGGCCACAAAACAGAATCTCATGATAACAATTGTTTAATCTGAATAAAGTCTTCTTTCTTTGTTTGGCAGCTTCTGCCCCGAGGCTCAGACATAATCTTTTGATGCTCCTTCCTCAAAGAGTTTGGAGGTTCTCCAGCTGGATGTTTAGCTCCATTTATTCACATTTGTTTATTACAAAGTTCTGTCAACCTAGACAGTTACATCTGCTGCTTCTGAAAGTCAGAATATTGGCCATTGTTACGGCACCAGTTGCACAAAGGGGACAAAACCTTGCATCCAAAAGCTGAAAGCTGCAGGATTTCAGGAATTTGGTCTTTGCTAGGTCTTATGCTTGTTCTGAAATCCTGTTCTAGAGAGCCAGAGTCTTTTTTAAAGGCTTAAAAATCTTTCCAAATTGTTTGAGTTTCCAGTATTGTAGATTCTTGCAGTTACAAACCAGTTTTATGGACTAAAGT
Source organism: Carcharhinus amblyrhynchos (assembly GCF_965287045.1). Classification (NCBI taxonomy): domain Eukaryota; kingdom Metazoa; phylum Chordata; class Chondrichthyes; order Carcharhiniformes; family Carcharhinidae; genus Carcharhinus; species Carcharhinus amblyrhynchos. The sequence goes on along the minus strand of NC_137334.1, from coordinate 83,228,150 downwards.
TACACTGCTGAAATGAGCGTTGTCACAGTATTTGCATTTGTCAACTGGACAAATGTAAGAATTCCAAATTTCAAACAATCACAGCAGTTTATACTATAGGAGAAAAGGGTTAAATCGGAGTATTGAGTATAAAAGTTGGAGTGTTATGGTAAGGTTATATAAGGCATTGGTGAGGCCGAATTTAGAGTATTGTGTACAGTTTTAGTCACCTCGTTACAGGAAGGATGTAAATAAGGTTGAAAGAGTGCAGAGAAGGTTCACGAGGATGTTGCCGGGACTTGAGAAGCTGGGTTACAGAGAGAGATTAAATAGGTTGGGACTTTATTCTCTGGAGCATAGAAGAATGAGGGGAGATTTGATAGAGGTGTATAAGATTTTGATGAGTATAGATAGAGTAAATTCAAGTAGGCTTTTTCCACTGAGGCTCGGGGAGAGAAAAAAACCAGAGGGCATGGGTTAAGGGTGAAAGGAGAAAAGTTTAAAGGGAATATTAGGGGGGGCTTCTTCACACAGAGAGTGGTGGGAGAGTGGAATGAGCTGCAGGATAAAGTGGTAAATGCAGCGTCACTTTTAACATTTAAGAAAAACGTGGACAGGTACACGGATGAGAGGGGTATGGAGGGATATGGTCCAAGTGCAGGTCAGTGGGACTAGGCAAAAAATGGTTTGGCACAGACAAGAAGGGCCAAAAGGCCTGTTTCTGAGCTGTAAATTTTCTATGGTTTCTAAGTTTAGTTTTATTGGCCAGTTTCATAAAATGTGCAAAGCTTAAATATGTTCCTTTTGTTTGCGGTGAACGATTCCCTGTGAATGAATATATGTCATGGGAGTTGGAGCAGCATTTATTGCCCATTCTTAATTATTCTTGAACTGAGCGGCTTCTTTTAGATGGTTGTTCAGAGTCAACTACAATGTATCACATTATGAGCTCAATCATAAATGGGTTTTTTAAAATTCATTCGTGGGACATGGGCATCACTGGCTGGCCAACATTTATTGCCCATCCCTAGTTGCCCAAGGGCAGTTCAGAGTCAACCACATTGCTGTGGCTCTGGAGTCATACGTAGGCCAGACTGGGTGAAAATGGCAGATTTTCTTCCCTAAAGGACATTAATGAACCAGATGGGGTTTTTTTGACAATGGTTTCAAGGTCATCAGTAGATTCTTAGTTCCAATTTTTTTTTATTGAATTCAAATTCCACCATCTGCCATGGTAGGGTTTGAAACATTAGCTGAATTTCTGGATTATTAATTTAGTGATAATACCATGAGGCCGTTCCTTCTCATAGCTGTTTACACACTCAGGATTGCTCTGCAGGTGCTGACCAAATGCAGAATCACACTCAACAGTAGCTGTTTCATTTTGGGGTTTGCAGGCGTGAACTGTTTGAATGTGGTTTCAACTCTGCCTATTCCGAACAACCAAAGAAACATGTTGTTTGATATGATCAACTTGGCATTGTGCATGTACTGGAATTCTTATACAACATTGCTGGACTGTGTGGTCGCAAAACTTCTTTTTGGATTGGCATCAGTATCCTATTAATGGAAAATATTAGTCATGTACCTATATATCCCTCTCTTTCTGCCTGATTCAGATTATTTGTAATTTCAGTGTCTTATTTTTGACCTAGTGAGCTCCTGACAAAACATTTTCTCTAAGTTTAAAATGCTAATTCTCAGCTCTATAACATTGCTCAACTCCACATCCATCTCAACCTGCTGCTGAGCCCCTCATCCATATCTTTGTAACCTCGAGACTTGACTATTCCAATGCACTCCTGGTTGGTCTTCCATGTTCCACCCTTGATAAGCCTAAAGAAATCTAAATCTCTGCTGGCCACATCCAAATTCAACAAGTCCCATGTCACCCCTGTATTCATTGTTAAGCAATGCCTCAGAGTAAATGATTTTTCCTCGTTTTTAAATCCATCCATTTCTTCACACCTCCATACCTTTGTAATCTCTTCCAGGCTTCCAACAACGGTGAACTCCTCCAACTCTGGCTTCTTGACCAACACAGATCTTAATCTTTCCGTCATTCCTTCCTCCAGCCAAGGTCCTATGCTTTGGAATTTCTTCCCTACACCTCTCCACCTCTTTTCTTCTTTAAGATACTCCTGAGAAATTTACGTTTAAGGTTTTGGCTATGGTCCTGAAATCAACAGATGTGACTCGACGTGAAATTTTGTTCAATTCTGAACACGCCTCTGTCTACATCAATGGGGATGAAATAGAAAGGGTCGAAAGCTTCACGTTTTTAGGTGCCCAGATAACCAAAAACCTGTCCTGGTCCCCCAATGCCGACACTATAGTTAAGAAAACCCACCAATGCCTCTACTTTCTCAGGAGCCTCAGGAAATTTGGCATGTCAGCTGTGACTCTCACCAACTTTTACAGATGCACTTTTACAGATTGTATCACAGCTTGGTATGGCTCCTGTTCTGCCCAAGACCACAAGAAACTGCCATCCATCACGCAAACCAGCCTCCCATCCATTGACACTGTCTACACTTCCTGCTGCCTCAGCAAAGCAGCCAGGACCCCACACACCCCGGACATTCTCTCTTACATCTTCTTCCTTTAGGAAAAAGATGCAAAAGTCTGAAGTCATGTACCAACCAACTCAAGAACAGTTTCTTCCCTGCTGCTGTTAGACCTTTGAATGGACTTACCCTGCATAAGTTGATCTTTCTCTACACCCTAGCTAACACTACATTCTGCGCTGTCTCATTTCCGTCTCTATGAATGGCATGTTTTGCCTGCATAGCGCACAAGAAACAATTCTTTTCATTGTCTGTTAATACATGTGACAATAATAAATCAAATTGAATCAAATCAAATACTTGGGAAGCTTTGCTACATTCAAGTTGTGATATATGCACAAACAAATTGCTATTGTTGTTGTTATTATTTTGTTGGCAGTATCATGCAGTCATGCCCAAATAGTTGGACTAGAGTTGGGGTGGCAAGGTGGCACAATGGTTAGCACTGCTGTCTCACAGCGTCAGAGACCAAGGTCTGATTCTGGCCTCATTGGTCTGTACTCGTTGGAGTTTAGAAGGATGAGGGGGTAACTTATTGAAACTTATAGGATACTGCAAGGCTTGGATAGAGTGGATGTGAAGAGGATGTTTCCACTAGTAGGAAAAACTAGAACCAGAGGGCACAACCTCAGGCTAAAGGGACGATGCTTTAAAACAGAGATGAGGAGGAATTTCTTCAACCAGAGAGTGATGAATCTGTGGAACTCTTTTCCGCAGAAGGCTGTGGAGGCCAGGTCATTGAATATCCTTAAGACAGAGATAGCTAGGTTCTTGATTAATAACGGCATCAGGGGTTAGGGGAAGAGGCAGGAGAATGGGGATGAGAAAAATATCAGCCATTGAATGGCTCCACCATTCAATGACTGATATTTTTCTCATAACCCCTAATGCCCTTATCTATGATAGGCAGAATGGCCTATTCTACTCCTATGTCTTAAGGTCTTATGGTCTTATGGCCTTAGGTCACTGTCTGTGTGGCGTTTGCATGCTCTCCCTGTGTCTGTGTGGGTTTCCTCCAGGTGCTCCAGTTTCTTCACACACTCCAAAGATGTGCGGATTAGTTTGATTGGCCATGCTAAATTGTCTGTAGTATCGGGGATAAGCAAGCTAAATATGTGAGATTATGGGAATAGGACCTGGGTGCAGACTCAATGGGCTGAATGGCCTCTTTCTGCATTGCAGGAATTCTATTCTATGATTCTGTTCTATTATGCTTCTGTGGATGCCTGATGGAGTAGGCTGCCAGAGAACTATGCCATGCACGCTATTCTAAAGTGATTAAAAAGAAAGAAACAAACATTAGCAAACTTGATTATCCTGTAAACTCTCTAGCAGTTGCTGCGGTCCTAATATTTCAACTCAGAATGACAGGGAGTGCAGTATTTCAGCTTGAGGAAGTGGAGAGCACTGCCTAGCTGCAGCAGTGCTACGGCAATTAAGCCTCTAATTGCTTAGTGGGAGTTGACATTGCCAAGTTAGATTTTCCTGCTCTTCATTGGGTTCAGCAACAATGTCAGTGATTGCGAGCTTGAAATCAGAGTGGAAGATAAAGTGCCCGGGGGCATCCATCAGGAATCAGCCTCAAAGACTCTGCTGCTGATAATGTTGATCACCAAGCTTGGTAAAGACGCCATGCAGTAATTGTACGAATCTGCGCTGCCAACGAGAAGCCTTGCCCATTAATTTTAATGGGGCTGGAGAAATTGTTGAGCAGTAAAGTCGAATGCTAATGGATATGGATTCTTGACATGCTGTGCGCCACTGGTCAGTGCCGGCTTCAGTTTAATACAAAAATCTTCCAGCTCCAGTTCCAGGTCAGACTTTTATCTAGCACATGGAGGAGGTGGTCATGTCATCATGTACAACTCTAGCTCGTAAAGGGCTCCAACTCGGTTAATGCTTGAAACGCAAGAACATTTGCATCCATACCAATCCTATTGAAATTGTGCTTCTACACATATTTATTCCAAAGTTTATCTAAGGTTTACATTAACACTGCAATGAAGTTACTGTGAAATTCCCCTAGTTGCCACACTTTGGTGTCTGTTTGGGGTCAATGCACCTAACCAGCACGTCTTTCAGGCTGTGGGAGGAAACCGGAGCACCTGGAGGAAACCCACACAGACATTGGGAGAATGTGCAAACTCCACATAGACAGTGACTCAAGCCAGGAATCGAACCCAGATCCCTGGCACTGCGAAGTAGCTGTGCTAACTACTGGGACACCCCTTATTCAGCATCTATTCCTGAATTGTTCATTCATAATTTTTACTGGTCTATGAGAAAGAAATTTTAACTGCATCATTTAACTTAATGCTCAAGTGTGCTTCATCTATGTTATTTATATTCCTTCCCTTTGTAATGCCAGTTCAACTCAATTTGTAGAATCTATGGTGAGGAAATAAGAGTCTGACAATCTAATGGGGCACAAAGTGAGTGATCCAACCTAGAATTGCTATCTTTCATTAATCTTAAGGTGGAGGTAAAATATTCTAATCGCATTTAGAGAGGTAAAGCCCTCTCGGCTTCACTTCTCCACTACAAACTATCTTCTTAAATTCCTCTCGCCTTTCCGCTTTACCCTTGTTTCCAACAAGTCTGATGACCATCTTTTCCACTGGTGGACTACCCGTCCAGCTGCTGTTGGCCTTAAGAATCCCAATAATAAAACTCAGCTTACCTTGAGGTTGGGGACTTCAGTTTCTGATGAGTCTCAAGCCTCCCAAGCAGGGACTGGCCGGGAACTGGCTGCACATGCTTAGTTTGCATATTTTAACATCCTTAGGGCCAGGATAAGCCTTAAATGCTTTCATATAGAGGAAAAATAATTCAGTGTGAAAACCTAGATCAGGTGACCAGGTGCAGAGTGGAGTGGTCGAAAGAGGTGTCCCAGAAAGAGGGCAAGAGACAGGGGGTAAGAACAGGTCTCCATTGAGTTACAAAAAGGAGAAACAGTCCCCAATTAGAGAAAGAGCTGTGAAGGGGAGGGGGGATTGCAGACTGCAAAAGAAGTGGTCTTGGGAGCTTCAATAATCAAAAAGGGCTCAGAAGAAGGCCTGAAATCCAAAAAGGAAGCCATGTGGTACTGATTCCATGCTGTGGGTGATTGGAGCAAAACAACATCTTCGGATCTGTGGTGTTTTGCTTAGTGTGGCTGAAGAGCTGAACTTGTACTTGTAAGGAGATGCTTGGGTGTATTCAGGAACCCAGTGAATGGAATCTCAGAAGGTGAGATTGAGACACTGCGAGGTGGGCCAATATTGAAGCCTCCCAAGCGGGAGAGACTTTGGGAGAGAATTCCAATGCAAGTTTTTCAAAGATTATGATAGGAAACCCTCAAGAGGGAGATGGAACTCCAGTGCGACTGGTTGACATACAGGCCGGCATTTGACGACCTCGCTCAGATGAGGCACGTAAAACTCTGCCCGAGGCCAATGGAAAATTCTGTTCCATGAATTTCGCCCACCCAGATTCCAGGGTGGGTGAGACAGTAAAATTCCAGCCGCAGTGTGACTAATAGCTGGGTGGGTTTCTGAGAAATCCATGGAATCTGTTTTGGTTGCATCTGTCATTTATTGTGTAGTGTGGTTTGATTGACTACAGTTTGCCTGTTAATTCACATGTACCATAAACGAACACTGAATCTAGTATGTAAGACTGTGTAGAATAGTATATAAGACATTGTAAATAGTTTTGTCTTTCTGATCTTGTATAGTACAGCTTATTTTTGTTTGTTCAAAACATGGAATCTTGTTGCTTTGTTAAACTAGTAGAATCTTGCATCGCAAACTTTGTCTGCTTCAAACAAAAGATTATTGGTTCCTTAGCAGAACATACCCACAATTTAGGATCTGGCTAACACAAATTTGGTACTCTTGCAGGATTTCAAAACCACAGACAAATACCAGCACTAATATTTGCTGAGGTTAAGATTAATAAGCTTTCCACTGCAACTTTTACTTTACTGATTATGATGATAGTGTGCTATTCAAATATTTTATGCTTAAGGAGGGATTGCTTTAAGAGGCAGTTACACCGGTAGCACAGTGGTTAGCACTGCTGCCTCACAGCGCCAGGGACCCAGGTTTGATTCCTGGCTTGGGGCACTGTCAGTGTGGAGTTTGCACATTCTCCCCGTGTCTGCGTGGGTTTCCTCCCACAGTCTGAAAGATGTGCTGGTTAGATACATTGACCTGAACAGCTCCGGAATGTGGCAACTAGTGGAATTTCACAGTAACTTCATTTTGGTGTTAATGTAAGCCTTACTTGTGACTAATAAATCAACATTTTTTAAAACTTTTTTTCACAGCCAGTCACTTTATCTGGTTTGAGATACTATGAAAGACCCCAGCTCAGCTAGGCTTTCTATTGGAAGGGCAAGTTTCTTAATTTTTGTTCAAAATAAAAACCCTGAGAATGTGGATAAGGGTTGGGAGAGAGTTTACACCATCAAATAGGGGTGGGGGGGTTGTGGGGGAAGGTAGAGTTTAAACTCTGAGGTTGGGGTGGGAAGTTAGAGAGCTTAGCTCCTGAGATTGGTAGGGCAGTGTGCAGGTGGAAAGCATAGACCCACCTATGCTTTAAAATGAATTAGGAACAATGGGGATCCGGTGAGTGGTCTCAAGTATGTACTGTATTGTGGACTAAATGAAAAAAAAGAATAAAGCTTTGAATGTGTTGATGTTTTTTTTCAAGGCTGTGTATTGCTAAAACTTAAGCTAAACACAGAGACTCACAAACTCAGTGTACTGATTCTAAGGCATGACTTGATTAACCAAACAATCGAATGGGAGAATGATATAAAGAAGCCCAACACTGTGAAATACAGGGTAAAATACGAGGGTAAATGTACATTTTCAAAATTATATTTCCCATCTTTCTGGTAAACATAGCCGAGCAAACATTAACACAAATCAATCAATAATCACCCCTGTCACCAATCCCAACCAGTAACAACTTACAACCTGACCTCAAGGGATCTTATTTGTCCTTAATTTCGGATGTTACCTCCCTTGGTTGTCCAGCAAGACAGCAAATGTTAAAGTTAATATTCCCACAGACTCAAACTCATGTGACTCTTACCTGACCCTTAGAAAATCCTTATGTCTGTCTTGTTCCTGTGTTATCAGCTTTGAGCTGTATAGTTCCATTCATCAAGCTGGCATTGAGTTCCCGACAACTGCCGATAAGGTGGCAGCATTTAGTAAAACCATGGTCCTATAGAATGTAGGTTTGTCGCACTACTCCATCCCAACAGACCCTGCTGCATCTTGCCACTAGCTGAAGTTTTACAAAATGTATTCTAAGGAATAAGCTGTGTCTATTTTAGAAATTCAAGATACATGTTTCAATGAGAAATACTTGTTATTCAGTTAGCTCTGTCTTTTATATTGACAACCTCTTGTCAGCGCTTTCTATAGTCGAAGATCATGCACTCTTAAGTCAGAGTTGTGTTTGCATTCTCAAACCATGATTGTGTGTCTTCTATTGGCCTAATTTAGTCCCCCTACATTAGAATGTCTTTTGCCATTTGATCACATTTCATGTCAAAGATGGCAAAATGCTGCTGACTGCATGCAAAACTCATTCTAAATTAGGACATTTAATGTCAAATGATTGCTGTGTGCATTTGAATGCTCAATTAATGTCAACATCTTCAAGTGGGAATGGACAAAAAAAAGAAAGATTGAGGGTATTTTGATGACTCCTACACTGTGATTCAAATGTTTAAATTCATCTGTTAAACCAGTTGCCACAGCTCCATATCTGTCTTCCTATGAAACCCAATCCTCTGGAGGCTCCAACATCTCAATTATAGTCAGGCTGCAAGTGCCTGGGTCTATAACTAAGAACATAAGAACATAAGAAATAGGAGCAGGGGGAGGCCATCTAGCCCTTCGAGCCTGCCCCGCCATTCAATAAGATCATGGCTGATCTGAAGTGGATCAGTTCCACTTTCCTGCTTTCTCCCCATAACCCTTAATTCCCTTGTCTATCAGAAATCTATCTACCCATTACTTAAATATATTCAGCAAGGTAGCCTCCACCACTTCAATGGGCAGAGAATTCCAGAGATTCACCACCCGTTGAGTGAAGAAGTTCCTCCTCAACTCTGTTCTAAACTGCCCCCCCCCTCCTTATTTTGATGCTGTGCCCTCTAGTTCTGCTATCCTTTCTAAGCGGGAAGAATCTCTCTACCTCTACCCTATCGAGCCCCTTCATTATCTTGTAAGTCTCTATAAGATCCCCCCTCAGCCTTCTAAACTCTAACGAGTACAGGCCCAGTCTATTCAATCTCTCTTCATAAGAGAACCCCCTCATCTCTGGTATCAGCCTGGTGAATCTTCTCTGTACTCCCTCCAAGGCCAATATATCCTTTCACAAATGCGGGGACCAAAACTGCACACAGTACTCAGTACTATGATTGACATAACAGTGAGCATGAACAGTACTCCTTCGGTGTCACCCAGAATCTCTGCCAGCCATTTTTCTGCCCCTGCTCCACAAAGAAAAAGTAACAAGGAGCCATTGAAAGCAAGCACCATTTGTGTGAAATTCGATCTAAATTGTTGTAGATATCTTCAAATTTCTGATGTAAGGTTCTCCCTGGATTTTATCTTCGTTTTCATAAGGGTGCATTTAAAACATTGCATGCTGACAGCAACTTCATCGTCAACCTCTTGTGACTTTGCACTGAACATATGCAATTGCCAAATTTGGATGATGAAATGCATTGTGTAGAAGGGAATTTCAGATTAGTTGGTGAGATTTACAGACATATGTGGTCTTTGAGGAGGCAAGAGAGCTAGAAGCGGTTAAATCATTCTCCATAACAAGTTAATGTATACAGAATGTAAATGCAGTAGCAGTATTAAAATAAGTAAATATTATTTTAAAGTATATATTATATAGATCAAAATATTGAATGTATTTAGTATATTGTTCAGTTTGGCCAAGGACAAGATGCCGCAATGTATAATGGTTTAGGTCAGAAGGATAGAACCATCAGGTGAATATCCCTTAGATAGCAGGAGGAGGTATTAGAAATGTTGCACATGTGGAACAAATATTGTAACTTCATGAATAGCGGCATTCATTGTCTAGGCACAGGATCAATACGTACCTAGGGCCCAAGGTATTATTCATCTGGCAATATGCTGGTGGGAAAAGTTCATTTTGACACCTGGGGAGAGTGTCGTGGGTGCCTAGCAACCAGGAAGTTAGTTTTGCCAGGATAGAGGGTGACATCCGTACTATATGGACAGTGAAAAAGCATTATTCTGGTTGGCAAATTGTGAATGGCTCAGTATCGGACAACGTGTGTATTATTGTTAGATGAAATCGATCCTAAGCTAATGGAAGGAGGAATTATAGATAACAGAATACTATAACTGATTTGTAATTTGTCTGAGTGCCTCAGATGTCTCGGAGAGCTTTTACAATTCTGGACCTGAGCTGTTTAAACTTTAGAAGATCTCCAGAATGGCCATACATTTACATTTTGCTTGTCCTGTTTGATTTTATGTTTTAAACAAATTTTATGATGTCTTTTGAGATGCGGGTTGATGGGTTTTTGATAAGAGAGGGGATTAAGGGTTATGGGGAGAGGGTGGGAATGTGGAACTGAGCCACGACAGATCAGCCATGATCTTATTGAATGGCGGGGCAGGCTCAAAGGGCTAGATGGCCTACTCCTGCTCCTATTTCTTATGTTCTAATGTTCTTATGAACCAAAATGTTGCCTTCTGTGAGTTTTTTGAATAAAGTCTAAGATTTTGAATGTAAATTTTTAGATATTATTTAAATTATTCAAATTCCCCACAACAGATTGTATGTTCATAAACTGCAGCATACTGAGTAGCTGGTCCTCAATGGGGAGATTGCTTATCAATATGGAACTCACAATAATAATTTCGAACTACTTTCTCAATTTACTTCAGTCTGCCTTATTTATCTAACCTGAACAAAATTTTCTTCCCGTCTCTTTAAAATAGTATTCGTACAATTTATTTATTCATCTGCTGATTCACTTTTTAATCTTGCATTTCTACTGAACTCTCCCTGCAGTAAAATGGGGCTATCCAAATTTTGCATATACATGCTATTATGTTTTTATGTTACTGACAAAGGCTCATAAGGCATCAGGTAAACACGCTGTGTGTTCATTTATCAAAACCAGCCACATGAAAATAGATGGACATAGTTATAAACTTGAAGACGCCGAAAGCAAAGCAAAGCTGTGTGAAAAAAGTGAAACTAAAACTGGACTGCATGACACACTTCCTTTTAAGTGATGCCATGCTCAAAAGCATATTACAACGCACGCGAGCATAAGAATGGTGTAGGGTAGAATTAGGCAGAGAAACAAACTAGCAATGCACTATGAACTCTTTGATAGCAGTAGACTAAGCAGGCACATCCTGCTGTATTGTTGCTGCACTTTGAACAACCACCCATCCACACCCCATTGCTGTCAATTCACTTATCAGAGCATCACATCAACAGTCAAGAGGTGGAAAATAGCTTTAGTAAAATATTTCCAATGGGGTCTAACATTGTTGCTCATCAAATAAGAGTGCAACAATATTTTTGGTGATGAAGAAACTATCATTAAATAATGACTGGTAATTTGAAAAATCTTTGGTTCCACATTCTTGTTCACAGGCACTGATTTATTAGTTATTTGTGGGTGTTCCATTACACTGTTTGTTCCTTTTTCATCTATTAGGGTTTTATGTGTCTGTTACCAAACAAAAACAAATCTATAAAGGACATTGTTTAAAAGAGCCTTCAAATTACTTTTAACGGGATTGATGCATTTTCAGATTACAGTGTTACAAAGGCAGCTAAATTGCCGGAAAATGTAAAAACAAATAGGCAAATGGATAAAATAATTGTGGGGATGACAGCGACTGTGTGGATGACAAGCAGAGGAGAAACGTGGTGAATAAGAAATCAAGTTGCAATTTGTAAATCAGTGTGAAGCTAATACTTACACTATAAAAGCATGTCTACAATAGTAAATTGATTTCAATTATGTCGTATTTCCATTTAGATTGGTATGAAGAGTCTGAACGTAAGCCAATCTGAGACATTTGCGTAAAATAGATTAATTCCAATGTTTTCTCCATCATTTTAACCAACAATAAATGATCAGTTACAAGATGTGCAGGAAATTAGAACACCTTGTTCCATTAATGCGAAATTTCTTTTCACACAGTAACATTTTAATCCAATGAATGTTTTGATTAATTAACCACTTGTTAATTAAGTGCCACTGCTAATTGAATGAAAGAACTTCATTTGTGGGGCACCATTTTCTGATAGAAGATTTCAGCACTGTGGGCATTGAACAGTTTGTGCCTATTCTCAGCGTACTGATCTAGAAGTAGAAACTACGACTGATGTGCTTCCTGGACTATAAACTGTGAGCTCGTAAAAAAAAAATTCCAGGAGATCCTATTCCGAATGTTCCATCCCGGATGACAGAGCGGAACAGCTACTATAGGCACTGGAAAAAAAATAAACTGAGTTCAAGTGGTGGAAATATGTAAGTTCCAATTGTTGTTGTAAGTGCAATGAGATGCTAAGTGTTTCATACTAGAGGAACAGGTAAATCTTCAGGTGAATATTAAAGATCCCATAGACATTCCCTCCATGCTTGTGCAGCATGTTCAATCCATCTATTCTTCTCTTTTCACATTGAATGGGTCATGGTTCTGCTCTGCTCCCTGTGTCTATGGAGCACCTGGCCCTGTAAAAGACAGGGGAGAATGCCAATTGTTATGTTGCGTCATGTTTGAGTGATTTGCCTGCCCAGCTGCAAATGTGGAGGTATGTGGAGGCGTCGGTGTGTGGCTGGCAACATTGGAGAGTGCGTGAGAATGGGGTACAGAATCTGCACGTTAGATGCGATCCCAGGATGCCAGGGACGACTGCAGAATGAGTGATGGCAGAAATGATATAATGAGCAGTGTGAAAGGTTAATGGTGCCCTGGGAGGGAGATGGCAGGTAATGATGTATTCGCTTCCCTCATAAGATCATTGGACTTCTTGTTCAATGATCTCATTGAACAAGAAGTTCAAGAAGCACTGTTTCAAGGTCCTCAGCACCAGAATTACAGCCTTGGACTCATTGGTCAATTGTCCTGTTTTCCTGTGAGGTTGATCCTTGAAGGTTTCTTGGTCCCCACCACCAAGAACATAGCCTCTCTCCTATCAACCTCCACCACTGAGGCCTCCAATGTCACTTCTTTGAATTTGTCTCTTCACTGATGCTCCAATTGTGCAGTTCTTGTAGCTAGCATCAGTACAAGCAGCCATCAGCAGTTTCCTTCCACTGCCTGCCATCCATTGACACTGACTACACTTCCCACTGCCTCGGAAAAACAGCTAGCGTAATCAAGGACCCCATGCACCCGAACATATTCTCTTCCACCTACTTCCATCTGGAAAAAGATACAAAAGTCTGAGATCACATCAACCAACTCAAGAATAGCTTCTTCCCTGCTGCCATCAGACTTTTGATCTTTCTCTTCACCCTATCTCTTACTATAACATTATATTTGGTATGGTAGCACAGTGGTTAGAAGTGCTGCCTCACAGCGCCAGGAACCCGGGTTCGATTCCTGGCTTGGGTCACTGTCTGTGTGGAGTTTGCACATTCTCCCCATGTGTGTCTGTGGGTTTCCTCCAGGCGTTCTGGTTTCCTTCCACACTCTGAAAGGCATGCTGGTTAGGTGCATTGATCTGAACAGGTACCGGATTATGGCAGCTAAGGGAATTTCATTGTAACTTTATTGCAATGTTAATGTAAGCCTTATTTGTGACTGACAAATAAAGATAATAAACAGTTCTGTACCTCATTCTTTACTTCAACCCTATGTATTCTATGAATGGTATGTTCTGCCTGTACAGAGCTCAAGAATGTAATTGACGCCAAAACATTGCCTGATTGCCAGAAGAAATTAGATATAGCTCTGGAGGCTAAAGAGATCAAGGGATTTGGGGGGTAGGGTGGATCAGGATATTGAATTCGATGATCAGCCATGATCGAAATGAATGGCAGTGCAGGCTTGAGGGCTGAGTGGCCTACTCCTGCTTCTAGTTTCTATGTTTCTGAGAAACAATACTTTTCACTGTATCCCAGTACGTGTGACAATTATAAATCAAATCAAATCTAATCAAAAAATTGAGAGATACAGGCTGCCTTGGAAGAACTAACCAATGGCACTGTGGCTCCCTTCTAGGCCCAGTATTACAATTGTTGAAATGAGGATGCATTGTGAGGTTTGTGTGATAGTCAGAATGGGCACAGGCAGATCACAAATCAAAACAGGTTCTGGATGACTTTTTGCCCTTCAGTGTTTGGTGTACACAGCACTGGAACTCTTATCAGCTGGTTAATGAGTGCTTACTCGCAGAAGCTGTTGAGAGAAGAGTTATGAAGGTAGTGTCAGTCTCTGTTCTCTTGGATTACTGTCGAACTGACAAACATTCGAATGCACTGATATAATTATAAACATCACCCAATCATCTAATGCTCAGCTACATCTGGAGCGGACTGGATCGTTCAAGTCACTACGACTTCAATTGTCATAATCTTATCTTTGCCTCGATGGAAACAATGCAAAAGGTTAAAGGGCTCTCATGACTGCGCCACATAGCAAGTGAAATAGCTCATTACCATTCAATTTAATTAAGGCTGTATTAATTAAAAGTATAAGTTCTGACATTGCAAAGCAAATCTTCCAGACTGCAGACGAAAGGGCAGGTAGGTTATTTTCTACCCCTTTCGATAGGCGTCTCACCTTTTCTGTATCATGTCGTAAAGCAGGAAGATGTCAAAAATTCATCAGAGGATGAATATTTCCAAAAATAGAGGTAGCCAAACTAATGAGAATTCTAGCAGCTTCAAGGAGACATGACTACCTTGCTTTAAGCACTTAAGCATTTCCCTGTTTTTATTGGTAATGAAGAGTGTTAGTGTGAGCACATGAGTTTACATTCTCTGGGCTGAAGTTTCCTGTCCCACCTACCATGGGAATCGTAGTGGGCGGGACAAGGACCACGCAAGCGTTTGTTGGCCTCAGGCGGGATTTTCCTGTCTTGGGGCGGGTGTGGCTGGAAACTCCCACCCTCTTGAGTGTGTACCAGGACCAGGATTTCTAACATGGTGGGATTTCGCGATGGCACTCCCTGCTTGCAGTGATTTCATGCTACAGTGAGCGGTAATTGACTAAGAACGGGACTTCTGCCTCTCACAAGAGAGGACGTCCGCCTTAGTAAGCTACCAGTCAATCTGAATGGCCTAGTCTGAGTAGCGCCACAAGCTGCAAGTGGCCAGGACTGGCACTGCCAGCAGCGCCCAGAGCCTTAGTCCTGGGATTCCAGGAATAGGTAAGTCAGGTAAGTCTTAGGGTGGGGAGGATAGGGGAGACATGGGTACAGGAGGGGATGACAGTATCAGTGGTGAGACAGTGGAGTTGTGGGGGCCATCTGGGACTCAGGTCGGGGAGGAAGGTACTGTTGTTAAGGTAATTGCTGATGAAGGCATCCCCCAGAACCCAGCCCCCAAACCCCTCCAAGCTCCCCCCCCCCACCCTTAAGCCTAAAAACTGATCTCGTCAGCTGAAACTTGAAGCTGGTCTGGAAATGGCCCCTTGAATGCTCAATAACTGGCAATTGAAAGATCTGAATTGGAGTAGTGGGGTTTGTGAGACTGGCTTCAACTGCTACAGTCTAAAATTGTGGGGATGTTGGGGTGGGTGGAATCAACATGTACACACGTTGCAACTTGTCCGAATGTGATAGGCTTGGTGAAGGAGCTGCCTTTTTCCTGTATATATCTTACACTGTTGTTGCACTCCTGTAACTTACATCTCAAGATTGCGTATGCAAAAAATTGCTACCTAATTGAAGGGACCAAAATGGAATTGGGGAGGCACGCTGAACTCATAACCCTTTTGAGTGGCTCAGAAAAGACGTGGATGGCCAAGCCTTAGAGAATACTATGGGAATAAGAAATAATGTAAACAGCTTTTCCATGAGGTGAGGGCTAGCAGTATGCCATCTCCACCTCTTGCCTCACTTTGCTCACTGCTATATAAATAATCACAGAAGCATCATGTAAGAACATAAGAACATAAGAAATAGGAGCAGGAGTAGGCCATCTAGCCCTTCGAGCCTGCCCCGCCATTCAACAAGATCATGGCTGATCTGAAGTGGATCAGTTTCACTTTCCCACTTTCTCTCCATAACCCTTAATTCCCTTGCAAAGTAAGTTCTGCTGGTGTCTGTCCTGGAGCTAACATTAGTCACTGGGTACTGTCACTTTAGGCCTGTCAGCATTGCCACTGGGTCGGGACAAGACAAGGACTTGACTATATGCTGCATCCCACCCACTAACCTTTGAAAGATCTTGGAAGGGGCAGTTAGTGAGCTTGATAAGATATCACTAGATGATTCACAGGATATAGGTGAACAGGAACAAGCTGTGGCGTCAGAGGAGGACAACAAACTTGCTGTCAATTCCAAGAACTCTGTCTGAACAATGCAACAGTGCTGCAATACAGGGCAGCTGTGAAATGTTCCTCTTCCTACACTGTAAAGAAGACAAAATCTGTCAATCAATTTCAAACCTCTTTCTGTAGGCTGCATGTAAATGAGGGTGCAGCTGACATTCATGCTAGAGTGAAGTAGAAAAAGCCAAAAATGGTGAGGATATGTGTGCACAGTGGCAGCGTGGATAGCACTGCTGCCTTACAGCACTAGGGTCCCAGGATTGATTCCCGGCTTGGGTCACTGTCTGTGTGGAGTTTGCTTGTTCTCACCGAGTCAGCATTGGCTTCCTCCGGGTGCTCCGGTTTTCTTCCACAGTCCAAAAGATATGCTGGCTAGGTGCATTGGGAATGTTAAATTCTCCCTCGTTGAATCCAAACAGGCCCTGGAGTTTGGTGACTAGGGGATTCACAGTAACTTCACTGCAGTGTTAATGTAAGCCTACTTGTGACACTACCTAGTAAAGTTTAACTTTTACCTGAACTGCCACCCTTTGGCATTGTTGTAGACTTTACGTACAGACAACACTTAAACCCAGTGTACTCAAATTCCAAGCTTTAATAACTTGTGCATAAGCGAGACCACAATGCAGTGCCTAGCGTAGCAGGATGTTCTGCTGATTCATGCAGAAAATCTAATAGATATAGTCAATTACAGCAAATGAGAAATGAGCAACTTTCTAACCTTTCATTTGCATATATATCCACCAATCATAGCATAGCATTTTGCCCATTCTTATCCATTAGAAAATTGTCTCCTAAGGATCCTTCGTTAGCATAATATGTCTCCATACCTTGCTATTTGGTAATTGTCACAAGTTTCCATCCTGTGTCCTAGCCTGGAATGCAGTGTTTATGGAACAAAGTTTTAGATTTAGTCTCTTATACTGAGTGAGTAAGCACTATCCTTACTGGAAGGCCAGGCTGAAGGTCTTGTTTGGCTAATAATCTTTTCCATCACTTGACAGAGTTGTTTTTCATAACTTAATTCCCACAAACGTTGTAACTTAAATTTTTCCATACCAGCTTTTGCATTTTGTAATTGCTTTCAACTGCAGTTTCACTATATTTATTGCTTTATTTGACCTGAACATCCTTAATCTTACAGAACAAAGTGTATTCAGTGTTTGGCCATTGCTGGAATTACAACTTAATTTCCACAGCTAACATTAGGTGTAGCACAGCTGTGACACAGCCTCCATGAGTATTTGGCACTATACTATGAATGAGTTCAGATAAATTCACCTCTGCTTGTTGTGGCAGTTTGGAGGGTAATAGTGGAGGCCACAGCCCTACCCAGCTGCAAATCCTCCAGAATGCATAACCATGCTGAGGTTTCCATAGAGAAATGTAATTAATTTCACTCTTTCCATTTCCTCTGCCCATAAGATCTTCACTTCCAGATTGATTAGCTGCCTCAGAGCTTTTTCTGGATTCATTTGCAGTTGTAGACATTGCTGCCTAGACCAACATTTCTTGCCCATTCACAATTGTTCTTCAGAAGGTGGTGGTGAGCAGCCTTCTTGAACCGCTGCAGTCTTTGTTGTGTAGATACACCTACTGTGCTATTATACAGCAAGTTCCAGAATTTTGACCCAGTGACAGTGAAGGCACTCTTTGTGCTCAATCTTTACCTGACTCATTCTATATTTGGCATGAATTGTCCAGACATCACCCTGCCCTCATCAAAATATTGCATTTAATCTACCAACCCTTTTTTGTACATTTCTGATGTTGCTGGCAGAGAGTGGTGGTCAGATGGCCGGTATCTCTTGTGTTCTGAGTTCTTTTCTTGTCTCATTGATAACCTTGAGACCTGTATGTTTAAACATGAACCATTTATGGTAATCCTTAACAATGTACAAATCCTAGATAATGCCATGCATGGAGCTGCCTGCCAGCACCCCGCACCGCCCTCATTCCCTCCCTTATGGGTTCCTTCTTCTTGACTTCACCATGTGACTCTATACATCATACTGTGCCCGGTGCTATTCTCCAGTCCCACATAAGTCATTGCTCCACCAAGCACCTTACAAGTACTTTACAAAGACACATCTGATGCAATAACCATACTTGCACTTGTTACACCTCAGTCGTATTCACTGATGGAATAGCAGTGATTATGAAATGCCATTCCCGGGTGTAAAGTGCTGGACATTGACAGAAAACACAGATGATTGGGATTTATTATGACTTAGCATAATTAATAAATATTCCCTCTTAAGAATTAACCATAAGATGGAATATAATGATGGAAATATAGTTATGTTGTATTAATCATGGCTGAGAAACAAAATACAATTCATGGCTTATTATATGTTGACAATTTAATGAGAACATTGTGAAATAGCACTGTGACATTTGGTTGCCATGCACTCAAGCACGCAGAACATTTGTGACAATAAATGCTTATAATATATCAATTAAGTCAGGCCTATGCCACAAGTTGAATAATATTTTTCATAACTGACTGCTCCCTAGTTAATTCTATTGAAACAACTTGTCCTTTGCAGACTTGCATGTACACAATAATAGTAAATCATTTAAGGCACGGAAGCCTTTTGTTTGCACTGTTCTGACACAAGTTAAAAAACATGTCCTGCGCACCTATCAAATGTTTTTAAACTAGAAGCCGGTGTGTGATCAGAAAAACTGAAATAGCTCAGAAGCAACTTGGGTGAAGCAATTTGTGTCAATAATATCACACAGCATGTTTCACTGCAAGGGAAGAAAAATGTCATAAACAGTTCCAGGGGCTACCTGATTGGCATTTCAAAAGCTTTGTTGTTTGTTTTCAAATTGGGAGAACTTGATAGTAGAACCTGAGGAGCTATTTAGCATTGTGGTTAGATATTGCAAAAGATACTTACCTTAAAGATGTTTAGCTTTATTACGCCTCCCAGGTCATGTAACATTGGCCGAAGTCTTTGTTTTAACAATGAACTGTCAACATTTGCAGTCATGAGCCCTAATCCTCCATCTTGGCCCCTGGCTAGGATTCTCCAGTCCCGCTGTGGTGAATAGAATTTTGGCTGAGTGCCAAATTGTCCCGTTCTCGCTAACAGCTGTGATGGGTCATGCAAGACTGGAGAATTCTGACTATTATCCCTTTGGAAATGACCGTGTCTTAAGAAGAGTGAAAATTAATAGTTTTGAAGTCGCTGTCATGTCTGTCAAAGTTTCACCACAGGGTGTATTTTGGAATCTGCCACTAAACACCCCACCACCCCTTGCCACCCCATCCCTATACCATCCCAGAGCCAGTGATCGTTGCAATCGGTTGAGTGGTGGGAACTTCCCCCTTATCTGCTGCCTTGCGGCTATTAGAAATCCCAGCCAACTGTACTTGACTTTTCAAAAACAATCTAGGTAATGTATCTTCTAATGTTAATCAACAGATCTAGCCCTGCGAAATAATTTGAGATGCGTAGAGTGATATAAAATGTCTACATGAAGTTTAACTATAAGATTTTGTTTTTTTTAAGTGAAGATTTGTTTTTAAAACTTTTCCACAATCTTCCAGCCACTGCTCATGTGCATATCACAACTTATATATTGTTCCACATTGGATTTATTTTTAAAAAATTGACTCTAGAGCTTTGCATTTTTTAAATTAATTCCTGGGACATGGGCGTCGCTGGCTGGCCAGCATTTATTGCCCATCCCTCGTTGCCCAAGGGCAGTTGAGAGTCAACCACATTTGTTGTTGCTCTGGAGTCACATGTAGGCTAGATCAGGTAAGGATGGCAGATTTCCTTCCCTAAAGGACATTGATGAATCAAATGGGTTTTTCTGACAATTGACAATGGTTTCATGGTTATCAGTAGGTCCTTAATTCCAGATTTTTAAAATTAAATTCAAATTCCACCATCTGCCATGGCAAGATTTGAACCTGGGTCCCCAGAACATTAGCTGGGTTCCTGAATCAATAGTTTAGCAATAATACCATTATCTCCCTATCATCTTTCCTGGTTAGCTGTCTGTGAGAGTTCCTTAATGGGCTTGGTTACTTGGAATGCTTGATGACAACACTGCAGCTCCATGCTAGGATTCTCCATTTAAAAACTCTCAAATGTGCAACACAGAGCTGAAATGTTTTCCCCACTGATACCATTATATCTTTCAGTGTAGCTTTCTTTGAGGTCAGCACCCTTGTTTCATTGTACACTGCAAAATTTTCAAAATTTGAAAGGAAAGGGGGCCTGAATAGATGAGGGGAGAATTAGATCCTCCAGCAACCTAACTCGATGTGTAAGGTACAGGGAACTTAAAGCCCAACAAATAAAATAATCCAGTGTTTTTTTTTGCCATGTGAGTTATTGGCACAATGTTTCTTATTGCAATGAACCTGCTATGATATTGTGCTTTATTTCAGCATCTGTGCTGACAGATAGATATTTCAGTGACAGCTGTTTTGTGTTACCATTCCACACAAAAGTTTGCTAAATTTTCCATTATTTCAGTTGTGTTAATTTGTGTAGGTGAGGCAAGGTGACTGCCATCACTGGGGGAAAAGATAATAGAGCTCAATTAAGTGGCACTGTGGCACAGTGGTTAGCATTGCTGCCTTGCAGCGCCGGGGACCCGGATTTAATCCTGACCTTGGGTGACTGTCTATGTGGAGTTTACACGTTTCCCCCCGTGTCTGCGTGGGTTTCCTCCGTGTGCTCTGGTTTCCTCCCACAGTCCAAAGAAATGTGGGTTAGGTTGATTAGCTATGTTAAATTGTCCCTTAGTGATCCAAGATTTGGCAGTGGATTAGTGAAGTAATATGTGAAGTGACGGGAATAGGATCTGGGTAAGATGCTCTATCAGAGGGTGGATGCAGAATTGATGGGCTGAATAGCCTCCTTCTGTACTGCAGTGACTCTCTTCCTGGAAACTGGGCAGATGGGCAGCTAACGTAACCACAGCAACTTAGTGCCCCTAATCCTGCAGCTTTCCTGCAGGCAGCATTTTCAACATGTTAGCTATGGCTCCATTGGTGATTCTGAAAGTTGTAGGTTCAAGCCCCACTCCAGGGCTTGAATAGGAAAGTCCAGGCTGATTCTAAGGGAATGCTATACTGTGGGAGGTACCATCTTTCTAATGGGTTTCTTAACCTCATTGCCATCTCAGCTGAATGTAAATATTTGGAAAGGGGCAAGGAGTTGTCCCTGGTCTCCAGGCTGTTTTTCTGCGTGCCAACTAGGAAACGGACTTTCTAATCATTATTGTGTTGCTGTTGTGGAATCTTGTTGTGGGCAAATTGGCTGCTTTGCTGCAACAGTGACAACATTTCAAAAGTAGTTCATTGGTTACAAAGCACTTGGGGATCTTCTGTGGTCATCAGGGGTGCTATATAAATGCATTTTTTTTTCTTCTGAGCAGAATGGAGGGATATTAGATTTGATTTATTTGATTTATTACTGTCACATGTATTAACATACAGTGTAAAGTATTGTTTCTTGCGCGCTATACAAACAAATTATACTATTCATAGAGAAGGAAACAAGAGAGTGCAGAATGTAGTGTTATAGTCATAACTAGGGTGTAGAGAAAGATCAACTTAATGCAAGGTAAGTTCATTTAAAAATTTGACAGCAGTAGGGAAGAAGCTGTTCTTGAGTTGGTTGGTACGTGACCTCAAACTTCTGTATCTTTTTCCTGAAGGAAGAAGGCGAAAGACAGAATATGCGGGGTGCATGGGGTCCTTGATTATGCTGGCTGCTTTGCCGAGGCAGCGGGAAGTGTAGGCAGAGTCAATGGTTGGGAAACTGGTTTGCGTGATAGATTGGGCTACATTCACAACCTTTGTAGTTCCTTGCGGTCTTGGGCAGAGTAGGAGTCATACCAAGCTGTGATCCAACCAAAAAGAATGCTTTCTATGGTGCATCTGTAAAAGTTGGTGAAAGTCGTAGCTGACATGCCAAATTTCCTTCGTCTTCTGAGAAAGTAGAGGAGTTTACCAGTCAATGTGATCCTGTACTAAGTATCCAATTTGAGCTCCAGGAATGTCTTCTGAATTGTGTGACAAGTGGATCTGGTCCAGAAGAGGCCTAGGCACGGTGACACAGTGGTTAGCACTGCTGTCTCACTGCATCAGGGACCTGGGTTCAATTCCCAGCATGGGTGACTGTCTGTGTGGAATTTGCATGTTCTCCCCATGTCTCCATGGTTTTTCTCCAGTGCTCCAGTTTCCTCCCATAGTCCAAAGATGTGCAGATTAGATTGATTGGCCATGATAAATTACCCCTCGGGGGATTAGCAGGGTAAATTTGTGGGGCTATAGGGATAGGGACAGGGTGGGATTGTTGTTGGTGCAAGCTTGATGGTCCAAATGGCCTCCTACTGCACTGTAGAGATCCAATGATTACAAAGAATGTGCTTTCACAATTCTTTTGCTTTGTTACCTTGCAGGACAGGAGGAATAAGAGAGCTCCTCGACCTGGAATCCTGACAGCTCCTTGCTGCCTCTCCATTGTTCAACATGTCTTCCTGACCTCTCTCTCTGTCTATCTGGCTGACTGCAGGGGACATGCCTTCAGGTTTCCACCCATGGCCTCCTACTGCCCAAAGCCTCCAAGGATATTCAGGAAAACCCTCTTAACGCAGAGCCTGGTCAGAATATGGAATGTGCTATCACATTAGCAAGTTGAAAATAGTACAGATACATTTTAGAGGATGTTGTTTAAGGAGATGAGTTACAAAGGAATGGGAAGATATATTAATGGGATCCGAAGAAGCCGGATGTGAGGAGGCTTGTATGGAGAGTGAACACTGATACAGATCAGTTGATTTCTATACTGTAAACTCAATGTAGTATATGATATGTAATAAGAACCAGTTAAGTGAATGAGCTATGGAATAGCAGATGGATTTTAATTCATTTGCATGTGTGATC
The DNA here is from genome assembly GCF_965287045.1 of Carcharhinus amblyrhynchos. Lineage (NCBI taxonomy): Eukaryota > Metazoa > Chordata > Chondrichthyes > Carcharhiniformes > Carcharhinidae > Carcharhinus > Carcharhinus amblyrhynchos. The sequence goes on along the minus strand of NC_137334.1, from coordinate 83,205,162 downwards.
ATGTAGTTGGAAACAGGAAAAAATAGTGCCTCATATCAAAAATTATTGAACACACAGAAACCTGGACCAGGTTAACTCATTACAACTAACAAAAGGGCTCTCCCTGGAAAATGCAAATGTCTATTCTCCCAGAATCACCTTGAGCACTGGAAAGAGCCCTGGTCACAGGGTAACTTCCCATCACTATCCTAAGGGAGCAGCACGGTGGCGCAGCGGTTAGCACTGCTGCCTCAGCGCCAAGGACCCAGGTTCAATTCTGGCCTCACGTCATTGTCTGTGTGGAGTTTGCACATTCTCTGCGTGGGTTTCCTCCAAGTGCTTCAGTTTCCTCCCACAGTCCAACGATGTGCTGGTTGGGTCGATTGGCCATGCTAAATTCCCTCTTAGTGTCAGGGGACTAGCTCGGATAAATGCATGAGGTTGTGGGGATAGGGCCTGGGTAGGAGTGTTGTCGGTGCAGACTCGATGGGCCAAATGGCCTCTTTCTGTACTGTGGTCTTCTATGAACTAACCCTCTGGATCACTTTAAAATAATATAATATAAGCAAAATCATTCATTGATGGGCCAACGCTGTGGTACAGTGATCAGTGCTTGCTGCCTGATAGCGCCAGGGACCTGGACTGGATTTCCGACTTGGACCAACCACTACCTGTGCGGGGTCTGCATGTTCTCTGCACGGATTTCCTTCAGGTGCTCAAGTCTCCTCCCATACTCGAAGGATGTGTTAGGTGCATTAGCCATGATAAATTCTTCCTCAGTGCACCCTTCCACAGTAATTTCATTACATTATTAATGTAAGTCTCCTTTGATCACTAATTAACAAATAAATAAATAAATGGTCAAAGAAGTCATCCTTGTACTGTCAACAAAAGTTCTTGCCTCATGCCAAACCTGGACAAACAAGGATGTCCCTGAACTCCCTTGCTCCGCCAACTAATGCTCTCACACCTATCTGATACATATTACCCCAATCCACAACACACCATCCTGTCCACCACAACAGAAAACACCCACAAATAAAAAGTCACCCCATCCCACCAGCCCCAGGAGTTCCCCACCACACCCACCCGAACAGACGGCGGCAAAAGTGCCAAGACACGGGAAGATAACAAATCAACCATCAACCCACAACCTACCGATCAACATACCTATCAGTAAACCCCCAGGACATTTGCCCCAACCGCCTGACCTTCCCCTCAGTAGCCCACCTGCTACACCACCGCCCAGTCAGCAAGACACAAAACCTCCCCAGCCAGGAAACACCCCCCCCCAAAAAAAAACTCTCCAACACACATCCCAGAAACATATAAATCCCAAAGCTAACAGCACCTCAACAACAACCTTCTCCCAGCCACCTAAAATGTAGCAGAACCAGTCCATCATCCTGTTTCCCTCTTGCCCCCACCCCCACAACCCCCCTTCCTCTTCCCCTCCCCAACATGAGGATACCCACCCCATTCACCACCCCACACAAGAAAACAACTAACAAGTGTAATGAAAATAAAGGGAAAGGTCCAGGAGGCAAGAAGATAACAAGCCAAAATATAAAGGCAAGGCATCACAGGGGGCAACAAGGGTGGACCTGAGCTGAAAGAAAAGTGGCAGAGCACAAAGAAAAGGGGACATGTCCTCTCTCTCTGTCTGAACCCCCCAAAAAAATCTAAGGCATCCGGCCATAATCTGTTCATTCCAGTGGGTGTAGACCAAGCCAGTGAACTCAATCAGTTTGGACAAAGCTGACACGGGGAGTCTACCGACCATTTCATCTAACCCTTTAAACAATGGATCTCCAATGAAGGTTCTCCAGCTTGTTGACTGTATTTACTAACTGGCTCGTTTATGAACGGCGGTCATGGGATAGCAAGTTATCCTTTTGCATTGGAAAATAAACTGCTATTCTGGGGTCAGAGACACTCAGATCAAGAGTGGATAACAAGAGTGAGAAAAAAATTAATGATCTCTCTCTGCAGCAAACGTGTGCACTGCCCGTATACGACCAGACAAACACCGCCAGCAGCATCTTCAAGATTTCAGAATAAAAAGCGGAGATCATTAAACCAAGGCTTTAAATTGTCTCACACAGAATCTGGAAAAATCACCGAACCCAGCCTGAAACTATCCAATGCATCAATTTATAGGATTTGTGTATGATTGATTTTCTTTTGGGCTCTCAGGTGATTTAACCTATCCTCCCTCCTTTAATATAAATGTGTGTGTGTGCATGTCTACACATGCGTATCTCAAACCTATGTGTGGGTGTGAGTTGGAGCGATTTTGTTATTTTCTTCATCTATAGGGCATTAACAACAATAAATACAATGTTCTTTTCATTTAGAAATTTGCAAGGGTCCATGTGTCTTGTGGATGACACAAAAATTGGGTGGTGGTTAACAATGAGACGGAGTGTCCTGGGCTACAAAAAGATATAGGTGAAATGGTCAAATGGACAGATAAGCAGCAGATAGAATTTAACCCTGAAAAGTGTGAGGTGAGGCATTTTGGAAGAAGTAATTTGACAAGAAAGCACTCATTGCATGGTAGGACATTAGGAAGTTCTATGGAACAAATGGCACATTTGTCCAAAGATCTGTGGAAGCGGAAGGGCATGTTAGTAGGGAAGTGGAAAAGTCATATGGGATACTTGTCTTTATCAATCCAGGCAGAGCTTACAAAAGCAGGGAAGCCATGTCAGAGTTGTATAGAATTATGGTGAGGCCACAGCTCAGTGTGGAGTATTGTGTGCAGTTCTGGTTGAAACATTATCAGCAGGGTGTAATTGCACTGGAGGGGATGCAGAGGAGATTCACCAGGATGCTGCCTGGAATGGAACATTTAAGTTATGAAGAGAGGTTGGGTAGGCTTGGGTTGTTTTCGTTGGAACAGAGAAGACTGAGGGGCGGCCTAATTGAGGTGTAGAAGATTATTAGAGACATGGACGGAGTGGATAAGGAGCAACTGTTCCCCTTAGTTGAAGGGTCAGTCATGAGAAAACGTAGGTTCAAGATGAGGGGCAGGATGTTGAGGGGGGGATATGAGGAAAAAGTTTTTACCCAGAGGATGGTAACGGTCTGGAATGCTCTACCAGGGAAAGTGGTCGAGACGGGTTGCCTCACATCCTTTAAAAAGTACCTGGATGAACACTTGACACATCATAACATTCAGGGCTTTGGGCCAAGTGCTGGCAGATGGGATTACATGGGAGTTCGGGTGTTTCCAATGCGTCAGTGTGGACTCAATGGGCCGAAGGACATCTTCTAAACTATCTGATGTTGTAATGATTCTTTTACATTCATGGCACTTGAACAGATAAATACTCACTAAATTGGCAAGCAAATGCTTTTCAAGCACCTGTTGTGCTTCAACGAGAGATGGAAAGAAAGGAGAGCCAATATTACCAGTGATCACTTGGTAGAACGTCTCCACACAATAAAAGGCTGTGTAAGCGATTTGACCTCTCACTGAGAGCTTCTGATCATTGTGAAACTACAATCAAAAAAGTGCTGGAATACTTCTCAAGAGCACTTGATGAGCAGTTGAAATAAATTAAAACATTTTATGGATCTTTGGTGCCACCATATGTCAAATATCAAAGTAAATACTCTAGATGCTATAAGTCTGAAAGGGCGAATGGGCAATGCCAAACTTGTAGTGTTAATCTGTGCCGGGGCAGAACCGGAGCAGTGACCAGCCATGTCCCTCTCTGCCCCCGTGGGGGGGGGCGGGTGGCGGGGGGGCAATACTTAATTCTACACCCCTGGAGGGATCCCCTCAACTGGCCACAGTTGTAAACCTCGTCAACATGGCGTCATGAGAGAGGATCCTGTTGACATCTATTTAAATAAGGATCCTACTGCCCTTTTTTTGACCATGAACCTCATGCCCTCACTGGCGAAGGGTGGGGAAAATCGGGAAACATGACCTCTGTGGAGAGAATCGCATTTCCCAATTCTCCCCTCATTTTATTCCCGTGCTGGTGATCCCATTTACGGAGACTGCGGGTTTCAAATCCCACCCAGCTTGTTGAAAATACTCAGCAGGTCAGGCAGCACCTGTGGAGGCAGTGTCAGAGCAACTAGGTAGGATAAATGCATGGGGTTATGGGGATAGAGTCTGGATGGCATTGTGGTCAGTGCAGGCAGATGGGCCGAATGTCCTCCTTCTGCACTGTAGTATTCTATGATTCTATGATTCCATGAGAACAAATTTAAGGCTAATGGATCAGGAGGGCTGGAATCAACCTGGATAAAAAATTGGCTGAAGGGCGAAACAGTAAGTCAGGGTAAATCATTTTTCAGATGGAGGATACGACACATAACCACATAAAGAGATATTAAGTCAGATGACTAATAATTCTGATTAAAGAGGAAGATTTTAATAAGTGTCTTAAAGGAGGTAAATGAGATAGCGAGGTGGACGTATAGAGGTTAAGGCAATTGAAAGCCTGGCCACTTATGGTGGGGTAATACACAAAGCACTATCCAGACTTATATAAACTTAACTAAAATGATAGAGACTTAATTAGATGATATAGACTTAATGGCACTGTGTGCAGGCACAGAGGGATCTGAGGGTTCATGTACATAGGTCTTTGAAGGCAGCCAGTCATATTGAGTGGGTAATGTGCAAAGCATAAGTGATCATGAGAGAGTAACGAGCAAAGTATAAGTGGGTGGCACGTTGGCACAATGGTTAACACTGCTGCCTCACCGTGTCAGGGACCCGAGTTTGAGTCCCGCCTCGGGCCATTGTCTGAGTGGAATCTGAGACATGGGTTTCCTGTGGGTGTTGCGGTTTCCTCCCACAGTCCAAAGATGTGCAGGTTAGGTGCATTAGCCACCCTAAATTCTCCCTCAGTGTACCCAAACAGGCACCAGAGTGTGATAACTGGGGGAATGTTTAGAGTAACTTCATTGCAGTGTTAATGTAAGCCTTACTTGTGACTAATAAACTTATCATGGGCTTTGTAGATAGAGAATTTGAGTACAAATGCAGGGAAATCATGCTGAACTTTTATAACACTCTGATTAGTCAACAGCAAGACCATTGAACACAGTTATAGTCACTACACATTGGGAAGGATGTAAAAGCCTTGAGAGAGAAGCAGAGGAGATTGACCAGATTGGTCTCAAACATGGCGCAGTTTACCTTGCAGCAAAGCAGATTGAGGGGAGATTTGAAAGAAGTGTAGGAGATTATAACATTCTTAGATAAGGTAGAGGAACAAAAGTTGATGGCACAAGGGCTAGGGGACACAGACTTAAGGATTAGAACAAGAGGTGTAGGGAATGTGAGAAAGAACGTCTTTACGCAATGAATGGAACTGTTTCAATTTTTCTGCAGGGAGCCTAACGGGCTGAATGACCTCCATCTTTGTCATAATAACTTTATGGCTTTATGTCACCAGTTAGCAGATGTGCAACACAAGTATAAGTAGGTGGGTTCCTTTCATTTGAAATTTAACTACAACTTACAGTTGCCTACTTAAACTGAAGATAACATGCTTTCTCTCTGATTTTTTTTGCCAGTGGGTTATGTAATCCCGGCTTTTGGTTTATTTGCAATAAAGGGTGTTGACAATTCAATTACTTCAGGTGTGAAGAGTTCACTAACTGCCTGTTAATACCAGAGAGACCAGTTGTTCAAGTATGACTGAGCTATTGTTACTGGAAAGTTGGCAATCTGGTTAGTGAAGCAGTCACATGAGAATTGCCGTGAAATTGTTCTGGGGTAATATTTCTAAAAATACTCCATTCTCCCAAATGAAGACCGTTCAATGGAGAAATTGTTCAGTTTTTCAGCTTGGACATATCATTTTTCAATTGCATTTTTCACCCAAACTAAACCATCTGTTGCTGTTTCAAAACACAAGGGACACATTTTGCATATGTGCAGTTTTTTAGGATGCTAATGAATGTAAACTCCAATCTGAAAATACTATTGCCTTTGGAAGCATCAAAGAACAAAGGACAAAGAAAACTTTAGCACACAAATAGGCCCTTCGGCCCTCCAAGCCTGCACTGACTATACTGCCTACACTGCCCACATCAGTAGTTTGACACCGCTTAGAAAGGATAGCAGGACTAGAGGGCGCAGCCTCAAGATAAGGGGGGGGGAGGTGCAGTTTAGTTCGGAGTTGAGGAGGAACTTCTTCACTCAAAGGGTGGTGAATCTCTGGAATTCTCCACCCATTGAAGTGGTGGAGGCTACCTCGCTGAATATATTTAAGTCACGGGTAGATAGGTTTCTGATAGACAAGGGAATTAAGGGTTATGGGGAGAAAGTGGGAAAGTGGAACTGATCCACTTCAGATCAGCCATGATCTTATTGAATGGTGGGGCAGGCTCGAAGGGCTAGATGGCCTACTCCTGCTCCTATTTCTTATGTTCTTACATTCTTGCAATCCTAACACAGATAAATAATTTATTCTGTATTTTTGTTATAATGTGTTCTGTGATGACAAACTATGCATTTGTGTTTGTAATTGTGAAATAAAGGGAAACAGTCTCCTTATCCCTTTCCTCTGTGTGGACGCAAAATAACTCTAATTAGGTAGTAGAGTGATTAACTTACTGGAATGAAATCTAAGGTCATGTATTCACGATTCCACCAAGACATGTTGGCCACTGACTTTAATAATTCTGGGCAATTGTGAGCTGTAACCAGGGATGATGACCATATTATGTAACTGTTCACAGGTGCAATGTAGGGCCACATATGGAATTGCTCTATGTAGGTAGCTTACTTTCAGAGTTCTGTTCCTAGACTGTTCTCTGAAAGGTTATTACCATGTGACTCTATACACCATGCCTTGGGTAGGCGATGCTATTCTCCCTTGTTCTGCTGAGCATGTTTATATTACAATGCATATAGGCAGCATGACAACATGAGCAATGTATTATTCGGGTCAATGGGCTTGTTGGCAAGCTGAAATGACTCCTACTTATTTACCTACATGTGGTAGACAGACTGTCACTTTCGGCTCATGCCCACCATAGTGTATTATGGAGATGAGCTCAGAAGTGGGTTGAAAAGTGAGTGCACTTATTTAATATGCCCACCGGCAAAACTTAGCAGGGACGTGTAACAGCCATCCATCTTGCAATTATTGTAAAGCTCAAACTAATGTCCTTCAGAGTAGGGAACCAACGACCCCCTCATCCAATATGACCTTTAATCCTCACACTGTGGTTGATTTTTTGAGATTAATATTTCCTCTCCTAGACCAGATTGAGAGTGGCAAGATGGTGATGAAAAGATTTACAGTGGGGTAGCAGGGACCAGATTGTGGCAACATAAATTACCCTCCAACCAATGAGTGGGACGGCCACCGAATGCTCTTTCAGACCCTTCTGCCACATGCAGATGTGGGTGAATTGGCGAGTTGCTGGGGTTGGGAGGCATCAAGGCAATGAAGTAACAGTAGGGCTGGCCTTAAATAGTCATGTTGAAGAGCAGTGGTTGAGAGGCAATCTCTTTTCACACAAACCTGATCCAGCTTGTCTTGAGCTGAGGCTAAACCCTCTGTGGGTTTTTAGGAGTCTTCAGTTTTGGAGCATGTTCTTAATCCTGGTGCTGTGATGCAGCAGTGCTAGCCACTGTGCCACCATGCCACCCATTACAGATGGTGCTCCCTTCAATCCAGAACTGAACCAGCACCTAAGAATGTCATTTTTAATCCTCCAAACTCTTCTGTTCTACCAGCTGGGCTATTGAAGAGGACCCATATAAATAAATAATTAGGAGTCATTTTGGCTTGTGTTATGGTTCAGGTTAGAAACTCCAAAGTGTTTTATGAAGCCCACTGGAATCATTAGTTTTGTCTCTTGAATTTGGTTAGGACAAACAAGATATGTTCCACTTCAGTCATGATTCAAAAGACCCACTAGGGAGCTTTTATCAAACAAAGTTTATTAAAGAATATAGTTAACATGTACAGTAAAAAATTAGCAAGAATTTTTACCAGTTACAAACAAAACAACCACCGCAATGTATAACCCTTAATGAATATCTCTAATATGATCCAATTAAAACCAAAACCCATAGACAACATAAAAACCCTGTTCATACGTTTAACACAGCACAGTGGTTAATACTGCTGCCCCACAGTTCATAGGTTTAACACAGCACAATGGTTAATGCTCACTTGATAGTGGGATTAAGGCCATTAGTTGAATTCTGCAATCCAATGCTCTTTCAACTCAGAACAATTTGAAGACCAGACAGCTTCCTAAAGCACTAGAGAGACTCTGGTCCAGCCTACAACAACAACAAACTTTACCCTTCAGGAAAACAAGATCTTGTTTTCAGCTAACCAACAGAATGTTCAAAACAACAGGGAGAGAAGGGAAGACTTATTTTAACTTGCTGTCCCTTCTAAAATCCAACTGCAGCTCAGAACTGAAAATAAAGACAACCCTTGTCACCTGACCTGCCCACAATTCTTTTTCCTCCCACCAATGACATCATCTAAATCTGTGACCATGTGGTACACTGGCTATGAGAGCTGCAGAGATCATGATATTAAAAAAAACTCTTAAAGATACACTAACGTCACACTTATTAACAAGCCCATTGACCTGAATAATACATTGCCCATGTTGTCTTATTGCCTGCATGCATTGTAATATAAAAGTGCTCAGCAGAACAAGGGTTAACGTGGGAGAATACCAACCATGGCTTGATGTATAGAGTCATTCTCAACAACAGTCAAAAAACAGAGCTCTAAAAGTAGGTGACCTGCATAGAACAACCCCATGTGTGACCAGAAATTGGATTTGTAGATAGCTCAAGGTTAATAATAAATGGTTCATATTAAAACATTCACTAGGCAAGGGCCTAGTGATATTATTGCTAGACTATTAATCCAGAAACTCAGCTAATGTTCTGGGGACCCAGGTTATGGAATTTGAATTCAATGAAAAATAAAAACTGGAATTAAGAATCTACTGATGACCACAAAACCATTGTTAATTGTAGGAAAATCCATCTGGTTCAGTAATGTCCTTTAGGGAAGTGAATCTGCCATCCTTACCTGGTCTGGCCTACATGTGACTCCAGAGCCACAGCAATGTGATTGACCCTCAACTGCCCTCCAGTGGACAACTAGAATGGGCAATAAATGCTGGCCAGCCAGGGATGCCCATGTCTCCTGAATGAATAAAAAAAAATCAAGCTTCAAAATTTCCTCATTCAGTCATCTCATAAGCCCATAATAAGATGTACAATGGCAGTGAACTGAACCATAAACACAATATGATGTTCAATAATTTGATTTGATTTATTATTGTCAGATGTATTAACATACAGTGAAAAATATTGTTTTTTGCGAGCTACACAGACAAGGTAGACCATTCAAACAGAAAGAAGTGCAGAATGCAGTGTTACAGTTATAGCTGGGGTGTAGAGAAAGATCAACTTAATGCAAGGTAAGTCCATTCAAAATTCTGACAGCATCAGGGAAGAAGCTGTTCTTGAGTCAGTTGGTACATGAACTCAGACTTCTGTATCTTTTTCCCAACAGAAGAAGGTGGAAGAGAAAATGTCTGGGGTACATGGGATCCTTAATTATGCTGGCTGCTTTGCTGAGGCAGGTAGATGGAGTCAATGGATGGGAGGTTGGTTTGTCTGATGGATTGGGGTACATTCATGATCTTTTGTAGTCCCTTGCGGTCTTGGATAGAGCAGGAGCCATACCAAGCTGTGACACAACCAGAAAGAATGCTTTCTATGGTGTATCCATAAAAGTTGGTGAAAGCCATAGCTGACATGCCAAATTTTCTTAGTCTTCTGAGAAAGTAGAGGCATTGGTGGGCTTTCTTAACTACAGTGTCAGCATGGGGCGACCAGGGCAGGTTGTTGGTGATCCGGACACCTAAAAACTTGAAGCTCTCGACCCTTTCTTCATCCCCGTTGATGTAGACAGGGTATGTTCTCCTTTATGCTTCCTGAAGTCAAAGACAATATCCTTTGTTTTGTTGAAATTGAGGGACAGATTATTGTTGCCGCACCAGTTCACCAAATTCTCATTCTCATTCCTGTGCTCTGGCTTGTCATTATTTGAGATCCGATTCACTACGGTTGTGTCGTCAGCAACCTTGAAAATCGAATTGGAGGGGAATTTGGCTGCAGAGTCACAGGTATATAAGGAGAATAGTAGGGGTCTGAGAACACAGCCTTGTGGGGCACCGATGTTGAGGGTGATTGTGGAGGAGGTGTTTTTGCCTACCCTTATTGATTGTGGCATGTGGGTTAGGAAGTTCAGGATCCAGTTGCAGAGAGAGGTGCCGAGGCCCAGACCACGGAGTTTGAAGATGAGTTTTGTGGGAATAATGGTGTTGAAGGTTGAGCTTTAGTTAATAAATAGGAGTCTGATTTAGGTGTCCTTGTTATCCAGGTGTTCCAGGGTTGAGTTCAGGGCTAGGGAAATGGCGTCTGCTGTGGAACTGTTGTGGCAGTAGGCAAACTGTAGTGGATCCAGGTAGTTCGGGAGGCTGGAATTGATTTGTGCCACGACTAACCTTTCAAAGGACTTCATAATGATGGATGTCAGAGCCACCGGCTGATAGTCATTAAGGCATGCTGTTTGTTTTTTTTTAGGTACCAGGATGATGGTTGTCTTCGTGAAGCTGATAGGGACCTCAGATTATTGTAAAGAGAGACTGAAGATGTCTGTGAATACTCCCACGAACTGATCCATGCAGGATCTGAGTGCTTGTCCGGGTGCTCCATTCGGGCCAGTCACTTTCCGTAGGTTGACCTTCAAGAAAGCTGCTCTAACATTTGCAGTAGTGACCCCAGATACAGGTTCATCCAGAGCTTCCAGGGTAGTGGGCATGCTCCTTTGTGACCTCTTGCTCAAAATGGATATAGAATACATTGAACTCATTAGGGAGGGGTGCATTGGAGCTGGTGATTTTACATGCCTTCATACTTGTTATACCTTGCAGACCTTGTCATAGTCGTCAAAGGTCGGTGTGGCTAGCCTAGGAATCTAGCTTGATCCGATACTATATTTTGGCATCTTTGATGGATCTCCTTAAATGGTATCTGGCTTTCTTGTATAGGTCAGTGCCACCTGACTTGAATGCCTCAGACATGGGCTTCAGCAAGCAGTGGATATCCCTGTTCATCCACGGTTTCCAGTTGGGGAACACACAAATTTCCTTCTTTGGCACACAGTCTTCTACACACTTACTAATGGAGTCAGTTACTGTAGTGACGTACTCACTCAGGCTGGTCACAAAGTTTTTAAATACTGAGCAGTCCACTAACTCCAAGCAGCCCCATAGGAGATCACCCGATTCCTTATCCAGTTCCTCAGCTGTGAATGCTTCAAGAAGATAAATCCAATGCTGTCACACAGTTGGCATGAGCAGTTGGCCAGGAGGGGGCAGGCCATTTTTAATGTCCTATGTGAACAAATATAGGGGGCACCTCAACTGGGTAAGGCTGATTGTGCTGTTTGTGTGTTGGAGGAAGGTATACCAAGATGTCACCCTTCCCTTTCCTTCTGCATTGTTTGCCTATCTGAATATAATCCCCACAATCCTCTTTTCCACTCTCCCTGGACTCTGGGATCCAACCTCATCCTCAAGCCAACTTCCTCAGAGTAGACATGTTTATCTTCAGTCTTCTTCCTGCAGTCCCAGCAGCACCCACTCTGGAACTCAGATTGGACAGCAGCACCTGAGGGCGGGGGCTTCCTATTGAGTGATTGGCAGAAGTCTCACTCTTCAACAATTTAGTCAGCCCACCTCATGTTATGGCTGCAAGGCAGGTTGACTTAGAGCAAGCTGGCATCCAGCTGAACTTTCTTCCTGAGGAAGAGTGGGAAGAATGTGGTCGGGGTGTGTGCCATCCATCGTAGTAAAATCCAGCCCCACATTTCCCTCAGTTACTTTCAGGAAATAATGAAAGGGGCAAGCAGTGACCCTTAAACCTGCGCCACTGCACTTTTTACCTGAAATAATGAGATAAGTCACATGGTCAGTTTCGCCATCCAAGGGGAAAGACCTGCATCAAGAATTTGCTGCAGCACAAAGCTAAAAGAATGGGTAGGTATCAGATTGGTAACCTCGTGAATGTAGACTTCTCACAAAAAGGAATTGAATGTGTAAACTATACTTCAACTTATCTCAGCAAGCAGATAATAATAGATCTTTGTTGGGTCCTGTTGATTGATTTAGAGGGGCAATCTTTGGTGACAATTGACTTGCTAGTGGCCATCAAGGTGACCACAACTCTCATCTTCTATGTCATTGGCTCTTTCCCAATTGCAGCACGACTGACATCAATCAGACTGTAACATTAAACACCTTTTGTGAGCTTATCATCGGGCAATTTGGAGTGGCAGATCCTTATATTTGTGCAATCTGCAGCAGCATGAGCAAACAAAACATAAATTCCCCGGGGTATTTGTTCATCCAAAAGTTCTAAAGGCGATAAATTGCACTTCTACAGAACAGCCACGAATTTGCATCAATCACAGAGGTACCTATTAGTCAGGAATGCACACAAATTGGAATGATGGCAACATCTTCACTTGCACATTTGCTGTTTAACTGAAGTCTTGACATGACATATTTATTCTATTTCAATCAATATTATCCATTTCGTTTGAGGTAGAATATTGGAACAACTTGTGTTCATTTCTCAAAGATTGTATTTGTGTTAGCTTTCCCTTCTATTTTGTATTGTAAACATTCTTCATTGTCTGAAGTGTCTGTGTGAAATATGCACGTTCTCTCCGCGTCTGTGCGGGTTTCCTCCGGGTGTTCCGATTTCCTCCCACTGTCCAAAGATGTGCAAATTAGGTGCATTGGCCATGCTAAATTGACCCTTAGTGTCCTGGGATGCATAGGTTAGAGGGATTAGCGGCATATATATTTGTGAGTTCCAGGAATGGGGCCTAGATGGGATTGTTGTTGGTACAGACTCGAAGGGCCGAATGGACTCCTTCTGCACTGTAGGGATCTTATGATTTTATCCAGCAGAGGTGGGATTTTCACAAACACATGTTCAATTTTAATCAGCATGGGATGTACAATATGCCATGATGACAATTGGGTGGCACAGTGGTAGCACTGCTGCTTCACAGCATCAGGGACCCAGGTTCGATTCCCGACTTGAGTCACGTGCGGGGTCTGCACGTTCTCCCCGTGTCTTCGTGGGTTTCCTCCAGGTGATCCGGTTTCCTCCCATAGCCTGAAAGACATGCTGTTTAGGTGCATTGACCACGCTAAATTCTGCCTCAGTGTACCTGAACAAGTGCCAGAGTGTAGCAACTGGGGGATTTTCACTGCAGTATTAATGTAAGCCTGCTTGTGACACCAATAAATAAACTAAATTAAAACTGAACACAAATTCGAACATGGCAAAGTGTTTTGATTAAATTGTTTCCTCAGGATGTCCATTATAATATCATTTTTTTAGTGTTATTACAAGACATCAATGATTCACTGGTGCTTTATTGAATGCCCCATCATTTCAATGTTTATTCTGGGTATACTGAAGTTTCTGCCACTTTTTATTCTGTATTAGTTGTGTGTTTAATATATCCATTCTTCTTCTGCAGAACTTTCTAATGTTTCCCAGTTTGCTATTTTGTCTTACAGTGCTATTTTTATTGCATTACTTGCCATGTTCATTCCAACCTACATTATTTAATGATGCACAATCTATCATGGAATTCATAGAACTGTAGAATCATAGAATTCCTACAGTGCAGAAAGAGGCCACTGTCCCACTGAGCCTGCACTGACTACAATCCCACCCAGGCCCTATCCCCATAACCTCATGTATTTACTCTGCTAATTCCACTGACACTAAGGTCAGAATTTTACCATCCCATATGCCTGAGCGATTGTAGCAGGTGGGACATGGATTATGCAAAGGTCCCTTGACCACGGGCAGGATTTTCCGGCCTTGGGGCAAGTGCAGCTGAAAGATTCCACCCTTTGGGTCAATTTAGGATACTCAATCCACCTAATCTGCACATCATTGGCGTGTGGGAGGAAACTGGGGCTCCCAAGCAGTCAAGGGGAGAATGTACGAACTCCACACAGACAATCACCCGAGGCCAGAATTGAACCCTGACAGTATTACTGACAACTATGTTACCGTGCAGCCCAAATTAACTCATATCTTTGGTATCTGACGTTACGCAGTATCCATCTGTGCCTATCTAGTTGCCATAACTGCATAGATCTAATTGAAAAGCATCCTTACAACATTGATTGAAACCTCTTCTGGTGATTCTGCCAGGGCTTCATGTTAGCAAACCAAAGGTAGTCTGAAGGGATTTTCATTTGTATTGGTAAACATTAGCAATAGGCTATAGTTTTAAGTAGGTTTAATTTAATGTTTCTGTGCCTGGAAGACACTCATAGTTAGATTTCATGCTAGGTGAAGACACTTGTATATGTTGGGATTAGTTTCAATTCAAGCTGGAAATCTATTGTGCTCAGAGAGCTATAGTAAGAAAAATAAATACAGTTGCTTAGCAACTAGGGGCCTTTGTAAGGTAAAGCAAAACACTTTTTTTGCTCTGAAGTTTTAGCTGCTGGAACCCAAAGGCACTTGAAGGCAGATCATGGAGCAGTGAACAGCTCTCTCTCAACTCTGCCAGAAGAAGTTAAAGTTAGATCTCTCTCAACTTTGTTAGAAGAAAAGCTATATAATGGATTAATGTGCAAGAAAGCCAACTCCAGAGGATGGCTGGGTCTGGAAATCTGGAAGTAGAGCTGGATTCTGTTCATGGACTCCAAATAGCTTGCAGGTGCAGCAGGTGGTCAGGAAGGCGAATGGGATGCTGGCCTTCATAGCGAAGGGGATTGAATATAAAAGTAGGGAGGTCTTGCTGCAGCTGTATAGGGCATTGGTGAGGCCGCAGCTGGAGTACTGTGTGCAGTTTTGGGCGCCGCACCTGCGCAAAGATATTTTGGCCTTGGAGGGAGTGCAGAGGAGGTTTACTAGGCTGATACCGGAGTTGAGAGGGTTGAGCTATGAGGAGAGGCTGAATAAACTAGGCTTGTACTCGTTGGAGTTTAGAAGAATGAGGGGAGATCTCATTGAGACGTATAAGATGATGAATGGGATGGATAGGATAGAGGTGGAGAGACTCTTCCCGCTCAAAAAAGACAGTAGGACTAGGGGGCACAGCCTCAAGATAAAGGGGGGGCATTTTAGAACGGAGTTGAGGAGGAACTTCTTCACTCAAAGGGTGGTGAATCGCTGGAATTCTCTACCCGTTGAAGTGGTGGAGGCTGCCTCGTTAAATATTTTCAAGAAGCGGGTTGATGGGTTTTTGATAAGAGAGGGGATTAAGGGTTATGGGGAGAGGGCGGGAAAGTGGAACTGAGCCACGACAGATCAGCCATGATCTTATTGAATGGCGGGGCAGGCTCGAAGGGCTAGATGGCCTACTCCTGCTCCTATTTCTTATGTTCTTGTGTTCTTATAGAGTTGAGAAGGAATCGATTGGTGAGAAGGCTAGAAAAATGTCTTTAAAGCAATCCTAAAGTTTCAAATGTCTTACCACCACCAGAGAACACACTCTAAAGTAATTGGGAAGAAAGCATTAGCTGGATATCAAAATTTGTGAGGGTCAGACAAGGTAATGGAAACATAAAGGGATTGGAACAAAATCCTGGAATGGACATACTGTTAAGTCTGGAGCGGAAGTTTTATTTGAAAGTGTCATTTGCAAAATCAGGACAGGAATTTAGAATGTAAACTGCTAAAGGAACATATAATTTTGAGAGAAGGTTTTAAACATGGTTTTCCTGAATGGAATTTAGAAATTTTCATATGACAATCATCTGAGGGTTTCTGACAGAAATCCACAGACACCAACTTTGTGTGCTAATGAGAGCATTGTCACTTTAAATGTACTTTGTCATCTGTATTAATCATAAAACCTCTGTGTAGTTTGTTTATCCAAAGGGCGGGGAGAGGAGAGTAAATGAATATTGTATTAAAACCCATTTTGTCTCATGTTTAGTACATGTATTTTCTTATTGTTAAAACTAACGAGCAGTCCTGTGACTTTGTTTCTCCATGCTTGATAAAACATTAAAGTTAGGCTATTTTGAGCCATGTTTCCATTCTGGGATCTTCCCATCCAGTTATAACATCAGCAGGAATCATAATACTGTACACTTGGGTAATTGAGGTATTCAGTGATTTCAGTGCAGGCGGTCTCGACAGCTGTAAGCATAGGTCTCCTTGTTTTGGTGCCAGTGCTTTTCATTTGATTTAATGCAGACTTTGAATTCTTGTAAAATGTTGATAGCATCTCTTGAGTAAAAGAAAATGCCAACTTGCCAGAATTTGTTCATTTTACTTATTGTTCATTACTTATGCTGTGCATTAGGTCCCCAAAGGCTCCTATTTGTTCTGTATTGGACACATTTCTCATTATAGCATTGGGTACAATGTAGAGCTGGCTACTTATGCTCTGCAAGTTCATTCCCATATTAGCTCCTTCAATCTGACCGTCCATTTGACATGACCATCCAGTGTGCATTCTATCTATATCCTAAGATTTGGTGAAAAGGGGACGTAGGAAGTTTGTATGATGCACCTGTTGTTTAAAGACAAATGAGCCATTTAAGGATGAGTGGCTGAAACAAAACAAAACTGGTGGCAGAAAGAAAAACAGAAGCGGGAACTGGACTTAATGTGAGTACAATACTGCCCATACAGTGCAAGAAGGCACATGACTCAGAGTCAGGGGAATGCCTAGAAATGGACACAGATGCCGATGGATGGGCATCATTAGCTATTTCACTGAGGAGCCAACTTTGAAAGTGCTGAGGTCTATCAGGTGACTCAAGATGTAAGATTCGTATGGGGGTGGCTAACACACCATAGGCTGGATCTGTTTTCTGTGATCACATATGAGCTCAACATTCTGCGTTTCCTATTAATAAATCTTACAGGCTGCTGCCAGGAAGCCCTCAAGGTCGCATACATGCAGTCAACACCGCCCTGTACCGACAGGAAACCTGAAAATGCTGTGAATCCCACAACTGTGGCAACCTGTCTTACTTCATCCATGTGGAACCCCCATAATGGAGAGCATTACTGGAAAGAATATCTGTCACCTATCTTATGAATTTATGCATCGCCAATTGTGAGATTCTGCAAAGTGCTCAGTGGCTTCCTGGAAAGATCCACTGGGAAATAAGTTCAGGGTGGAAGTAACCTCAAAGCAACTGGCAGTGGATGTCCTCCAAGGTCATCTGATGTGGGAGCTTCACACAGGTTCTGGCATAGGTGTACTACCACATCCTTGGGCAAGTATTGTCAGAGCTACACTCTTCCAGGCCAGTGTTCTATCACACTCCTAGTTAAAGTTAAAAGTAAAGTAGCTTATTTATTGGTCACAAGTAAGGCTTACATTAACACTGCAATGAACTGAATGTGAAATGCTCTCAGTTGCCATAGTCCGGTGCCTGTTCGGGCCAATGCACCTAACCAGCATGTCTTTCAGAACGTGGGAGGAAACTGGGGCACCCGGAGGAAACCCACACAGACACGGGGAGAATGTGCAAACTCAACACAGACAGTGGCCCAAGCCAAAAATCAAATTTGGGTCCCTGGCACTGTGACACAGCAAGGCTAACCACAGTGCTACTGTGCTGCCCACAATTATGTCAAATAGATGGTGGAAATGCTCTGGGGAGACAGAGGGTGTGTTAGCCATCACAGAATTCCCAGTCACTGATCTGCTCGAATATCAAGTGCCAAGAATGACATCTGCTCTAACATGAAATAAAAAATCACCAATATAATTTCTGATACAATAACTACACTCAGTGGCTTTTCTTTGGCCTTTCTGGAAAATGGACAACATGTCCAAGTGGTTCTTCTAGACTGAAATGTGCTCATAAGGAAGGTAGAGGGAATTTGCTTAGAGTCAAAGAATTATAGGAGGCAATTCTCCCAAAAGTGCTGAATTGGTGGGAAAAATGTTCCAGATTACAACTGTTTTGTCAGTTCAACTTCTCACTTGAATCTTCCCACTCTGTGCGCTGCAGAGGTCCCAATCGTGAATCTCACTAAAGACGCAGGGGCGGTGAGGCTTATTTGTGCCAGAATCTGACAGTTCTGGAACTCTGCACATGTGCAGCAATCCTGACCTGTCAGTCTCCCCACTCAATCACTGGCCAGCCCAGGGCACCTCGCAGTGCTGCCTCTCCAACCCCACCCATGGCCTAATCGCAGCCCCCACAACAATTCCCAGGTCAGCCCTGACCACCCCCCCCAACCCCCCACCCTGATGTACAGCAGTGGCAACCCCCGAACCCCCTTATCCTGGCAGACACCCCTCCGCTGACCACCCCCCCCCCCCCGAGGGTCGGACCCGCTGGGAGACAAGCCCCCACCCCCAGGTCAATCAACCCCTCCCAACACACCCAGCCCACCCCAGTAACTGCTCTCCCTCCATCCCAGACTGATCCCAATGCAGAATGCCAGCAGGACCCCCACCTCCACCAATCAGCCCTCGGCCCTGCCAACAATAGGCCCTGCCCCCTTGACACTGCTCAGTGTCAAGCTGGAATACCAAGGTGCCCCCTCGGCATGGGCACTGCCAGAGTGCCCATGCCAATGGGGCACCATCCCCCCACCACCCAGCCCCCTGCAGGGTCCCAATTGCTCCCCCTTCATTCCAGTGGGATCTCCCACTAGTTCCCCAAACATGGGAAGCTAGTCTGAACCCTGTTGGAATGAAGTAATCCTGGCGGGATGGAAGATTCAATCAGGACTGCTAAGTTCCCAATAATTAAATTTAAAAGATATTTAAAACATTTTAAAAACATATTTAAATTACTTACCTGCCTTCCTGCCAGTTTCCAGCATGGTCTTGCCGGCAACTGTTTTCCTGCTCTGGAAGATACACATGCGTTCCCGGCACATGTGCAAATCCCGGAAAAAAGCCAGTGACGCGCACCTCCCATCCCAACCCACCAGTAAAGTTGCAGGTTGGAGTGGGAGAATCACTTCCATAGAATCCCAACAGTCCAGAAGGAAGCCACTCAACCCATTGAGTCCGCACGACTCTCCGAGACAGCAATTTACCCAGACTGCCACTAATGCATCTAACCGTCAAAACTTTGGACACTAAGGAGCAGCTTAGCATGGCCAATCGACCTACCCTACACAAATTTGGACTGTGGGAAGAAACCGGAGTACCTGAAGGAAACCCATTCAGACATTGGAAGAATGTGCGCGCGCGCGTGTGTGCACACACACACACACACACACACACACACACACACTCACAGTCACCCAACGCTGGAATGAAACACGGGTCCCTGGTGCTGTGAGACAGCAGTGCTCATCATTGTGCCATCATGCCACCCCAATCTCCATCTTCATCTCACCAGAAGCACATTTGATGTTTACAAGGGGGTAGTTTCCTATTCTTTGTTTTTGCCTTTATCACACAGACGGATGCATAAAACATCAAATGCGGAAAATATGTTACTCTCCCACTGTGACTGTACATAAGCTTAATGAGTCTCCAATCCACATGGCATTGGTGTACTGGCTCATGGAATCATAGATTAATCTGCTTGGCAGGGTTGCACTAATTCCTTAGAGCTGGTGCAATTTTTATTTATTCACTCATGGAATGTGGACGTCACTGGCTGGCCAGGATTTATTGCCCATCCCTAGTTGCCCAAGAGCATTTCAGAGTCAACCACATTGCTATTGCTCTGGAATCACATGTAGGTCAGGTGGGATAAGAACTGCAGATGTCCTTTCCTAAAGGACATTAGTAAACCAGATGGGTTTTCCTGACAATCGACAATGGTTTCATCGTCACCAGTGGATTCTTAATTCCAGATTTTCTTTTATTGACTTCAAATTCCACCATTTGCCATGGCAGGATTTGAACCCAGGTCCCCAGTATGCTAGCTGAGTTTCTGGGTTAATAGTCTAGTGATAATACCACGAGGCCATCATCTCCCCATCATACAAATGACATTGGACTGATAAAAATATGGATAAGATGCCACCAAAAACACCTAGAGGAAGACGTGAATTAACACTAGTGAGAACTGGGAATAGTTCAATGGAAAGGCAATTACTTTGAGAAAGTTAGTAAGATCACATGCTCCAGGTGTCAGAGAAGCAAAGATGTAGGCATTGTGGATCTGAAGTTTTACGTGCTGAATCTGAGGTTTTGCACTCCATTGAATAGAGTAAAACTGACTGAATAATATCAACCTGAGGAACATGACTGAACTGTATTACTGCAGTGTTTTATTCACTTCATTGCATTGGGGTGGCACTGTGGTTAATGTTCTTGCCTCACAGCGCTAGAGATCTAGATTCAATTCCCGGCTTGGGGCACTGTCTGTGCTGAGTCTGCATGTTCTCCCCGTGTCTGCATGGGTTTCCTCTGGGTGCTCAGCTTTTCACCCACAGTCAGACGTGCTAGTTAGGTGCATTGGCGATGCTAAATTCTCCCTCAGTGTACCCAAACAGATGCCTGAGTGTGGCAACTAGGGGATTTTCACAGAAACTTCATTGCAGTGTGAATATAAGCCTATTCATGACACTAATAAATAAACTTTACGTTTTTGAAAGCAATGCATGCGCAGCTAAAGCTGACCCTTGTAGCAGAAATGAATCAGTATAATTGTTTTTTTACCAGAATCAGACTCAGCTCCACTTTCCCGCCTGCTCACCAGAACCCTTAATTCCTTTACTGTTCAAAAATTTATCTATCCTTGCCTTAAAAACATTCAATGAGGTAGCCTCAACTGCTTCACTGGGCGTACCTAACGTCTGTAGTGGGTAAGTTGTTAGAGGGGATTTTGAGAGACAGGATCTACAGGCATTTAGAGACACAAGAACTGATTAGGGGCAGTCAGCATGGCTTTGTGAGTGGAAAATCATGTCTCATGATTTTGATTGAACTTTTTGAAGGGGTAATCAAGAAGGTAGATGAGGGCAGTGCAGTTGACGTTGCTTACATGGACTTTAGCAAGACATTTGACAAGGTACCGCATGGTAGGGTTGTTGCATAAGGTTAAATCTCATGGGATCCAGGATGAGGTATCTAAATGGATACAAAATTGGTTTCTTGACAGAAGCCAGATGGTGGTTGTAGAGAATTGTTTTATAAATCAGAGGCCTGTGGCCAGCAGTATGCCTCAGGGATCAGTGCCGGGTCCACTGTTATTTGTCATTTATACTAATGATTTGGATAAGAATATTGGAGGCATGGTTAGTAAGTGTACAGATGATACTAAGATTGATGGCATAGTGGACAGTGAAGAAAGTTATCTCCGATTGCAATGAGATCTTGATCAATTGGGCCAGTGGGCTGACGAGTGGCAGATCGAGTTTAATTTAGATAAATGCAAGTTGATGCATTTTGGTCACTTGAACCAAGGAAGGACTTACTCAGTTAATGGTAGGGAGTTGGGAGAGTTATACAACAAAGAGACCTGGGGGTAAAGTTCATAGCTCCTTAAAAGTAGAGTCACAGGTGGACAGAGTGGTGATGTAGACATTCAGCTTGGTTGGTTTCATTGGTCAGAACATTGAATACAGAAGTTGGGATGTCTTGTTGAAGTTGTACAAGACACTAGTAAATCCACACTTGGAATAGTGTGTACAGTTCTGGCCACCCTATTATAGAAATTGTATTATTAAACTAGAAAGAGTGCAGAAAAGATTTACTAGGATGCTGCCAGGATTTGATAATTTGAGTTATAAAGAGAGGCTGGATGGACTGCTACTTTTTTCCCTTGAGTGTAGAAGGCTTCAGGGTAATCTTATAGAGGTCTATAAAATAACGAGAGCCATAGATAAGATATATAGACAACATCATTTCCTAAACTAGGGGAGTCTAAAACCAGATGGCATAGGTTTAAGGTGAGAGAGGGGAGAGATATAAAAGGCTCCAGAGATGCAATGCTTTTCACACGGAGAGTGGTGAGTGTCTGGAACAAGCTGCCAGAGATGGGTACAATTTTGTCTTTTAAAAAGCATTTGGACAGTTACATGAATAAGATGGATATAGAGAGATATGGGCCATATATGGGCTATTGGGACTAGCTTATTGGTAAAAACAAGGCATAGACAAGTTGGGTCGAATGGCCATGCTGTACACCTCTATTATTCTATGACTCTAATCGTAGACAGTAAGAGCGGGAGGAGTTCCTGATCAGCCATGTTTGATATGGAGTGGCACCCCTCAAGCTATAAACCTCTGGCAACAGGCTAGAAACTTTTTGCAGGGGGAAAAAAACTTGCTATGGGAAAAGATGAAAGTCTGCCTAGTGTACCAGTAAGTGCGGGAAGGGAAAAAGAAACGTTACATTGAATTCTTTGGTGTCGTGATACCATAGCAGTGTAGCAATGTTTGATCAGCTTAAATTAGCTTCTCTGTCACTGACACAGCTCAGTGTACTCATTATTAGTTGTTCTGGCTGCTCCTTGTTTGTTCTCTCTTTGAATTGTAGTTGTACAACTTTTATCTTCTCTGCCTTCTGTCTTCCCCTGTTGAGAAATTATCTCCTGCCTTCTCCAGCGCCTACACTCCTTCTCCATTCCAACAGGGCCCAGTTTACAAACGCGTGCCTTTCTCAATCTCTTTGCCTAAGCTTCTCGCCATGACATGGGCTCCCAACTTAGCGCTGAATTAAGTACATTTGCGAACATAATAGACGCACGCAGAGGAAGGCTGAGTAGCTTGTGTTTACTGTGTAAGTTCAAATAAAGATTAACCAGCTGTTTGTATCCACTATATTTGGTAAATAGTAACTACAGTGGTTTGTTAGTTTCATAAATCTACTGAATGTAAAAAAAAATCAACCTTTTGGCTCAGGTTGAATCATAAAAGATGACACAGTGTTGAACACAATATAGCCGAGGACAATTAATTAGAGTGGGGCATGTAATAAAGCATAAATCATTAAGCATCCATAAACTAAATGCCGAAATAAATTGCTGATAGATTCATATGTATCCCAAACAATGAAATAAGTTATTTACTTGAACTTACATAGTAAACAAAAGCTACAAAGCCCTCCTGCATGTCCATCTATTTCATTCCCAAATTTACTACTTAAGAACAAAGAAAATTACAGCAAGAGAACAGACCCTTCAGCCCTCCAAGTCTACACCGACCATGCTGCCCAGCTGAACTAAAACCCCGGGACCATATCCTTCTATTCCCATCCTATTCGTGTATGTGTCCAGACGCCCCTTAAAAGTCACTATCGTATCTACTTCCAATACCTCCTCGGCAGTGAGTTCCAGGCACCCACCACTGTCTGTGTAAAAAGCTTGTCTCATACATCTCCTTTAAACCTTGCCCCACGTACCTTAAACCTATGCCCCCTCGTAACTGATTCTTCCACCCTGGGAAAAAACTTCTGACTGTCCACTCTGTCCATGCCCCTCATAATCTCGAAGGCTTCTATCAGTTTGCCCCTCCATCTCTGTTGTTCCAGTGTGAACAAACCAAGTTTCTCCAACCTCTCCTCATAGCTAATGCCCTCCATACCAGGCAACATCCTGGCAAATCTTTTCTATATGCTCTCCAAAGCCTACACACTTTCTGGTAGTGTGGCAACCAGAATTGAACACTATATTCTAAGTGCGGCCTAAGGTTCTATAAAGTTGCAACATGACTTACCAATTTTTAAACTCAATGCCCCAGCCGATAAAGGCAAGCATGCCATCTGCCTTCTTGACTACCTTCTCCACTTGCAGTGACCTGTGTATCCAGATCCCTCTGCCTAACAATACTCTTAAGGGTTCTGCCATTTACTGTGTATTTCCCATCTGTATTAGTCCTAAATTGTGTGGCATGTTGGCACAGTGGTTGGCACTGCTGCTTCACAGCTCCAGGACCTGGATTCGGTTCCTGGTTTGGGTCACTGTCTATGTTGAGTTTCTCTCCGTGACTGCATAGGATTCCTCCAGGTGCTCCGGTTTCCTCTCACAGTCCAAAGATGTGCGGATTAGGTTGATTGGCCATTCTAAATTGCCCCTTAGTGTTCTGGGATGTGTACATTACAGGGATTAGTAGGGTAAATTTATGGATGGTTTTGGGGATAATGCCTGGGTGGGGTTATTGTTAATGCAGACTTGATGGGTTGAATGGCCTCCTTCTGCACTGTAAAGTTTCTATGATTCTATGAACTGTCCCTCAAACCATCCCACACTCGCCCTAAATTCCCATTAAGTTATTGTCTGCACTGCTGCAACTACAAATGAATATATGGGTGTCATAACTCATGGTGGAGAGTCATGATTTGCAGCTTGTGGCAGACACTGACCCCTCGCTGGACAGTATAAGCCTAGCAAGGTGGCAGAGGAGACACATCAGGTTCAAATCGTGAGTTGATTATCAGAGCAAGAAAGCAGAAATGAGCTAGGGCAGGACTATACATATGCTCACTAATGAAAATTCAAAGATTTGGGACTTTAACACAATTATAACCACAACATTACAACGTTCAGCAAATTCC
Organism: Carcharhinus amblyrhynchos; assembly: GCF_965287045.1. Lineage (NCBI taxonomy): Eukaryota > Metazoa > Chordata > Chondrichthyes > Carcharhiniformes > Carcharhinidae > Carcharhinus > Carcharhinus amblyrhynchos. Next base: position 83,180,658 of record NC_137334.1, on the reverse strand, counting down.
ATTTCACTCCTTTTGTTATCATCACAGTCATACACTGGCAATTCTGCACAACAATGAAATGGGTTCAATATTTTATCACTATCATTTTATGCAGTACCATGTAATTCGGTCACTGAATGACAGCAGGTCGTAGGCACTAAAATAGCTGGTTATTCCTCTGTGTTCAAAGCTGTACAAATTACTGTATTTAAGTTTTCCATGTCACATTTACAATGCAATGAAAAAGCATCAGACCTTGCAGTATTCCAATTTTCAATTGAATATGTCTTTCATGGACAGATATTTTGCAATAAATTATAGTTTTGTTTTTATAATTCAGCTTTCTGACTATTTCTGCTTCATTCCAATAATCCCAAAGCTACAATGTTTTGCTGAAGCTTTCATTTACTAGTTAGCGGATTTATTTTACCAGCTTAGTCATTGTGATTAACCCAATATTCTGAGTTACTGAAGGTTTAAGACATATCAGTTAACCCGCTAACTAGCCATTGGAACAACAGAGAGTTGAATAATGATGGTTAAACACTCTGCTCATTAGCAGAACCACAGAATTACAGAATACTACGGTGCAGAAGAGGCCCTTCGGCTCATCGAGTCTGCACTGATGCATGAAATGCCCTGACCTACCCACCTAATCCCACTTGCCAACATTTGACCCATAGCTTACAGAATCACAGAATACTAAGCAAAGCTAATTTATTTACTGTTTGATGTGCCATCTTTCAGAAGAGATCTTAAACCGAGAGGACGGGTAAGAGTTTTTGGCTCCGCCCTCCATGAGAATCATCTTGGGGTGCGCATGGCCAGAAAACCCCACCCTCCCAATCTACATACCCGGGTGGATGTGAGAACATCCCAGGACATTGTTTTGAAGAAGAGTAGTGGAATTATCTCTGGTGTCCTGGTCAATAATTATCCTCCAATCAATATCACAATCGCTGATTATCTGGTCATTATGACATTGCTGAAACTTGGTGTGCGCAAATTGGCTTCTGCATTTCCTGCATAACAACAGTGACTGCACTTCAAGGGTAATTTCATTGGTTGTAAAGCACCTTGAAACTTTGAAAAGTGCTATGTAAACCTAAGCCTTTTTTTTGATTAAGTCAAACACAAATTTCTATTGCATTATTTTTCTTTCTTAATTACCTTAGCTACTTACAATTTTCTGAACTAAATGTTCCCCTCCTATGACATTTTAACACAATGCGATGCCTCTATAGATCAGACTCTCTCCCTTGTTTGTGTAAAGGGAGATATCAATGCATCTCAAAAGTCCTGAGGCACTGTCCTTTCTCCCAGTATGCTGTAAGTAGCTCTGTAAGCCTATCAAGGATCACAGCTCCTCCCTGTTTATAGATTTCAGCTGAGAACCCTTTTACTTGAGGTGTTTTGTGTGATTTTAATTTTGCTCTTCACTGCAGGCAAAATTTTGGCAGAGTATCTCAAGATCGTGTTGGTCTGACAAAAGCCTCACTGAAAGGGTGGCACAGCAGTTAGCACTGCTGCCTCACAGGTCAGGGACCCAAGTTCAATTCTGGCCTTGGGTCACTGTCTGTGCGGAGTTTGCAGGTTCTCCCTGTGAGTGTGTGTGTTTTTCCTCCAAGCGCTCCAGTTTCCTCCTACATTTCAAAGGTGGGTTTAGGTTGAATGGTCATGCTAAATTGTCCCTTAATGTCAGGGGGATTAGCAAAATAAATTTGTGGGGATGTGGGAATAAGGGATGAATGGGATTGTTGTCTGTGTAGGCTCAATGGACTGAATGGCATCCTTCAACACTGTAGGGATTCTATGAAAGTCAGTGTAGATTCAGACCCAACAGGGTAACTGGCAGGTGTGACCTTTGTGTTGAGACAGGTACTGGAGATCTGTAGAGAAAAAGATGTGGACTTGGCACTCTCTTTGTAGTTCTCATCAAGATTCCTGCAGTCAGCCAGGATGGACTTTAGGTGATACTATCCTGATTCAGGTGCCCAATAAGCTTCCTCACCATTTTCCACCAACTCCACCAACGGCAGTAAGGTCAAATTAAGCAGAATAGATTCCTACAGCGCTGAAGGAGGCCATTCAGCCCATCAAGCCTTCGCCAACAACGATTCCATCCTTGTCCTATTCCCATAACCCCACATATTTACCCTACTAATCCCCCCAACACTAACAGACAATTTATCATGGCCAATCAAACTAACCCATACACCTTTCAAGTGTAGGATGACCTGATAGAGGTTTATAAAATGTTGAGAGGAATAGATAGGGTGGATTCTCGGCGGCTATTTCCCAGGGCTGAAATGGTTGCTACGAGATGACACTGGTTTAAGGTGCTGGGAAGCAAGTACAGAGGAGATGTTAGGGGAAAGTTTTTCACTCAGAGGGTGGTGAGTGAGTGGAATCGGCTGCCGTCGGTGGTGGTAGAGGCGAACTCGCTGGGGTCTTTTAAAAGACTTCTGGATGAGTATATGGGATCTAATGGCATTGGGAGTTACAGATAGTTCTAGGGTTTGGTAGGTATAGATGTGATCGGCGCAACTTGTGGGCCGAAGGGCCTGTTTGTGCTGTAGTGTTCTATGTTCTATGAAACCGGAGCACCCAGGGGAAACGCATACAGACACAGGGAGAATGTGTAAACTCCACACACACACAGTGACCCAAGGCTGGAATTGAACCCGGGTCCATGGACCTGTCAGACAGCTTCATGACATTAAGCAAGGATGCATTCTGGCACCAGCCCATTTCGCTATTTTCTTCAGTGTGATGCTTTATGCGTCAAAGGCTGGTTTGACAGAGGGTATACACATCTGTTTTTGAACAGCTGCCCTTCTAACATGCAGCAGCCGACAAAAAGAGTAGAAGGACGTACTGTGAAACTGGCACGTGTAGGAGGCAATGTCGGTCATTGTACAATGTTTCTATGAGGCAGCAAATGCCTTTCATCTTACTTTTAGCCTGAAGAAAACAGAAGTGCTGTACCAACCACTTCCCTGAGGAAATTACATTCTGCAGTGGAACAATATTGATGGTAGAAATTTCAATGCAGTCCAATAGTTCACCGACCTCAGCTGCATGATCTCAAATGATACTACTGTCAACAAAGATGTAGACAATTGACTGTCCAAGGTCAAAAGCTCATTTCAAAGCTGGTGTCACTCCAACTTGAATATCAGAGAGCTGGACTACATCAGAAACATTGTAGTTCTCAACAGAGCCAATCTGCCAATATTGAATAGAATCTTACAACATGAATTGCACTGGGCAGGACATGTGTCATGGATGGAGGATTTCAGAAAGCCAAACGCAGTATGTCATCATCAACCATGCTCTGGTTAGTGAGATTGATATGTATCCTGCTAATGTGTCAAATACCAGATGAAAAGACAGCTTTCCCTGGCTAACATTGAGCAACAGCTGCTGACAGCTGCTTCAGCTGGTGCTGAACACCTAGGGAAGCAGCCTTCCAGCAGACGCAAGTTGCAGACAATGGAAGGAACTTACTTATGTCAGAGCCCTTCCAAACCAGGAGGTCCTATCCCCTGACTGTTCAGGAGCCTGAAGGATCGGCTCTTTCAGTCTCCATCTACCAGAGAGACAAGCCTTCCCATGATATTTGCCTGAAGAGAAAACACCATTCTCAACTCAGCGTGATGACATCTTGTTCACATTTAACCATATGGGGAGGCAATGGCCTAGTGGTATGATCACTAGACTATTAATCCACAAACTTCAGCTAATGTTCTGGGGACCAGGGTTCAAATCCCATCACAGCAAGTGGCAGAATTTGAATTCAATAAAATATATCTGGAATTCGAATCTTGTGATGACCATGAAACCATTGTTGATTGTCAGGGAAAAAAAACCCATCTGATTTACTAATGTCCTTTAAGGAAGGAAATCCACTGTCCTTGCCTGGTTTGGCCTACATGTGACTCCAGAGCCACAGCAATGTGTTGACTTTCAATTGCCCTTGGCAACTAGGGGTGAACAATAAATGCTGATCAGCCAATGCTGCCCATGTACCACGAGTGAATAAAAATATACTTATTTCAATGCAACAGTGTACATGGTCCATTGGATCTTTTTGTTCTTTTCATTCATGGTGCATGTTAGCATTGCTGGCAAGGCCGACATTCATCTCCTATCCATAGATGAGAATAAAATAAATACGAGCAGGAGCAGACGCGCCTCCCAGTCAGGTCTGCTCCACGATTCAGTGCGATCAAGGCCAATCCTCAGCTTCAGCTCCACTTTCCTATCCACCTGCATCTTCCATGATTCCCTGAGAGACCAGGCATAAGTGCATCTCACCTTTAAATAGAGTCAACAATAGAGCATCCACAACCTATATTTATACAGCACCATTAACAGAATGAAACATCCCAAGGCACTTCCACAGGAGCATATTGAAACCAAGTATGATACTGAGACGCATGAGTGGTTACTAGGTCAGGTGACTAAAAGTTTGGTCAAAGAGATTGGCTTTGAGGAATGTCTTAATGGAGGGAAAAGAGGTTGAGTAGTGTCAAGAGGGTATTTTACAGCTTGGATTTAAATCCTCCCATGTGACACTAGCAAATCTGCCACCCAGAATGTTTATGCCCTTCCAGTTTAGATGTAACCTGTCCTTCTTGTACAGGTCCCACCCGCCCCATAAAGTTATAAAGGTTTACATCATGGAAACAGGCCTTTCAGCCCAACTTGTCCATGCCATTTTTTTAACCCCTAAGCTAGTTCCAATTGCCCACATTTAGCCCATATCCCTCCATACCCATCTTATCCATGTAACTGTCTTTTTGACTAATAAACTTTTTCAACTATTAATAATTGTCTGCAGATGTCAATCAGAGCTGGAATGCCTTGATTGACTACAGTAGATTAGGGAAAAGAAAGTAGCATCTGGTCAACAAAATAGTTAATTGATGTTTCCATATGGACCATTATTATATCATTATGAATGTTGGATGAATTTAAAGGGCTACGATTATCTCAACAGGGGTTTCTGAGCTCACATTTTATATGATAGTTAAAGAGCTTTTGCAAGAATTAGCTTTCTTTGATGTGGGGTCTGAATAGAAGTTTGTTTTGATGAGAGCTTAGACACTTGAGATTTAATTGTTTTGAATGGATTTTATGAAAGGGAGTTTTTTCACCATCAGGTGTATAGGAGTGAAATCTGTGTTACATTGTTAGAAGTCATTTTCATCTCCACATGACTCCTGAGGTGCACCCAGAGTAGATAAAGTGTGAGTGGCAATAGAGGTGACATGGAAAGTCCAAGTGGCCATGGAGGTTGGTGAGCTGTATGTGTTGGTATTGAATTGACATGGAGGATGTGAGGGGTCATGGAGTGATGGAGGACATTAGTTGCCATTGACCTTGCATGGAGGGTATGGTGGGCTCCGGTGGTTGTGTGGGGTATTGGAGGAGTGTGTCAGAGAAAAAGGTTAGAGGGTTTAATCATTATGAAGTGCTGAGAAATTTTAGCCATGCGTGAATCAATTCCAGCCTCCCAGATTGCCTAGATCCACTAGAGTTCGCCTACTGCTGCAATGGGTCCACAACAGATGCCATCTCCCTGGCCCTACACTCAACCCTGGAATACCTAGATAACAAAGGCACCTAATCAGACTCTTATTTATTGACTATAGCTCAGCCTTCAACACCACTATTCCTACAATACGTACCTCCAAACTCCATGGCCTGGGCCTCAGCTCCTCCTTCTGTGACTTGATCCTGAATTTCTTAACCCAAAACTGCAATCAGTAAGGATAGGCAACAACACCTCCTCCAAGATCATCTTCAACACCGGTGTCCCACAAGGCTGTGTCCTCAGCCCCCTAATATAGTCTTTATATACCTCTGATGACACCATCGTACTGTGTTGATCTCAAACAATGACAGAGACAGAGTACAGGAATGTAATAGGATCTGGTGAACTGGTACGATGACAATAATCTCTCTCTCAATGTCAACAAAATGAAGGAGATAGCCATTGACTTCAGGAAGCAGAGTGGAGAATATGCCTCTGTCTATATCAATGGGGTTGAAGTAGAAATGATCAAGTACTTCTCGATTTTAGGTGCCCAGATCACCAAAAACCTGTCCTGGACCCCCCGTGCAGACACTATAGTTAAGTAAACCCACGAATGCCTCTACCTTCTCAGGAGACTAAGCAAATTTGGCATGTCAGCTATGACTCTCACCAACTTTTACAGATGCACCAGAGAATACATTCTTTCTAGTTGTATCACAGCTTGATATGGCTCCTGTTCTGTCCTTGACCACAAGAAACTACAAAGGGTTGTGAATGAAGCCCAGTCCATTCAGCAAACCAGCCTCCCATTCATTGACTCTTTCTACACTTACCGCTGCCTTGGAAAAGCAGCCAGCATATTTAAGGACCCCACCAACCCTGGACATTCTCTCTTCCATCTTCTTCCATCAGGAAAAAGATACAAAAGTCTGAGGTCACATGCCAACTGACAACGTGCCAAAGAACAGCTTTTTCCCTGCTGCTGTCAGACTTTTGAATGGACCGATCTTGCTCTAAGTTGACCTTTCTCTACACTCTACCTATGTCTGCAACACTACAATCTCCTTTCCTTTTTTATGAATGGTGTGCCTTGTTGTTTAGCATGTAAGAAACAATACTTTTCACTGTATGCTAATACATGTGACAATAATAAATCAAATCAAATCAAATTCTTCTATAAAAGATGGAATGAACTCACAAAGAATTGAGGCAGACATTCAAATCAGCCCATCTCAGTACTATTTAAGTGTATGATAGTGAGTCTGTGGCCACCTATGCTCTGCTTCTGTGTCAGTGGACCCAACCACATCCTTCATCCACCCACCACGCCCATGATTCTCCCACGAAAGGAAACTTCCTCAGCAACTACCCTGCCACCACGCACACCCCTCCCTTCACCCCCACACTCAGAATCTGAGATGTTTCAACAAGATCACCTCTTATTCTCCTAAACATTAGTGAGTATGGGTCCAACTTGCTCAATTTTTCCCTGTAAAGATGAACCCCAGAACTCAGCCTGGTGATTCTCCTCTGAATCACTTCTAGTACAAGCCTCTCGTTCTAAGTACTAAGTACGTTAGGTGTGGTCTCACCAGTACCTTTCAATCGCAGCAATACTTGCATGCTTTCTATACTTTATCTCGCTTACAATAAAGGCCAACATTCCTTGTGCCTTGCTAGTACTTTATATCCTTGCAACCTGTTTTTCTTTGGATTCATCAGTCGCATTGTAAATGTGTCAATATTTACTTAGAGTTCCAGTCACAGCTGTAGGTGGCACTGCGATAGGGCTTACATTGTAAATTTACACTATGTTGACAGCTAACACATTTGCAACTCGGCAGTGAATTGAGGGAAACATTAAAACATTGAGACAAAATCAGCAAACACTGGAGAGGTATCACAGTGGACTAAAGATTATCACAGATTATTCATTCATTAATTGTTTCACTGATTCATTTACTGACTCGCTATTGTAATGATACAACCTTATCTTTGATAGTGTAGTGATCCAAATAATTCTAAAATGCAAACTACATGTTAGAAATCTTTCTGTTCAAACAGGTTAGTGGTCTCAGGGAAGTGCTGGTCATTTAGTAGGTAACTGAATTGTAAGTCACAACAGCAATTACTACTGTCTGTACAAAAGATTGCAGAACTAAAGTTAAAATTAATTTATTAGTATCACAAGTTGGCTTACACTAACACTGCAATGAAGTTACTGTGTAAATTCCCGAGTCGCCACACTGTGGCATCTGTTTGGATACACTGAGGGAAAATTTAGCATAGCCAGTGCATCTAACCAGTACGTCTCTCGGACTGTGGGTGGAGACCAGAGCACCCAGAGGAAACCCATGCAGACACAGGGAGAACATGCAGACTCCATTCAGGCAGTAACCCAAGCTGAGAATCGAACCTGTGTCCCTGGCGCTGTGAGACAGCAATGCTAACTACTGTGCAATTGTGCCGCCGTAAAGCTGGTAAATGTAACAAGGGGTAACCATTGGTCCAGATCAAAGAGGGCAGGAAAATGGGATGCCTCTGCAAGATGTTGGGCAGAAGCCCCAATGTAATTGAACTCAAGGTGTGTAAACTTGCTGCGTAAGTAGTGAACCAGCAGGCACGTGCAAAAGCAATTGGACTTATTGGTACCAGGTAACTGGTAGAATCAATAAAGGTGCTGTGAGTGATAAGACACTAGAGTAGATAATACAGGGAAGGCGGTTAGCTTATGTAGAGTGCGGGGCCAGAGAGTTGGATGGGGCGAGTGGAAGTGCAGTGGGGGGGCAGAGAATGTCCAGCTGCGTTCCCCAAAACAGGATAATCCCACCCAAGATCAATGGACCTTTGCATGGTCTGTCCCCAGCCCGCTACGATTTTTCCATAGTGGCCGAGATGGGAAAGTTTCCCCCAATAGACACACAGACACAGATACACACACACACACACACACACATATATGTATGTATAAACACACACAAAAGGTGGGCAGAGTAAGAACATTGTAAAGTACAAGAATTGCAGAAATGAATATTTGTTCACATGATTTCAAGAGTCCAAAATCAGAGTCCTTTGTGGCGGTGTTCAGTTCTGATGAGTTCTGGTTGGAGATAACAATATGAAAATCCTGGAAGGAAATGTAGCACAATGGGCTCTCTGTGTTCAGACAGCTTGGCAGGTGCTGATCAGGGGCTTATAAAATCAAGCATGTTTCATGGATCTGTGAGGTGGTAATCATCTGCTCTCTCTGCCAGGCTGTTGGAGTCCTTTCAGGTCAATTTTAAAATCACTGTCTGGGAATTTCTCAGTTCCCACAAGCAAGATTTCAAAATGGTCATTCAGGTCACATGACCATCTTTCACCACTTCCAAAAGGGATGGTTATCCCCATTGTCTGGAACTGGCTTTGATCTCAGATAACGTCCCAACTGTTATTCGCTGAAAGAGTTACCATCCATTTTGAGGGTCTGACTTGGGGAAGCCATTGTCTCAGCAGACACACTGGGTTGGATTTTGTGGCCTTGCTTGGACAAGACCAGACATTCCTGCCTGAGATCAAGGGTGACTTCCGTTGTTGGACCCTCACCCGTTTCGATTCCATGGCGGGCAAGGTGGTAGAGTTCCAGCTACTGATCTACCAGCAAGGTGGGTTTATCAGTTCCTTTGCTTCTGTTTTGAAATGGGCATGATCAGTTCCAGATGTGATATGAGTCTGTTGGAATCATAGAAGCACAGAAAATAGAAGTAGGAGTAGGCCATTCGGCCCTTTGAGCCTGCCCCACCATTCATTTTGATCATGGCTGATCATCAAATTCAATATCCTGATCCCACCTTCCCCTCATGTCCCTTGATCCCTTTAGTCCCAAGAGCTATATCTAATTTCTTCTTGAAATCACATAATGTTTGGCCTCAACTACTTTCTGTGGGAATGTATTCCACAGATTCAGCACACACGGGATGAAAAAATGTCTCTGCACCTCAGTCAAAGTACAAAGAACAAAGAAAATTACAGCATAGTAAACAGACTCAATTGGCCCTCCAAGCCTGCACCAACCATGCTGCCCGACATAACGAAAACCCCCTACGCTTCAGGGGACCATATCGCTCTATTCCCATCTCATTCATGTACTTGTCAAAAGGCCACTTAAAAGTCACTACCCAATCCGCTTCCACTACCTCCCCCGGCAACGAGTTCCAGGCACCCACCGCTCTCTCTGTGTAAAAAATCTGCCTCGTACATCTCTTTTAAAACTTGCCCCTCACACCTTAAACCTACGCCCCCTAGTAATTGATTCTTCCACCCTGGGAAAAAGCTTCTGACTATCACTCTGTTCACGCCTCTCATAATCTTGCAGACTTCCATCAGGTCTCCTCTCAACCTCCATCGCTCCCGTGAGAACAAACAAAGTTTCTCCAACCTCTCCTCACAGTTAATGCCTCCATACCAGGCAACATCCTGGTAAATCTTTTCTGTACCCTCTCCAAAGCCTCCACTTTCTTCTGGTACTGTGGCGATCAGAATTGAACGCTATATTCCAAGCACGGCTTAACTAAGGTTCTATAAAGCATCAACATGACATGTCAATTTTTAAATTCAATACCCCAGCTGATGAAGGCAAGTATGCCTTCCTGACTACTTTCTCCACCTGCATTGTCATTTTCACTGACCATTGTACCTGTACACCCAGATCTCTTTGCCTATCAATACTCCTAAGAGTTCTGCCATTTACTGTATATTTCTTATCTGTATTAGGCTTTCCAAATGCATTACCTTACATTTGTCCAGATTAAACTCCATCTGCCATCTCTCCACCCAAGTCTCCAACTGATCTATATCCTGCTGTATTCTCTGATGGTCCTCATCGCTATCTGCAAATCCACCAACCTTTGTGTTATCCAAAAACTTACTAATCATTCCAGTTACATTTTCCTCCAAATCATTTATATTTATTACAAACAGAAAAGGTCTCAGCACTGATTCCTGAGGAGCACCACTTGTCACAGCCCTCCATTCAGAAATGCACCCTTCCACTGCTACCCTCAGTCTTCTTTGACCAAGCCAGTTTTGTATCCACCTTGCCAGCTCACCTCTGATGCCATACGACTTCACCTTCTGCACCAGTTTGCCATGAGGGACCTTGTTAAAGGCCCCACTGAAGTCCATGAAGACAACATCCACTGCCCTACCCTCATCAATCATCTTAGTCACGACCTCGAGAAACTCAATCAAGTTAGTGAGATACGATCTCCCCTTCACAAAACCATGTTGCCTCTCAATAATACATCCATTTATTTCCAAATGGGAATAAATCCTGTCTCGAAGAAGTCTGAGAACACATACCAACCGACTCAATCTGCTGCCATCAGATTTTTGAATGGACATATCATGGTCTTTCTCTTCATTCTGTAACTGCAACACAATATTCTGTACCCTCTCCTTTCTTTCTCCCCTATATACTCGATGAACTGTATGTTTTGACTGTATAGCGCTCAAAAAATAAATTTTTTTACTGTATCCCAATACATGTGACAATAATAAATCAAATCAAATCAAAACTATGTGATAATTAAATAGACACAGAAAAATGCTGAAAAATACAGCCAGCCTGGCATAATCTGTGCAGAGAGGAACAGAATTAACATTGAGTCCATTGCAAATCTTCTTCAGAATGTGGAATTGGATTCAAAACAATGGGTTTAATTCTCTCAACTCGGGTCTAAGTCCTGTGGCAGGGAAGGGACATGTAGGAATTTTTCTGTCCCACCTGCCATGGGTGGGGGAGGACCGTGCAAAGGTCTATTGACTTGGGCGGGATTTTCTGGCTTTGGGGCAGTTGAGAAATCTCATCCATCATGTTTCCCACTGTGAAGGGAAAACATGCCAAACCTCCTGGTCCCGACCTCATTCACTATGCAGCTGTGGATTTTGCACTCAATTCCATGGCGGGGCTGGCCTAATGGCTCCCATCTGGGTGCCAAATTGAAATGGTGCCCAACATCATTGAAAGAAGATGGAGCTCCTGAAAATGGAAATGGTCTCTGGGAGCATTCTGACGCCAGATAATAAATCTCCTGAGAATGAAGCTGGAACTCCAGGAACATTTTGAGATGCAAGGTGGACCCCCTCCAAGATATCCAATATGGAAGGATCACCTGTAGATGCTGTGCCCAGCCAATGCTGTGGTGTTTCAGGGTCCAGGGTTGCCAGCAGCCTCCGTTCTGATTCCCGGAGGCAGCCCCAGGCATTTTTCAGGTAAGTCGCAACTCCTGGACACAATGTTTGGATTCTCCAAATTCACCGCAGCTAGGATTCTCCAGTCCCACTGCTGTGAATGGACATTTGGCATTCAGCCAAATGTTCTGGTCTTGCTGGCAGTAGAGCAGGGTTTGTGAGACTGGAGAATTCTGGCCTATGTTTTCCAACTGTGTTTTGCACCAGCGTGGTTTCTCAATGGTACTGTGGAGAATCAGGTCAAGGTGGTCTGGCCTTCATCCACATCTCATTAGCGGGATGCAAGTGAGTTTCACATTGACCTTGAACTGGGCAGCAGAGTGGCACAGTGATTAGCACTGCTGCCTCACAACACTAGAGACCCAGGTTTGATTTCTGGCTTGGGTCACTGTCTCTGTGGGTTTCCTCCGGACGCTCTGGTTTCCTCCCACAATCTAAAGATATGTGGGTTAGGTGCATTGGCCATGCTAAATTGCCCCTTAGTATACAAGGGGTACGAGCTAGGGTAAATACATGGGGTTATGGGGATAGGATCTGGGCGGGATTGTGGTTGGTGCAGATTCGAAGGGCTGAATGGTCTCCTTTTGCACTGCAGGGATTCTATGAAATGTAAAAAAAACTATGAAATTTTTCTGAGTCAACATGGGAGGCACCAGCAGAAGATCCCATGGAAATTCACACCATAAAACTGTTGTTTGGATCTCCCACCGAATTCTCCTCCACCCACCCCCCCCAACCCCCCTGCTCACCATTGAACCTGCTGGTGGGGGCTTGGGAGAATTTCACCCATTAACTCTGTTTCTTTCTCCACAGATGCTGCCACATCTGCTGAGACTTCCCTGCACTTTCTATTTTACTTCAGTTTTCCGGCATTGCAGTAGTTTGTTTTTATGTTGGCAATGTGACAACGATTAGGTAATGTGTTTTTATGATGCCACCTGAGAGATTAGTATTGTCCAGAAAATAAAATGATTGAATTACTCATACGTTTGCACATATAAGGTTTAGTTTTGTTTCAAATATTTCAGGAGCAGCAAATAAGCTGGTATGATAGTAATACTGCCAGGTTTCATCTTGCATTTCTACTTTTATGCTGTGTGATCAAACGGGAAATTGCTCTCATTGTTTCAATTTTTGGATTTCCAGTAAAGTTAAGAAAATCATCAAGATGAAATCATCAATTCCGGCACAAATGGGTTCACCCTGCAATGCAAGCTCTTTCCTGGAGCCAGTGAACTCTGGTTATTTTAACTTTGCTACATGTAAAAAAATAAGAAAAAATTTTTAGGTGCATTTCAATGGCAATAACAAAAACACGCAACAACGTACATTTATATAAAGTACCCTTACAATGGGAAAATGCCCTTAGCTGTTTCAATGGAAAGACCATCAATTGTAAACTGAGACTGAGCTGAAGGAGATTTTAAGAAAGGTAAATCATCGGTTGGCCAAAGAGGTAAGTTTTGAAGATGGTCTTAAAGAACATGCGCCACAGAAAAGCATCCTTTCCAAATGTATCACAACCTACGGTCACAGTAGTCTGAAAGCACCAAATCTCGTCTGATCTCATAAGCTGAGCAGACTCGGGCCTGGTCAGTATTTGGATAGGAGATTGCCTGGGAATACCAGGTGCAGTAGGCTTTGGGGCAGCATGGTGGCACAGTGGTTAGTATTGCTGCCTCACAGCGCCAGAGATCTGGGTTCAATTCCAGCCATGATGTAGATGTTCCAGCGTTGGACTGGGGTAAACACAGTAAGAAATTTGAACGGACCCACCTTATATAAAGTTGATCTTTCTCCAAACCCTAGCTCTGACTGTGACACTACGTGCTGCACCTTCTCCTTTCCCTCTCCCTTATGCATCCTATGAACGGTATGCTTTGTCTGAAGAGCACGCATGAAACAATACAATGTGACATTGTCTGCATCTTTAAGACTTGAATAGCAGGTTAGCTGCAAAGACTTCCATTCTAATCAGTATTCTGTAAACTGTTTGTGTCTTTATATGCCTTTCTTTGATCAGAACCTTCCACACACCTGATGAAGGAACAGCATTTCCAAAAGCTTGTGGGCTTACTATCAAATAAACTGGTTGGATTTAAACCTGGTGTTGTGAGACTTCTTACTGTGTTCAATTCCAGCCTCAGGGAGCTATCTGTGTGGAGTTTGCATGCTCTCCCCGCGTCTGCATGAGTTTCCTCCCACGCTCCAAAGATTTGTGGGTTAGGTGGATTGGCCATGCTAAATTGTCCCTTAGTGTCAGGGAGGTTGGCAGGCTAAATATATGGGGTTACAGGAGTAAGCTGGGATTGTTGTCACTGTAGACTGGATGGGCCAACTGGCCTCCTCCTGCACTGTGGGATTCTATGATCACAGCTTGGTATGGCTCCTGCTCTGACCAAGTCTGCAAGGAACTACAAGGTATGGTGAATAAGGCCCAATCTAAATCAGCTTCCCACCCACTGATTCCGTCTATACTTCCTGATGCCTCGGAAAAGCAGCCAGCATAATCAAGGACACCACATACCCCAGGCATATGCTCTTCCACCTTCTTCCATCGGGAAAAAAATGCAAAAATCTGAGAACATGTAACAATTGATTGAAGGGCAGTTTCTTCCCTGCAGCCATCACATATTTGAATGGACCTACCTTATATAAAGTTGATCTTTCTCCAAACCCTAGCTCTGACTGTAACACTACATGCTGCACCTTCTCCTTTCCCTGTCCCTTATGCATCCTATGAACGGTGTGTTTTGTCTGAAAAGCACACATGAAACAATATTTCACTGTATCTCAATACATATGACAATAATAAATGAAATCAAATCCAAAAAAGAAGTGGGAGATGCATTAGGCTTTCAGAAGGAAATTTTAGAGTTCAGGGGCACAGCAAAGAGATTGGGTGATACGTAAAGGACCAGCATTGACAGAACAGTTCTCAAAGGACTGGAAGATGTTTTTTAAGGAAAGGGTGGGGCCGGGGAAGTAATTTAGATCGGAGAATAAGAACTTTAATTTTGAGGTGTTGGTTAATCAACAGCCAATATTAGTACAGAGATGGATGAAATTTGAAACAAAATAGACTAGATTTATGGTCGATTAATAAATGGTTTACATCTTCTCGCCTCGGCCAGGACTGTTTCACCATTTGAAAAACTTGGTTAAAATGCAATGTAATGAGAATTTTAGAATGTTAACTCGGAGATATGGCTTGTGTGCAATGTGTCTGGAAAGCTAATCTTCCCCCAAGGCCAATTGATTGGACGTACCTCACCGCTAAAAGGCCCTGGAGCCGCAAATTGTACTTTCTACATTTCTGGTCAGCATTGCATTTAATAATAACTGAAAAAAAAAGATGCTACAGATTCCTCAATCTCGATTGGTCATAAACGTGAGGTCTAATTTGATTCTGCTGTTTAGTTAGAGTCATAGAATCACAGAGGTTTACAGCATGAAAACAGGCCCTTCGACCCAACTTGTCCATGCTACCCAGTTTTTACTACTAAGCTAGTCCCAGTTGCCTGCATTTGGCCCATTTCCCTCTATACCTATCTTACCCATGTAACTGTCTAAATGTTTTTTAAAGGACAAAATTGTACCTGCCTCTACTACTGCCTCTGGCAGTTCATTCTAGACACTCACCGCCCTCTGAATGAAAGAAAATTGCCCCTCTGCACCCTTTTGCATCTTTCCCCTCTTACATTAAACCTATGCCCCTCTAATTTTAGACTGTGCTTGCTTTGGGAAAAGATGTTGATTATCTATTTCATTCATGCCCAAAGTTTCAGCTTGAGTGCGCAGCTAACAAATAATATTCGAAGTCTAGAGCAATGACACAAAAAGGAGTTTAAGTACATTCACGGCTTACATTGAACAGTTAATCAACTTTCCTGTTGGATCAGCACGATCAACTAATTCCAGTTCAAGGTCAGCCATTCTCAGTGGTTGCAAGGACCAGGGACAATGTGCTGACAGAATAGGTAGCAGATTAATTAATGGCAGATAATCGTAACTGATGGAGTGGATTTATATGTTTTTCTTAAGCAATTAAATTGCCACAATTCGCTCTGATGAGGGTTATTATGATCTGGAACGCGCTACCTGAATCAACCTTCACAGGAACGTTCAATAGTCAATTGGACATGCATTCGAGGGGAACTAATTTGCAGGATTAGGGGGAACGGGGAGGGGGGATGGAGGGTAGGGGGAAGGTTGGGGTGTCAGGCTCCTTTGGACAACTCTTTTAAAGAGCCAGTACGGGCACAATGGATCAAATGCCCCCCGTCTGGTCTGTTAGATCCCATCAGACTAATAATACTTCACGAGGAACTGTCAGAGCAAATGACCTTCAGATGGACATTGAAGCCTGTGTGATTTATCTCCATCGCGACAGAAAAGTACACTGAGCTCAAGCAGCAACTGGCTGAAGTGTTCTTAACCGGACAGGATGGTACAGCAAGGAGCACTCCCGAGGTTGTCGATTTAATTGAGGGGCCCAGGTTGCATCATAAGGCGCAGCAGGCAAACATTTGGGATTTACGAGGTAAAACTCAAAATTGGATTAGATTCCCAATGAGGGGGAGACAAACCAGGGAATTGTACATCACCTAGCCCACCATCTGTTGCTGGGAAATGAGGAGAGTCTATAATTAAAGAAGGAGTGGCTTGAGCATTTTCAGCACATCTGTGAGAGGCAGGGTAGGTCATGTCTGAGGAACCCGTTTGAAATTTTTCAATAAGTAACTACAGTAGAGGATGGGAAAATGTCTGTTATTTTTGTGCACTTCCATGTGGCATTTGAAGATGCCCCTTACCAAAGATTGTTATTTAGAGTGGAATTAAAGGCAATTATTGACCTGGCTGGGGAATTCACTGACTGATAACCTTTCTGGTGTCCATAGCTGTCGCCCTTTTGACCCATCGTGTCCCTGCTGGGCTGCTTTGTAGTACGTGTTCCTGGCCCCTGGACAGTCCAGATGGCATGTGTAAAGTGTCTTGGCACCTTAATTAGTCTGACTGGCTGCCTGCCACTTCCCAGGCACCACCTTCATGAGAAGAGGCTGGAGGCTGGCAAACTAGCACACAACGAGAATTTGTCCACATTTCCCACCTTCAGATAAGAAGTACTGAATGACCAGATGGTCTGTTGTGAGTGGTGTTCATCGAGAGAGGGATGCTGACAGAAGCATGCAGGAGAGTGATATTAGACTAGAAGATTCTGTTCCTGTCTGCAAATGCCACACAATCTATAGAATTGCTACAGTGCAGAAGGAGGCCATTCAGCCCATCAAGTCAGCACTGGCCATCCAAAAGAGCACCCTACCTAAGCCCCACTCCCCCGCACTATTCCTGTAACCCCCCACAATGATCATGGCCAATCTACCTAAGGTACACATCTTTGGACTGTGGGCGGAAACCGGAGCACCCGGAGGAAACCCACGCAGAGATGGAGAGAATGTGCAAACTCCACACAGACAGTAAACCAAGGTAGGAATCAAACCTGCATCCCTGGGTCTGTGAGGCAGCAGTGCTAACCACTGTGCCACCACCCTCATTATGTGGACAAGGGTTTTTTTCACATGCGCTTGTAAGAGGTCTAATGTCTCATCTAAATAATGGCACCTCTGATAATCACTCAAGACTGCACTTTGCCTCCAGTCTTGTTTCTCTACTCAGTTCTGCCACTGCTGTTTGAACCTTCTAACTTCACACTCAGAGGCAAAAGTACAAGCAAATGAGTCTAAAAGCCAAAGGCTATTTTACTCTAGAATTCATCTGATGAGTGGTGACAACGCAGATTATTTAATATTACTCTTTCTCAACTTGTCCACATTAGCTGGATTCAAACTCCAGCACAATGGGCAAAGTTGGATACAATGTGGATGTTACACGACAGACTCAACATAAGCAGTTTAATATTTATTACATCCTGCAGAGCATTTCCAAGAAAATACTTTGCATTTACAGTGGCTTACGCAGCTACATTTAGCTGGGAGCTCAATGTCCATATTGATTCAACTAAACTGAGCTTAGTTCTCAGTAGAAAGAAACTTGCAATTGCCCATTTTCTGGAGCAATAGTCAAGATTAACAAGAACAGTGATGCAGCATAATCAAGTCCACACAACGTGAATGTGATGTGCATCTCCCTGGTCCAGGAGAGTCCATCTTGATGACATGTTCCCTTACTTTTCATAACTCATCATGCCACCTCCTACAGACCCCCTCCCCCGCCCCTCACCACCATCACCCCATCTCAGTCCACTCCACCACAATTGTGCAAATTATAATAGAATAAAGAACACGATTGTATTAAAGTTTATTTATTATTGTCACAAGAAAGTTTAAATGAACACTGCAATGAAGTTACTGTGAAAGTCCCCTAGTCATCACACTGCAGCTCCTGTTTGGGCACACTGAGGGAGAATTTAGCATGGCCAATGCATCTAACCAGCACGTCTTTCGGACTGTGGGAGGGAGCATACACAGACACAGGGAGAATGTGCAGACTCCACACAGACAGTAATCCAGGCTGGGAATTGAACCTGGATCTCTGGTGCTGTGAGCCACCGTGACACCCTATTATATGAACAAAAGACCAAGGCTTTAATGTGGCTTTGATGAAGAGGCCCCACAATACGCAGTTATATTCCCAAGTACATAACATCTTGGGATGACTTTAAGTGACACATTCTGGAGATGGATCTCCTCAGGTTTCACTCTCATGTAAGCGTTTACACGTCAGTTTAATCGAAAAAGAAAACTACGTGATTCTTCTGAAAGCAGGCCAGTTCCTTCATCTGGTTTATTCAGGCATGAAGCAATGACATTCGCTTAATCGACAGCGCAATTATAGGGATGAAAAAAAAATGAGGGAGAAGGTAGCTAGAGATAAGAAAAGCAGAGAAGAGGAAATGAAAAAAAGGTGAGCGAGCAATAATGGTGGATGATCCTGCAGACAGTAGCTGGCTCAGGAATGGACAATTCAAGGTTTCCATGGATTGTCTATCCTTAAATCAAAGAAGCTTCTGGTTTGCAGCCAACTTTGTCCTGGCAGCGACTGGTTTTTCATTAATCACAGTTGACTGAAAAGCTTTTCTTCTTTGTCTCTGCATTGCATATTGTCGACATTATTAAGCACAATAACTCTCTTCTTCATCACAGGCTAAAACCATTATACGATCCTTCTTCAAATTCTATGTTATGAATATTCATACTTTATGACTCATTCTTCAAAACATTACATTTCAAATGCATTCGTTTAACACACATTTTAATTTAGATCATCACACAAAGACACCACGTGGAATTTATTTTACCCTTATCATCAGTAACAGACTTACTCCGTTGTTATATGTCATGAAAACTGGACCCTCGTCAATATTTCCAAATAACGTGCAAAAGTCTTGGCCCAGGACTTGTGGTTATGTGTACTTCATGGCATAACCCCAAGGTTAGACTTTTCTACCCTCACCCTTTAGCTGGGAAATACTTTACCCTGTAACTTGCTGCAAGTGTGAGCTGGGAACATTGGTGAATAGTGGGACCAACAGTCTTATCTCCTCATCCAAATAGATTCAAGAATTGAGAAATAGGTGGAGGAATGACAATAGAAACATAAATATATTAAATATAAAAATATAATTAAATATAGATATATGTAAATATATATTTATAGGAAAAATATATATATTATAGGGAAAATATATAAAATATATATATTCCTATATAAAATAGGAAAGAAAGATTGGATAAAAAAGGGATAAAAGGAAAGTGAAATGTTAAAGTATATTTATTAGTAACAAGTAAAGCTACATTAACACAGCAATGAAGTTACTGTGAAATTTCCCTAGACACCACACGTCCACGTCTGTTCGGGTCAATGCACCTAACCAAAACGTCTTTCAGACTGTGGGAGGAAACTGGAGCACCCGGAGGAAGCCCACGCAGATGTGGGGAGAACGTGCAAACTCCACATAACCAGTGACCCAAGCCTGGATTCAAACTCAGGTCCCCGGTGCTGTGAGGCAACAGTGCTAACCAATGTGCCACTGCACAAAAGCACTTCTTAAATATTGAACATTGTAAAATTATCATAGAATAGAATCCCTACAGTGCAAAAAGGAGGCCATTCAGCCCATCAAATCTGCCTGGACCACAATCCCACCCAGGCCCTATCCCGTTGACCCCACGTATTTAACCTGCTAATCCCTCTGCCACTGTGGGGCAATTTAGCATGTCCAATCAACCTAACCCACACATCATTGGACTGGGAAGGAAACTGGAGCAAACCTAGGCAGACACGGGGAGAACGTGCAAACTCCACACAGACAGTGACCCAAAGCCAGAATTGAACCCGGGTCCTGGTGCTGTGAGGCAGCAATGCTAACCACTGTGCCATCATGTCACCCATGATTTAGTGCCAGTAGAATTGAGACTGCACGGTTTCAATTCTCCCGTTTCTGGTCCAGAGTCGTTGAACGGCATTGCAGGAAAAAGACATTGCATTACTAAAAAACCATGCTAGTTACTTACCCTCTCTTTCTGCAGTGAGCTTAATAGGCAATTAAAGCACAAATGGACTTCATGAAACTTGTGGGATAGTTAGGGGTGCACTGTGAATTTTGTGAAGCTAATAACGGGACAATCGAAAATTTTCTGGTCACTTGCTGCAGTTCATAACTCTCAATGTATCTTTTATCACAATAATAACTGCAAGTGCATTAAGCTTGCCATTACCTTGGCAAGCAAATTCTAAGCGTTTAAGTTTTTACTACGACTACTGCTACTGAAAGTCATATAGCGCTTGGTACGAATCCCATGTGCGTGAGGCGACTAAGGAGAAATGATTCCCTAGGGCAGGATTTTCCAGTCCCCCCTGCTATGGAATCATTGCGGGCAGAATGGAAAATCAGCAAAAGGTTCGTCGGAATCATTCAAGCGGGAAAGTCCGGGACTGGAAAATCCCACCACGAGTTACCATTGTCTACGTGGCTCTCGTGTAACTTCACACCAGAATTGAACCACGGTTTGTGGCAGCATAAAGCCAAAAGCATCCTTTCAAGCTGCGTAGTAAAGTTGGAATTGAGCTAATATGACTAGATGTAAGAATCTGCACATTCTGGCTGTATTCGTAGAGTTCTCCCATATCACCTTAAAAGATGCATCCCCACTTTAAGTAGAGTGGTGACTCATACCAGAAATTTGCATCAGGCAGGGTTCTGCCATTCATACAGTCTGGAAGCAACACACCCATGATAATGAGAGTTGACATGGCCTGTGTTACATATTCAACCTTCTTTGAGGGGAGTCCTGGCTGAAATGCATTCAGCCTGCATTGAGTCTTTCCCGAGTTAAAATCAAAACACTCAGCCTGCCAGCAAACTCTTCAGCGAAGTAGAAGCGGCCAGGTGCTGAAGAGGAAGTGAAGATTTTCCATGAGCTGGGCTAGCAATTTGTAAATCTTAGGTCTAGGAGTCACAGATTACCCAAAATGTTAATGTGGTTTGGAAGAAGTCTGTAGCACTTTATTGAGAAGCAAGTGATTGCAGGGCAGTAACACAGTGTGTCACCTTCCAGGGCTGTAGTGTTGCTGGAGCACACCAGAGCGCAACTCCAGCACCTCTGACCATTGCAGATGAGCAGTCCTCTGCTGTTAACTACTCTTCAGATTACTTAACCTCATGTTTAAACTAGTTTCCTTGGTTTTTTTTAATGTGCTCTTTGTCCCGCCAAATTTACACTCTAGCCTGTAAATGCTCTGGGATTGGCCAGAAATAGTTTAATGAGCATCCTTATCGATGAAGAAGTTCCACATGAATGGGGTCAGTCAAGCAAAGCAAAGAAAATGAATCTCACTCCCCACTTTTCAGCGTGTCAAATTCAGGAAGGCGCCAGACAACTTTAAACAGGAACATGTTTTTTTTTAAATAAGAATATTTAACAACTGAAAGTTCAATGGAACTGTTTCATTTTCCTTAACTCCACCATCAAAGAGCTGAATGATTAACAGGAAAGGCTTGTTTGATTTGAATTGATTTGATTTATTATTGTCAGATGTATGAGTATACAGTGAAAAGTATTGTTTCTTGTGCTTGACAGACAGGACACACCGTACATAGAGAAGGAAAGAAGAGAGTGCAGAATGCAGTGTTACAGTCATAGCGAGGGTGCAGAGAAAGATCAACTTAATACGAGGTTGATCCATTCAAAAGTCTGACAGGGCAGTAGGAAGAGGCTGTTCTTGAGTTGGCTAGTATGAAACCTCAGATTTTTCCTGACAGAAGAAGGTGGAAGAGAGCATGTCTGGGTTGCGTGGGATCCTTGATTATGCCGGCTGCCTTTCCGAGGCAGTAGGAAGTGTAGGCAGAGTCAACGGATGGGAGGCTGGTTTGCGTGATGGACTGGGCTTCGTTCATGACCCTTTGTAGTTTCTTGTCGTTTTGGGCAGAGAGGGAGACAGACCAAGCTGTGGGCCCGATTTTACCATTTTCATTCTAATACTGAATCCGGGCGCAATTCAGATCCGATTTGGAAATCTGCTTTCAGGCACTTCCGTATGCAGTCAGGCGGAAAAAAAAATCGTGGGTCCCACCCGCACTGTGGGCAGGGCTTAGCACGCCTGAAACAATCGGAGCTCTGAACTGCGCACGCACAATTGGAAAAACATTTTAAAAAGCGTGCCCGTGTCAGATCGCTCCCAGGCAGCAGAAAGCGGAGAAAGCAGCTCGGGAGCGGAAAGCGGGATCGATAGCCCCCATAGACATCACTGTCCTCTTTGTCCATACCCCCCGCCCCCCCCCCCCCCCCGCCCCCCCGCTTCCGACCCCACGCTACCCAGACCAATTGCAACTCCCTGCTCCCTTCACCCCACCTCCACCAATTGCCTGGAGAGCGGCAGCAGAGACCCCCTTGCCCCTCCGCACGCCCCCCCCCCCCCCCCCCCCCCCCCCACCAGAGACCCATCTCCCTCTCCACCACCAGTGAGCAACTGGACCTCCCCCCCACCAGAAATACATTCCACTCGCCTCCCTCCTCCCTCCCCCACCCCAAGAGAATGATCTGTCCTCCCTCCCCCCCCCCCTCCACCCCCAAAGAATGGTCTGGCCTCACTCACCCCCTTCCCCACAGAGAACAATCTAGCCTCACTGACCCCCCCCCCCCCCGCAACCAGAGGAACATCTGACCCGCCTCTTCCTCCCTCCCCACAAGACAACAATCGCCTCCCCCCCCCACCGCACCACCAGACAACAATCAGCCCTCCCCCCTCCACGACCAGACAACGATCAGCCCTACTCCCCCCACCACCTGAGAATGACTGACCCTCCCCCTCTTCCCCACCAGTGATACATCTGACCCGCCTCCTCCTCCTACCCCACCCCCCTGTCCTCCAAACCAGGCAATGATCTGGCCTCACTCCCCTCCCCCCACCCCAACCAGAGAATGATCTGACCCCACCCCGCTCCTTCCACCCTCCTCCCTGCCACCACCGATCTGCGTCAGAGAGCTGTTGGAAGCTCTGAACTCGCTCTTCAGCAGCTGGAGCACCCGATTCAGACTTTTACTCAGCAGGTTCATTTTGGCGCGATTCCGGATTAGCGAACGCGATGGTAAAAGGGGGAATTGCTGATACATTTGGGCGGGCAGTTCATTAATTCAATTGAAATACATGCAAATACATTTAAATCACTGTTGCTCCCGTTTCGGGCATGAAGCAGATTCCCGGGTTTCGGTAAAGTGGAAATCTGCGTGGACATGGGCGTGGATCGCGTTAATGGCCTCACACCCGAATTTACCATGCTTTTGCGCCCAAAAACGGGCGCAACGCTATGGTAACATAGCGCCCTCTGATACAACGAGAAACAATACTGTAAAAGTCGGTGAGAGTCAAAGTGGACATGCCAAATTTCTTCAGCCTGTTGAGAAAGTAGAGGCGCTGGTGAGCTTTCTTAGTTACAGTGCCGGCATGGGGGGACCAGGACAAGTTTTTGGGGATCTGGACACCTAGAAACTTGAAGCTCTCGACCATTTCTATTTCATCCTCCTTGACGTAGACAGGGGCATGTTCTCCAGTACGCTTCCTGAGATTGATGACTATCACTCCTTCATTATGTTGACATTGAGAGAAAGAAAGATTATTGTCATTGCACCGGTTCACCAGATTCTCTGTCTCATTCCTGTACTCCTGTCATTGTTTAAGATCCGACCCACTACGGTGGTATCACCAGCAAACGCGAAAATCAAGTTGGAGGGGGATTTGACCACACAGTCATTGGTGTATAAGGAGTATACTGGGGGGCTGAGAACACAGCCTTGTGGGGCACTGGTGTTGAGGATGATCGTGGAGGAGGTGTTGTTGCCTATCCCTATTGATTGCAATGTAGATGAGTAAGTCTTGGACCCAGTCGCAGAGAGAGGTCCTGAGGCCCAGGCCACAGAGAGTGGAGATAAGCTTGGTAGGAACAATGGTGTTGAAGGCTGAGTTGTAGTCAATAAATAGAAGTCTGGCACAGGTGTCTTTGTTATCCTGGTGCTCCAGGGCTGAATGTAGGGCCAGGGAGATGGCATCTGCTGTGGACCAGTCATGGTGATCGGTGAACTGTAGAGGATCTAGACAACCTAGGAGGACAGAATTGATTTGTGCTATGACTAACCTCTCGAACTTCATAATGATGGATTTCAGAGCCACCAGATGATAGTCATTAAGACATACTGCCTGGCTTTTCTTTGCTACAGGTCATTTTCTTGAAGCAGACAGGGACTTCAGATTGGTGTAAAGAGGGGTTGAAGATACCTGCAAATACCCCTGCCAGCAGGTCCACGCAAGGTCTGAGTGCTCGTCTGGGTACCCCATCTGCCATCTGGATTTTGCTATCAAATAAACCTGTTGGACTTTAACCTGGTGTTGTGAGATTTCTTACTGTGTTTACCAATGTGCGCCAGTCACTTTCCATAGTTTGACTTTTGAAAAGGCTGCTCTGACATCTGCAATGGTGACCTCGGATATTGGTTTGGCTAAAGCTTCAGAGGTGGAGGGAATCCTCTCGCTGACCCCTTGCTCAAAATGGGCGTAGAATGTGTTCACTCATCGGGGAGGGGTGCACTGGTGCCAGTGATTTTATATGCCTTCATCTTGCAGCCCATTATATCTTGCAGACCTTGCCATAGTTGGTGGAAGTACATGTGGCTACCCTGGGATTCTAGGTTGGCTTGGTACTGTCTTTTGGCATCTTTAATGGATCTCCGTAGTCATATCTGGATTTCTTGTATAGGTCAAGGTAAGGTTTCTCAACAAGATCAAACATTTGCCACTTTTTGTGTAATGGGTTCTGAGTCCTGTATTCAGGTGAAGAAACTGCACTCAATGTGTGTAGGAGAATGGGAATCCCTCATCTTTCACCATTATGGCACCCTTTGCATTTAAAGTTTCTTCCCAGCCTTCTTGACTACACTATCAGGGTAACCTTCAGATTTTCTCTTCCTCACGTGTTTACCAAATTCTTTGACTGTGCCTGTGCCAGAATCAGAATGGTTACAGCACAGAAGGAGGACAAAGAAACTTCAGAGTGGTGAGAATGTGGACCTCGCTATTGCAGGAAGTGGATGAATTGAATATACATGCTTTTCAGGGGAAACTAGAGAAAGGAATTTGAGAGAGAAGAAATAGATGGTCACGATGACAGATTTAGATAAGAAAAGATGTGAGAAGGTTTGGGTGGACTCCAAACACCAGCATAGATTGTTTGCATCGAATGATTTGTTTCTGTGTTTGATGTTTTATACAGAGGACATTAAATCTGTTGCAGCTCACAAAACAAATTGTAGTTTTGCTTCTGTTTTAAAACAGAGCAAATAAATTGTGCAATTTGCTCTTCATAACCAGCTTTTCAGTCATATGCTGGAAGTGCACAGCCATTCTGAACGGTTCCTGCTTCCCTATGCCTGTATCAAAAGAAATCACAAACATGATGGAAGGACTGCAGCATGGTTTGAGTCCAACATTCATGTTTATAGATGGAGGAAATGGAGATTAAGTCAAAGATGTTAAAAAAAACGATTTATGAATGGAGCATACTATTACAACTTGTTGCATTAACTCCTATGCTATATTTTGTGTGAACATCATTGTACTTCAGAAATAAATGCCTCATAATTATATTAATTATTAATTACTTTCTGTTCCCATCATAAGTGTAATTGAATCTCGGAAAGGTCTTTGAAGAGGCTGTTTTTCTTGCATTATTTGACTCAGTATATTGCTTTACTGCATCCAAACCCGATACATCATAAAATTACATTCTGTTTTGACAATGAGTTATATATTATTACCTAAACTATGCAACACCTTGCTTGAAAGGCCAACTCTGCTTATTATAATTTAAATTTTCCAAAAATTATGTCACCACGATTTAAATTGGCAGTGTGTCTGACTCCTAAGGTTCATTATACATTCAGCTGCCAGGATTATGATTAATGCAGCCAGATTCAAAAGCAGGTGGAGTGTGATCAAATGTTCTACCTTTCCATTCCAAAGGTTGAGTTGATCCATTGCGTGCACGTGTGTTGCATAATGTGTGAAACCTAAAAAATTATCTCACAAATTTAGCAGCTGGAGGGTTGCCAAATGGGAACCATTGAAATTCCAAGGATGTTGTGCCATCACACAGCTGTAACATTGTCAAATGGGCAATGGTAACCCTGTTCACATACACAGTAGGGATTCGCATTGGTACTGCACCCAAAGTTACAGCAGCGCAGCAGCAGGATGTCGAAGGAAATTGAGGGCCAAATGCATTCCTTCAGTTAAAATGGTGATCTAACTCTGCCCTCTGGATTTTCCTGATTTCAATTGCCCCATCGCTAGTGGTTGTCTCTTCAGCTGCCTAGATCCTAAACTCTGGAATTCCCTCCCTGAACCTCTCTCCACATCTTCAACTCATGTCCTTTCTTTCAGATGCTCCTTAAAACCTATCTCTTTAACCAGGCTTTTGACCATCTCTTTTCAGGTCATCCTATGTGGTTTGGGACCCTATTTTACCATTTTGATTAAGTCTGGGCGGACTTGAAAAAGATCCACCTTTTAGACCCGTTCTCCAGCACCCCCATACACACTCTGCCTGCAAAACTATTAGTGATTCTGAATCGCGCTGCACAAGCCTGTGGGTGGGGCTTAACTCACTCAAAATCCTGCAGCCCCAATCGGTGCCTCCAACTGCACGTGCACAGAGAAAAACATGATAGAATGCTGCTCCCCTGCCACATCCTTCCCAGGCCAGATAATGTCATCCCCTCACCCGCACAGACATCGCCCCACAATGCACAACATTACTGACCTCCTTATCTCCCCACTCCCCCGCTACCCAGAGCAATCTCGGGCACTTCCCCCTCTTCCCCCTATCTCAGGTACAGTGGCAGTGGACCCCGCTCCCCCCTCACTGATCTCAGGCACAGTGGCAGTAGACACAGCTCCCCCCTCACTGATCTCAGGCAGAGTGGCAGTAGACACAGCTCCCCCCTCACTGATTTCAGGCACAGTGGCAGTGGACCCCGCTCCCCCCTCACTGATCTCAGGCACAGTGGCAGTAGACACAGCTCCCCCCTCACTGATCTCAGGCAGAGTGGCAGTAGACACAGCTCCCCCCTCACTGATTTCAGGCACAGTGGCAGTGGACCCCGCTCCCCCCTCACTGATCTCAGACACAGTGGCAGTGGACACAGCTCCCCCCCTCACCAATCTCAGATAGAGTGGCAGCGGACCCCCTTCCTCCTCACCAATCCCAGGCAGAGTGACAGTGTACCCCGCTCCCCCTCACCAATCTCAGTCAGAGTGGCAATGGACCCAACTGCCCCTTTACTGATCTCAGGTAGAGTGGTGCTGAACCATCCTTCACCCCCACTGATCTCAGCCAGAATGGTAGTGGACCCCCATCCCACCAATCTCAAGCAGAAAGCCATCTGACCACCTTCACTTGCTCCACCCACCAATCAGAGAGCCGTTGAATGCTCGCCACTTACCTCCTCACTAACTGGAGCATCCAAATCGGACTTTTGTGGAGCAAGTCTGTTTTACACCGATTCTGGTTGGGCGAACATGGTAGTAAAGGGGGGAGTACTGATTAGGTTGGGTGCGTGCAGCCCATTAAATGAATTTAAATGCAAGTATGTTTCAGGCTCAGTCCCAATCACTTTGGTAAAGGGGGAACCAGTGTGGAGGCAGGCACGGATCACGCTACTTGCCTCACGCATGACTTTACCACATTTCTGCGCCTGAAAACGGGCGCAACTTGATGGTAACATCAGTCCCTGGGAGAGTTTCAGATCTGACTTTTAGACCCGTTCTCAAGCACTTCTATACAAACTCTGCCTGCAAAAATATCAGTGATTCCGAATCGCGCTGCACAAGCCTGTGGGTGGGGATTAACACGACCAAAACCCTGCAGTTCGATCCAACTGCACATGCGCAGAAAAAAAAGATAAAATGCTGCTCCCCTGCCACATCCTCCCCGGGCCGGATAATGCCTCCCCCTGGCCCCCATAGACGTTGCCCCATGACCCACAATACTATTAGAAGAACATAGAAAAACATAGAAAAAACTACAGCTCAAACAGGCCCTTTGGCCAACAAGTTGCACCGATCACATCGCTACCTACTAGGCTTACCTATATTCCTCAATCCTATTGACCCCCTTACCTCCCCAACCCCCCATCACCCAGACTGATCACGAGTCACTCCCCGCTTCCCCCCACTGATCTCATGCAGAGTGGCAGCAGATCACCCTTCCCCTCGCTGATCTCGGGCAGAGTGGAAGTGGCCCCCCCCCCCGCCCCTTCCGCCTCACTGATCTCAGGCAGCGTGACAGCGGACCCCCTCCCGTCACTGATCTCAAGCAGAGAGCCATCCGATGCTCGGCACTTACCTCCCCATTAACTGGAGCGCCTGTATCGGACTTTTGTGGAGCATCTCTGTTTCACACCTGTTCTGGATGGGCAAACGTGGTGGTAAAGGAGGAAGTTCTGGTAAGGTTGGGCATGCAGCCCATTAAGGCGGTCCCAATTGCTTTGGTAAAGGGGGAACTAGCACAGAGGTGGGCACGGATCGTGCTACTTACCTCACACACAACTTACCAAGCTTTTGTGCCTGAAAATGGGCGCAACTTGATGGTAAGATCGGGCCCGGGGAGAGTTTCAGATCTGATATTTAGACCCATTCTCAGGCGCCCCCATATGCACTCTTTCTGTATAAATATCACCGAGCCTGAATCGCACTGCACAAGTCCATGGGCGGGGCTTAACACGACCAAAACCCTGCTGCTCCGATCAGCACTTCCAACTGCGCATGCGCAGAAAAAAAATTATAGAATGTTGCTCCCCTGCCACATCTCTCCCAGGTTGGATAATGCCTCTCCCTGGCCTCCACGGGCATTGCCCCATTACCCACAACATTACTGATCCCCTTATCTCCCCACTCCCTGCCACCTAGACCGATCACAGACCCCCCCTCCCCGCTTCCCCCCATCGAACTCAGACAGTGACCTACCCTCTCCTTTCATTCTCACTGATCTCAGGCAGAGTGGGAGCAGATACCCCCCATCCCCCCTCACTGATCTCAGGCAGAGCGGCAGTGGATACCCCCCATTCCCCCTCACTGATCTCAGGCAGAGTGGAAGTGGACCCCCATTCCCCGCCACTGGTTTTGATTTGATTTGATTTATTATTGTCACATGTATTAACATACAGTGAAAAGTATTGTTTCTTGCGCACCATACAGACAAAGCATACCGTTCATCGAGAAGGAAATGACAGAGTGCAGAACGTAGAGTTACAGTCATAGCTAATGTGGAGAGAAAGATCAACTTAATGCAAGGTAGGTCCATTCAAAAGTCTGACAGCAGCAGGGAAGAAGCTGTCCTTGAGTCGGTTGATAAGTGACTTCTGTAACTTTTTCCTGACGGAAGAAGTGGAAGAGAGAATGTCCAAGGTGCATGGGGTCCTTAATTATGCTGGCTGCTTTGCAGAGGCAGCAGGAAGTGTAGACAGATTCAGTGGATGGGAGGCTGGTTTGCATGATGGATTGGGCTTTTGTAGTTCCTTGCAGCCTTGGGCAGAGCAGGAGCAATACCAAACTGTGATATAACCAGAAAGAATGCTTTCTACGACGCACATCAGCACAGGCACAGTGGCAGTGGACCTCCCTTCCCCTCCACCCGCCTCCCCACGATCTCAAGCAGAGGGCCTTCGGATGCTCCTTATAAACCCTCACTGATAGACAGCCCGAATTGGACTTAACGTGAAGCATGTCTATTTTGCATCGATTCTGGATGGGCAAACGCAGTAGTAAAGAGGAAAATGCATTTAAATGGCCGTCGTGCCCATTGCTAAAGGGGGAAATAGCGCAATGTGAGGCTACAATCACATCAGCCACAATCGTATTAAATGGCAGATCAGGCTTGAGGGACAAAATGATCTACTCCTGTTCCATATTTGTGTGTGATCTCAGGACCTGAGTGGTGATGTGCACAATTGCAGGTATTATTATTCACCATGTAACTGCAGCTCACACACAGTGGGTTCATTCAAATCTGAAATTTCATACGACCAGTTAGTATTCTGGCTGAACTGACAGTTTTGATCAAATTATCCAAGGGAAAGCTCAAGGGTTAAGATGACTGTGATGGATGAGATGGTTCTTTTTCAGACAGCAGAACTGAATTCTTTGGCAGAATAGCCGTGGAGATGGCGATTGCCATGCCTGTCGGGGTGCTTACTGGCTGAGCCACTTCTCCTTGGAAACAGAATCCCTTTCTCAGTTCTCTCAGCAGACGTTGCCTGACCTGTTTTGTGTTTCCAGGACTTTTTCTGTTTTTTTTTTAAATTTCCAGTGGTTTTTCTTTTGCATTTTTCCACAGAAGCGGAATGGGAAAACAAGACAAGTTTTGGGAAGGCGGCAAATAATTGAAAATAATGAAAGGTCACCGTCATGTAGGTGGAACTGGATTCAAAGCATCTCTACTTGGATTGTCAAGGATGACAATTGCACTTCAAGATTGACATAGGTAAAAAAAACACTTGGGCTGGAATTCTTCAGTCACGCTGCCAGTGAAAACGGAGAACTTGGCATTCAGCCAAATCTCCATTCATAGTGGTGGGATTGGAGAAGCCTAGCCACAGGCAAGGCTGGAAAATACTGGCCTTGATTTTTACAATAAAGTATAAAATGGAGGAAGCTCACCGCAAGTTTGTCAGCCCCTCTATAAGGAAAATATAAGTTATTGATTCCCATTGGTAGCCTACTGGTTACATTACATGACTAGTCATTCTGAGGCCTGTATTGATGACCAGGAGACATAAGTTCAAACGGCAGCTGGGAAAATTACTTCCATTGCATTCAATAAAATCTGAAAGAAACACTAATATAAGCGATAGCAACATTATAACTGCTGGATTAGCCAGTTCCGTGATGTTCTACAAGGAGTGAAGTCTGTAATCCTTACCTGATCTGGCCTCGCTATGACTCCAGATCCATAACAATCTGATCGGCTTTAAAACTGGGGGAGGTGATGGCCTTGTGGTATTATCACTATTAATCCAGAAACTCAGCTAATGTTTTGGGGACCCGGGTTTGAATCCCGCCACAGCAGATGGTGGAATTTGAACTCAATAAAAATATCTGGAATTACGGATCTACTGGTGACTGTGAAATTATTGTCGATTGTCAGAAAAACCCAATTGGTTCACTAATGTCCTTTAGGGATGAAAACCTGCCATCCTTACCTGGTTTCGTACCTACAAGTGACACAGTAAGAAGTCTCACGACACCAGGTTAAAGTCCAACAGGTATATTTGATAGCAAAAGCCTTCGGAGCAGCGGTCCGAAAGCTAGTGGCTTTTGCTACCAAATAAACCTGTTGGACTTTAACCTGGTGTTGTGAGATTTCTTACTGTGTTTATCCCAATCCAACACCGGCCTCGCCACATCAAAATAAATTGATCAGTAATAAATAAAGCAGAGAATTTGAGTGACTCGAATGCCTACATGTGACTCCAGTGCCAGCAATGTGGCTAACATTGTGGCAATGTGGCTGACTCTCAGTCACCCTCTGAAGTGGCCTAGCAAACCACTCAGTGGGTTCAAGAAGGAAGCTCACCACCACATTCTCAAGAGCAACTACAGGTGGCCAATAAATACTGAGCAGCCAGAAACGCGCATATCCCACGTATAAATTTTTTAAAAACTGTCCTCTGAAATTGCCTAATGAGCTATTTGGTTGTATTCAAGAAGGGAAATCATCATGCATTTCTCAAGGTTAATAAATAATAGTCGCTGAATGTGGCACCCACATCCTATAAATTAAACAAAAAGAAAGACCTATGTGTACTTGTGACAAAGGATCATTGATCTGCATGGTATATGGTCTGTAGGAATTTTTTCATTTTCAGCCTTTATTTTTATATCATCCGTGCCTTGACCATCAACACTTTAACTTATCAATTTGGAATTATACTAATATTTCTTAATTGGCTATGCGTTCATACTTTAGCCAGTACCTATCCAAAAAAACAAATCAGTCTCTGCAAATCCTGAGACCAGTTCCAAGCCGTATTTGATTCTGACTGTGTCTGTTCTCTCTGAGGTGCTGCCAGTCAAATCTTCTCCATGAGATGTGGGAGCTTAAATCTATTTCTCATTATCTCTGACTGTGATGTGGTTATAAATCTAAGCAGCAGAATCAATGTGCTGTTAAAATTTTTCCAAGAAAGATTAACTTATGCTCTCCATGTCAGAATCTGTGCAAATGCCTTCCACCACAACTCAAGGGTTACGTGGGGGTTGATGACAGGAAGGAGAGTGGAGTTAAGGCCACTATCAGATCAGCCACAATCTTACTGAATGGTCAAACAAGCTCAATGGGCCATTTGTTCTACCCCTGCTCACATGTCTCAAGATTTTATGATCAGGTATGCACTTTGATTAAATGACCCAGCCTCAAAAAGCTATTTCTGACTGAAGGGTGTCTTATCCTCAACACGAACAAAGGAAGCCATGAATCGAACTTGCATGGTGGCACAGTGGTTAGAAGTACTGCCTCACAGCACTGGGGACACAGGTTAGATTCCCGGCTTGGGTCACTGTCTGTGCGGAGTCTATACCTTCTCCCCGTGTCTGTGTGGCTTTCCTTCTGGTGTTCCAGTTTCCTCCCATAGTCTGAAAGGCGTGCTGGTTAGGTGCATTGACAATGCTAAATTCTCCCTCAGTGAACCCAAACAGGCACCGGAGTGTGGCAACTAGGGGATTTTCACAGTAACTTCATTGCAGTGTTAACCTAAGCCTACTTGTGGCACTAATCAATAAACTTAAACTGAATTCAACCTCTCACATCTATTCCACCATTCAATGTTGATCTCTACCATAACTCTATCTGCCCAATTTGTTTCCATGCCCCTTAATACCCTTGCTAGCAAAAATCTTTCAGTCTCAATTTTCAAACTTTCAATTGATCCCCAGCCGCCAGTTCCAGATTTCCATTACCTTTTAGGTAAGGGGTGCCTTGTGACATAAGTTCTGATTGTAAATCTTAGTTATAATTTTGGGTTCTGCCCTCACAATATGGAATTCAACGCCTCATCAGAGGAAATAGTTTCTCTCTATCTACCAGATCAAACACTTCAAACCGCTTAAAGACTTCAAATGTATCCCCTCTCAATTTTCTTTACTCAAAGTAATAAAGTTTAGTTATTAGTATCACAAGTAGGCTTACATTAACAATGCAATGAGTTGTTGTGAAAATCCCCTAGTCCCCACACTCCGGTGCCTGTTCAGGAGTACAATGAGGGAGAATGTAGCATAGCCAAGCATGTCTTTCAAACTGTGGGAGGAAACCGGGGCACCCAGAGGAAACCCATGCAGACATGGGGAGAACGTATAGACTCTGCACAATAACCCAAGCTGAGAATTGAACATGGGTCCCTGGTGCTGTGAGGCAGCAGTGCTAACCACTGTATCACCGTGCCACCCCTTACAAGTCTCGTTTAAGACCTTTCCTTTATATTCTGGCCCTCTGAGCATTGATATCATTCTGGTGAATCTTTCCGTATTTTTTTCCAAGGTCAGTGTATCCTTTCTGGGATATGGTGTGCAGAACCAATTGCAAAACTCTAGGTGTGATCTAATCAAAGCTTTATGCAATGGTAGCATAAGTTTCTTCCATTTGTACTCCCGCTGTTTGGAGATAAAGACAAACATTCCCTAACTTTACTATGGCCAAACGTGTGAAGGAGCTTTGTACAAGACATTAGTAAGGCCACATTTAGAGTACTGCATAAAATTCTGGTCATTCTGCAATAAGTAGAATGCTATTAAACTGGAATGGGTGCAAAAGGGATTTTCAAGGATGTTACTGAGACAGGGAGGTTTCAATTATAAGGAGAGAGTGGATAGGCTAGACTTTTTTTCCCTGAAGTGTAGGAGAATGAGGGATGACCTTATAGAGGTTTATTAAATCATGAGGGGCATAGATAAGGTGAATAGCCAAGGCCATTTCCCAAGAGTATGGGAGTCCAAAACTGGTGGGCATGGGAGTTTAAGGTGAGAGGGGAAAGATTTAAAAGGGACCTAAGGGGCAACTATTTCACACCGAGGGTGGTGCATATATGGAATGAGTTGCCAGAGGAGATGGTATAGGCGGGTACAGTTACAATATTTAAAAGACATTTGAGCAGGTACTTTGGATAGAAAAGGTTTAGAGGGATATAGGCCAAACACAGGCAAATGGGACAAGTTCCATTTTGAAAATCTGGTCAGCATGGAGGAGTTGGCTGAAAGGTTTGTTTCAGTGTTGTATCTCCCGATGACTCTATGACTGTATGAGATTCACCAGATTGGTCAGGGCAGCTCTGGTACATTACCCCACCTAAATTGCAAACTTTCCTTTCTCTTTCACATACTGAATTCCAGAATTGCCTGTGTTTAGTTGAATGGAGACAAAACTTGAGATTTCACAAACCAATGGTCCAACTTAGAAAGTGGAAACAGTTGCTCAGTGATAGAGAACTTGATATTGCTGAAAATGGAAACACATTGCTGAAGCTTTTCACCCTGCACTCATCAGGACAAGTGCAAGAATGCCAAATTTCAAGCAAACATAACAATTTATGCCACAGGAGGAAAGGGATATTCATTGGTTGGCAAGCAATATAAGTTAACTTTGATTGGCTGAGGCATTACCACAAAGAAAACAAAGGGGGACTGCAACATAATGCTGCCATCAGTGAAACTAAATACTCTAGCTGCAGACAACTGAGCAATGTCATGTATCAATCTCGGTGTTGGTGCAATGCCATATACGTGTATACTTAGCCAGCCCATGTTTGCAAAACCCAAAAGAAAATGTCTATTGGATATGTAATTCACAATTGGGCAGCACTTGTTGAACAATCCTGAATGTGCTAATAACTACACTAACAACCAATTCAAGATGATTAGTTCAGATTGTAACATGACTCACTCGTGCATGTTACAAAGTGACATAAGTTCCTATGCTGGGATCCATGCTCTACAAACAAAAAAACATATATTAAAGTTTTGCATCTTTTTTTAATTACCCAGAAGCATAAGGAACCTATTTTCCTCATTGGATTCTTCATGATAATACCTCAGTCATTCAGATTTGTCAACTAATCATTCCCCTTATGCTCCTGTAGAGCATAAAGTTATAAATATTTGATATTCCTGCATTCATTCTGATGACCTTAAGATCTTCAGCAACATGTGCCTATTTTCAGTGACATCAGATTGCTTAATTTTCTCATTATCAACACTGAGACATCCTTTGTTGCCAGGACATTTGCAAAAACACACTCAGCTCAGATTAATGCTACTGCATACAGCTTCTTCCCTGCTGCCATCAGACTTTTGAATGGACATACCATGTAATAAATTGATCTTTCTCTCTACCTTAGCTGTGACTGTAACACTGTGTTCTGCACTCTCTCCTTTCCTTCTCCCCTAGGTACACCAGGAACAGTATATTTTATCTGTATAGTATGCAAGAAACAATACTTTTCACTGTATCCCAATACATGTGACAATAATAAATCAAATCAAAAATCACTCTTTTAATATGTCAGAATTTGAAATGTCAGCAGTTTTAGATTCCTTTCACTTTTGCAGGTTATATTTATATTTACTTATGATGATGAACAATATAGTCTAGCCTATGATACTTCAAGGTACATTTTTCGATAAATTGCCGCTGGGAGGTTGAATAGAAATTGCTTCAGACATAATAAACTGAAGATTACAATGTGACCTTTGGCCTGGAGTGTTCTGATTAGTACTGGAATTCAATGATCTTTGTGAGAATATTTATAAATAATAAAAAGTTTTATCATTGCATTTCTTTAAATGCTAATAGCGGATTGTAAAACATATTTTTCATGCTTATTTCCTGCAGTTCAACTCCACTGAACTGAATAGAGGGACCAGTGTTTTCTGGACCGTGCGATACTTAATCATTTTTGCAATTATATCTTTATGTTATTTATGAATTTTATCTTTTAACGAGGTTGAGCATTCGGGATGATAGAATTAACCCACACTGGATACAGAATAATGTATCTGTAGTGAGATGCACAAAATTTTTTTGGTCCTTAAAAACAAGTACAAGAGAACGTAAGGAGCAAAGATCTGGCAACATTTTTTTACACATTATGCATGGACATCAAAGAATGTAATATTTCCCAGATGTGACTGCATAGTAAAAGAAAAATAATTGTTGTGGATAGAGTCAGGGGGGTCCTGAAGCTCTTGTACTGTATGTCACAATGATGGAAAACTGTGAC
Organism: Carcharhinus amblyrhynchos; assembly: GCF_965287045.1. Taxonomy (NCBI): domain Eukaryota; kingdom Metazoa; phylum Chordata; class Chondrichthyes; order Carcharhiniformes; family Carcharhinidae; genus Carcharhinus; species Carcharhinus amblyrhynchos. The sequence continues at coordinate 83,144,067 of NC_137334.1, read as the reverse complement.
AGTGTGATATTTAACTATACTCTTATCAGCTGACCAAAAATATATTAAACTATTCGAGAGGATCTTTTTTTGAAATACAAGAAAAGACACTGAACAGAGATGGCTGCCACACGTCACCTGATGTCTGAAATTGTAAGTGAACTACTTCTGAATATTTGCTGCATGGATGGCACTTCAGACATGCTCTGCCATGTTGTACATGAAATTTCACACCTGGGGGTGTTAAGACCCAAGCGTAAATCCATTTGAAGTGGCTAGACTTGGATCTTCTGGTTGGTTGCCACCCTTCCCACGGAGACATAGATGGACTCAGATGCCGAAGGCACAACATTTTCTCTATCTTTCATTCCAGTCTGCTGACACCTTCTTAAAATTCTGCCGGATGCTTCCTTGCCTGCCTCTGCACCTCCGCATTTCTTTGAGGGCCAATTCCAGAGGTTTATCATCAGGTTCGACAGGGGCCTAGTTTCCTCCAGTCCTCCAAGCATTGGACACCTTTGATCTGCTGTAAACCAGTGTCAATGAGGTGATCACTAGATTGTGAACCTCAGCCTGCTCTAACCTAGGTCCAACTGAGGTACATATTTCTGCACTGGTGGAAGGGAGGGATGAATGCAGTGATGAATCTTCTTCAAAGGTTATTCTAATTCTCAATCAAGTTGGTCTAAAGCCTGGGACTGAGGGTCTTACAACTGGACATCCTCTGCCTTTTCTTGTTGGTAGCTGGAATAGTGGGAACAAATAATAAGTGATCCAACATTATAGGCCACTCAAGACATTCTCCATGCCTGGCCAATATATACTGGGTGGACCCTTACTAGCTTTCTGTGGGAAGCCGATATCACCTTCCATTCAGGAATGATCTCTGTTTTCTTCAGCAAGATCTGCTGCCCACCCTTCACAGGTGGAGAGTGTCTTTAGTTCAGGAGTTTCCCCATCCACTCTTTGCTCTGTCCCTTATATTAGAGGTCTTGTCCTGCATAAAGACAAATGGATCACCTATGAGCACCATGGATGAGAGACAGCAGTTCAAAAGTATTTGTGCTGTTGTGCCTCCTGAGTCCACCCCAGTAAGGGATGAGGAGACTGTTTGTCCAGGACTTTACGTTATATGGTGACCGGCATGCAGTGTGACGTCCCCATTTACTAGTCCTGTTTGACATTCCTGGTGAACTCTAAGCCTGAGACTGCCTGATCCCACACTGGCCATGTACCTCCAATTTACCTGTAGCCTCACAATGTCAAGGTACAAATGCCTCCTGTTATTCTCCAACCTCCCACACTAGTGCTGGATCCTGTTGTTGTTGTGGTGGACATCCCATTCCCCCATCCGCCCCCCGATCCCCCCACCCCCCTGCCCTGCCAAAAGGCTGCTGTCTTCTTTCCACAAGCAGTTAGCCTCCCTTCTTAAACCAAAACCAAACAGTGGTTAGCAACGCTGCCTCACAGCGCCAGAGACCCGAGCTCGATTCCCGGCTTGGGTCACTGTCTTTGCGGAATCTGCATGTTCTCCCCATGACTGTGTGGGTTTCCTCCGGGTGCTCCTGCATCCTTCCACAGTCCAAATGATGTGCAATCCCACAAAGATGCGCTGATCAGGTGCATTAATCATGTTAATTCTCCCTCAGTGTACCCAAACAGGCGCCGGAGTGTGGTGACTAAGGGATTTTCACAGTAACTTCATTGCAATGTTAATGAAAGCCTATTTGTGACCCTAATAAATGAACTTAAAAAAAAGCATTTATACAATTTTCTGGCCTTTTTTTTCAAAGCCATATACTATCATGTGACCCCTTCTGCACACAGCCCACCAAAGTTAAGAGGCATCCAGTTTCTTTAAAAACTGCTTAACTGCCTTTCCTTTTAAATGGATTTTTTTTTTCCAGGAACATCAATCAGAATCCTGTGTTAGTCCTTTAATGGACTTGTATTGCTGAGAGAAGGCATTTTGTTGAATCTTTTCATCTTGAACTTTAAGGAACAGCATCCTTCAAAGCACAAGTTTTTCCAGAATGTTCTTAGAGTCATAGAATCATCGAGGTCTACAGCATGGAAACAGGCCCTTCAGCCCAACTTGTCCATGCTGCCCTTTTTTTTAAAGCCCCTAAGCTAGTCCCAGTTGTTCGCATTTGGCACATATTCCTCTATATCCATCTTACCCATGTAATTGTCTGAATGCTTTTTAAAAGATAAAATTGTACCCGTCTCTACTATTGCTTCTGGCAGCTTGTTCCAGACACTCACCATCCTCTATGTGAAAGAAGTTGCCCCTCTGGACACTTTTGTACCTCTCCTCTCTCACCTTAAACCTACGCCCTTGAGTTTTAGACTCCCCAACGTTTGAGAAATGATGTTGACTATCTAGTGATCTATGCCCCTCATTATTTTATAGACTTCTATAAGATCACCCCTAAGCCTCCTATGCTCTAGAGAAAAAAGTCCCATGCTATCCAGCCTCTCCTTATAACTCAAACCATCAAGTCCTGTTAGCATCCAAGTAAATCTTAATCTTTGAAAGTGAACTGTTTCCAGTGATTAAATTTTTATGACAATGTGAAAACCAGTTGAGGGATTAAAAGTTGTCTGACTGGAAAAAGAAAAGAAAGGAAGCCATCCCATAGGAGCTAGGTGTCATTTCAGACTGCTTTTAGGAGAGCAGACTGCCTGCTTTAGGGTCAGAGTAAAGTACAACAGTGGAGGGAGATTTTTAGTGTTGAGGGATTAATGTGGGGATGTGGGCGTAGGGCCTGGTTGGGATTGTGTTTGGTGCAGACTCAATGGGCCAAAGGGCCTCTTTCTGCACTGTAGGGTTTCTATGATTCTAGTGCCTCCGATACGGGATCCAGTACCTATATATTCAAAAACCTGGCTCTTTATAAAAAGGGGCAGCACAGTAGCATAGTGGTTAGCACTGCTGCTTCAGGGTCCTGGCTTTGATTCCTGGTTTTGGTCACTGTCTGTGTGGAATTTGCACATTCTCCTCGTGTCTGTGTGGGTTCCCTCCAGGTGCTCCGATTTCCTCCCACAGTCCAAAGATGTGCGGGTTAGGTTGATTGGCCATGCTAAGAAATTGCCCCTTAGTGTCAAGGGATTAATGTGGGGATATGGCGGTAGGGCCTGGGTGGGATTGTGTTTGGTGCAGACTCAAAGGGCCTCTTTCTGCACTGTAGGGTTTCTATGATTTTTCATTGCTTTAAAACATTAACAAGGGTTAACATTTCCGCTGCTTAGAATCTAAGTTGCCCACAAAATAGTATTTAGTCAGCATTGATTTAGTTTGTTTATTACAGTAAGAGTCTCAAAAATTGAAATCATGCCGTGTAATTCCTTTTTGCTGGTCACTGGGAATTTCAATTTATTTTTTAAGCATGATCAGCATCTATAGGATCACAACGACATTGATGCATTATGTGCTGTTTGTCACAAAATATGCTTATGGAGCAATTAATTGCAATGAAGGGATGATGCTAGCTCTAATGATTACTAATGCTTGATCAATCATTTCCTGCATGCTGACAAAGGTAGACATTTTGTAAAAAGCAGCATTCCTGTTGTCTTGCCTCCTGGATTAGATTAATATTGGTTACATACAACTACACAAAACACCCATCACGCTCGTGATGTAGTGGGACGGTATATTGCCTCATGGAATTGATGTCATCTATAGGAGACAAGGTGGACCCCATCACGAAAAATTCTTGGTGAGTAGTCCACCTATTTTGAGACAATTATGAATTTGAATGGGAGAAGAAGAGAGAATATCATTTTCTCACATCAGAAAGCCAAAACCACTAGTGGTTATCTACCTTAAGGGAAGGTAAGACGCAGCACGGTTTCATTAAAGGGAAGTCGTGTCTGACAAATTTACTGGAGTTCTATGAGGATGTGTCTAGGGCGGTGGATAGAGGAGAGCCGGTGGATGTGGTCTTTCTAGATTTTCAGAAGGCGTTTGACAAAGTGCCTCACAAGAGGTTATTGCAGAAGGTCGAGGGACATGGAGTTGGGGGTAGGGTGTGAACGTGGATAGAGGATTGGTTGTCAAATAGGAGGCAGAGAGTGGGGGTCAACGGGTGCTATTCGGATTGGCGGATGGTGACTAGTGGAGTGCCCCAGGGGTCGGTGCTGGGGCCTCAGCTTTTTACCATTTATATAGATGATCTGGAGGAGGGAACCGAGTGTAGAGTGTCGAAATTTGCTGATGACACCAAGATTGGGGGAACGGCAAATTGTGCGGAGGGTGTGGAGAGTCTGCAGAAGGATCTAGATAGGCTGGGTGAATGGGCCAGGAAATGGCAAATGGAATTTAATGTTGGCAAGTGTGAGGTGGTCCACTTTGGTAGGAAGAATGGTAGGAAGGACTATTACTTACGTGGCGAAAAACTGCAGCAGGCGACGGTGCAGAGGGACCTCGGGGTCCTTGTGCATGAGTCGCAAAAACCCAGCTTGCAGGTGCAGCAGGTGGTCAGGAAGGCGAATGGGATGCTGGCCTTCATAGCAAAGGGGATTGAATATAAAAGTAGGGAGGTCTTGCTGCAGCTGTATAGGGCATTGGTGAGGCCGCAACTGGAGTACTGTGTGCATTTTTGGGCGCTGCACCTGCGCAAAGATATTTTGGCCCTGGAGGGAGTGCAGAGGAGGTTTACTAGGCTGATACCGGAGTTGAGGGGATTGAGCTATGAGGAGAGGCTGAATAAACTAGGCTTGTACTTGTTAGAGTTTAGAAGAATGAGAGGAGATCTCATTGAGACGTATAAGATGATGAATGGGGTGGATAGGATAGAGGTGGAAAGACTCTTCCCGCTCAAAAAAGACAATAGGACTAGGGGGCACAGCCTCAAGATAAAGGGGGGGCGGTTTAGAACGGAGTTGAGGAGGAACTTCTTCACTCAGAGGGTGGTGAATCTCTGGAATTCTCTGCCCGTTGAACTGGTGGAGGCTGCCTCGCTAAATATTTTTAAGACGCGGGTTGATGGGTTTTTGATAGGAGAGGGGATTAAGGGTTATGGGGAGAGGGCGGGAAAGTGGAACTGAGCAGCGACAGATCAGCCATGATCTTATTGAATGGCGGGGCAGGCTCAAAGGGCTGGATGGCCTACTCCTGCTCCTATTTCTTATGTTCTTATGTGATGGCCTAGTGATGTTGGCGCTAGACTATTAATATAGAAACTCAGCCAATGTTCTGGGGACCCAGGTTCGTATCCTGCCATGGCAGATGATGGGATTTGATTTCAATAAAAAAAAACCTGGAAGTAAGCACCTACTGATGACCATGAAACCATTGTTGATTGTACCATCTGGCTCACTAATACCCTTGAAGCAAGGAAATCTACCGTTCTTTCCTGGTCTGGCCTACATGTGGCCTCAGAGCCACAGCAATTTGGTTAACTCTCAACAGCCCTCCAAGAGCAACTGGGAATGAGCAATAAATGCTGGCCAGCCAGCAATGCCTATATCCCATGAAGGAAAAAAAGGAAAACTTGGAATTGAAATTGCCCATCTGTTTAGTGTGCCATCAATACCGGAGCTAGTTCACTACATTCCACAAATGGTGCTGCTCTGATGGTGGAGTATGGTTGCAACAGATTATTGTTAACAATAATTGGTGGCGCTGGTTAGCCTCAGGTCCCTCAACCAACCTTGCTCAAATGCATTGAGGTGGGTCAGTTATTTGTATCACACGATTTGGATAGGTTGGATAAAAGTTGCTAGATCACCTCCGAGGGTCTTGGGTTCCTGCAGTTGAAAATTGGCACTGTCTTTGTTTTAATTGAATGCAATTTAATTGCTTGAATGACATTTTCAATGACCCCTGCTGATATTCCTCAGATCTCGCGGATGGATTTCCCACCTAATTGATAAATAGTTTCAGATCTGTGTTCGGAGGAGGTGTCATTAAATGACAGTGGATTTAAATTAGTGTTGCGAACAGAAGAAACTTCCACCAAGTGGTTTGTTTAATGCTGTGAGCGACATATTATTTAATAATTAGAATATTAAAACATATATATCGTTTATAATTTATGACAATGCAGTGCTGTTTCAGCAGCGTGTTTGTGCACACCCCTTCAAATGAGTGTTACAAATTCCAATTAAGGAAAAACAAGCATCCACTGCTCCAATTACTGGCGAGGGAGCAATTTGCAAACTCTAATAGTCTTCCCTACCCATCGTCTTGCTGATGCAGTGTTACTTTGTGTACTTGCCATTTAAAATCATGTCGGGAAAACTCATTTCCACTACGACGTTAAAAGCTGCCTGCAGCAAATTGACATGACATCAACTAAACACCAACAGAAGAGTACTGGAATCTGTTAATCGTTCCCCAGTTAATAAAGGCTTTAAAAGTTGAGAGTTTTTCAGCAGAAATACAGGAAAGTTTAGGATGGCATCCAAACATGGCTCTCCGAACTGTGTCAACGCACTTCACGTATTCTGGGAGAGCAGTGACTGCTCGGTAATGGAAGCAGGCCGTCGGGAAAAAAAGATACAAAAGTCTGAGGTCACGTACCAACCAACTCAAGAACAGCTTCTTCCCTGCTGCCATCAGACTTTTGAATGGACCTACCTTGCACTGAGTTGATTTTTCTCTACATCCTAGCCATGACTGTAACGCTGCATTCTGGGCTCTCTCCTTTCCTTCTCTGTGAACGGTATGCTTTGCCTGTATAGCACGCACGAAACAATACTTTTCACTGTATGCTAATACATGTGACAATAATAAGTCAAATCGAGTCAAATCAAAGCAAGCGTGTGGGAGCTATTTTGCACAGGTTAAGATCCCACAGCTAGACATGAGATGAATGACCTCTTAATCTGCTTTGTTTCCTTGGGATTTGCTTGAGGTAGAAATATTTCCGGTAGCCATGGATTGTACAACTGACCCCCAAATTCTGGCAAGATGAATCTAAATTTTGTACATCATGCTTCTGAACAAACATAATTGTTCTTTTTTTTCATTGTTGCCCTCGTTGTGTTATTTTCAGCTCCTACTTCCATGAAATTTGAAGTTGTTTTTGTGATGTTACAAATATCTTATTCATGGCACGTGTTTTAGAATAAATCTTTTAGTTTTAGAATTTGGTTTTAACTTGTAGTTTTAAGAATTATGTTTTTTTTATTTTTCCTTCAGTCTTAAAGCAAACAATTAATCCATCTCCTTGCTTGCTCCAAAAACCAATTCAAATTGAATCCAGTTCATGGTCCCCACAAGAGAGACTTACAAGATTCCAACTGACTAGAAAAGTCAATGCACCTGATCTTGGGCTTGATCTGAGCCAACAGGTCATGAAAATGGGGCTAAATGCATAGCAAACAAGCTGGGAGGTTATTAATCCTAAAAGATCAGAATGGAAGAGATAGCCTGATTAAAAAAAAACTGGAGACACCAAAACAAAGTGTGACCTAACTGAAAACAGAAACTGAAAGTGGAAACAGAAAAGGGAAATATCGAAAGGAATATAATACTTATGGTTTCCAAGGAAACAAAAGCTGAGCCTGAGGTCTAGAAACATAAACTGTTGGGGTAGGCTGGAACTGGTTGATGCCTGGTAAAGCGACACAGAGTCATCCAAGTTGCAGCTTGGGGCTGGAGTGTGCAGTTTTCAGCTCATGAGGCAAGCTCACTAAATTATACGAGAGTCTGATAGACCTGCACTGTAAGCAGAAGAAAAAACATGGCAGGGGGCTCTCGGGAGGACAATTAAAATGCTTTGGGTCTGCCCTCAATCAATCTTTGAAGTCCAACATTCCCACTGACTCACGGGAGACCCTGGCTTGTGACTGACCAAAATTGGCAATGGTTCATTGGAGAAGGCCACAAACACATCGTCAGACTTCATCAGAGACACGTAGAGGCAAGGTTGAGATATCGGAGGAAGGTCGCAAACCCTCCAAGAACTCATCGTGTGGTCATACAGTGCCAAAAAAGCCCTTCAGCCCACCTGCTGGAGAACCATCCATCTAGCACTAGATTGTGCATTGGAGTCATCAGCAATCTCAGAACCCATCAAACAAAACTGGAAACAAATCATCCTGTACCTCAAGGGATTGCCAAGGAAGAAAGTTCTGGAGCCTGGGTTTTGGACTCAACAACAATGAGGGCTCCACCTATTTCATTAATTACTTTATTCTTTTTTGCTCATTTGAACATGCAAAGCATAGTTGCCCTTATATTCAGTGCGCACAGGTTAACCACTGCTTAACAGATATTGGTATTAGCGGTGCAAATCCTACATCTTATTTCTTGTGCTTTCTTGTTGCACAGATTAGACAAATTCAAAAATTAATTCAACAATGTTGTAAAGAAATCATTGGATTAGTCATGCTGACTTAGAAATTAAATTTTCTCAGTACAATTACAGATAATGGATTTCACTTGCGCTGCATTCTGTCAATGACATATATTGGAGGTGACAATCCTGTTTTAACTTTAGTTTTATTCATAATTAATGACTGCTCATTAAATTGCACACTGAAAAAATCGCACATTTTCAAAGCCACATGTTCCACAATTTAGTTCAGGCTTGACAATTTTAAGCAAAATAAATGTCTTGCCATTTTTCATTCAAAGAGGAACTTTCACCTTCAGTTCATCAAACCTTTGGATAAAATCTTTTCTTTAAAGTTTAAATTTATTAGTATCACAAGTAGGCTTGCATTAACACTCCAATGAAGTTACCGTGAAAATTCCCCAGTCACCACACTCCTGTTTAGGTACACTGAGGAAGAATTTAGCATGGCCAATGCACCTAACCAGCACGTCTTTCGGATTGTGGGGAGAAACAGGAGTACCAGGAAGAAACCCACGCAGACACGGGGAGAACATGTAAATTCCACACAGATACAAAGATACAAAAGTCTGAGAACATGTATCAACTAACTCAAAAACAGCTTCTCTGCTGCCATCAGACTTTTAAATCGACCAACCTCACATTAAGTTGATCTTTCTCTACACCTTAGCTATGACTGTAACACTGCATTCTGCACTCTCTCCTTTCTTCCCGTTGTACAGTATGGTTTGTCTGTATAGTGCGCAAGAAACAATACTTTCACTGTAGACTAATACATGTGGCAATAATAAATCAAATCAAAAGACAGTAACTCAAACCAGGAATCGAACCCAGGTCTCTGGTGCTGTGAGGCAGTAGTGCTAACCACTGTGCCACCATGCCACCAAATGTTAAATCAAGGCATTTTCTGCCCTTACAAATCAACACAAATATCCCAATGTACTCTCCTGAGGAAGACCAGGCAAGTTTTTTTCCAGCGTCCTGATCAATGTTTAGTTCTCAACCAACATCACTAAAACATCACTAAAATATCTGGTCAATATCATTTTGCTGTTACTGAGATCTTGCTGGGCAGAATTGACTTCCCCATTCCCTACATTATAGCGGAGACTACGCTGCAAAAACTCTTGCTGGAGATGTGATGAAAGGTCATTGACTTGAAAAGTCAGCTCAATGTTTTGCTCCTTGAATAGCATCAATGTCTTACAGGAAAAGTTACCCAGGAAAAGTTAGAAGAATTAAATCCCCGTCTAACTCATGGATTCCTATACCATGATCTCCCACTGGATATAATGTCTACCCTCCCTCCCACTCCCCCACCCCCAACTAACCTCGCAAATCCCGACTACCCCAGCCCTATGACTGCCCTCACTGACCACCTGCCCTGCCCCACCCCTCACTGATTGGGCAGCACAACGGCACAGTGGTTAGCCCTGCTGCCTCACGGTACCAGGAACCTGGATTCGATTCCCAGCTTGGGTCACTGTCAGTGCGGAGTTGCATATTCTCCCCATGTCTGTGCGGGTTTCCTCCGGGTGCTCCAATGGCCTCCCATAGTCCGAAAGATGTGCAGATTAGGTGCATTGACCATGCTAAAATCTCAGTGTACCCTAACAGATGTCGAAATGTGGCGACTAGGGGATTTTCACAGTAACTTCACTGCAGTGACACTAATAAATAAACTTTAACTTTAACTGATTACCCTCTCCACTCATAACACAACCCTTTCCTACGTCACGTTGACCACCTGAGAACCCCACCTCCCTCCTGTCCTTCCACAATCCTACTAACTTAACTTATACACTAATCTTCTCCATGCTGCTCAAAATAGCTGAACCTCTAAAGCTACCTACTTTAACATAGCTGGTAATGTAACAAGGGTTTGTACCTTGCTGTCTCCTGACTTTTCTGCACTTGACAGAAGGCATTGGGAACTTGTTGAACCTCACCTGGTTCAAGTCAGAAAGTCAGACAAGAAAGAAGTACACGTTAGGTGCACTGAACGTGCTAAATTGCCCCTTAGTGTCCCAAAAAGCACAGGTTAGAAAGATTAGTAAGATAAATGTGTAAGGTTATGGGGATAGGGCTTAGGTGGATTTTCAAAGAATCCTACAGTGCAGAAGGAGGTGATTCAGCCCATCGTGTCTGCACTGACCACAATCCCACCCAGGTCCTAACCCCATATATTTATAACTAGTCCACCTGACACTAAGGGGCAATTTAGCATGGCCAATGCATCTAAAGTGCACATCTTTGGACAGTGGGGGGAAATTGGAGCACCCTGCAGACACAAGGAGAATGTGCAAACTCCACACAGTCAGTGACCCAAGCTGGCAATCGAACCCAGGTCCCTGGCGCTGTGAGGCAGCAGTGCTAACCACCATACCGCTCTGCTGTCGGTGCAGACTTGATGGGCCAAATCACCTCCTTCTGCACTTGTCAGGTTTTTATCATTCTATGATTGGTTGCATTTTAACCTGAGTAATCAGGAGTGGAATGACAATCCAAATGTGTTGGCAAGCCCATGGAAGCTGTGGCTTAATGATTGTGCGGGTCTCATAAGTATCAGGGAGCTGGATAAAAACTGACTCCTCAATAATCAGGTTTTATTTGTAATTTAATTTGAGATGTGTACGTTATTATTAGCAATCAGTTATGTGCAGCTGTGTTCTGAATTAGCATTACTGATAGTTTGAAAAGTGAAACCCAAGAAATGAAATCTGTTGGGGAAATCTGTTGCTTGCTGCGATTGTGGTTACCACTCAGCTGTTAGGTTTCTGATTAACCCTGCTCTCAGATGATAAGATGAATTCGAGAGAGAAATGTCAATCAGAATGTGGAAGTAACACTAAGAAGTTTTTTGTTCAATCGCTAACTAAGCAACAGTTTGGTGAAAAGTGAAGGCAATGCCACGATGAAGGAATTTTAAGTTTTGTGGCTATAAACCTACATTCAATTAAATTGGCGCCTGAAGGAATTGTCTCGTTGCCTGGACCTGTATAGCAATAAGGCTTCATCTGTGACTTTTAACTCTCCTGAATGTGGCAGGCCACAATCAAGGAGTTGTGGTAATGTACTGTTATAGACAGGAGAGAAGGGCAAAACTCAACTCCTTTATTTCCTCACCACCTGTCCATAGACAGATGTGTTTTCTTGTTTTAAAAAATAGGCTGTTGGGCTTTTTCCAAAAGCTTTTGTTTGTGTACTCAATTTTTAAAATGGTTTTGTGGCAAACTCTCTTAGGATTAAATAGGATGTTTAGTTTATTCACACATTTAAACCCCAGAGAGTGGAGGAGGTGATTGCAGTTTCACCCAGATATACATACACAGACAGATACACATACACAGACAGACAGACAGACACATTTATATACACACATGCACACACGCCACATACAGAAACAAATATATACACACATATATACACAGAGGGATAGACACACACACACCCCCTACACACACACACACACACACACATACCCCTACACACACACTCACATATACACAGACACATACACACTCACAGATGCATTCACATACATACACACACACAGACATACACACACACACACACACATACACACATACACAAATTTATAAATATACTTGATGGTTTGAGTTATAAGGAGAGGCTTGTTGGACTGGGACTTTTTTCTCTGGAGCATAGGAGACTTAGGGGTGATCTTATAGAGTTCTATGAAATAATGAGGGGCATAGATCAGCTAGATAGTCAATATCTTTTCCCAAAGATAGGCATAGGTTTGAGATGAGAGGAGAGAGATACAAAAGGGTCCAGAGGGGTAATTTTTTTCACATTGAGGGTGGTGAGTGTCTGGAACAAGCTGCCAGAAGTAATAGAGGCGGGTACAATTTTTAAGGAGTGTTTAGACAGTTACATGGATATGATGGGCATAGAAGGCTATGGGCCAAACGCAGGCAATTGGGACTAGCTTAGCAGTTTAAAAGAAAGGCGGCATGGGCAAGTTGAGGCAAAGGGCCTGTTTCCATGCTGTATACCTGTAAGATTCTATGACTATGATTCATACACACACACAAACAAGCATGTATACATTAAGGGGATGAAGAACTTAACAGTGAAACAAACTACAAAAATGTATATTAATTCATGTGATTTCCAGATTCCCGGATTCCACATTCAGAGAAATCACAGAGAATTTCCAGTTGAGTAGGTTCCTGGTTGAAGGTTGAAGTCCAAAACTCCTTTATGATGATCGTGTCACAGTGAGGAGAAGTTGATATTCAGAGACTTGGCCTCCTTGGCAGACAGTGGTAAGTAGCCTCCAGATAAACAGCCTTTAAGGAGGCTGGTTGCAGGCTGCTTGCTCAGTCTGGAGTCCTGCTGTCAGATGCTGGCAGGAGGGAGGTCCACCCTTCCTGCAGAAAGGCCAGCACCTGAGTTCTCAACTGTAGTTAGAAGTTTAAAAATGGTCACTCATGTCATATGATCTCTTTCTTCCCCAGTGATTTCATAAGATGTTTATCTGGTGTCTGTCTCTGGTCTTTATTTTGCGGCTTATAACGTCCCAGTGTCTGATGTATAATGGCGTCTGAGAGGGGTTACAGTGCAGGTGTGATGGGTGGAATGGCTTCCTTCTGTACTGTAAGGATTCTAAGTGTACATATTTGCTGTACACTTCGACAGTAAAATTGGTTCCCTGAAAGTGCATCCCAGTTCTGGATTTGCAACTGTTGTTCCTTGTTGGTTCACAGTAATCCACAACTTACATCTGATAATCAAATCAATTATTTGAAATAGAATTAAGATTAGAGGATCTGTACTTGATTGCATTTGATTTGTCACCTTTTTTTGAATATAGACACCACATTAACTCATTTCCAATCACTTGGTGGTTCCCTCACATCTGTTAACTTCCTCAGAATGATTTCACAAATCTTCTCCCTCATCTCACTCAGGATTCTGGGATAAATTCCACGCATTCCTGGTGATTTATTTCCTTTGATCTCATTTCAGATTTGAAATATTTTGGTTTGGTGAAGACTAGTTATTCTTGTGGAAGTAGGAATAATTAAGATTTTTTGTTTAAATGCTGTGCTCACCTTTAGTTGTGAGTCCACTCACACCATTTAGTGACCTTCACTTATCTTTTATTCATTCAGGGCAGCATTTATTGCCCATCCCCAGTTGTCCAGGTACTGAGTGGCTTGCTAGGCCATTTAAGAGTCAACCACATTGCTGTGGGTCTGGAATCACATGTCGATCTGATCAGGTATAGTCGGCAGATTTCCTGCCCTAAAGGGAGTTCATGAACCAGATGGGTTTTCAGGACAATAGACAATTTTGTTCAACTGAATTCAAATTTCACCACCTGCTGTGGGTCTGGAACTTTGACTGGACCTTGGGTCTTTGGATTACCAGTCCAATGATGATACCACAATATTACTAAACCATAGAAAGCATTCTTTCTGTTTGTATCACAGTTTGGTATGGCTCCTGCTCTGCCCAAGACTGCAAGAGTAAAAAGTCTGACAACACCAGGTTTTAGTCCAACCTATTTATTTGATAATATACTCACTAGCTTTCGGGGTTACCCCCTTCGTCAGGTGAATGGAGAGTTCTGGCCTCAGACAGAGCATATAAAGCACAGACAGTTTAGAGATTACTGATTAAAATGCGAATCCTTACACCTAACCTGCTGTTCAAGACCTGAAGTCGCTGATAATGTGAGTGGAAGGAGCACTGATCACAGTTTAAAGAGATGTGTATTGTCTCCAGACAGTACAGTAAGTGAGGTTTTGCAAACCCAGGCAAGTCATGGGGGTTACAGATAGTGCGACATGAACCCAAGATCCCTGTTGAGACCGTCCTCATGTGTGCGGAACTTGGCTATCAGTCTCTGCTCAGCGACTCTGCGCTGTCGTGTGTCGTGAAGGCCGCCTTGGAGAATGCTTACCCGAAGGTCAGAGGCTGAATGCCCGTGATCACTGAAGTGTTCGCTAACAGGAAGGGAACAGTCTTGCCTGGTGACTGTCGAGCGATGTTCATTCATCCGTTGTCGTAGCGTCTGCATGGTCTCCCCAATGTACCATGCTTCGGGACATCCTTTCTTGCAACGTATCAGGTAGACAATGTTGGCCGAGTTGCAAGAGTATTTACCATGTACCTGGTGGATGGTATTCTCACGTGTGATGATGGTATCCATGTCGATGATCCGGCATGTCTTGCAAGAAACAGCAATATCGTGAATGTAGCCCAGTCCATCACGCAAACCACCCTCCCACCTGTTGACTTGGTCTACGTTTCCCCATGCCTCGGCGAAACAGCCAGCACAATTAAGGACCCCACACACCTCGGACATTCTCCCTTCCATCTTCTTCCATCAGGAAAAAGATACAGAGGTCTGAGGCCATGTACCAACTGACTCAAGAACAGCTTCTTCCCTGCTGCCATCAGACTTTTGACTGGACCTACCTTGCATTAAGTTGATCTTTCTTTACACCTTAGCTATAACTGTAACACTACATTATGCACTCTCATTTCCTTCTCTATGAACAGTATGCTTTGTCTGTATAGCGTGCAAGAAATATTACTTTTCACTGTATATCAATACATGTGACAACAATAAAGCAAATCAAATCAAACCAAATGGTGACTAGTGGGGTGCCCCAGGGGTCGGTGCTGGGGCCTCAGCTATTTACCATTTATATAGATGATCTGGAGGAGGGAACCGAGTGCAGGGTGTCGAAATTTGCTGATGACACCAAGATTGGGGGAAAGGCAAATTGTGCGGAGGGTGTGGAGAGTCTGCAGAAGGATCTAGATAGGCTGGGCGAATGGGCCAGGAAATGGCAAATGGAATTTAATGTTGGCAAGTGTGAGGTGGTCCACTTTGGTAGGAAGAATGGTAGGAAGGACTATTACTTACGTGGTGAAAAACTGCAGCAGGCGACGGTGCAGAGGGACCTCGGGGTCCTTGTGCATGAGTCGCAAAAACCCAGCTTGCAGGTGCAGCAGGTGGTCAGGAAGGCGAATGGGATGCTGGCCTTCATAGCGAGGGGGATTGAATATAAAAGTAGGGAGGTCTTGCTGCAGCTGTATAGGGCATTGGTGAGGCCGCAGCTGGAGTACTGTGTGCAGTTTTGGGCGCCGCACCTGCGCAAGGATATTTTGGCCCTGGAGGGAGTGCAGAGGAGGTTTACTAGGCTGATACCAGAGTTGAGGGGGTTGAGCTATGAGGAGAGGCTGAATAAACTAGGCTTGTACTCGTTAGAGTTTAGAAGAATGAGGGGAGATCTCATTGAGACGTATAAGATGATGAATGGGATGGATAGGATAGAGGTGGAGAGACTCTTCCCGCTCAAAAAAGACAGTAGGACTAGGGGGCACAGCCTCAAGATAAAGGGGAGGCGGTTTAGAACGGAGTTGAGGAGGAACTTCTTCACTCAAAGGGTGGTGAATCTCTGGAATTCTCTGCCCGTTGAAGTGGTGGAGGCTGCCTCGCTAAATATTTTTAAGAAGCGGGTTGATGGGTTTTTGATAAGAGAGGGGATTAAGGGTTATGGGGAGAGGGCGGGAAAGTGGAACTGAGCCACAACAGATCAGCCATGATCTTATTGAATGGCGGGGCAGGCTCGAAGGGCTAGATGGCCTACTCCTGCTCCTATTTCTTATGTTCTTATGTTCTTAAATGCTATTACCTCCCCTTTCTGACTGCCTTTTTCACTGTTGTGACATCACTATTTCTTTTTCCCTCTACTAATAATTAGCCTTAACCACCAAGCTTTTTTCTAGGCTTCACCTCACTGACCAGCCTTTTGACATCTTTATGCTTTCTCCTCTCATCATCTAAAAGAGGACCTCCCCCTTTCTCAATGTCAAAAGTTCATCATCTGATGAAATGACGGTTTTGTAGAGGAATGGGATCATTGTGGAATTACTGTTTGAGTTCTTTATCATTCCAATGTTGACAGGGCAAGCAAAGAACAAAGATCAAAGAAAATTACAGCACAGGAACAGGCCCTTTGTTCCTCTAATCTGCATCAACTATGCTGCCCTTCCAGGGACCATATCCCTCTATTCCCATCTATTCGTGTATTTGTCAATTTGCCCCTTAAAAGTCACTACCATATCCACTTCCACTGCTTCCCCCAGCAACGCGTTCCAGGCACCACTACTCTCTGTGTAAAAAATCTGCCTTGTACATCTCTTTTAAACCTTACACCTTGCACCTTAAACCTGTGCCCCCTAGTAATTGACTCTTCCACCCTGGGAAAATGCTTCTGACTATCCAGTCTATCCATGCCTCTCATAATCTTGTAGACTTCTATCAGGTCGCACCTCAACCTCTATCATTCCAGTGAGAATAAATTTTCTAACCTCTCCTCATAGCTAATGTCTTCCATACCAGGGAACATCTTGGTAAATCTTTTCTGTACCCTCACTAAAGCCTCCACATTCCTTCTGGTAATGTGGCAACCAGAATTGAACACTATGTTCCTAACTAAGATTCTATAAAGTTGCAAAATGACTTGCCAATTTTTAAACTCAATGCCCCAGCCAATGAAGGCAAGTATGCCATATGCCTGCTTGACTACCTTCTCCACCTGCATTGCCACTTTCAATGACCTATGTACCTGTACACCTAGATCCCTTTGCCTATCAATACTCTTAAGGGTTCTGCCATTTACTGTATATTTCCTATCTGTATTAGACCTTCCAAAATGATGTACCTCACCTTTGTCTGGATTAAACTCCATCTGTCATCTCTCCGTCCAACTCTCCAACTGATCTATATCCTGCTCTATCCTCTGATGGTCCTCATCGCTATCTGCAAGTCCACCAACCTTTGTGTCATCCGCAAACTTACTGAGCAATCCAGTTACATTTTCCTCCAAAGGTTCCAGCACTGATCCCTGAGGAATGTCACTTGTCACAGCCCTCCATTCAGAAATGCACCCTTCCAGTGCTACCCTCTGTCTTCTTTGACCAAGCCAGTTTTGTATCCACCTTGCCAGCTCACCTCTGATCCCATGTGACTTTACCTTCTGCACCAGTCTGCCACAGGGGACCTTGTCAAAGGCCTTACTGAAGGCCATGTAGACAACATCCACTGCCCTACCCTCATCAATCATCTTTGTCATTCCCTCGAAAAACTAGGTCAAGTTTGTGAGACACGACCTCTCCTTCACAAAACCATGTTGCGTCTCAGTAATACATCCACTTATTTCATGGGAACGAGGTTATGGGGAGAAAGCAGAATTAGGCTATTGAGTTGGATGATCATCCGTAATATTCATAGAAATGAATATCACGGCTGGTTATTCAACTCAATAGCTTAATCCCGCTTTCTCCCATAATCGTGATGAGTGGCAGAGCAAGCACGAAGGGCCAAATGACCTCCTCCTACTCCTGTCTTCTATGTTTCTATGAGAAGAAGACCAAAAAAGTCTAGCTTGATCTCTGAAATCAGCCGTTGTCTTCACCTAAATATGTAGTTGGTAGACAAAGCAGCGAGGGAGCTATCACGATGAAAGTTAATGGGTAACGGTTGTGCAGCTAAAAAGGTGAGGAAGACTTATCTGGAAGCTGAACCAACCATCGGTAACTAATAGCACAATTAGTTTTCCAGGCAGTCTCACTAGCTGCATGAATGGAGACACGCTGTTGGAGAAATGCAAACACCAATTTGACCTGTAACTTCCATCAGTGTCATCTGCAAAATATATGGTACCTCACCACAATGTTAAACAACTTATGACAATTTTTATTAGCAGGACCTTTTAATGTATTCTCCATTATCGTCAAAATAAATCTTCCATTAAAAAAATAAAAAAAAGCAAAGTGTGTTGAAAGGACAAGCATGTCGACACATCAATATAAATTCAGATAAAGTCATGTTTCTCCCTGAATGAACTTTAAAAAGACAATCTCTGGCAATGATGAGTATATGTAAGTTGCTGACAATTAAGTGGCAGGAAAAAAAACCTTCTATTTCCAACGCTAATTACTTTTTTTTTCTGCTATCGTGCTCATCTGCAAGTTAATCAAGTTGTCACCAGTCATTTAATTCTTTGCTGCTTCAGTATGAAAATTGTTCACTTTCAACCTCTTCCCTCAGCTGTGTCTGTCAGATAAGCTCGTGGTCCAGTTGGCGCAGTTGCTTGACTTGTCAAAGGCTGATGTGAGGGATTTGCTGCTCACTAGACTCTGTCTGTTTTGCCTTTCATTGCCAACCACTGTTGCCCCATTTGGGTAGGAAACTGCCAAAGCCAGACTCCAGTAATTCCAGACCAGGGTTGCTATTGCCAATTAAGTCGAAGGTTGCGAAGCACGTACAGAACAAAGACCTGCTGCAACATTTCAATCACGACAAGTTGATACCTGATTGGTAATCAGGTTGACAAACAGAGATGGATAAGTGGGCTGCAGAGCAAAATAGTTAATTTTTTTTACTCACTGGACATGACAGCCGCTGGCTGGCCAGCATTGTTGCCCTTTGCAGCTTCTTCCCTCAGCTCTCTCACTATTCTGGGATAGACCTTATTTGGCCCTAGGGACTTGTCCACTTACTGTTCTTCAAAATAACTCCTCCTTTTTAAGCTCAACATGCCCAAGAATGTCAACATCCTCTTTTCTACACACATTATCCATCACACCCTTCTCTTTTGGGAATATTGATGCAAAGTCCTCATTAAGGACCTCACCCACCTCATCTGGTTACCCACACAAATTCCATCCACTGTCCTTGACTGGACTTACCCTTGCCTTAGCTACCCTCTTCCTCCTTATATAGGCATAAAAAGCCTGGGGCTTCTCCTTAATCCTGCAAGCCGAGGACATTTCATGACCCCTTTTTACCCTTCTAAGTCCCTGTTTAAGTCCCTGCTTTCTTTGCATTCCTCAAGACCCTTATCTGTTTTCAATTTCCTGAAATTTATGTATGCCTCCTTCTTCTTTCTCAGTAAACTCATAATCTCTCTTGCCATCCGAGGTTCCTGAATCTTGCCATCTTCACCTTTCATTTTTATTGAGACATGCTTGTCTTGCATCGTTAACAACAGTCTTTTAAATGACTCCCACTTATCAGTTGTGGATTTACCTCAAACAGTCGCTCCCAGTCTATGTCCCCTCGCTCCTGCCAAATACTGTCGTAGTTAGTCTTCCCTCAGTTTAGTACTTTCACTCTGGGACTACTTCTATCTTTTTTCAAACTTGATTGAGTTTTTCAAGGAAGTGATGAAGATGATTGATGAGGGTAGGACAGTGGATGTTGTGTACATAGACTTCAGTAAGACCTTTGACAAGGTCCCTCATGGCAGACTGGTACAGAAGGTAAAGTTGCATGGGATCAGAGGTGCGCTGGCAAGATGGATACAGAACTGGTTTGTTCATAGACTAGCAAAAAGTCCGAGGTTAAACACCTGGTTAAAGTCCAACAGATTTATTTGGCAGCATAAGCTTTTGGAATGTTTCTCCTTCTTCAGGTGATAGTATTCCAACTCACATTCCAACCATTATCTTGTAAATTGAGTCCATGTCTATGTATATCCTATTTGCGAACACAACTCTTCACCCACCTGAAGAAGGAGCAACATTCTGAAAGCTTGTGCTACCAAATAAACCTGTTGGACTTTAACTGGTGTTGTGAGAATTCTTACTGTGTTTACCCGAGTCCAATGCTGGCATCTCCACGTCTTGGTCATAGAAGACAGAGTGCAGTAGCGGAAAGATGCGATTCTGAATGGAGGTCTGTGATATTTGACATTCCATCAGTACAGAGACCTTTGTTTTCTGTAATATATATAAATGATTTGGAGGAAAATGTAACCGGTTTGATTAATAAGTTTGAGGATGACATAAAGATTGGTGAAATTGCGGAAAGCGATAAGGACTGTCAGAGGATATAGCAGGATATAGATCAGTTGAAGATTTGGGTGGAGAGATGGCAGATGGAATTTAATCCAGACAATCATGAGATAATACATTTTGGATGGTCTAATATAAATGGGAAATGTACAGTAAATGACAGAACCGTAAAAGAGCATTAATAGGCAGAGGGATCTGGGTGTACAGGTACACAGGTACACTGATCAGTGAAGCAACACCCCTACGCCTCTTCTGTCACCCTCTCTTATCTTGCCTGAAGCATCCATTTTCCTATTTCATTCACTATCCAAGATAAAAAAAAGTTGTAACAGGTTGGGACCAAATTAAAACATTATGCTTCAATTTCTAAACTTGAATTTACCCCAGACTCAAGGGGAAAAAAAAATCTTTTTTTGTTGGTTATGATGAAATTTTCACAACAGTGGGCTAGCTTTGTGAGCAGAGATTTAACACCAAGCGCATGAATCGGAAATAGGATTGTTAACTATCGTCCCAATTCTCCAAACTGTGCTCACATCTGGCAAGGTTGTGTTCCAGAAGGGCAGCCGTGCTGAATTTGCCCTTACATTTGGAAATATTAACACAGTTCCTGGTTCCATAATTTAAATTCAGCACAAATTAACGCTAAACTGCCGATCGTGCCCAAAGGAATTGTAAGGATGATAAATGTAGAAAACATTCACTCCAGTGCAGAATTAAAAACTGCCCTAATATGGTGATCAAGACACGTTATTGCAAAGCATAGAGGATATTTTACGAGTATCTTTCTTGCTCAATACCTAAGCTGTGAGTGTTCAATTCTGATACCAAATGCTAAATTAAAAACTTCCGTGCCATGTTGAACACAAGTAGCTCGTCCAAATAAACAACAGTAAATAAATTAACAAAAAGTGTGACAAGCCACAACAATTCTTAACTTTGGGACAGAGTTCTGATATTAGTAGATAGATTTGATTTCATTTATTATTGTCACATGTAGTAGCATAGAATGAAAAGTATTGTTTCTTGCGCATGAGACAGACATGCATACCGTTCATAGAGAAGGAAAGGAGAGAGTACAGAATGTAGCGTTACAGCCATAGCTAAGGCATAGAGAAAGGTTAACTTATTGCAGGGTAGGTTCATTCAAAAGTCTGATGACAGCAGGGAAGTAGCTGCTCTTGACTCGGTTGGTATGCGACCTCAGATTTTTGTAACTTCTTCCCGACAGAAGAAGTTTGGAAGAGGGAATGTCCAGGGTGCGTCGGTTCCTTAATTATGCTGTTGCTTTGCCAAGGCACTGGGAAGTGTAGAGAGAATAAGTGTAGTGCACTTAACTCTGAGTTCCTCTCTGATGACTTGAGTACAAAACTCAAAGGTGATAATCCAGAGCAATGCTGAGAGAGTGCTGCACTGACAGAGGAGCTGTTTTTCAGATGAGATTTTGAACTAAAGCACTCTCTGCCCTTGCAAGTGGACGTAAAAAAGATCCCATGTCTTGAGGAAGAACCGGGAAGATCATCCCAGTTTCCTGGCCAATATTTAGTCCTTACTTAATAACACTGGAATACACAATCTGTTTGGTCATTATCGCATTCCTGTTTGTGGAGGTGCTGTGTGCAAATTGGTTGGAATCAAAGAGCCCCTATAGTACAGAAGGAGGCCATTCGGCTCATTGAATCCAGACTGACTACAATCCCACCAGGCCCTATTCCCATAACCCCACACATTTACCTTTCTAATCCCCCCGACATTCGGGTCAATTTAGCATGGCCAATTGCGCTTTTAGAATGTGGGAGGAAAACGGAGCACCTGGAGGAAACCCATGCAGACACAGGGAAAAAAGTGCAAACTTCACATAGACAGTGACCCGAGACCAGAATTGAACCTGGGTCCCTGGCGCAGTGAGGCAGCAGTGCTAACCACTGTCACCATGCTGCCCACAGGTTGCTCTGCATTCTGTGTTACAACAGAGTCTACAGCCTCTATGGCTGTAAAGCACATTGGGAAATGCTATGGCCATTAAGAATGAAGGGTGAAATCTTCCCACCCGTTCATGCTGTAACCCGCTGCAGCGATGATGGAAAATTTGACACAAGCCAAATCTCCCTTCACTGCAGTGGGATGGGAAAATTCCACTGGCATGAACAGTTGGAAAATTCTGGCCGATATATGAAGGCAGGCATGTTCAAGATTAAAAATCCTGACAGAGGCAGGTGTAATCTAATTGACAGAGAGAAACTGGATTCATTTCCACAAGATGTGCGAAGTGTATTATCATCAATGAAATAGACTTGATGCACTAATCACCAGGATTGCGTAATTGTGGTGGTCGGATATCTCTATTTCCATCAGAGCTCCACACTTCCATTAAAGCATAATGCTACAGATGCTGGAATCTGAAACAAAAACAGAAAATGCTGGAAAATCTCAGCAAATCTGACAGCATCTGTGGAGAGAGAATAGCGCCAACATTTCAAGTTTGTATGACCCTTCATCAGAGCTTTGGTCTTTGCCCTCACCCTTGCATAGATTCTCTTTACTCTGCACGACAAATTGAAAAATGTGTGACATGTCAAGTGACACCTAACTCTCTCATGTAGCTCACGCCACATCATGGGTACAATATCCAAGCTGGAACCCCGTCATCTTATCATGCACAGCTATCACATTGTCTGGTCTTTTGTGAAGCCCCATTCTCTTGATACTGTCACGTGAGGCTCTTTGAAGCAACTCCATATTAGAATCATAGGATCCCTACAGTACAGAAGGAAGCTATTCAGCCCATTGAGCCTGCACCAACAACAATTTCACCCAGACCCTATTCCCGTCACCCCTCATATTTACTCTGCTAATCCCCCAATACTAGGATAATTTAGCATGGCCAATCAACCTAACCCTCACATCTTTGGACTGTTGAGGAAAACCGGAGCACCAGGAGGAAACTCATGCAGACACGGGGAGAATATGCAAACTTCACACTGGCAGTGACATGGTTGTATGATGGTCATGACTGGGAGTTAAATATCCAGGGGTATCACACTGTTTGGAAGGACCGACAGGAAGGTAAGGGAGGTGGTGTAGCTCTGATATTTAAGGATGACATCAGGGCGGTATGGAAAAAAAAGAAGTTGAATCCATTTGGGTGGAAATTAGAAATAGTAAGGAGAAAAAGTCACTGATAGGCGTAGTCTGTTGGCCACCAAATAATGACATCATGGTGGAGCGAGAAATAAACAAAGAAGTAACGGATGCATGTAAAAATGGTACAGCAGTTATCACAGAGGATTTTAATCTACATATCAATTGGTCAAACCAGGTCAGTCAAGATAGTCTTGAGGGGGAGTTCATAGAATGTATCCATAATAGCTTCCTTGAATGATTGTGGACAAGTCCCCAGGACCGGATGGAATGCATCCGAGGGTGCTGAAAGAAATGGCGGAGGTGATAGTGGATGCCTTGGTGGTTATTTTCCAGACGTTACTGGATTCCGGGGAAGTGCCGGAAGATTGGAAAACGGCAAATGTTACGCCGTTGTTTAAGAAGGGTGCCAGGCAAAAGGCGGGGAATTATAGGCCGGTTAGTTTAATGTCTGTGGTAGGTAAAATGTTAGAATCCGTCATTAAGGAGGAAATTGCGAGGCATCTTGAAGGGAATTGCTTGATAGAGCAGACGCAACACGGTTTCATTAAAGGGAAGTCGTGTCTGACAAATTTACTGGAGTTCTATGAGGATGTGTCTAGGGCAGTGGATAGAGGAGAGCCGGTGGATGTGGTCTTTCTGGATTTTCAGAAGGCGTTTGACAAGGTACCTCACAAGAGGTTATTGCAGAAGGTCAGGGGACATGGAGTTGGGGGTAGGGTGTTAGCGTGGATAGAGGATTGGTTGTCAAATAGGAGGCAGAGAGTGGGGGTCAATGGGTGCTATTCGGATTGGCGGTTGGTGACTAGTGGAGTGCCCCAGGGGTCGGTGCTGGGGCCTCAGCTATTTACCATTTATATAGATGATCTGGAGGAGGGAACCGAGTGTAGGGTGTCAAAATTTGCTGATGACACCAAGATTGGGGGAACGGCAAATTGTGCGGAGGGTATGGAGAGTCTGCAGAAGGATCTAGATAGGCTGGGCGAATGGGCCAGGAAATGGCAAATGGAATTTAATGTTGGCAAGTGTGAGGTGGTCCACTTTGGTAGGAAGAATGGTAGGAAGGACTATTACTTACGTGGCGAAAAACTGCAGCAGGCGACAGTGCAGAGGGACCTCGGGGTCCTTGTGCATAAGTCGCAAAAACCCAGCTTGCAGGTGCAGCAGGTGGTCAGGAAGGCGAATGGGATGCTGGCCTTCACAGCGAGGGGGATTGAATATAAAAGTAGGGAGGTCTTGCTGCAGCTGTATAGGGCATTGGTGCGGCCGCAGCTGGAGTACTGTGTGCAGTTTTGGGCGCCGCACCTGCGCAAAGATATTTTGGCCTTGGAGGGAGTGCAGAGGAGGTTTACTAGGCTGATACCGGAGTTGAGGGGGTTGAGCTAGGAGGAGAGGCTGAATAAACTAGGCTTGTACTCGTTGGAGTTTAGAAGAATGAGGGGAGATCTCATTGAGACGTATAAGATGATGAATGGGATGGATAGGATAGAGGTGGAGAGACTCTTCCCGCTCAAAAAAGACAGTAGGACTAGGGGGCACAGCCTCAAGATAAAGGGGGGGGCAGTTTAGAACGGAGTTGAGGAGGAACTTCTTCACTCAAAGGGTGGTGAATCTCTGGAATTCTCTGCCCGTTCAAGTGGTGGAGGCTGCCTCGTTAAATATTTTTAAGACGCGGGTTGATGGGTTTTTGATAAGAGAGGGGATTAAGGGTTATGGGGAGAGGGCGGGAAAGTGGAACTGAGCCACGACAGATCAGCCATGATCTTATTGAATGGCGGGGCAGGCTCGAAGGGCTAGATGGCCTACTCCTGCTCCTATTTCTTATGTTCTTATGTTCTTATGAACCTATGAGGGAGGAAGCTATCTTAGGTTTGGTCCTGTGTAATAAGATAGGAATAATTAACGATCTTACAGTTAGGGATCTTCTCAATAGAAGTGATCACAGTATGGTTGAATTTAAAATACAGATGGAGCGTGAGGAGGTAAAATCCAATACCAGTATCTTGTTCTTAAACAAAGGGGACTACAAAGGGATGAGGGAGGCGTTGGCTAAGGTAGACTGGGAGCAAAAACTTTATGGTGGGACAATTGAGGAACAGTGGAGGACTTTCAAAGCGATCTTTCACAGTGCTCAGCAAACTTAACTACCATTGATAAAAATGGACTGTAGAAAAAGAGCTAATCAGGCATGGGTATCTAAGGAAATAAAGGAGGGTATCAAATTGAAAGAAAATGCATACAAAGTGGCAAAGAATAGTGGGAATGTAGAGGATTGGGAAATCTTTAAAGGTCAACAGAAGGCCACAAAAAAAGCTATAAAGAAAAGTAAGATGGATTATGAGAGTAAACTAGCACAGAATATAAAAACAGCAGAAGTTTCTACAATATATAAAACAAAAAAGAGTGGTTAAAGTATACATTGGTCCTTTAGAGAATGAGAATGGGGATGTAATAATTAGAAATTAGAAAATGGCTGAGGCATTGAACCGGTATTTTGTATCAGTCTTCAAAGTGGAAGACACAAATAACATGACAGGAAGGCTATGGCTAGAAACTATCATTATCACGAATGAGGTAGTGTTGGGCAAGTTAATGGGGCTAAAGGTAGACAAGTCTCCTAGTCCTGATGGAATTCATCCAAGGGTAATAAAAGAGATAGTGGGAGAAATAGCAAATGCACTAGTGGTAATTGACCAAAATTGGCTGGACTCTGGGGCAGAATCATAGAATCATAGAACCCTACAGTGCAGAAAGAGGCCCTTCGGCCCATCGAGTCTGCACTGAACACAATGCCAGCCAGGCTCTACCCCCATATCCCTACATATTATACCACTAATCCCTCTAACCTCCACATCCCTGGACACTAAGGGGAAATTTCTTAGCATAGCCAATCAACCTAACCCGCACATCTTTGGGTAGTTCCTGCAGATTGGAAAACAGCAAATGTGATGCCTCTGTTTAAAACAGGAGGTAGACAAAAGAAGGGTAACTATAGACTGGTTAGCTTAACTTCTGTAGTAGAGAAAATGCTTGAATCTATCATCAAGGAAGAAATAGCAAGAAATCTGGATATAAATTGACGATTGGTAAGATGCAGCATTGGGACATCCTTTCTTGTAGCATATCAGGTAGACAATGTTGGCCGATTTGCAAGAGTATGTGCCGTGTACCTGGGAGATGGTGTTCTCACATGAGATGATGGCATCCGTGTTGATGATTCGGCATGTCTTGCAGAGGTTGCTGTGTCAGGGTTGTGTGGTGTTGTGATCACTGTTCTCCTGAAGGTTGGGTAGTTTGCTGCGGACAATGGTCTGTTTGAGGTTGTGTGGTTGTTTGAAGGCAAGAAGTGGGGGTGTGGGGATGGCCTTGGCAAGATGTTCGTCTTCATCAGTGATGTGTCCCGAGGCATGGTACACTGGGGAGACCATGCAGACACTACAACAATGGATGAATGAACACCACTTGGCAATCACCAGGCAAGACTGTTCCCTTCCTGTTGACGAGCACTTCAGCGATCACAGGCATTCGGTCTTTGATCTTTGGGTAAACGTTCTCCAAGGTGGCCTTCATGGCTGAGCAGATACTGATAGCCAAGTTCCGCACACATGAGGATGGCCTCAACCGGGATCTTGGGTTCATGTCACATTATCTGTAACCCCCATGACTTGCCTGGGCTTGAAACATTTCACTTACTGTCCTGACTGGAGACAATACACATGTCTTTAACCTATGCTTAATGCTGTCTCCACTCACATTGTCTGCACCTTTAAGAATTGATTTGCTGTAAAGACTGTCATTCTAATCAGTATTCTGTAAACTGTGTGTGCCTTTATATGCTCTGTGTGTGACCAGAACTCTCCACTCACCTGACAAAGGGGCAAACCCTGAAAGCTAGTGGGTTTACTATCAAATAAACTTGTTGGACTTTAACCTGGTATTGTGAGACTTCTTACTGTGTTAACTCCAGGCAAACATGGAGAACATAGCCTGATCTGAAAATCCAACTGCTGGTAACTTCAGAACAGCACTGTGGCACAGTGGTTATCACTGCTGCCCCACAATGCCAGGGACCCAAATACAATTCCCGGCTTGGGTTCCTGTCTGTGCAGCATCTACATGTTCTCCCCCTGTCTGTGTGAGTTTCCGCGGAGTGCCCTAGTTTCCTCCCACAGTCCATAAGATGTGCTGGTTCGGTGCTTTGGCCATGCTAAATTCTCCCTCAATGTACCTGACCAGGTGCTGGAGTGTGGTGACTAGAGGATTTTCACAGTAAATTCATTGCTATGCTAATGTAAGCCTACTTGAGACACTAATAAATAACCTTTAAACAGAGGGCACCCCAAGAGAAATTAAAGGCACTGGTGGTAAAAGTTACAGGATTCTTGTACATTTCAAAATCTATAAGGCATTGCTGAACAGATATGAGGAAGGTTAGCTCTGAAGTAAAGTTTATTAGTTACAAGTAAAGCTAACATTAACACTGCAATGAAGTTAGTTCCCTAGTTGTCACAGTCTGGCACCTACTCGGGTCAATACACCTAACCAGCACATCTTTCAGAATGTGGGAGGAAACCGGAGCACACGGGGGAAACCCACGCAGACGTGGGGAGAATGTGCAAACTCTGCACAGACAGTGACCCAAGCCATGAATCAAACCCGGGTCCCTGGCGCTATGAGGCAACAGTGCTAACCACTCAGCCAGTTTGCTGCTCCAGTAGGTAGTTAAATTTGTTTGGAACTGTTCTAAGGTATTCCGTACTGTGCGAAGTTATTGTTGTATTTAAGTGAGATTCTACTTTACATTATTCTTTAAAATTTTCTTAGTAAACATAGACAAGACAAAGTACAGGAATAAGATAGAGAATCTGGTGAACTGGTGAGGCAACAATAATCTCTCCCTCAATGTCAACAAAACGAAAGAGATTGTCATCAACTTCAAGAAGCGTAAAGGGAAACGTGCCCCTGTCTACATCAATGCGGACGAAGTAAAAAGAGTTGAGAGCTTCAAGTTTTTAGTTGTGCAGATCACCAACAACTTGTCTTGGTCTCCCTATGCTGACACGATCATTAAGAAAGCCCACCAACACCTCTGCTTTCTCAAAAGACTAAGGAAATTTGGCATGTCAGCTACGACTCTCATCAACCTTTACAGATGCACATAGAAGGCATTCTTTCTGTTTATATCACAGCTTGGTATGGCTCCTGCTCTGCCCAAGACTGCAAGGAACTACAAAAAGGCATGAATGTAGCCCAATCCATCATGCAAACCAACCTCCTATCAACTGACTCTGTCTACACTTCCCACTTCCTCGGCAAAGCAGCCAGCATAATTAAGGACCCCACACACCCCGGACATTCTCTCTTCCACCTTCTTCCTTCAGGAAAAAGATACAGAAATCTGAGGTCACGTACCAATCGACTCAAGAACAGCTTCTTCTCTTCTGCTGTCAGACCTTTGAATGAACTTACCTTGCATGAAGTTGATTTTTCCCTACATCCTAGATATGACTATAACACTACATTCTGCACTCTCTCATTTCCTTCTCTATGAGTGGTATATTTTGTCTGACTAGCACGCAAGAAACAAAACTTATCACTGTATGTTAATACATGTGACAGCAATTAATCAAACCAAATTTTAAAAAAATTACTATACAATTGTCACAAGTAGTAAAGGATGCTATGAATGGGTTAACAGACCTTCCAATTAAATCCTAATTTGATGTCATTTATTCAATTGAAGTCACAGGTATGTAAAGGGGTCTCAGGTGACACTGTTAGGTGGCAGAGAATTGTGTGTGAAGTTAAATAACATAAGAACATAAGAAATAGGAGCAGGAGTAGGCCATCTAGCCCTTCGAGCCTGCCCCGCCATTCAATAAGATCATGGCTGATCTGTCGTGGCTCAGTTCCACTTTCCCGCCCTCTCCCCATAACCCTTAATCCCCTCTCTTATCAAAAACCCATCAACCCGCGTCTTAAAAATATTTAGCGAGGTAGCCTCCACCACTTCAACGGCAGAGAATTCCAGAGATTCACCACCCTTTGAGTGAAGAAGTTCCTCCTCAACTCCGTTCTAAACCGCCCCCCCTTTATCTTGAGGCTGTGCCCCCTAGTCCTACTGTCTTTTTTGAGCGGGAAGAGTCTCTCCACCTCTATCCTATCCATCCCATTCATCATCTTATACGTCTCAATGAGATCTCCCCTCATTCTTCTAAACTCTAACAAGTACAAGCCTAGTTTATTCAGCCTCTCCTCATAGCTCAACCCCCTCAACTCTGGTATCAGCCTAGTAAACCTCCTCTGCACTCCCTCCAAGGCCAAAATATCTTTGCGCAGGTGCGGCGCCCAAAACTGCACACAGTACTCCAGCTGCGGCCTCACCAATGCCCTATACAGCTGCAGCAAGACCTCTCTACTTTTATATTCAATCCCCCTCGCTATGAAGGCCAGCATCCCATTCGCCTTCCTGACCACCTGCTGCACCTGCAAGCTGGGTTTTTGCGACTCATGCACAAGGACCCCGAGGTCCCTCTGCACTGTCGCCTGCTGCAGTTTTTCGCCACGTAAGTAATAGCCCTTCCTACCATTCTTCCTACCAAAGTGGACCACCTCACACTTGCCAACATTAAATTCCATTTGCCAGTTCCTGGCCCATTCGCCCAGCCTATCTAGATCCTTCTGCAGACTCTCCATACCCTCCGCACAATTTGCCGTTCCCCCAATCTTGGTGTCATCAGCAAATTTCGACACCCTACACTCGGTTCCCTCCTCCAGATCATCTATATAAATGGTAAAAAGCTGAGGCTCCAGCACCGACCCCTGGGGCACTCCACTAGTCACCATCCGCCAATCCGAATAGCACCCATTGACCCCCACTCTCTGCCTCCTATTTGACAACCAATCCTCTATCCACGCTAACACCCTACCCCCAACTCCATGTCCCTCGACCTTCTGCAATAACCTCTTGTGAGGTACTTTGTCAAACGCCTTCTGAAAATCCAGAAAGACCACATCCACCGGCTCTCCTCTATCCACCGCCCTAGACACATCCTCATAGAACTCCAGTAAATTTGTCAGACACGACTTCCCTTTAATGAGACCGTGCTGCGTCTGCTCTATCAAGCAATTCCCTTCAAGATGCCTCGCAATTTCCTCCTTAATGATGGATTCTAACATTTTACCTACCACAGACGTTAAACTAACCGGCCTATAATTCCCCGCCTTTTGCCTGGCACCCTTCTTAAACAACGGCGTAACATTAGCCGTTTTCCAATCTTCCGGCACTTCCCCGGAATCCAGCGACGTCTGGAAAATAACCACCAAGGCATCCACTATCACCTCCGCCATTTCTTTCAGCACCCTCGGATGCATTCCATCCGGTCCTGGGGACTTGTCCACAATCAGTCCCTCCAGTCTGTCGAGCACCACCTCTCTAGTAACAGTAATGTCATCGAGACCCTCCAGTCCTACCACCTTTCCATCGCTAACACCCGGCAAATTATTCACGTCCTCCTCCGTGAAGACAGACACAAAAAAGTTGGATCAAAGGAATGAAGATATTTTATGAAGAAGCAAAATTCATGTCTCCTTTACTCTACAGTAACTGGGAAGCTCAAACAGGGGACATCATTATTGGGTTTTTACAGTAAAGTTAAAAGTTTAACTTTTCTGAATGGAGGGCTATGACAAGTTGTATTCCTCAGGGATCAGTGCTGGGACCTTTGCTGTTTGTAATATATATAAATGATTTGGAGGAAAATGTAACTGGATTGATTAGTAAGTTTGCAGACGACACAAAGGTTGGTGGGTTTGCAGATAGCGATGAGGACAATCAGAGAATGCAGCAGGATATAGATCAGTTGGAGACTTGGGCGGAGAGATGGCGGATGGAATTTCATCTGGACAAATGTGAGGTAATGCATTTTGGAAGGTCTAATACAGATAGGAAATATACTGTAAATGGCAGAACACTGAAGAGTATTGATAAGCAAAGGGATCTGAGTGTAGAGGTATACAGGACACTGAAAGTGGCAATGCAAGTGGAGAATGTAGTCAAGAAGGCATACAGCATGCTTGCCTTCATTGGCCGTGGTATTGAGTTTAAAAATTGGCAAGTCATGTTGCAGATTTATAGAACATTAGTTAGGCCGCACTTGGAATATAGTGTTCAATTCTGGTCACCAGACTACCAGAGGGATGTGGAGGCTTTGGAGAGGATACAGAAAAGATTTACCAGGATGTTGTATGTAGCTATGAGGAGAAGTTGGAGAAACTTGATTTGCTCTCACTGGAGTGACGGAGGTTGAGGGGAGACCTGAAAGAGATCTGCAAGATTGAGAGGCACGGACAGAGTGGATAGTCGGAAGTTTTCCCAAGGTGGAAGAGTCAATTATGAGGGGGCATAGGTTTAAGGTGCAAGGGGTAAGATTTAAAGGAGATGTATGAGGCAGATTTTTTACACAGAGAGCGGTGGGTGCCTAGAACTTGCTGCCGGGGAGGAAGTGGAAGCAGATACGGTAGTAACTTTTAAGGGGCGTCTTGACAAGTGCATGAATAAGATGGGAATAGAAGGATATAGTCCCTGGGTGGGTAGGGGGTTTTAGTTAAGTCAGGCAGCATGGTCAGTGCAGGCTTGGAGGGCCAATGGGCCTGTTCCTGTGCTGTCATTTTCTTTGTTCTTTCTTTGTTCTTTATTAGTCACAAGTTGGCTTACACTAACACTGTAATGAAATTACTGTAAAATTCCCCTAATCACCACACTCCAGTGCCTTTTCAGGTCAATACACCTAACCAGCACATATTTCAGACTCTGGGTGGAAACTAGAGCACCTGAAGGAAACCCATGCAGGCATGGGGAGAATGTGTAAACTCCATACAGGCAGTGACCCAAGCTGGGAATCAAATCCAGGTCCCTGGCACTGTGAGGCAGCGGTGCTAACCACTGTGCCACTGTGCTGCCCCCAGTGTTTCAAAACCTCTTTGCATACTATACAAATTGTAAAAAAATTTGGGCATTTGTTTTACACTTCCCTTGTGGGATTTGAATTGCTCACCTTTATCATCAGTTGTGCCCTTAACATATTAAATTCTGTGCTATGTTTCCAATTATCATGTGTATTACTATTCAGCAGCAAAGACCTCCAGCTGAGCTGCTGTTTTGTCAGCAAATGCTGCAAAAAATTTGTACAGAAGAAATCCCCAAAACAGGAAATGAGGTACATGACCATTGATCTGGTTTGGCTGTGGACTGCAGTGTATCTTGTAGATTGTACGCACTGCTGCACTGTACATCAGTCTGGAGGGAGATTTGTGTATGGGATGCCAATTAAGTGATTGCTTTGACCTAGAAGGTGTCAAGTTTCTTGAGTTTTGATGGATCTGCACTCATCGAGTCAAGTCTGACTTGTGCCTTGTAAATGGTGGACAGGCTTTGGCAAGTCAGGAGGTGAGTCACTCATCACGGAATTCCCAACCTCTGATCTAAAACTCCCCAACGCTCCTTAGACACTACCTTCCAAATGTATGACCTCTACCATTTAGAAAGACAAGGGTTGCAGATTCCTGGGGAAACTACCATCTGAAGGTTCCCCTCCAAGCCGCTCACTATCCTGACTTGAAATATGTTGCTCTTCCTTCATTGTCACAAGGTCAGAATCCTGAACTCCCTCCCTAACAGACTGCGGGTGTACCTACACCACATGGACAGTGATGATTCAAGAAAGTAACCCACCACCAACTTCTCCAATTTGGGATGGGCAATGAATGCTGGCCTAGCCAACTGAGCCCACACCTCATGGATGAATGAAAACTCATAGAATGAAAGATGGAAAATTAACCAGAGAAACTCCTGATTTGATTTATTATTGTCACATGTATTAACATACAGTGAAAAATATTGTTTCTTGCACGTTTTACAGACAAAA
The DNA here is from genome assembly GCF_965287045.1 of Carcharhinus amblyrhynchos. Classification (NCBI taxonomy): domain Eukaryota; kingdom Metazoa; phylum Chordata; class Chondrichthyes; order Carcharhiniformes; family Carcharhinidae; genus Carcharhinus; species Carcharhinus amblyrhynchos. The sequence goes on along the minus strand of NC_137334.1, from coordinate 83,110,865 downwards.
CAGAAGGAAGTGAGAGGGTGCAGAATGTAGTATTACAGTCATAGCTGGGGTGTAGAGAAAGATCAACTTAATGCAAGGTAAGTTCATTCAGTAGTCTGGCAGCAACAGGGGAAGAAGCTGTTCTTGAGTCGCTTGGTACATGTTCTCAGACTTTTGTATCTTTTTCCCGAGGGAAGACGGTGGAAGAGAGAATGTCCGGGGTGTGTGGGGCTGCTTTGCTGAGGCAGTGGTAAGCGTAGATAGAGTCAATGGATGGGAGGCTGGTTTGTATGATGGATTGGGCTACATTCATGACCTTTCGTAGTTCCTTGTGGTCTTGGGCATAGCTTCTTCAAGTCCTCCTCCACGTATTGCCATGGATGAGAATCATCAGAATGGCCCAACATAAACTTGGTTTACTACTGTATCTCAGAAATTACACAGCCAACAATACAACAGTTTTTCAATGTGGAGTGCATGCTTCAAAACTGGGATGAGACTTGAATCCATAAGCGTCTGACACAGTGGCAAGAAAGTTACAGAATGAACCAACCTGACAGGAGCTCTTCTAATCACCATCCCAGAAGTCAATAAACACCAAATTTACCATTACCGTTTTCTTATAGTTTAATTATTCTGATGATTACCTTCACACTAGTCATCAGTGTAGCATAATGAAGGAATGAGGAAGAAATCATTTCAGATTTCATACGTGGGGATTATTCCCAAATTAGTTTTTATCTCCCTCTAGTAATACTTGTCTTGTAATGTGAATGAAATTCTTTCAACAATTCTTTTGCTGCAGGGATGTCTATTTCTCAGAAGAATAATGACGATGGCTTCAAATTTGCATTTCTATCAGAGCTCAACTCAATGTAACTGAACATGTTTGACATTATTGCAAAGTAATATTACTGTTCCTCAGCAGAGAACACCAATGGCCATGCACTTTGCCTAGACTGAATTGTGATGCAGAGATGTCAGTGTTGGATTGGGGTGGGCACAGTAAGATGTCTCACAACTTCAAGTTAAAGTCCAACAGGTTGATTTGAAACCTAAAGCTTTTGGAGCACTGCTGCTCCTTCATTACTCACCTGATGAAAGCTCGTAATTCTGAATAAACCTGTTAGGCTTTAACCTGGTGTTGTGGGACTTCTGCTGACTCAGCTAAGGAGGGAGAAATTCCCCCAATTGTACGTGACCAAATGGGTGGTATGGTGGCACAATGGTTAGCACTGCTGCCACACAGCTCCAGGGACCTGGATTCAATTCTGGCCTTGGTGACTGTCTATGTGAAGTTTGCATGTTCTCCCCATTTTCGTGTGGGTTTCCTCCAGGTGCTCTGGCTTCCTCCCACAGTCCAAAAATGTGCAGTTTAGGTGGATTGGCCACGCTTAATTGCCCAAGATGTGTATGTTCAGGGGATTAGCCATGGTAAATGTGTGATGTTGCAGGGATAGGGTGGGGCAGAGAACCTGAGTAAGATACTCTGTCAGAGAGCCGGTGCAGACTCGATGGGCTGAATGGCTTCTTCTTCACTGTAGGGATTTTATGTTTCTATGAAATCAATATTAACAGAGCCTCTTGTTACAAGTGAGCAATTTCACCTAATTTCCACTGTCAGCAGAACATGTGAAGGGGTGAACTGACCTTTCTTTTTCTGAATGTCCCAATTTGTTTGGCCCTGAATTAAATCAGATGCAGATTAGTAAAGCATCAGAAGTTAACACTCCTGGTGTTTCAGTGCACTGATCATGAGTAACTGAGCTACACAAACTGGACACATGCAAGTGTCCGCCATGCTTCAGTCTGTAGTGGCCTGACGTCCAAATAGGGAGTCTACGGATTCCAACCTCACTCCCAAGGCTTGAGAACAAAAGAAGCAAAGCTGGCAGTCCTGTTCATTACTGGTGGAGCACTACACTCTTGGTCAGGTTTTTCAGATAAAATGTTAAACTGAAGCTCCATTCAGTCTCTTGAGTGACTGCAAAGTATCCTCTGCCACTGTTCGGTAGAAGGATAAAGGTGTTATCATTGTCGATGTTTACCCCTCAACTCATATTACCAAACCAGATTATTTCATCACTATCACACTGCTGTTTGAGCTGCTTTGCTGTGTGTATGTTGGCTGGCCCATTTGTTTCTCACAATATGACAGTGATGAGTTCTTCACTGAATGTGAAATTCTTCAGAATGTCCTGTGGCTCTGAAAGACACTACATAAATGCAAGCCTTCTCCTAAGGCTGAATCATAAGTCTTAACTGAATGCTGACGGAGGATTACAATTAGCCCTATGTTTAAATAAAAGGGCAATATCCCGATCGCTCATTCTCACACACTATCCAATGTTGGCTTTTATGAAGAGCATGTGTGTGGACGTTTGACCAGACATGACTGTGTCAGCCCCACTATGACTTGCATGCAAAGCCCAGTCCATTATGTAAATCAGCCTCCTATCAATTGACTCTGCCTACACTTCCCGCTGCCTCAGAAAAGCAGCCAACATAATCAAGGACCCCACACACCCCGGACATTCTCTCTTCCATCTTCTTCCATCAGGAAAAAGATACAAAAGTCTGAGATCACGTACCAACCAATTCAAGAACAGCTTCTTCTCTGCTGGCATCAGACTTTTGAATGGACCTCTCATGTAATTAACCTGATCTTCCTCTACACCCTAGCCGTGACTGTAACATTGTATTCCGCACTTTCTCCTTTCCTTCCTTTTGATTTGTTTTGATTTGATTTGGGATGTGGGAATGTGAAAATGGATGTGAAAATGGTTGTGAGCTTCAAGTTTTTAGATGTTCAGATCGCCAACTGTCCTGGTTCCTTTAAGCAATGCCACAGTTAAAGAAAGTCCATCAATGCCTCTACTTTCTCAGAAGGCTAAGAAAACTTGGCATGCCCACTGCAACTCTCACCAACTTTTATAGATGCACCATAGAAAACATTCTTTCTGGTTATTTTACAGCTTGGTATGGCTTTGGCTCTGTCCAAGACTGCAAGAAACTACAGAGGGTTGTGAACAAAGCCCTGTTCATCACGCAAACCAGCCTCCTATCCATTGACCCTGTCTACACTTCCCGCTGCCTCTGACAAGCAGGCAGCATAATCAAGAATTCCACACACACCAGATATACTCTCTTCCATCTTCTTTTGTCAGGAAAAAGATTCAAAAGCCTGAGGTCACATACCAACCTACTCAAGGGCAGCTTCTCCCCTACTACCATCAGACTTGTGAATGGAGCTACTCTACTGTAAGACTGTCACACTCCATTCTGCACTCTCTCCTTCTCTAAGAACAGCGTGCTTTGTCTGTATAGCACACAAGAAACAATACTTTTCACTGTGTGCTAATACATGTGACAATAATAAATCAAGTCAAAGAGTACCACAGTGTTTGCAAGACCAGAGTGTGTTGCTCATCCCTAATTGCTCTTGAAGAGGTGATGGTGAGCCGGCTTGTTTGACCACTGCAGTTATGTGGTGCCAATACACCCCTAGTGCTGTTAGGAAGGAAATTACAGGATCTTGATACAAAGACAATGGAGTAATACATTTACAAGTTAATATGGTGTGTGCCTTTCAGATGTGTCCAGCACCCTTGTTCTTTCAGGTGGTCATGAGTTAGGAAGGTGTTGTCAAAGGAGCCTTGGTAAGTTTCTGTGGTATATCTTTTAAAGGACATGCTGCTGCCACTGTCCTTCTGTGGTGAAGGGAATTAATAATGTCATGGATGGGTTGCCAATCAAGTGGGATGCTTTGTTCTGAATTGTGTCAAGCTTTTGAGTGTTGTTGGAGCCTTAATCATCCAAGCAAGTGGAGAGTATTCCATCAGACTCCTGACTTGTACCTTATAGGTTGTGGACAGTCTTTATGGAGTCAGTTAGTGAGTTCATTCTGCCAGAATTCCCATGCCCTAACTTGTCCTTGTAGCCACAGCATTTCTATAAATGTTGCTCCAATTAAGCTCCTGGACAATAGTTCCATTACGAATATTGTACATTGTTTAAAAAAAAATAAAAGGAAGGTTCGACACGGTAGCAATGGTTAGCACTGTTGCTTCACAGCTCCGGAGACTTGGGTTCGATTCCCGGCTTGGGTCACTGTCTGTGTGGAGTTTGCACGTTCTCCTCGTGTCTACGTGGATTTCCTCCGGGTGCTCCGATTTCCTCCCACAGTCCAAAGCTGTGCAGTTTAAGTTGATTGGCCACGCTAAAATTGTCCTTAGTGTCCTGAGATGCATGGGTTAGAGGGATTAGTGGGTAAATATGGGGGTAGGGCCTGGGTGGGCTTGTGGTTGGTGCAGACTCGATGGGCCGAATGGCCTCTTTCTGTACTGTAGGAACTCTATATTCATTTGACACATATCTGAATTTAGAAGCTTGCTTTGGGTGCTTAGCTTATGATATTCAGGATATGAATCATCTCAAATCCTCAAGAACTGCCTCAAGCTATCTGAACTTGGCAGCCAATTAGCCCATGCAAGTAAATTAGCCCTTGCATTAGTAAATGCAAGGAAAGCTTGCTGCAAGGGATTTTCCATGAGGCAATTGCCACCATGTGCAGAGAGATAGTGGAGCATGAAGGAAGGTAAAGGTAACAGCATTGCCCCTCACATATGAAAAACAGAGGAACTCAAGAAGAAACATAATTTCAGTATTGGACGTGAAGATGGATGGAATCACAGGGATGGATATCGCCGGTAGACCAATGGTACTTATGAGGAAATAGAAGTAGTTTGAAGTAAGTCATACTTGTATTTGTGTATGCTAGATATAAGGCATAGCTTTAAGTAAGTTTAATATTGTTTACAATTTTGGTAGCACAGTGGCACAGTGGTTAGCACTGCTGCCTCACAGCGCCAAGGGACCAGGGTTCAATTCCAGCCTCGGGTGACTGTCTATGTGGAGTTTGTACATTTTCCCCATGCCTGAATGGGTTTTGTCCGGGCGCCCCTATTTCCTCCCACACTCCTAAAATGTGCGGGTTAGTTTGATTGGCCATAGTAAATAGTGTCAAGGTGTTAGCAGGGTAAATACATGGGGTTACGGGAATAGAGCCTGGATGGGATTGTGGTCGGTGCAGACTCAATGGGCCAAATGGCCTTCTGCTGTACTAGGGATTCTATGATTGCCTTTCTGTATTTGAAAAAGTTGATGATTTCCATTTCTAGAAGCATGCATGGTAATGAGGGTTTATGATGTGACAGCAAAGTGGGTTTAAAGGAAAACTAGGCTGTTGCTTCGCAACCACGTGCCACCTCAGGACTCTTGCTCCACTGGGACAAACTCTGGAGAAAGCAAAAGCTGTGCTTCACCTAATTATGGAGACACACTCAGCTTTGGGGTTGAACAGTAAAGCAGTCAATAATGTAGAAAGATGAACTTGCACCTTCGCTCTTAGACTCCTAACTCAAATATCTGGCCTGACCTAGGTGGAGACTATGGTCAAGGCTCAAAGTTTGATATTCTGTTAGCAGCTTATTGTACCTCTGAAAAGGAGCTCGCTCCCTTTAAATTAAATCAATACTTACAAACACTGTTCTGAGTGAGCTGCGCTCAGGCCTGCTGATGGCTGAGACGAGTATGTGTGTGTATCATCAATCCTGTCTGCAGTTACTTTACGAGTTATTGCCAGTGTCCTCTTATAGAGCATAAATCACAGGTGTGACAATGATTGACACAAAACCCCTCCTGTCTTTGATTGCCCCTTCTTAAATCCTGCAGCAATCCTGGATTTGTGAACATCCTGTTGAAGGTTTTTTTTTGATGGGGAAGGTATCGATCGATCAACATCCTGAGACTGGTGAGTGAGCTTTGCCCTAATTAAACAGCTTTAGGTATTAGCATTTCCAAGGGAATCAACTGGGCCCCTCATTCAATAGTATGTCAGAACTATTTACAGTTTTACAGTTTGAAGCAGGAGTACAAGGCTAGTTACTGAAATCTGATGGGCACATCCTATTGTGTCTTTGTTTCATTTTGAATCCCAACTTGTTTATTCTTTCAAAATTGCATTGCAAGGTCTCATGTCATCCTGGTATGCAAAACGTGGCTACCTTCTGACAATTGTCCACTATAAATAATTTTCTTTGTAGTATGGTCTCTTGAATGGTGGGCCCTGCTTAAAGTGAGAGACACGGTGGCACAGTGGCTGTTCCAAGTGAGCTGTTCCGAGTGAGCTGCCTCATAGTGCTGGGAACCTGGGTTCAGTTCCAACTTTAGGTGACTGTGTTGGGTTTGTATATTCTCGTCATATCTATGTGCGTTTCCTCTGGATGGTCTGGTTGTTGGCACGATGGTTAGCACTCTGCCTCACGGTGCCAGGGACTTGGGTTGAATTCCGGCTTCGGGTCATTGTGCGGAGTTTGCACGTTCTCCCTGTGTCTGCATGGGTTTCCTTTGGGTGCTCCAGTTTCCTCCCATGGTCCAAAGATGTGCAGGTTAGGTGCATTGGCCATGTTAAATTCTCCCTTGCTGTGCCCGAGCAGGTGCTGCAGTGTGGCAACTAGGGGATTTTCGCAGTAACTTCATTACAGTTTAATGTAAGCCTACTTGTGACTAATAAATAAGCTTTACTTTTACTTTACAGTCCAATGATGTGCTGGTTAGGTGGATTGGCCATGGTAAAAATCACCCTTTCGTGTCTGGGGGTTAGCAAGGTAAATAAGTGGGATTACAGGGATAGAGCCAAGGTGGGATAGTTGTCAGTGCAGGCTTGTTGGGCTGAATGGCTTCCTTCTGCACCGTCGGGATTTTATGATTTAGGATGAATGTTTTCTGCTGTAGGACCAGCTGTAATAAGGATTTGAACTGGAAACACAGATTGAGGAGAAAACCACGATCATCAGTAACTCTGAAGGAGTCGCCTAAAAACAGCAAGCATAAGGAATCATCAAAGTTGAATTTGCACAAATGTCAAGAGTCATGGACTGGACAGAAGGAGACCATTCTGCCCAGTGAGTCTATGCTAGCTCAGTAAAGAAATCTAGTCAGTCTCATTGCCTTGTTCTATATCCGTACCAATGTAACTTCATTTCCTTTAAGTGTCCATCCAATTTTCCTTTTAGCATCATTGGTTATCTCTGCTTCCACCACACCCCCCCACCCTTAGGCAAGATCTCCTGGTCATTTTGGCTCATTGTGTAAAATATTTCCTCCTCACTTCCCTCCTGCACTCCTGCCCGAAACCTTAAATCTGTGTCCCTTGGCCCTTGTACCATCATTTAATAGGAACAGCTTTTTTTTGTGTAAACTTGTTATAATTGTGTACATCTCTTTCCTTCACCTTCTTTACTCAAAGAAGAACAATCCCAGCTTCTCCAACCTAACCTTATAGCTGAAGTCCCTCATGCCTGGAACCCAGTCCAAAGGTGTGCGGATTGACCATACTAAGTTGCCCCTTAGTGTCAGGGGGAACTAGCTAGGGTAAATGAAGGAGGTAATGGGGATATGGGTTGTGGTCTGTGCAGACTCAATGGGCTGAATGACCTCCTTCTGCACTGTAGAGATTCCATGAAAAAAGAAGCAATGGGTCAATTTCGCCGTTTGCCCACTGTGGGAATTGTAACGGGCGAGGGGCAGACCATGGAAAGATCCATTGACCTCGGGTGGGATTTTCCAGTTTTGGGGTGAGTGCAGCTGCAAAATCCCACCCGATGTGTAGGAATATGGGGAAAAGGGCAGGTGAGTGGCACTAATTCATGATGCTCATTTAGAGAGCCGGTTTAGACGTGATGGGCTGAATGGCCTCCATCTGTGCAGTAACAATTCTGTGATTGAAAAAAAGCCAGTATAATTTCCCTGATCTTTGTACTCAATACATCTATTCATGAAGACTGGGATCCCATATGCTTTGGTAAATAATTGCCTTGCTTTGAGTGTAAGAAATCAAATGGATGGATTAGAATTGAAGCTGATAGAGAGCTATAGTGTTGTATTTAGTAAGAGCTGCGCATTTTGTTTTGCAGCCTCTCTGCTGCGATGTCTGTTGAGATGTGCATACATAAAGAGTGTAAAACATGACTGTTCACTGTCTTTTCTCAGCCTAGTACACCACAAAAATCATCTAATCGGATTACCGGATAACTCTTGCCGGTTTGGGTAAGAGACAATTATGTACTGTCACAAACGGCGACAAGAATCAAATTTAATGTGTAAATGAATTTACTGCTGATTCCCCGTGCGTCTGCTCGGTGGATTTGCAGCCGAAACTCCACGCAACTTATAAGAACATAAGAATTAGGAGCAGGAGTCAGCCATCTGGCCTCTCGAGCCTGCTCTGCCATTCAGTAAGATCATGGCTGATCTTTTCGTGGACTCAGCTCCACTCACATAACCCTGAATTCCTTTACTGTTCAAAAGTTTATCTATCCTCGCCTTATCCGCCAACACTCCCTCGGGGCCATTCAGTGAGGATTTTTCCAACCGCTACTTGACACCAACCCTAGAAAATCACCTTAAAGTTGAACTCTGGATGTGACTAAATTTCCACTGCTTTGAGTGCAGAACAATTACTAAAGTTTCCAGCTCTCACAGAGACAGATAATAATCCAAGGCCAAATGTTTATCTTTATTTATTTATTTACTGGTGTCACAAATAGGCTTATATTTATTTTCTAAATGGGAAAATGCTGAGGAAACCAGAAACACAAAGGGACTTGGAAGTCCTTGTTCAAGATTCTCTTCAGGTTAAGGTGCAGGTTCAGTCAGCAGTTAGGAAGGTAAATGCAATGTGAGCGTTCATGTTGAGAGGGCTCGAATATGAGAGCAGGAATGTACTTCTGAGGCTGTATAAGGCTCTAGTCAGACCACATTTGGAGTGTTGTGAGCAGTTTTGAGCCCCATATCTAAGGAAAGATTGCTGGCCTTGGAAAGGTACCAGAGGAGGTTCACAAGAATGATCACCGGAATGAAGAGCTTGTTATATGAGGAATGGTTGAGGACTCTGGGTTTGTACTTGTTAAAGTTTAGGAGGATGAGGGGGGACCTTATGGAAACTTGCAGGATACTGCGAGGCCTGGATAGAGTGGACGTGGAGAGGATGTTTCCACTAGTAGGGAAAACTAAGACCAGAGGGCACAACATCTGGTTAAAGGGACGATCCTTTAAAACAGAGATGATGAGGAATTTCTTCAGCCAGAGATTGTTGACCTATAGAACTCATTGCCACAGAAGGCTGTGGAGGCCAGGTCATTGAATGTAAAACAGAGATAGCTAGGTTCTTGATGAACAAAATGATCAGGGGTTATGGAGAAAAGGCAGGAAAATGGGGATGAGCAAAAAATCAGCCACAATTGAATGGCAGAGCAGATTCAATGGGCCGAGTGGCCTAATTCTGCTCCAGTGTCTTATGGTTTTATGATCTTATTAACACTGCAATGAATTTACTGTAAAAGTCCCCTAGTCACCACACTCCAGTGCCTTTTCAGGTACACTGAGGGAGAATTTAGCATGGCCAGTGATCTAACCAGCATGTCTTTCGGACTGTGGGAAGAACGTGGAGTACTTGCTTAACAATGAAGATTTATGGGTTGCTGAATTAAAGGAGCTATTATGCCGCCCTATGTTCAGGTTAATTCAAAGGGCATAATGTTAGTATCTGGACTGAGTTTCACGTTACCATAAAGTAAGAAGGAGGGACATGTTTTGCTGTGTGTAGCCTCATAGTTTGTACGGAGTCCTCAATGGAAATGAAGGGAGTGTATACATTAATCCCTTTGACATTGATTGGGGCTTACAAGGGTGCTAATCTGCATTTATTGAAATACTTAATGATTTACTTTACAAGCTTGAAGGAACATCCAAACATAAAATGTTGGGTTTTCTCCCAGAGTTCTTGAGCAGAATTTTCCCATTTTGAGACTAGGTGCAGTGATGGTCAGCTCCGGGAGCACCGGGAGCACTGGGGGCACTTGTCCCTCAACCAACATAACAGGACCACATGCCAGATTCTGCACTGGAATCTCATTAATTCTGCACAAGTGTGTTCCATTTGATTCATCCACCCACTATCAGCCGGCCGGTTTGAAGATCCTGGCACCAAATTTAATCATCAGTCCGGCACACTCATATCACCATCTCCAGCCCACCTGTCATCACCAGGAACACAGCAAGATGTCTCACAACACCTGGTTAAAGTCCGGTAGGTTTATTTGGTAGCAAACGCCACTAGCTTTCGGAGTGCTGCTCCTTCATCAGGTGAGTTTTGGAGAAGCGCTTCAAAAGTTAGCTGTGTTTACTACCAAATAAACCTGTTGGACTTTAACCTGGTGTTGTGAGGCTTCTTACTGTATTTACCCCAGTCCAACACTGCCATCTCCACATCTTGATCACCAGAAATGTCAGCAGCCCAGAGGGAAAAAGCTAGCAGCTTCAAGGTGAAGCCTGCTTCTCGATTCATCCAACCTCCCACTAAGCCCATCATCTGTCCCAGCCCCACTTGGACATCCACCCACCTCAACTGGAGTCTTTGTGCATGTCCTTCCAATAACCATTGTGGCATCTCTTTGACACCCTTGTCTGTGAGCTCGTCATGCAGCCTTGTTGGGATCCAGCTTCATTCCCTTAGGCGTTGTTCATCATTCTCATCCACCAGCTTGTCCCCCTGCATCCATCGTGAGGCCTTATCATTAACCCCCCTCCTGTGCATGCCCCTTTCACAGCCCTCCTTCTATATTACACCCCCCCCCCCACCCTTACCTTCATCAGGCCACTCACCACCCCCTCTAAACCTCCCCCCACTTCCCCCAACCCACCAGCTTCTCTTTGCACCCAAACCTGGTTGAATTTTGGGCCTTTGAGACTCACAGCACAATGCTTTCGAGATAGATAATGGTATCTGGCACCAAAGGTGAAGAAGTTCTTCACAACCTCGGGTACAGTGTTCATCCAAGTTGGTGACACAGGAAGGTCAGCAGCTGATTTTTCAATTTTTATTTCCATTGATTTCAGGATCACAAGGAAAATCATGGAAGAAGGTTTAACTCTGTTTTTGAAAATCTCCTTCAATCCTACAACCCTCCAAGGACCTCATTCTCCTTCAATTCTGACCTCTTGTTCCAGCCTGAATACATCGCACTGTTGGCTGTGCCTTTCTGCCACATGACCTCTCACTCCTTCAAATCTCCTTGGGCTCAGTGTCATTTTTATTTGGTTAAGCTCCTGTGGAGAGATTTGGGAAATGTATACAGTTGAAGAAACTGACTAAATGCAAGTTGTTTGTGGTTGCAGAAAGCTGGAGATTACCACTTCTCTGGAGTTTAACAATTTTCATTCATGGCTGGTGGGAAACTTGGACGTGAAGAGCTCTGAGAAAGAATGATAGGGACTTGAAGCATTAATCTGTTAATCTCTCCACAGATGCTGCCAAGCCTGCTGATTTCACACAGCATTTTCTGTTTTTGTCTCGCTCAGGGGAGATGGTGGTATTATCACCAGATTGTTAATCCAGAAATTCAGCTAATGTTCTGGGGACCCGAGTTCGAATCCTGCCATGCCTGTTCGTGAAATTTGAATTCAATTTAAAAAAATGTGGAATTAAGATTCTTCTGATGGCCATGAAACCATTGTTGGAATATCCCATTTGGTTCACTAATGCCCTTTAGGAAAGGAAGTCTTACCTAATCTGTTCTACATGTGACTCCAGGACTACAGCAATGTGGCTGATTCCCAAATGCCCTCCAACAGCAACTGGGATGGACAATAAAAGCTGGGCAGCCAATGTTCCACAAATGAATAAAAATCATCATGGAAGAACTGATGAGGCTATGATTCTGAATCTCCACTTTCGTTACAAATCTAGCTAATGTTACTACTGAACAGGCAAGTCCCAGGATGCAACCCTGGCTCAATAGAGAGTAACTTGTAATGTTTGTAGAGACATGGATGAACAGAGTTACAGAACTGCCAATTAACTTTTCCCAAAGAAATAAACTATTTATTAAACACCAAAAGATTAATTTTAACATGATACTTCTGCACTCCTCACATCTTACTCCTTATTCGGTTAATCGTTTGTTTCATATAGGAAACTTTGGATCTTGTGAATCCACAGAAATCTTCCAAAGGGAGACAGTGACATAGTGGTATTGGACAGGACTCCTCGCTTGTCCCGAAATCGTAAAATCCCATCTGAGTTCAATGGATCATTCCAAGGTCCACCCCTTGCCTGCACCGATTCCCGTGGTGGGTGGGGTAGTAAAATTCTGGCTGTTGTCTCTGAATGAATAATCCAGCAACCCAGAAGAATCCTGTCAGGATGTGGGATTGAATTCTATCACGTCAGATGGTGCAATTTGATTGAATAAAACTGGAATTAAAAGTCTAAAGGTCATCATGAACTCATTGTTGATTGTCGGAAAAAAACAACTCATGTCCTTTAGGGAAAGAAATCTGTTGCCCCTTACCTATTCTGGCCTACCTGTGAATCCAAACCTACAGCAACTGCCCTGTGAAATGGCCAAGTGAGACACTCAATTCAAGGGCATTTTGGGAATGGCAACAAATGATGGCCTTGCCCATAACCCGTCAATGAATTTTTTAAAAAATAGCACAATTTGTGTCTTTGGTCTAAACCTTTCTTCTCTGGTTAGAATAAATAAAAGCTGGTGCAATAAGGATGAGATTTTGGATGTTTCACTGAATCCGATCAATTCTAAATAAATCGCTAAATTATCCGACTTTTCCAACCTTCAGCTATTACATCGTTCTGCTCATTTATTCAGACTGAAGTGCCTGCCTGTGATCTTGGTGTGTATTCATAATCCATTAATGATTAATAATCCCCCAATCAGTCCACCATTATATTTGGTTATGGATTGTCAGCCTCTTGAGGTCTGAAGTTATATTTTAATTGAATGATAGAAACAGTGAAAGCAATAGGCAGCTCATGAATTAAAAATGTAAAGTGGCTATTACTCCGCAATTGCACAGCTGTCAGAATTCTATGATTTTTAAGCGAATGCTTTGCTTTTAGTAGAAACAGAATCGGCCAAATTACATCCACAATCGAATGGACACAACTCATTGTATCTGACATCGTGCACACAGTGCATGATTCATCTCCTGAAGTGAGCTAAAATATGATCATTTGGTATTATTACCTAAACTGAAATTATGAAACATTAAAGGTGTAGTCATGCAGGTAAACTTCATCATAGAGTGAAATCAGAGAATCCCTACAGTGCAGAAAGAGGCCATTTGGCCCATTGAGCCAACAGCAATCCCACCCAGGTCCTATCCCTCTAACCCCACGCATAGATAGGGTGAATAGTCAGAAACTTTTTCCCGGGGGGAAGGGTCGAATACACGATGGCACAAGTTTAAGATGAGAGGGGGTAAGTTTAGGGGTGACATGCAGGGAATTTTTTTCACACAGAAGTTGGTGGGTTTCTGAAACATACTGCCAGTGGAGGTGATGGAAGCAGGCACATTAGCAATATTCAAGATACATCTTGATAGACATGTGAACGACCAGAGGGTTAGAAACCGTGTATCAGCACAGACTCGGTGGGCCAAAGGGCCTGTTCCTGTGTTGTATTGTTCTTTGTTTTTTTTATTTACTCTGCTAACCTTCTTGACCATAAGAAGCAATTTAACATGGCCAATGGATTCCTGTATTACTGCGATCATTTTGGAGGAAAAATAACATTATGTGGATTGGCATATTCGGACATCGGACATTCTCTCTTCCACCTTCTTCCTTTGGGAAAAAGATACAAAAGTCTGAGGTCACGTACCAACCGACTCAAGAACAGCTTCTTCCCTGCTGCTGTCAGATTTTTGAATGGGCCCACCTTGCATTAAGTTGACCTTTCTCTACACCCTAGCTATGACTCAAACACTACATTCTGCACTCTCTCATTTCCTTCTTTATGAGCGGTATGTTTTGTCTGTACAGTCTGCTAAAAAACAATACTTTTCACTGTATGTTAATATATGTGGTAATAATAAATCAAAAAGCAAAGTCATTGGTCTTTTTGAAACAGATGGGAGTGCATGCGTTTTGAGGTAGCTGTTTTCTAACAGGAAGATATCATTTGTCCAAATATGATATGGGTGGGATTGTGATCGGTGGCCTCTTTCTGCACTGTAGAGGTAGTGATTCTATGATTCTATGATTTCACACTTCTTGACCCCCCCCCACCCACCAGCACCCATTCTCTCAGCCACTTTTTCTTCTCTTTTACAGCTCTGTTTGGGACTAAAACGTAATGTCTTTAACAGTAACCCCCAGCTACGCGACTCCTTGTCCTTTCTTTATTCACCAGCGCAGTGGCTGAGGATTATTGTAGAGAGATATTGCAATCTTAAAGCTTCTTTAGCAATACACAGGAGGTTCCTGCTATATTTTTATTACTTACTTTCAGCCTGGGGATCTACCTTGTGCCAGCATCAAAGGGGGGAAAAAAATTACATCCTGGGATTACTTTTCCGCGCTTACCTTTATTAATCATGGCTATTTTTAAACAAAGACAGGGCAGATGCCAAGGCAGTAAAAACATCCTTCACATCTCAGCAAATATTCTCACCTAGCAACCTCACAGCCTGTTACACCGTAACTGCTTTCAGAGCCCATCAGCAGTTGTCAAATTGCAGCAGTATCCCAAAAGTTTAGTAACGAGATCTGAGTAAATGAGACTTCAGTTTCCAAAAATCTAAGGTCTTCCCCTCAAATGAGTAAGAGATAATTAAAACTTTGTCTCGTGAATTAGGGACTACCATTCTGCATGGTGGGTCACTGGGAGTTGGTGCCAAACATCAAATGAAACCTTTCAGTTTCTCATTACAGATTAACAAAGAGAAAGAACATACCCAGTTATAACACCTTTCACAGCGCAGAGACATCCCAAAGTGGTTGGCAACCAATAGATTACTTTTAAGATGCAGTCACTCTCAAAGAATGAGTAGAAGCTCACTACAAGAGGGAAAGCAGAGAGTAAAGTTTTAAAGTTTACTTATTAGTCACAAGTAAGGCTTACATTAATACCACAATGAAGTTACTGTGAAAACCCCCTAGTTGCCACACTCTGGCGCTTATTCAGGTCAATGCACCTAACCAGCATGTCCTTCAGACTGGGGGAGGAAAGCGGAGCACCCGGAGGAAACCCATGCAGACACAGAGAGAACACACAAACAGTAGCCCAAGCGGGGATTTGAATCTTGGTCCCTGGCGCTGTGAAGAATGGTCACTAAAAAATCCAACAGAGAATTCAGAAGAATTATTTTGCTTCTCAAAATATATTGGCCAGGATTTGTTAAAGTTTTGACAGTAGGATTGAAAGTGGGATGTGAAGCCACGTGAATGGACACAGGACCCTGGGGGAATTTTACCAGTGGCATCTGTTCATTACCCAAATAGTGATGAGAATAGGAAACTCACTACAACAGAGAGCAGTTGAGATGAAATAGCATAAATGCAAGACCTTTAAGGCAAGACCTCCGGGTGCTCTGGTTTCCTCCCACAGTCTACATATCTACAGATTAGATGGTTTGGCCAAGGTAAATTGCTCCTTAATATCCAAAGATGTCTAGGTTAGATGGTATAGCCATAGGAACTGTGTGGAGTTATGGGGCTAGGGTGAGGGCTTGGGTAAGATATTCTGTCAGAGGGAGAGACTGTGGAACTTAAGTTGCAACAACTGTGGCAGGCAGCTCCGTCAGCAGGGATGGAAAAGGCTGATTATCAGGCAAGGCCTCACTGAAGGTCAGTAGTTGTGTATTCAGGAAAGAGACTAATCTAACTTTGTGTCAGTTTCATAAACACTGCATTCTCAGCCTTGGCCACAGGATGAAACAAAGAAAAGTTACTAAGATAAATACTAAAAAAAAAGATATGGTGGCATATAATGCTAATAAAGGAGATGGTTTTCTATCAGATAAGAAAGGGCAAAAAGCAATGATATGATTATTGAACTATGTATGCAAATAAAGGATTAGGAAGTTGCTTATTTCTCATTTGCTGTAATTAAATATAGATGCTAATTATCTGTATGAATCAACAGAACAACATAGTGAAATTCACTCTGTCTGTTCTCCTTCCTAGCAAGCAATAAAAGTTTAAGAGATTGAGTACTCACTTTGCATTGTCTGGTTAAGACAGTGCAGACTCGGTGGGCCGAATGACATCCTTCTGCACTGTAGGGATTCTATGATTCTACAAGACTAGGTAGGCAAACAAGAGACAAGCCAATTGAGTGTAATACTGATAGAGTTTGATGAAGTAGGGTGGAAGGAGGCCCAATTGAAACACAAATGCTGGCATGGGATGCTTGTGCTAAATGGTCTCTTTCCGTGCTGTGTAAGGTAGGAAAGATACAATGCATGATGCAAAATTATCATGACCCAATCTTTGATTACTTCAGGGATTCAAGTTTGGAACTGTTGGTACAGCTGTTTTATTTTAAATGTACCATCTGGCTACCATCATGTGCCAATGAATGTTCCATCCTTAGCATCGGTCTGACAGCCCATTGATCAATGCCCATTCATCTCACCCCCATTTTCACTAAGCTGTTCCCTGAGCTTTCATTGCTACAGGAATGCCTTTGACCTCTGGTCTTGTAGAAATGATTGCCAATGAAATATCCATTGTAAAATGCTTAATCACTCCACCTATTCTCACTCAATGTCTGTCAACATTGGATCTCACAATCAAAGCCATTGTTACCCCTGTCAGTTATTGTCCCTGAGCTAGCTTGAAGGTCAGTGGGGCGGTAGATTTGTTCACAGATTGTGCCCTGATTCAAATTCTGGAGCAGTTGAAGTGCAATGAGAGATTTTTCTCATGGAAAAAAAATGAAGTTTGGGAATCTATTTCAACTGCTTAGAACAGGAGACGTCACTGGGTCTCTGGTAAATAGGTTTGACATCTGAAGACTAAAGAAAGATTTATATTACCCTATAATAATAGCTTCAATGACACACTTATCAAAACCTGATGATCAAGGCAACAGGCCTAATTAGGATCCATTGCATAGAAAAAAAATGTCAATAATGATTTACTGAAGTTTGGAAAGTATGCCACATTGTGATTGATTTAGTTATTATCCAGCAATACTGTAAGGAAAGCAACAATATCTCTGAACTGACCCGAATGTGCAGTCTGAAATAGAAACATTAAAATATTGTGCAATTCAGTTCCAGCAAGATAATTAATAATATTCGCCCATTAAAGGCCTCAGTGCATAATGACCAGAAATTTAATTGAGAATAAACTGAAAAGCACAAGCAAATTTCCGTGATGATGACACCATTCACAGTATGGCCCCGGAATCGGACTCTGTATTGCCACTGGTGCCAGCACTACAGAAGCCCTGAAGGAACAAGAACAGGTGGTGTGGCCTGTGGTGTCAGCCACTTCTGCTGTGCCCTGGGCAGCATTCCTTGCTCAATCAAATGGTTTACAGCACCAGTTGCTGTTGATCTGGAGTCATGTGCAGGCTAGACCAGGGAAGGATGTGGCTAGTTCTGGAGCACAGGTCTACTGCTGTTATGCTGCCAGGGCCTATAGTCTATGTTGTACCCTGTGCCTTCAACCATTTCTTGATATCACTTGGAGTGAATCAGATTGCCTGAAGACTCAAATCTATGATGCAGACAGAGATAGATCATCCACTTGGCACTTCTGTTTGAAGGTTAGCTGCAAATGATTACCACTGTCAATTATGCATAAATTCCCCAAGTACGGCACGTTGAAACAAAATATTATCTTTCTCCTAATGTCTGTTAGTATCTTGTTTTCATATTTTTGTAGTCAGAGCGGACCTTTATTCTGCTATTAACACCTACTCTGGACCAATGCTTTGTTTCTTTACCACTACCGTTACCATTCCCTTTTGTTCCATGACATCTTTAGTACTTAATCTCCCCTTAACCCTAAACCTAACCCTTTTTCAACAGCATAAAACCTATCACATTTCTACCATTCTTCAAATCTGAAGAAGGGTTGGATTGGATTGACACATCTCTCTACAGATGTTACCAGATCCACAGGCCAGTAGTTTGCAACCTCGCTAGGCGAGGCTTGTAAAATCCCGCCCAGGGCCAATGGAAAATACCATTCTGAGAGCCGCGCCCACTCCAATTTTACCAGCGGGCATGCCGGTAATAGTCCAGCCATTGAGTTTCTCTCGCACTTTCCGTTTTTATTTCAGATCACCAGCATGCAGAGTAATTTGCTTTAATGCCAAATCTGTGATACAAGAGCTGAATTCACTCAAGCAATGACATTCACTGGCTTTTGTAGATGTTTGCAGTGCCCCCTATACCACTTCATTCCAAGTAAATGATAACGCAGGATGATATGCTCGCTTTCAAAGTTGTAAATCATATCCGACAACACATCTGTAGAGAGGTAAAATATGCCAGAACAAAATCTGGGAAAGTATACCTGCCTCTACAGCTGTTTGCTTGTGTACCCTTTGCAATTCTTACCCTGGCTGAGTAAAAATCCTGAAACTTGACCTTTTCCAGTGCTCACAGGGTAAAGGATTACGGTTGCGGATTATTCAAATTTCTCTGTCTCACATCTGTTAGCACGATCCAACCATCTGCTACTGACAATGAAGAATGTCGGCGGGCTCATTTTGGAATTCAATTTTTCTCTGGATCATAACACTTTGAATTCTTGGCATTAAGCCAGTGTTGGGCAGTGAAGAACCATCGTTAAAAAGTTGTGTTTTATCCAGAGACACTAGGGAATGTGCTACTAATTCCATGGGACTGGGAAGGGGATGAGGTCTGATCTGATTTATTATTGTCACATGTATTAATATACAATGAAAAATATTGTTTCTTGCACGCTATACAATAATAATGAAAGATGAACAGCTAATGAACATTCTATGAATACCCCAGATGTGCCTGAGGTATTTATTTCACTTACCAATATAATTATGCGTAACATATCAAAATATTTTCCTTAATCAATTAATGAGTTTATTTTATTACTAGGAGCTGCGTACATTGTTATATTTGCAGGAGATCAATGCGTGGGTTGGGAAGCAAAGTTTCGAGGGTTATTGTTGCAATTTGAAGCAGCACTATTGGTCAAACTGTTCCAATTATGTAACAGTAAGTTACCAAACTGATTTTGAGAAATAAAACAGCAGCAAGTCAAACAATGTTTTGTGTGCCTGTGTGAAGAATAAATAATGAAAGTAGCTAATGTGGATTTCCTTGGTTTTTCCAATGCTTCTCAGGCGCCACAGTGGCACGGCTGCCCCACAGCGCCAGGAACCTGGGTTCAATTCCCAGCTTGGGTAACTAACTGCACATTCTCTCTTTGTGGGTTTCCTTCAGGTGCTCCGGTTTCCTCTCACACTCCTAAAGATGTGCAAGTTAGATGCTTTAGTCATGCTAGCTCTTCCTCAGTATATCCGAACAGCTGGCAGAGTGCGGCAACTAAGGGATTTTCACTTCATTGCAGTGTTAACGTAAGTCTATTTGTGACACCATTAAATACTTTTTAAAAATCTACCTTTCCTTCTCATTCCAGCAGAGAAAAAAGGAAAGCATGCAGCCTGTTTATTACACACTCAGTAGACAAAGCATGCTGTTCATAGAGTACAGAGGGGAGAAGGAAAGGAGAGAGTGCAGAGTGTAGTGTTATAGTCACAGCTAGGGTGCAGAGGAAGATCATCTTAATATATGGTAGGTCCATTCAAAAGTCTGATGGCAGCAGGGAAGAAGCTGTTCTGGAGTCGGTTGATCTCAGACTTTTGTAACTTTTTCCCGAGGCAAGAAGGTGAAAGAGAGAATGTCCGGGGTGCATGGGGTCCTTAATTATGCTGGCTGCTTTCCTGAGGCGGTGGAAAATGTAGACTTGGATGAGAGATGAGTGTGCTATATCCAAGTTTGACTGATGATACAATGATGGGTGGGAAAGTAAACTGAGAAAAACAAAAGGCAGCGATGAAATTCAGACAAGTTAAATGAGTGGGCAGGAATCTGACAGATGGAATATGAAGCAGAAAGATGCTACATTATCCACTTTGATAGAAAATTAGAAAAGCAGAACAGTGTGAAGTGTTATGAGACCAAAGAATGTTATTATCTAAAAGGACCTGGTAACTATGTACACCACGCATTGACCATTAGCATGCAAGTGCATAGGCACTGTGTGGGTTTCCTCCGGGTGCTCCAGTTTCCTCCCAAAGTCTAAAAATGTGCGGGTTAGGTGGATTGGCCATGCCTAACAGTCCCTTTGTGTCAGGGGGAATAGTAGGGTAAGTATGTGTGGTTACGGGAATAGGGTCCGGATGGGATTGTGGTTGGTGCAGACTTGATGAACCGAATAGTCTCATTCTGTTCTGTGGGGATTCTATGATTTTTGGATATTAAGGGAGATGAGAATCTGGTAAAGTTAATCTAAGATTAATTGATTGTATACTCGCCCCTCATTCAAATCTACACCTCCCACCATCTCAGGAAAGCAGCCAGCATAATTAAGGACCCCATGCATCCCAGACATTCTCTCTTCCACCTTCTTCTGTCAGGAAAAATTTACAAAAGTCTGAGATCAACTGACTCAGGAACAGCTTCTTCCCTGCTGCCATCAAACTTTTGGATGGACCTACCATATATTAAGGTGATCTTCGTCTGCACCCTAGCTATGACTATAACACTACATTCAGCACTCTCTCCTCTCCTTTTATGGAAGATCTTATTGAAGATGTTGATGAAGAATGGCTTAAGATAAATCCCTTGAGGGCGAGGTTTGTTCAATTGGGGTGTTTTCTTTTCCATTGTTGGAAGTCAGCCACTGGGCTAACCATGTGACCTTTTGACTGAACAAAGGAAATCACACATTCTTATATATTTGCTTCAGCCCATTCCAGCTGACTACCAATCACAATATTAATTGATTGTATATATATCCAATGAAGCTGACAATTAGGCATCACGTGGCCACATGATCAGATGGTGGACAGATATGGACTATCTCATAATGTGTACCAGGCACCTTGGCTGTGATTCTCCCAAATTGGGACTAAGCGCCATACCAGCAGGCATCACGCACAACTCAGTGGTCAGCTCCACTGTTCCAAGACCAGACTGCCATTTTAAAATGGCACCCTGATCTCCACAATCATTTAAAGGACCCAATCCTCCCAAAAAAAATGAAATTGTTCCTCCCACCCCCCACACTGACCAGGGGAGCATAACAAACCCCCCACCAAAAGGGAGGCATCCTGTGTCCCCAGCCACAAATTCCTAATGAAGGAACAGTGCTCCGAAAGCTCATGATTCTAAATAAAATTGTTGGGCTTTAAACTGGTGTTGTGAGAATCCTTACTGTGCCCACAAATAACAGGTAGCCTCCCCTCCCTCAACTCCCCACAAACCACGCAGGCATGAGGGTGACATGGCCCAAACTCCCGCTACCTTCAGTGATAGCCTCAGCTGGGAATGCAGCTGAAGTGGTTTCATTGATCCTAACCTCAAGCTAAACCTGATTGCCAGTCTGTGGCTTCTGCCTTGTAAAGGAGCAAGTGAGAGCTATTTGGGAATCTGAGTCGGGGTCTGCCTTTATATCAACTGTCCTTGGGCCTTCACAATGAATCACTGCACTCAACTTATTCTATTAACAGTCGGTTAGTCAGTGCAGCTGCCTTTGTATTGATAAGAGGGGATCCTACTCAATAAGTTTAAAATCCATTGACTATAGTACCGAGTAGTCCCAGGAAAAAGTGGTTTTATGTGGTCAAGTTAGTCAAGTCCCATAATGGCTGACATTCAACCTGCAGTATTTCAATTATAACATAATATGTTGCTATATATACAAAAAACATTATGTGGCTATATGTGGCTGTCTCATCCATTGTTGCCCAACAAAGGCCTCACTGAAAAGTCTACTCCTGCTCCTATTAAGAGAATCATAGAATCCTGTGAAGGAAGCCATTCAGCCCATCGAGTCTGCACTCACAACTCACCCAGACCTTATTCCCACGAACCCATGCAATTTAGTCAATCCACCTAACCCACATATCTTTGGACTGTGGGAGGAAACCAGAGCACCTGGAGGAAATCCACACAGACACAGGGAGAATGTGCAAACTCCGCACAGATAGTGACTCAAGTTGGGAATCGAACCCGGGTCTCAGGCACTGTGAGGCAGCAGAGCGAACCACTGTGCTGCCTCATTGGTTCTTACCACTGTAATCCTGGCTTTTTAAGCAAGCACAGATTTCATTGCTGCCTGTTGCCAGCCAACTCTTCAGCAACCAAGTCCTAAGCTTTTCCCATATCTCTATCTCCTTCTTCTCATTCAAAATGCTCCTTAAAACTTATTTCTGGGACCAATCTAATCGCGGAAATCTTGCTGCTGATTCTGCTGGCGGGATCTTATGGTCCAGCCGATGGCACACCCCTTGCTGTGAATTTCACGGGGTGTGTTCAACCGGAAACCCCTTTGACAAGGGCAGCAGCATGAGATCCCGCTGCCAGTAAGTAGCACACCACCTTCAACTGTCACCAAAGGAAGAAAAATCCCACCCAAGGCGGGGGGGCGGGGGATGTTCCCTTCCTGCCCACCATAGGAATCGGAGCAGGCAGGGAGCAGACCATGTAAAGATCCATTGACCTTGGATGGGATTTTCCAATTTTGGAATGAGCGTGACCAGAAAACCCCACTGAGGTCTCCTACTGGTGTGGCACAGCGGTTACCACCGCTGCTTCACAGCGCCACGGACTCAGGTTTGATTCCCGGCTTGGGTGGCTGTCTGTGTGGAGTTTGCTCTCCCTGTGTTGGTGTGGGTTTCTTCTGGGTGCTCCGGTTTCCCCACCACAATCTGAAAGACGTGCTGGTTAGTGCGAGAGAATGTGGCGACTGGGGGCATTTCACAGTAACTTCACTGCAGTGTTAATGCAAGTCTTACTTGTGACTAATAAATAAATAAACTAAATAAACTAAATAGAATTGTGTTTGTGAACTCTCCTCAGTGTGGCCTTTTCTATATGAAAGGTACAATATGAGTGCAATGGGTTCTCAACTATTCATGAGAAGCATGGGATCATTAGGAACTACCCGAGCTACCAAACCCTCAAGTTATTGTTTTATCTGAAACTGGGCATCTTCAGCTGAATTTCCATTTGGGATCAGTGGTTTCAGTTAACATGTACAATTATTGAAATAAATTGCATCAATTTCCTTCTACATCTGCTGTAGAAATTCTGGAAGTTCAGAGAAATACCCTTCATCATTTGACCCTCCGTTAAACAACAATTATATGCTAATTTGCACAACGAAATGAAAATGGATCACCATTCTTATCATTATTGGCTTGTCTTGATACCTGGTTTCATCTTTGTTAAGGACAACAAAGCAAAATATGATTATTTTGTCAAATGGGTGGGTCTTTGATAATTCAATAGAAGACGTATGAACATGAGAGATAAGGATAACACTCAACACAAGATTACCCTCAGATTTGATGATGTTCATTGTGATACACAGAATTATCATGTGATGGCTTATCCATTTAAGTTAAGTCCCTGGTCAACTGCGATCCTTTCATCATTTTATTCTACAACTACAATTACAATTACGCTGTTGTAAGATCTCGGCTTTGAAATATTTATACCCTACTGGGGTTAAAAGTTGAATTAAGCAGAAAAGTTTCCCACTTCTTTCAATGAGGACCTACCCAAGATACTGGATTTAATGAGGAGAAAGTATGGCACATGTTAATATAAAACAAGAGTTTAAATTAAACCCGAACAGTTTGATGTCTTTGTTAACATAACAGATCAAAGCAAGTTCAAACATGTGTTGTGGCTGACTTTCAAACCAAAGTGCTAATTTTTTTATCAATAGTCGCTTCATAGTACAGGACTTCAGCGATGCTGAAAAAGAGATGTGCTGCCAAAGCTTTTTACCTGGTACTCATCAGGACAGGTTTCAAAAAATACCAAATGTAAAGGGAACAACAATTTATATTGTGAGTCATTTGGTAGTGCAGTGTTTGAATACTGATGAAAAAAGGGATATTATTTCTCAAAGCTGTAATCAGGACATTTCACAAGAATACCAATCCAAAGGAAGCAACAAATTTATACAGTATGAGAAGAGAGTGCTGATTGGTTGGTCAAGTGGCCGCTGGTTGTAAGAGGTGTTGCCACGGAGAATGCACTATTTGATGGTGACTGAAAGTTAATTGCCAGGTATTGGTTCAAATTTAGACAACTTGAGTCTGAGTAGTCAAGACATTGCCATGACAAGTGAACCTGTGAGTGCTGTCACTTATTCAGCTTAGTTGAAACAGGTGCAATGTGTGCACCTGTTCTTCCTGTCTGCAAAGAATGGTTGCTGTGTACATGGAATACTGTGTCCAGTTCTGGTCACTCAGTTGTAGAAAGGATATTATTAAACTAGAAAGAGTGCAGAAAAGACTGACTAGGATGTTACCAGGATTTGATGGTTTGAATTATAAGGAGAGGCTGGATAGACTGGGACTTTTTCCACCGGAGCATAGGAAGCTGAGAGGTGATCTTATAGAGGTCAAAAAATAATGAGGGACATAGACAAAGTAGATAGTCAATATCTTTTCCAAAGGTAGGGGTGTCTAAAACTAGATGCCATCGGTTTAAGGTGAGAGGGGAGAGATACAAAAGTGTCCAGAGGGGCAATTTGTTTCACACAGAGGGCGGTGTATGTCTGGAACAAATTGCCAGAGATAGTAGTAGAGGCGGGTACAATTTTGTCTTTTAAAAAATTACATGGGTAAGATGGGCATAGAGGGATATGGGCCCAACATGGGCAATCGGGACAAGCTTAGTGCTGGAAGAAAGAGGCAGCAAGGACAATTTGGGCTAAAGGGTCTGTTTCCACGTTGTAAACCTCTCTGACTCTATGACTCTATATGTAGCTTTCAGCGCATATGAATGTACCATAAGAACATAAGAACATAAGAAATAGGAGCAGGAGTAGGCCATCTAGCCCTTCGAGCCTGCCCCGCCATTCAATAAGATCATGGCTGATCTGTCGCTGCTCAGTTCCACTTTCCTGCCCTCTCCCCATAACCCTTAATCCCCTCTCTTATCAAAAACCCATCAACCCGCGTCTTAAAAATATTTAGCGAGGCAGCCTCCACCACTTCAACGGGCAGAGAATTCCAGAGATTCACCACCCTTTGAGTGAAGAAGTTCCTCCTCAACTCCGTTCTAAACCGCCCCCCTTTTATCTTGAGGCTGTGCCCCCTAGTCCTACTGTCTTTTTTGAGCGGGAAGAGTCTCTCCACCTCTATCCTATCCATCCCATTCATTATCTTATACGTCTCAATGAGATCTCCCCTCATTCTTCTAAACTCTAACGAGCACAAGCTAACGCAAGACCGACTAATAATCTTAAATTGATTGTCAGTGTAATTTTTCTCACACTGAGGATTATTTAACAAATGTTGTCCAATCATGGAATCACACTTAATGTTGGCCACTATGTTTTGAATTTTGCAATCATGGGCTGGTTGAGTATGGTCTGTACTTTGCCCATTGCAAATCGTGGCTGGGATATGCTGTTTGATATGATCCACCAGTTTTGGGGCTTACAGCTTTCATACCTAGCATTGCACTGACACTAAAATTCATATACCTCATTGCACATCTGCATGATGGACAGAATGGCTTTTTAGCTGGATGACAGCATCTCATTACTGGTAAGCATCACTCATGTTGCTGTTGTAAAGCAATAGCATGAAAGAGCAGTAGTAGCTGGGTGGATTGGAACTCCTGTCTCTGAGTATTGTTCTGGGTTTCCACACTTCTTTTTTATTTATTAGTGTCACAAGTAGGCTTACATTAACACTGCAATGAAGTTACTGTGAAAATCCCTGAGTCGCCACTATCCATGCCTGTTCGGGTACACTGAGAGAGAGTTTAGCATGGCCAATGCACCTAACCAGCACATCTTTCGGACTATGGGAGGGAACCAGAGCACCCGGAGGAAATCCACGCAGACATGGGGCAAATGTGCAGACTCCACACAGACAGTGACCCAAGCTGGGAATCGAACCTGAGCCCCTGGCGCTGCAAGGCAGCAGTGCTAACCACTGTGCTACTAGTTTATTGAAAATAGCATTATGCCACCACCACCTCAATGTGATTGTATGTGGCCAATCCTATGGAAATTTAACAGGTCAAGTCAAATCAGATGTAATTCCAATGTAACAAGGAGTTTGTCTTCCTCAAATCCTGGGCTCACTCTGGGGAAATTAAGCTTTAATTAACTGGAAATTGCAGCCTCTTAACCTCTGGTTAAAACACCCTCAGCAGTCCCTTATTTCCAACAGCTGACCATTCTTCATTTTCATCACGTTGTTCTAGTGGTGCCAACTGATGCTGGCTTGGTCCTTACTTTTCTGCTTTTGTTTTAATAAACCCTCCTTAGTTGAGCTCTAGATTGGTGGTCATCTATTTTTCATCACAACTCACAGCATTTCAGATGCATTTAAGAGTCTTTCCCTTCTTTGAGCAATGTGCACTGCGAGTTGACTGACCCAAGACTGCTAATTCTGAGGGGCAAGGTTTAAAAAGGACGTACAAGGTATGTTTTTCACACAGAGGGTGGTGGGTGCCTGGAACTCGAGGCTGGGGGAGGTAGTGGAAGCAGATAGGATAGTGACTTTTAAGGAGTGTCTTGACAAATACATGAATAGGATGTGAATGGAGGGATATGGCCTCCAGAAGGGGAGGGGGTTTTAGTTCAGTCGGACAGCATGGTCGGTGCAGACTTGGAAGGCCAAAGGGCCTGTTCCTGTGCTGTAATTTTCTTTGTTCTTTGCTCTTTGTTCTGTAGACAAATGGCAGAAACTTTCATCCTCTTAATCCCCTGGCTAAAAACCTCAACAATAGTTCATGTCCACAAATGCTTCTCAGTTTTTTTTCTCTGTTTATTTTCTCCCCTATAAGTCAGATTTATTAGGGGCTTTTAATGCGGAGCAGTTTTTTTTTTCCATTTTGTTTATTGAGTATTACTCTATGAACACTCGTTAGAGTCAGTCGGCGAGTAGGAGAGCAGGTGAGGGGGATTGACGGAGACCTTGATCAGCCATGATCAAAATGAATGGTGGAGCAGCCTGAAGGCCAAGTGGCCTCCTCCTGCTTCTGTGTTTTATGTTTCTCTGTCGACTGAGGCTCAGACACACAGCTAGTCATTTGGCCCTTCATTGTTTGAAATCTTTGACATTTTAACTCCTGGACATCATCTGCAGAATGTAGGAGTCATTCATCTTTCTCTTTAACTTCTGAAGTCAGACAAATGCATTGAAAGTTAATTTTTGAACAAGCAACTTTGTTTTTTTTGCAGAATTTGCTACCAATTTGATAGTATGTGTAGGTGTTACACTTTATTGCTTGCATCTGAAATGACCTCGAGGGATCCACTTATCAAAAATGACAGTCCAGAGTTTCTCTACTGTGGTACATCATCCGGCTGTCTTGATTCGATAACTGCTTCAACACTGAAATTTCTACCTTTGTGAAATAAAATTAATTATTTGGCACTTTCTTTCTATTCCCGAGTTCTGCTGTGATTTATTTGGCAGTTGCCTCAGTATTGCATATGGCATTATTTCAGCTTTTTAAAATAGAGCATTTCCCTTATTCCTTCACTCCACAGCTCTGCCAGTCAGGAAAGTATATGGGCAATTTCCTCTGAAGGCTTGTCCTACAATCTTCTTTGGTGGTGTGCAGGAGTTGTCAAAGTTATATATTCCACCTGCTATGAAGGTGGGTTTCTCCAAATCCCATTTCCACCTGCTGGATTACTTTTAATAAAAAATAGATTTTCTTTTCTCAGCACTACCAGTGTCAAAAATAAATCACCTCTATTGTGGTAACTTGTCAGTCAAAGTGATTAAGTACCATTTAATCTTGGCACATCCAATGTTCCACTGTCTTTTTCATACAGTGCAAAAGGAGGCCATTAGGCTCATTGAGTCGGCACCGACTCTCTGACAGAGTATCTTACCCAGACCGTCTTCCCCACTCTATCCCTGTAACCCTGCACATTTATCCCGCTAAACCCCTTAATCTACACATGTTTGGACACTAAGGGGCAATTTAGCATGATTTAGTGATTTAACCCTTCACCCTGCCTCACCCACAGGCTGTGAGGATTGAGAGTGGGAGAGTAAAATTACTCGCATGAGACATGCCACACAGAATGAGGCCATTCGGCCCAGTATGCCAATGTTGGCTCACTGACTGAGGTAGCGATTAGTGCTATTCCATGCTCTTTCTCTACAGACAAAACATTTTCATTCAACGGCTAATGTTACGCCGTTGTTTAAGAAGGGTGCCAGGCAAAAGGCGGGGAATTATAGGCCGGTTAGTTTAACGTCTGTGGTAGGTAAAATGTTAGAATCCGTCATTAAGGAGGAAATTGCGAGGCATCTTGAAGGGAATTGCTTGATAGAGCAGACGCAGCACGGTCTCATTAAAGGGAAGTCGTGTCTGACAAATTTACTGGAGTTCTATGAGGATGTGTCTAGGGCGGTGGATAGAGGAGAGCCGGTGGATGTGGTCTTTCTGGATTTTCAGAAGGCGTTTGACAAAGTACCTCACAAGAGGTTATTGCAGAAGGTCGAGGGACATGGAGTTGGGGGTAGGGTGTTAGCGTGGATAGAGGATTGGTTGTCAAATAGGAGGCAAAGAGTGGGGGTCAATGGGTGCTATTCGGATTGGCGGATGGTGACTAGTGGAGTGCCCCAGGGGTCGGTGCTGGGGCCTCAGCTTTTTACCATTTATATAGATGATCTGGAGGAGGGAACCGAGTGTAGGGTGTCGAAATTTGCTGATGACACCAAGATTGGGGGAACGGCAAATCGTGCGGAGGGTGTGGAGAGTCTGCAGAAGGATCTAGATAGGCTGGGCGAATGGGCCAGGAAATGGCAAATGGAATTTAATGTTGGCAAGTGTGAGGTGGTCCACTTTGGTAGGAATAATGGTAGGAAGGACTATTACTTACGTGGCGAAAAACTGCAGCAGGCGACGGTGCAGAGGGACCTCAGGGTCCTTGTGCATGAGTCGCAAAAACCCAGCTTGCAGGTGCAGCAGGTGGTCAGGAAGGCGAATGGGATGCTGGCCTTCATAGCGAGGGGGATTGAATGTAAAAGTAGGGAGGTCTTGCTGCAGCTGTATAGGGCATTGGTGAGGCCGCAGCTGGAGTACTGTGTGCAGTTTTGGGCGCCGCACCTGCGCAAAGATATTTTGGCCTTGGAGGGAGTGCAGAGGAGGTTTACTAGGCTGATACCAGAGTTGAGGGGGTTGAGCTATGAGGAGAGGCTGAATAAACTAGGCTTGTACTCATTAGAGTTTAGAAGAATGAGGGGAGATCTCATTGAGATGTATAAGATGATGAATGGGATGGATAGGATAGAGGTGGAGAGACTCTTCCCGCTCAAAAAAGACAGTAGGACTAGGGGGCACAGCCTCAAGATAAAGGGGGGGCGGTTTAGAATGGAGTTGAGGAGGAACTTCTTCACTCAAAGGGTGGTGAATCTCTGGAATTCTCTGCCCATTGAAGTGGTGGAGGCTGCCTCGCTAAATATTTTTAAGACGCGGGTTGATGGGTTTTTGATAAGAGAGGGGATTAAGGGTTATGGGGAGAGGGCGGGAAAGTGGAACTGAGCCACGACAGATCAGCCATGATCTTATTGAATGGCGGGGCAGGCTCGAAGGGCTAGATGGCCTACTCCTGCTCCTATTTCTTATGTTCTTATGTTCTTATGAGGGGATTAAGGGTTATGGGGAGAGGGCGGGAATGTGGAACTGAGCCACAACAGATCAGCCGTGATCTTATTGAATGGCGGGGCAGGCTCGAAGGGCTAGATGGCCTACTCCTGCTCCTATTTCTTATGTTCTTATGTATTTATTTAATTCACTCTTGTTAGGAACCACTGAGCCTGCTTTCCCACCTTCCCTGTTGTGCATGCCAGATTGAGTAAACCACTGAGTGAAATAAAAATTTCATCTCTGCCTTTGGTGTTTTTCATAATAATTCTCATCTGTTTTCAAATTGCACGCCCTCTATGTCTCTGTAACTTTGTCCAGCTCTACAATTTCTAATGTTCCCTGTTCTCCAATTCTGAACTCTTCGCATTACTGACTTTCATCCCTCCAACATGAGAGACCAAATCATCAGCTGCCTAAGCCCCTCGCTCAATTCTGGAACTACTCCTGTTAGCCGCTTCACTCCCCTCCCCCAGCCTTCTTCAAGATGCTCCATAAAACCTACCTTTTTAGCAAGCTTTTGTTATCTGCCATAATATCTCCTTACTTGGCTCAGTGACTACTTTTGTTTGGCAATGGTCCTACGATGTCATTCGGCTAATACAGTTAGCTACATGGCTGGAGTGTAATGCAGAATGATGCCCCCAGCGCAGGTGTAATCACGGGGCTGTGGTTGTCCATACAGGCCTACTGTAGGGTCCATTCATTCCTTTGAATAGACGAAGGCGGCACGGGTATGATGAATTTCTTTTATTGAACAGAACTTAAAGTCATTACAAAAGTAAACAGAAAGAGAAAAAAGCTAGAGTCAGAGGGAGAGACTGGCATCTTCTGCCAGTCCTGTACTGATTAAAACACAACTCTAAAACAGACTGAAGTGAACACACAGTTCCACAATATATCCATCCTTACCTCGCGACCTCACAGATGCTGTTTGTGTAAAGCTTTTATGGCTTATGAAAAAGTCTGTTTTTGCTGGCATTGTACTTTCCAAAAATGCAGTCAATTTTCTAGCCAACCCAGCATACCTTCTGAGTCTTAAAGTGTAGTCAAGTTAAAGCTGTGTTAGTTAATATTTTCAGCGTAGCATGTAAATGTAATTGCTTATGCAGCAATATCTTAAAATGAAGCATTTGCATAAATGAAGTAAACCAGGCACAGGCTCAACCCCTGCCCCCTTGCCTTGCCCCATGCTTGTTATAGAAAGGTGTCCCATCAACTACATAACCAATTGTGTCTCTCCAATAATGAGAGAAGTCTTTGTGGATGACAATTAGTTACTAACAAATGCAGTTCACGTAAGCAGAATTAATTCATTGTGGTGTGGCATTAATTTTCTAGGCTTAATGATGGTAGAATCACAATGCAGAAAAGGAGGCTATTTGTCCCTGTGTTGACTCTTTAAAAAAACTTCCCAGTCAGTCCCATGTTAATTTTAGAAGGTAATTTTTGGTTGTATCACAGCTTGGTACGTAACGGGATTCCAACCTGGAGCCCCAGAACATTAATTGAGCTTCTGGATTAATAATCTGTAGAAAGCATTCTTTCTGGTTGTATCACAGCTTGGTATGTCTCCTGCTCTGCCCAAGACCGCAAGGAACTACAAAAGGTCGTGAACGTAGCTCAATCCATCACGTAAACCAGCTTCCCATCCATTGACTCTGTCTACACTTCCTGCTGGCTTGGGAAAGTAGCCAAAACACCCCGGACATTCTTTAAGGACCCCAAGCACCCAGGACATTCTCTCTTTCTCCTTCTTCCGTTAAGAGAAAGATACAAAAGTCTGAGGTCATGTACCAACCAACTCAAGAACAGCTTCTTCCCTGCTGTTGTCACACTCTTGAATGGACTCGCCTTGCATTAAGTTGATCGTTCTCTACACCTTAGCTGTGACTGTAACACTATATTCTGCACTCTCTCATTTCCTTCTCCATGAATGGTATGCTTTGTCCGTATAGCGCACAAGAAACAGTACTTTTTAGTGCATACTAACACATGTGACAATAATAAATCAAATCAAATCAATTCCACAGTTTTGCAGCATGGGGAAATATGCATTATAATTTCAATCTAATCAGGAAGTCAAGAGTTAAATGCAGGCAGAACAGTGTGATTTCACTTCAGGGGAAACAAGAAAGAGCATTTCTGAAAGTGATTGACCATCGATTAACTAAAAGCTCGCAGGGGACTAGACACTTTGATGGCACAGTATGAATCTGACCAATTTGATTGTATTGTCTTTCAGAATTTGTTACTTGCCTTGTTTTAATCTCTCTTCTTTCTAACTCTCAACCTCAGGGAGTTAGCTAAGCATGGTTAGATATACCCTTTATGTGCATGGAGGATGCAGAGGTCTACAAAATTATGGGAGGTATAGATAGGGTGAGTAGTCGGAGGTTTCTTCCCAGGGTGCAAAGATCAAATACAAGAGGGCACAGCTTCAAGGTGAGAGGGGATACTTTTTAGGGGAGATGTGCAGGGAAGGTTTTTCACACAGAGAGTGGTAGGAGCCTGCAATGCGCTGCCATTGGAGGTGCTGGAAGCTGGCACGTTAGCAATGTTCAAGAAGTATCTGGATAGGCACGTGAACGGGAGTTAAACAGAGGGTTAGAAACTACACGTTGACTCAGGCTTGGTGGGCCAAAGACCCTGTTCTTATGCTGCATTATTCTTTGTTCTCTGTTCTACCTGAATTGAAGTCATCAAGTTGATCATCACCAGGAAAATCGAACACACCAACTTTTCACAAGATAGTCATTTTCCCAGTGAACCAAAGCAAAAGTCAAAGCTTTGGAGTGAGGTAGGGATGGGAAGGGAATTCACAGAATCATAGAATCCCTACAATGCAGAAAAAGACCATTTGGCCCATTGAGTCTGCACCAATCAGGATCCAACCCAGGCCCTATCTCCATAACCCCATGCATTTACCCTAGCTGGTCCCCCTGACACTGAGGGACAATTTAGCTTGGCCAATCCACCTTACCAGCACATCTTTGGACATTGGGAGGAAACTGGAACACCCGGAGGAAACCCACACAAACACAGGGAGGAAGTGCAGACTCCGCGCAGATAGTGACCCAAGCCAGAAATCAAAGCTGGATCCCTGCCAACCACTGTTATTCAATTCTATTATTCATTCGTGGGACATGGGCGACATTGGCTGGCCAGCATTTATTGCCTATCCCTAGTTGTCCAAGGGCAGTCGAGAGTCAACCACATTGCTGTGCCTCCCAAGTCACATGTGGGCCAGACCAGGTAAGGACGGCAAATTTCCATCCCTAAAGGGAATGAATGAACCAGATGGATTTTTCTGACAATTGACAATCATTAGTAGATTCTTAATTCCAGATATTTTTTATTGAATTCAAATTCCACTACCTGCTATGGCGGGATTTGAACCTAAGTCCCCAGAAAGTTAGCTGGGTTTCTGGATTAATAGTTTAGTGATAATGCCACGAGGCCATTGCCTCCCTTGTGCAACTGTGCTGTCCCAAATTCTCCACAGATGAGACTTGACAAAAAGAACAGTTGCACACAAGGTGAGATTGGTGAAGAGATTAATGCCATTCTCCTTGTTCATATCATGGATACAAGTGGAAGATTGAATGCTTCTTACAGTTTATTTATTTTATTTATTCCTTTCCAGAATGTGGCTGCTGTCCATTCCTAACCCTACGTGAGAATGTGAGGCTGAGCCATCCTTTTTGAATACCGCAGTTCTTCTGGTGAAGGTCTATCCACAGGGCTTTAAAGTAAGAGTTTGGAACACACGGAAGGAACGGCATTATGTTTCAAAGTCAGGTCCAACAGTGCGTGACTTGTAGGTGGTGCTGTTCCCATGCGCCTTGTCCTTCCTGGGATAGAGTTCATGATATTGATAGCTGCTGTCGAAGGGATCTTGGTGAGTTTAAAGTTGCAAATAACATGTTCTCAACCAAATCAATACAAATGGTTCCAGTGGGAGTGGGGAAACTGAGCCTTACATAAAAGAAACAGACAAGTCAGCAAATCCATCGGGATACATGTTGAACTTCTATACTAAAAATCGATAACTCCAAATGCAAGAAGATATTAAACCAACTGTTTAAGCAGGAGTTCAAAGCCCACCATGATAGCCGGTAGAATTAAAGTTTAATGAATTAATAAAAATCTGGAATTAAAGAGCTCGTCTCAATAATGGTGTCACAAAACTACCTTCGATTGTCATACAAAAATACCCACTGGATAACAAATGTAAGTCTGCTGTCCTTGCCTGGTCTGGCCGACAAGTGACTCTAGATCCACAGCAATGTGTTTGATTCTTAAATGCCCCCAGTAAGGCACACAGTTCAAGGGCAATTTAGGGACAGGGAATAAATGCTGGCTCAGCCAGCAGCGCTCACATCCCATGAAATAATTTTGAAAAAAGTATTTGTTTCTGCCACAAACCCAAATTGGGACTAGAACCTCGGTCCCCCCGAGTTCTGTGAGGCAACAGTGCTCACCACTGTGCATATTCCAATATTCAAGAG
Organism: Carcharhinus amblyrhynchos; assembly: GCF_965287045.1. Taxonomy (NCBI): domain Eukaryota; kingdom Metazoa; phylum Chordata; class Chondrichthyes; order Carcharhiniformes; family Carcharhinidae; genus Carcharhinus; species Carcharhinus amblyrhynchos. Next base: position 83,076,639 of record NC_137334.1, on the reverse strand, counting down.
TATGGAGAATTTGAAGATTTCACCTGTCACTTCTCCTTTGGAGAGGACAGGTGGCACAGTGGCTAGCACTGCTGCCTCACAGCGCCAGGGACCCCGGTTCAATTCCAGCCTCGGGTCACTGTCTGTGAAGCGTTTGCACATTCTCCCCGTGTCTGTGTGGGTTTCCTCTGGGTGCTCTGGTTTCCTCCCACAGTCCAAAAATGTGTGGATTAGATTTATTGGCCATGCTAAATAGACCCTAGTGCCAGCGGATTAGCAGAGTAAATATGTGGGGTTATGGAAATAGGGCCTGGGTGGGATTGTGGTCAGTGCAAACTCGATGGGCTGAATGGCCTCCTGCTGCACTGTAGGGATTCTATGATTCTGGACATGTTCAGTTTGTGATTCTGTTACATAAAGTTGACAAATAAAGTTAAAGTGTTAGACGACATGGCAGAATATATAAGATTTAACATAGTTTTGGAAATATATTTTCCACAGCCATTGTTAACGATACGGTGGAGAACGGCCGTCTGTTGCGAATGGAATCTTGCTATATCCCTGTAGATATTATCACTGTTCCCCCTATCCCTCATAATTAGCCAGCCATTGCAAGCCCAAATGACCAGACTTTATAACAAAGCTGTTTAAATTCTGTTCACTGAACCTTTATGACACATCCTACAAGAAACTTTATATCCTTGACTAGTCCCCTGAACTCCAAAGGGATGTTCTCCATTTTAGCTGATGTGAGCAGCTTGGTATGTTGTATCTGTCACTTCTTGCAGGCCTCACTAACTGCGCAACAAGGGCTGCTGTGGAAACAAACTGTGTGCACCACCTCCCTACCCCGAGTAAAAATAGAATTTGTGGAAAGAACATTTTGTCACAGAATAATGGGTGCTTTGCGTCATCCTACTTTGAAGAGTAGATTTTACAAATGCATGCGCACAGTTTGATGTTAATTGTAATGGATGAAGAATCATGCAGAGCCCAACGGCTCCTGTATTTGAATCCTTGATACACATTCCCCTTAACATGAAGCTCCATGGAAGTGCAAATCCATTAGTACCAAAATGCTTCATCTGTACAATTCAGGTTTTTGCCCTTCACCTGTAAAATTATTTTCTCGTGGATCTTTTTCTTAAATGTAAACTGATTTATCAATCATACAAACTTGCACATTTCATTCAAAAGTATATTTTTTCCCCAGTTGGAAGCAAACAGAAAAGAAGTAGATGTCTATTTTCCCTCATAACTCATGGCTCATTAATGAAATTGGAGTAATGTGTTGGGATATAAACTTGAAATACGTTGGGATGTAAACTTGTCTTGGACAGTCACGGAGAGAGGTGGTATCTCATCATCTTCTGCTTATAAACTGTGCTTGATAGTGATTCTATTGAAATCACTGGGACTGAATACTAGGGAGGTACTATCATGGGATACGGCCCATTCAGTGCTTCCATTCCAGCTGAATTTCGAAGGAAATTTTCCAAAGATACGTGTTGGTACCCAGAACCATTCAGTCAGCGGTCCCTGTAGCCACATGTAGGGTGGAATTCGCCTAAAAAAAGTTCTAAGTGCTGAATTTGCAAGAAAACTGGTGTAAGCCAATTTTCCCAGCGGGAGTTCATAAGAACATAAGAACATAAGAACATAAGAAATAGGAGCAGGAGTAGGCCATCTAGCCCTTCGAGCCTGCCCCGCCATTCAATAAGATCATGGCTGATCTGTCGTGGCTCAGTTCCACTTTCCCGCCCTCTCCCCATAACCCTTAATCCCTTCTCATACCAAGATCTGACACACTCTGCGGTGCAGAAGCCACCAGTGTGAATATCATAAAATTTTCAGGGAAGGGGATCTATTCACCCTGAAGAGGGTGAAATCAACAGACCTCTTTGCATGTGTAGTGGCCTTACATTGTCAGCCTTCCCATCTGCTGGCCAGCTTGTTCGCTGGTCAGCCCACGACTCCTGCAGTGCTGTCCCTTAACCCCCTACGGTCTAATCGCAGCCCCCCGTCCATTTGTGGGCCAGCCACAACCTCCCCCTCCAGTCCCTGAGCACTCCGATCGCCAGCACCCACCCTCCCCCAGCAAGGATGATGCCTCCCTCGTCGGCCGTTTCCCTCCACCTCCCAGGAGACCCACTCCCCGGCAGGCACCCTCAGCCCAGTCCGCTCTCCAGCCTCCTCCCCGAAACAGGTTCACCTCCCCCAGCAATCCCAATCCCCCTCCAGCCCACCCCGATCCCTGGCCTCCCTCCTGCCCCCATCGATACCTATGCAGAGTGGTGGCGGGACGCTCCCCCACCCCCACTGATTGCCCCTAAGCCCTGCCCCACCCTCTTGGTACTGCCTGATGCCCATTGAGAAGTGCCAAGGTGCCCCCAGGCATGGGCAATTTGCTCTTTGGGCAGTGCCAGGGGCACAGGCTGTCACTATCAGGGTGCCCATGCCCAAGGGGCATCACCCCCCACGACCCAACTTCTGGGGGGAGGGGCACCAATTGCCCCCCCCTTTCACTCCATCAGGGCCAGGCCGCTTGTTCCCCGAAAGTGGGGAGCTAGTCTGAACCTCGCTGGAGTGAAATACTCCTGGTGGGGAGGGAGATGCTTGCGGGCCTAAAGAATTCAGTCCTGGGCCTGTTAATCACTTTAAAATAAGATTAAAATCAGATGTAAGGTGCTGGTTTCCAGCGTGGATCAGTCAGCACCAGAAACCTGGCGCTGGGAGATGTGCACGCGGTGGGAAGGCTTTTGCAAATCTCACACATGCCCTGATACAAGATTGTCTCACCACACTGCGTTAGAAAATTAGTGTGGCGCAGTAGGAGAATCACCCCCATAGTGTCCAGGCCATGGAAAACTAGTCTCTAAATCCAGGTAACTGAGTTCTGGTTTTGCTTCTCGGACCATTTAGTCCTGTCTGCAGATTGAGGGCCTGGAATTTTTGAGGGTTTGTTTTTAAATGACATTGTCTCATTGTGGGTAAAGTCAGTGACCAAAGTCTGTTATTATCAACAATCTACAAATTATGAAAGTATAGTCTTGTGCCTGAAAACAATTTTTAAGTATCTTTGTGGCACTATTGCCTGTATAGCATACTAACTTGCTAATGTTCCTTCAGTCTGACAGGGGCAACCATCACAGACTTACGTACTCTGGAGGATTTGATTTGATTTGATTTATTATTGTCACATGTATTAGTATACAGTGCAAGTATTATTTCTTGCGCACTATACAGAGAAAGCATACTGTTCATAGAGAAGGAAAGGAGGGTATGCAGAATGTAGTGCCACTTTCCTAGTGAGGGTGTAAAGAAAGATCAGCTTAATGCAAGGTAAGTCCATTCAAAAGTCTGACAGCAGCAGGGGAGAAGCTGTTCTTGAGTTGGTTGGTGACTTCAGACTTTTGTATCTTTTTCTTGATGGGAGAAGGAGAAAGAGAGAATGTCCAGGGTACGTGGGGTCCTTAATTATGCTGGCTGCTTTGCCGAGGCAGTGGGAAGTATAGACAGAGTCAATGGATGGGAGGCTGGTTTGCACGATGGATTCAGCTACAGTCACGACCTTTTGTAGTTTCTTGCGGTCTTGGGCAGAGCAAGAGCTAGACCAAGCTGTGATACAACCAGAAAGAATGCTTCAATTGTGCATTTGTAAAAGTTGGTGAGAGTCACAGCTGACATGCCAAATTTCCTGAGTCTTCTGAGAAAGTACTCTGTCTCGTTAATGTTTAAGATCTGACCCACTATGGTGGTGTCATCAGCAAACTTGAAAATCGAGTTGGAGGGAAATTGGCCACACAATCATCAGTGTCTAAGGAGGAGAGTAAGAGGTTGAGAACACAGCCTCGTGGGGCACCGGTGTTGAGGATGATTATGGAAGGGGTGTTTTTGCCTATCCTTACCGATTGTGGTCTGTGGTGATGGCCCCGTCTATTAATCCAGAGACTCGGCTAATGCTCTGGGGACCAGGGTTCGAATCCCACCATAGCAGATGGTGGAATTTGAATTCAATATAAAGTATCTGGAATTAAGAATCTACTGATGACCATGAAGCTATTGTCAGTTGTCAAAGAATCCATCTGGTTCACTAATGTCCCTTTAGGGAAGGAAATCTGATGTTTTTACCTGATCTGGCCTAAATATGACTCCAGAGCCACAGCAATGTAGTTGGCTCTCACCTGCCCTCTGAAATGCCCTAGCAAACCAGTCAGTTCAAGGGCAACTAGGACTGGGGAATAAATACTGGTCCGGCAGTGACGCCCAAGTCCCACAAATGGATAAATAAAAAGTGATGCGGGAGAAAGAGATGTGTGTAACCAGATTTGTAAAATGGAATTCTTCTTGGGGTGAGGTAAGAGACGTGAATTCAGACGATGTCCATCCAATCAGAGGGAGTTTCTCGAATTTATGGCGGATGTATAGAGGTTTCACAAAGGCTTTCAGACAAAGAGCTTGGAAGTTTCAGACAGTCGAAGAAGTTGAGGAAGATTTTAGAAATACAAAGTGTAGATAGCATGATTTCAAGCATAAACAAAGAAAAAAACATACATTTATGTGGTGCCTTTCCCAATCTCAGGGTGTCCCAAAGCACTTAACAGAAAAGGACATTCTAAACAGGCACAGAGGCAACGTTTAAGAGGCACCTGGACGGGCACATGAAGAGGGAGGGATGAGAGGGATACGGACCGTGTAAGGACAGAAGGTTTTTTTTAGTTAAGTTAGAGCATCATGATCGGCACAGCTTGGAGGGCTGATGGGTCTGTTCCTGTGCTGTACTTTTCTTTGTTCTTTGTTATTTGACACTTTTTTGAGGTGTCATTGCTGTTGTAATGTAGGAAACAGAACAACCAATTTGCACACAGCAAGAGATGTGATAATGATAATACAATCTGTTTTATGAATATGCTTGATTCAGACAAATGTCCCAAAATTATTATTAGGACAATTGTTTTGGCTCCGTAATCAGGGGTGAGTGGTTACGGTTTCTGTTGCCTCACTCACCAGAAGCAACTAACAGAAATTTAGTTGCATATGTGGCCAATCAAGCAATAACAGGGAGGAAGAGACCCTCTTGTCCATCTAGCTTGTCTTACATAATCATGATAACATTTGCATAACTATTCATATAACATATGTATGTAATGGTCAGAAAGTTACACACATCATGTGCTCCAGATGTCATACAAGTCCCAGGAAATAAGACTCCTTATCTGGAGTATATCCCTTCAACCATAGAATCCCTACAGTGCAGAAAGAGGACATTTGGTTTATTGAGTCTGCACCGATCCTCCAGAAGAACAGTCCACCCTGGCCATCCCTTCTGCCCTAATGCTCTCAACGCTACACATTTCCAAGGCGAATCAATCCAACCCACATGTTTCTGGACACTAATGGGCAATTTAGCATGGCCAGTCCCCTAACCTGCACATTTTTGGACTGTGGGAGGAAACTGGAGCACCCAGAGGAAACCCACGCAGCAAGAGGGAGAATGTGCAAACTCCGTACAGACAGTCACCCGAGGCTGGAGTTGAACCCAGGTCTGTGGCACTGTGAGGCAGCAGTACTAACCACTGTGCCAACAGGACAAGATCATAAAATTAACCCCATCATAAGATGGAGTCAAATCCCAGACCAGTGAAGTACCCATAGATTGCGACCAATCTACAGGTGGTACTTCAGCCGACTGATAAAAATTGCACAAATTTAGTTGCTTTCCCTTGGGCTTGATCCTTGTCTTTGAGGGGACTCAGAATGGCAGATGGAGACTATTTCTCAGGTCTGTTGAGCATTCCTAATCTCAATTGCTTTCACCTTAGGTACTAAACACTGGAAAGTACGTTACTGCTCTCCATCTCGCTCTTTTCCTTTCAGGCAGTCCTCGACTAAGTTTTTGATCTAATATCTCCTGATGTGTCTGGGTATCAGGAGATCCCTGGAGAGCACAATGAGGCATTTCGTTAGGTTAAAGGTGCTGTCCAAATGCAGGTTTTTGTTCCCTCTGCTCGACAGCAGACGGTGTGAGTTCCAGGACTACTCTGTTGTATCGCATTGAAAGAGAAACACAATGCTCCCTCTGGGTAAACTCCAGCAGAACTAATGGGCTGGAACGCAAGAACCTAATGCATTGGTTTTAAAAGGCTCCTGGGCTGATCGTAAGTAATGTCTGCTGCTGAAAAAATAGAGCTACGCAACATGCCGCGCTCCTGTGCTCAAACACACAGAAAAGCAATGACAGTTACAAAATGCGAGGAAGCAAAATTTACTAAAGGTTATGGAACCATTCCCCAGGGATGGCTTGCCCAATGGAATGGATCAACATCTCATTTATTTATATAGTCTACTGCATTCCATACTAAATTTAGCATGACAAGATACCCTTCACATAATGAAAACCCATTAAATTCACACTTGTATGGAATGTAACATTCGGCAGTATTAAAACACTGTCTACAACAATGCTAAAATAATAATCAAAAAACTTTCCAATCATATTCTTATGAACCTTGGCATCAGGCTTGAGATCCTGATAGAGACAATCACCAAGGAAAGAAATCCCCCTGGTTGCTCTGTGTAGCAACACGCTAAATGTGTGGCAATTTCTAAATTTTCCAGAAATACCGAACACCAGAATTCTTCATAAGACCATAAGATATAGGAGCAGAATTAGGCCATTTGGTCTGTCGGGTCTGCCCCACTATTCAAATAATGGCTGATAAGCTTCACAACCCCATTCTCCCGCTTTTGCCCCATAATCTTTGATCCCCTTATCAATCAGGAACTTATCTATCTCTGTCTTAAATGCATCAATGGCTTGGCCTCTGCAGCCTTCTGTGGCAATAAATTCCACAGATTCACCACTCCTTGGCTGAAAGAATTCCTCCCCATCTCAGTTCTAAAGGGTCATCCCGTTAGTCTGAGGCTGTGCCCTCGGATCCTAGTCTTTCCTACTAAAGGAAGCATCTTCCACACATCTATTCTATCCAGGCCTTTCAGTATTCTATAAGTTTCAGTGCGATCCCAGCTTATCCTTCCAAACTCCATCAACTATTGACCCAGCGTCCTCAGATGCTCCTCATACATATGAATGCTCATATAATACCATCAGCCATAGCAAACAATTAAACTGTTATTGTCTGGTCTTTCAATTTTGCCTTATCATGACCTAACAGTACTGTGGGAGATGGTGGTGTAGTGGCATTTTCACTGGACAATAATCCAGCGACCCAAGATAATACTCTGAGGACAGCACATGGTGGAATTTGAATTCAATTTTTAAAAATCTGGAATTAAAACCATTGTCAGTTGTCATGAAAACCCATCTGGCTAACTAAAAGGAGGGAAATCTACAGCTCTAAAGAAAACTGGTTGATTCTGTGGGCAGCACGGTGGCACAGTGGTTAGCATTGCTGCCTCACAGGGCCAGAGACCTGGGTTCGATTCCTGGCTTGGACCAGTGTCTGTGTGGTATTTGCACATTCTCCTCGTGTCTGTGCGGGTTTCGTCCAGGTGCTCCAATTTCCTCCCATGTTCCAAACATGTGCATATTTGGTGGATTGACCATGCTAAATTGCTCCTTAGTGTTAGGGGGACTAGCCAGGATAAATGCATGAGGTTGTAGGGATAGACTCCAGGTGGCATTATGGTCAGTGTAGACTCAGTAGGCCAAATGGCCTCCTTCTACACTTTAGGATTCTATGACTCTTAAATGGCAAGCCACTTACTTAGTTGCATCCAACTGTTAAAAGGCCTCAAATGAGTGAAAGCGAGGCAAGGGCATCAGGTACATGGGAACACTACCACCTAGAAGCTCCCTTCCAAGTCACTCACCATCTTGAGATGGAAATATATTGCTGATCCTTCTCTGTCACTGGGTCAAAATCATGGAACTCTCTTCCTTTCAGTGCAATGAACTGCAATGATTCAAAAGGGCAGCTCACCGCTACCTTCTCAAAGGCAATTGGGGATGGGCAATAAATGCTGACCTAGCCTTTGATAGAACATATTTTAATAAAATAAAATTGTTAACATTGGCCATCATTACATGACTGAAACTGAAGTTTAAAGTTAAAAGTTTCTGACACCAACTTTGGAAGTCTGCGCAGTGGAAAATGACATGGAACTCCAAAAGTCACTGGAAGTGATTTGAAACTTCTCCAGATGTGTTGTTGAGTACATCCATCCCTCCTCGCCGCCCCCCTGCTCCCCCTCCCCCCAATTAAAAATAGGAATCAATGAACCAATGGGAACTATTACTATTCCGTTGTTAGACTCAGGGGCAAATTTTACCATCCCACCTGCCACAGGAATCAAAGCAGGCGTTGGGCAGACCATGGAAAGCTCCATCGATCTCATCAAGGAAGGCAAAGTACAAGGGTTGGTAATGCGCCTGCATTTCTCTTGTAATTGTCATGCATTGAAGATCATGTCCATCCACTGTTTAGGGGCGGAATTTGCCTTGGGGTTCTGCAAGTGACTCTTTAGCCACAGGGAGTAGACGATTAAGGAAGGTTCTTGCGATGACCTTCTCTGTGTTCAGGAGGGAGTTACTGCAGTTGGGCTTGTCACCTTTCTTAAAGATGGTCATGACTACAGTGTCTCTGAGATTTCCCAGCATGTTCTCCTCCTTCCAGATAAAGGAAATGAGGTCATGCCAGTCTTTAAACGCTATACTGGCCCATTTCACCCAATTCTATCTAACCTTGTCAGCATATAACTTTCTTTCTTTCTCCCTTATGTACTTACCTAGTTTTTTTCTTATATGTGTCTATGCTAATTGCCTCAGCCACTAAATATTCCAACCACTCTCTGGACAAAGTCCTTTCATCTAAATTCCTTATCGGACTTATTACTGTCTATTTTATGTTAATGATCTCTGATTTTGAATGGCCAACAAGTAGAAACATTTTTTTATATATTTACCCAAGCAAACCCCTTCATAATATTACAGGCTTTTGTTGGATTAGCTTTCAACGTTCTCTTTTCCATAGAAAAAAGAGACAAGGGGTGGAATTTTCCATCCCGTTCATCATGGGAATTGTAGCAGCTGGAACACGGACCATGTTAAGGTCCGTTGACATTGGGTGGGATTTTCCAGCTTTGCAGCGAGTGCAGCCCAGTCTTTCCTGATTTCTAATTATATACCCTCTGTGTTTAGGAGTCATTGTAACATGCCTTTACATGCAACCAGCAGGCATTCAACTCCTGATATAAATAAAAGATGTGAGCCTTCACAATTAGCTTGGATTCCACCACCAGTAAACAAAGATAGTCAACTGGATAAATCGTTAAATTATGAACACATAAAATAAACAGCTACACAAGACAAAACACGGAGAACCAATTTTTAAGACATGTTTCGAAGCAAGCTAGGCAGAAGGTTGCGTCATTTTTCGGCAGGTAAACAGTTGATCCAAAGTCAATAAAGTCTCAGCATGGAAGCTGATTGACACAATTTCATTGTGCACTTGGCAGCTCTGAGATGGAAAATGTCCATCAGAAAAATAAGCTTGAGGCTAAAGCATTCTGCGGGTCAAATGCTTGAATTTCCATTGCATTCATGATGCTAACCATACTGTTTCGATTCTGTACCTTCAAAGGAACTGAATATTGGTCAGCAGTATGAAAGGTGGCCAAAACAATACAACCTGCAGGTTCCTAAAGGGCAGCTGCCTCATAGTACCAGGGACCCGGCTTGGGACCCCATCTGGGTGGAATTTGCATGTTCTCCCAGTGTCTGCGTGGGTTTCTTCTGGGTGCTCCGGTTTCCTCCCACAGTCAAAAAGTCGTGCTGGTTAGGGGCATTGGCCTTGCTAAATTCTCCCTCAGCGTACCCAAACAGGTGCTGGAGTGTGGCATCTCGGGGATTTTCACAGTAACTTCATTGCAGCGTTAATGTAAGTTTACTTGGGACATCAATAAATAAACTGTGAAAACTTTTAAATATGGATTTCCAACCTTGCATATTTTTCTAACACTAATTTGTCTTTTGCTGTGTTCACTTCTCACATTATCTCCAATAACAGGGTCAATCTTTAGTATTCAGATTAGCACATAATAGTCCCTATCCTGAAATCGAAAGGAGTATAATCATGACTCAAGCATAGGCCATGCATCCAGTGAGCTAGAAATTTGCAGAATAGTCTATGTTCTGCCTGCATTGATTCACTTCCTTCACTCCAAGTCAAGAAACTACAGTGTGCCCCCAAAAGCAAGTTGCACATAAACCAGGATATAAAGCAGCCACTAGCCCCACCTGCATAAACAAATAAAACAGAGTGCTGAAGAGAAATTGTTCATGCTGCTGGCATAAATCAAAAAGTGGAACTGAAATAGTAAGTGATTTCTCTTGGTTCCAGTCTGCTATTTTGACACCCCTGCCCACCCACCACCATTCCCCCATCCGCCCACCACTGCCCTACCTGCCCACCACTACCCCACTGCCCACCATTCCCCTATCCGTTTACCACTGCCCCACCTGCCAACCACTCCCCCATCTGCCCACCACTGCCCCACCTGCCCAGCGCCACCCCACCTGCCCACCGCCCCCCATCTGCCCACCATTGCCTGACCAGCCCATCACTGCCCCTCCCGCCCATCACTGCCCCTCCTGCCCACCACAGCCCGATCCGTCCAGCGCTCCCCCACCCGCCTGCCACTGCCCTCCTTGCCCACCACTCCCCCATCTGCCCACCACTGCCTGACCCACCCACACCCCCACCTGCACCTGCCCACCACTGCCCCACCCGCCCACCACTCCCCCCACCTGTCCCCCACTACATGTCAATTCACTTTTCCTATAGCACTGAACATTTGAATTTTCATGTAGCCAAGGCTAGGTCAAACCAAGGGAAAACAGATGGAAAAGTAGCTCTGTAAATGCTTGAAAATACTTTTTCTATTGCCATTTAGACTGATTTTGCAGATCCTAGATTAATATTTATTAATTTTTTGCATTAATTTTTAATATCGTGTGGCGGATTCATTTTCATAATTTCATGTAAATTTTATTGAATTATTTCACTAATTGACTTTGATGTAGCTCTTTGCAAATGAGGAATACCTATGTCTATAATTACCATATGTTAAAAATTTTACTTTGACAAGTACTTCCAGTTGTGCCACAACTTACTATTTTTGCAAAACCTTTTCCATTGTTCTTTCCTATGTTCACATTCAGATTAATGGAAAGCCGCTGTCTAAACATTTTCTAATAATTGTTCAAACTCATGAGGTCTAAACAGAATGGATAGAGAAAAACATGTAACTGGAGGGTTACCATATAACTGGAATAAAAGACAGAACTATGAAGATCAGTAGACTATAGGCCCAATTTATCAACTGTCAGAACTTAGAATGGAGAATCAGAGTGCATGTGTGAATGAAGGCTTACCAAAAAAGTTCTAAGGATGGGCGTGGGAGAGTTTCAGGTCTGTTTTTTGGGTGACTTCAAAACTGCTATTTTATGTACTTAGTGCATGCAAAATCAGTAGGATCATTCTTTGTCTGTAGGGGGAAAGGTGGGGCTTAAATTGCAGAAAGCCTGCTGTAGCAGCACAGGGTGCCATTACGTATGTGCAGAACACTATGACTGGACATGCGCAATGGCAACCAACAGAAGCCTGACAAGTTTGAAGGAGAGACCTGCCAGGCCTCTGCTGCTGCAGCCAGCATCAACCCAACCCCTCCCCGCAGCTATTGCGGGGCTCACAGCCGATCACAAGCCCCACCCCCTGGAGATATCACCCCATCCTCCCCACCATCCAGACCAATCACTGCTCCCACAAATCACCTGCAGAGTGATAGCGGGGCCCCTCTCCCTCCCCACCAATCGTTTGCAGAGTGGCAGTGATCCCCTTCCCCGCCCAACTGATCACCTGCAGAGTTGCAATGGTGTCACACCCTCGATTGGCCCAGCCCAGTCTGTACTCACCCTCATAGGCACCATGCCCAGAGACCCCAATCTCCAGGCAGTATCAGGGTTCTGGGCTGGCAGTGCCAGAGTTGCACTGCCCAAGAGGCACCTCCCCATTTCCCTCAACTTCCCCGGAGATGTCTTAATGCTCTCTGCTTCTACCCGCAAGGCCATCATGACTGGTCCCTGTACATTGGGACTAATGCTGGTCCTTACCAGAGAGAACCTTTCCCACTAGGCTACAGGCAAGTGAACCCAGACGATTGCTTCCCGGGCTCATTAAGTCTATGTAAGTTTAAATTTAAATCTATTTAAATAAATTATTTAGCCTCGCACTGGAAATGGGTGCACGGCTCACCTTGCCTGATATAGAGAGATCATAGAAGTTTACAGCATGGAAACAGGCCCTTTGGCCCAATTTTTCCATGCCGCCCAGTTTTTACAACTAAGCTAGTCCCAGTTGCCCACATTTGGCCCATTTCCTTCTATACCCTTCTTACAGAAATTGTACCTGTCTCAATTACTGCCTCTGGCAGCTTGTTCCAGACATTTCCCACCCTCTATGTGAAAAAATTGCCCCTCTGGACCTTTTGTATCTCTCCACTCCCACCATAAACCTAAACCTATTTTAGACTCCCCTGCCTTTGGGAAAAGGTGTTGACTATCTAGCTGATGTATGCCCCTCATTATTTTATAGACCTCTGCAAGATCACTCCTAAGTCTTCTATGCCTCAGGGGAAACAAGTCCCAGTCTATCCAGCCTCTCCTTATAACCCAAACCATCAAGTCCCAGTACCTTCATAGTAAATCTTTTCTACACTCTTCCTACTTAAATAATATCCTTTCTATAACAGGGTTATCTATTATAGTACCCAGTACTATACACAGCATTTGAACTGTACACGGTATATCCAGCGTGAACCTGATTTCTCAGCCCTTTGGCAATCTTACTGGCTTGTCCTAAGCATTGCCCGACAGGGTGCAATGGTAAGATCACCCCCTTTAGAGAAAGTGAATAGTTTCAAGCCCCTGAGTTCAGTGGTGACAGACAATGGAAAGATGGAAATGGAAATTAAGCAATGGATTCTCTCTGTTATCTCCGCTTGGGGTTGTTGTGATAGAAAAGTATCACTGGCACTGAATGGAAGAATCCACAAGACATCTGTGAGACCAGCCTTGGTGTCTAGTGGCGAAAGTTGGGCAACATTGAGAATAAAGGAACAATGACTAGGTACTAATGAGGTGGGTGTGTAGATTGACAGGAAAGGAGAAAATCAGAAATCACACTTCAGGGGCTCAGTGAAATTGTTGGAGCGTCAAAGAAAGTAACTGAAAAAAGATGGCTATGAGAGAGAGAGAGAGGGAAGATGTGGTGAGCGATGAAGAAGGAGGAGAGAAAGGCTTAAGGCCAAATGGAGAGATGTAGATGGAATTCTACGGCCCTGTTGCCCATGAGGTGGGAGCCAGAAAATGTAGTAAGTTGTTCAAACGTCCACCATCTTTGACAGGACTAAAAGATCTCACTGGTGTAGATGGGGATGGGGTGGAGGTAGAGGGTAAAATTCTGCCTGCGGTGATGAGAGACTAAAAGACAGCAGGATTGGAAGAGGAAATGGTGATTGACAGGAGGAGCAGAAGAAGGGTGATAAAGTGGAAGAAACCAAAAGAAGAAATTCATGAAGCGACTCGGAAGTTTTTGAATCTTTAATTCTCCACTTTTCTACAGCCACCATTCAACATCATTGTTATGGGGTCAAAAACCTTGAACTCTGTAGTAACCCTGTGGGCAGTATCCTCCTCAAATAGGGTCACCACCACCTTCCTAAGGGCAACTAGGGATGGGCAGAAAATCCAAGTATTGCCAGCAACATCCACTCACACATAACATACGAACATAAAAACATACAATTTAGTCAAATGCCATTCAGTCCCTCAATCCTGCTCTGCCATTCAGTAAGTCATGGCTGATCTGATTGTGGCTTCAACTCCACATTCTGTCTACCCCTAATAATCTTTCACTCCATTGTTAGTCAAGAATCTATCTATCCCTGTCTTAAAAATATTTATTAACCCGGCCTTCAGCACTCTCTGGGAAAGAGGTATCCAAACACTTACAATCCTCTGAGAGAAAACATTTCCTCTCATCTCCATCTTAAGTGGGAGACCCATTATTTTTAAGTCCCCCAGACTCACCTACATGGGGAAACATCCTTTCAGCATTCACACTTTGTCAAGTCCCTTCAGGATCTTACATCAGGAAGATCACTGCACAATCTTCTAAACTCCAGATCCAACCTGTACAACCCTTCTTCATCAGATAAGCCACCCCTCCATCGCTCCCCCCCCCATTCCAAGTATAATCAAATGAACCTGCTTTGAATTGCTTCTTTATATATACAGATTTAAACTGTACCCTGAACTCTAGCTGAGGTGTCATCAATTAAACAACTGTAGCAAACATGCAAAATATTCATTTCCCAACAACAACATTCCATTTGCCTTCCCAATCATTTACTGTATTTATATCGCTCCTGATTCATGTACCAGATCATCCAGATCCCTCTGCACCTCAGTACACTGCAATCTCTCTCGATTTAAATAACATGCTGTTTTTATATTCTTCCTGCCAAAATGGATAAGGTCGCATTTTCACATGTAAGAGTCCATCTGCCAAATTGTTGCCCATTCACTTAACCTATTTATGCCTTTTTGCAGACTCCTTGGTGGGATTTTCTGACTGCAGTTGCCCCAAAACCTGGAAAATCCCAATCGAGATCAATGGACCTTTGAATGGTCTGCCCCCCCGCCCCCACTTCTGCCCAATATGATTCCCATGCCGGGTGGGATGAGAAAACTCCCTCCAAGTGTCCTCTTTAAAACTTAGCTTTCTACCTATCTTTGCGTCATCCACAAATTTAGTAACCATACACTCTGTCACTTCATCCTACTCATTGATATAAATTGTAAATGGTTGAGGCATCAGCATTGATCCCTGTGGCAGTTTACTTGTCACATCTTGCCAATCTGATAAAGACCAATTTATCCATACTTTCTGCTTTCTATTAACTAACCAATACACTATCCATTGTAATTTATTACCCCGTACACCATGCGCTCTTATCTTTGATGTGATACCTTGTCAAATGCCTTCTGGAAATAAGTATAGCACATGCACAAGTCCACCTTTATCCACGTTGCTTGTCACTTACTCAAAGAACTGTAATAACTTAGTCAAATATAATTTCCTTTCACAAAGCCATGTTAACTCTGTCTGATTGCGCTGAAATTTACTAAGTTCCCCACTATTAGTTCCTTAATAATGGATTCCAGCAACTTCCCTGCAACAGATGTGAGGATAACTGGCCTGTAGTTTACTGTTTTCAGCTTCCTTCCTTTCTTGAATAAAAGAGTCACACCCATGACAACACTTAGAGGCAGCACAGTGGCACAGTGGTTAGCCTCACAGTACAGGGACCTGGATTCAATTCAAGGCTCTGGGTCACTGTCTGTGTGGAGTTTGCACGTTCTCCCCGAGTCTGCGTAGGTTTACTTCGGGTGCTCTGGTTTCTTCCCACAATCCAAAGATGTGTGTGTTAGGTTGATTGGCCATGCTAAGTTGACCATATTGTCAGTGAATTCACAGAGTAAAGGTGTGGGGTTAGGGGAATAGAAGCTGGGTGGAATTGTGGTCGGTGCAGATTTGATGGGCCTCCTTCTGCACTGTAGTGATTCTATGATTTAATGATATTATCCATTCTGCAACAGTGCAAATTTTAATAGAGAAAGTTTTCCTTTATTATAAACATTAAAACATTTCAAGTAAAACTGCCTGGCTCAATATTGTTCTATTTTCTTTCCAAGCTTGCATTCTCTCAAATCGAAATGTGAATGAAAGATTTATCTCTTTCCCTTTAGCTGACATTGCGTTTCCTTCCTGCAAAGCTATCTCTTGTGTTATTTTAGTGCCAAGCTCGACCTGGAAAACAACTGGAGACTTTACCGTTATTTGACAATCACAATTTTTGTATTTTTACAATTCTGCACATCTAAAGGTCACAGGGTAGTTTTTTTTTAATTCCGCACATTTGCAGCATAGCTTGTTAAATCAAAACTTAAAGAATTGGTCTGAACCAGGGCTATTAACAGCAAAGTACATTAATACCCATTAAAGTTACCCATTAAACTGTGCTAATTGTTTAATTAAGAGC
The DNA here is from genome assembly GCF_965287045.1 of Carcharhinus amblyrhynchos. Lineage (NCBI taxonomy): Eukaryota > Metazoa > Chordata > Chondrichthyes > Carcharhiniformes > Carcharhinidae > Carcharhinus > Carcharhinus amblyrhynchos. The sequence goes on along the minus strand of NC_137334.1, from coordinate 83,060,535 downwards.
GCAACACAATTATTGTCACCAAACATCCATTGTGAATATTTCTAAGGCTTTCCTCATCTGACTAAACAGCACTTGTTGTAACGTCATGACCTACCAAGATGTGGTAATCTCTGAAGAGATATTTTGTTGAAGAGATTAGTTGTTGAGAGATGTTATTTAGAAGGTCTGGTATTCGGGAAACATTGTAACATACAAATATAGAAACTAGAAGTGGGAGTAGCCCTTCGAGTCTGCTCCACTATTCATTATGATCATGGCTGATCATCGAATTCAATATCCCAATCCCCCCTTCTCCTTATCATAGAGATCATAGAAAACCTACAGTACAGAAAGAGGCCATCCGGCCCTTCGAGTCTGCACCGACTATAGCCCTACCCCCATACCCCTACATATTTACCCATTAATCCCTCTAACTTACACATCTCAGGACACTAAGGGCAATTTTAGCATGGCCAATCAACCTAACCCACACTTCTTTGCACTGTGGGAGGAAACCGGAGCACCCAGAGGAAACCCATGCAGACACATAAGAAATAAGAAATAGAAATAGGAGCAGGAGTAGGCCATCCAGCCCCTCGAGCCTGCCCCGCCACTCAACAAGACCATGGCCGATCTGTCGCTGCTCAGCTCCACTTTCCCGCTTTCTCCCCATAACCCTTAATCCCCTCTCTTATCAAAAACCCATCAACCCGCATCTTAAAAATATTTAGCAAGGCAGCCTCCACCACTTCAACGGGCAGAGAATTCCAGAGATTCACCACCCTTTGAGTGAAGAAGTTCCTCCTCAACTCTGTTCTAAACCGCCCCCCTTTTATCTTGAGGCTGTGCCCCCTAGTCCTACCGTCTTTTTTGAGCGGGAAGAGTCTCTCCACCTCTATCCTATCCATCCCATTCATCATCTTATACGTCTCAATGAGATCTCCCCTCATTCTTCTAAACTCTAACGAGTACAAGCCCAGTTTATTCAGCCTCTCCTCATAGCTCAACCCCCTCAACTCCGGTATCAGCCTAGTAAACCTCCTCTGCACTCCCTCCAAGGCCAAAATATCTTTGCGCAGGTGCGGCGCCCAAAACTGCACACAGTACTCCAGCTGCGGCCTCACCAATGCCCTATACAGCTGCAGCAAGACCTCCCTACTTTTATATTCAATCCCCCTCGCTATGAAGGCTACAGGGAAAACAGTGAGAACCACACACAGACATTGACCCAAGCATGGAATTGAACCTGGGTCCCTGGTGCTGTGAGGCAGCAGTGCTAAGCACTGTGCCATCATGCTGCCCCTTGATCCCTTTAGCCCCCAAAAATATATCTAATTTATTTTTGAAATCAGGCAATATTTTGGCCTCAGCTACATTCCGTGATAGTGAATTCCACACATTCACCACCCTCTGGGTGAAGAAATTTCTCCTCACCTCAGTTCTAAAAGGTTTACCCCTTATCCTCAAACTATGACGCTCTAGTTCTGGACTCCCCCACTATTGGGAACATTCGTTCTGAATCTACTCTTTCTCACCCTGTCAGAATTTTATAAGTTCCTATGAGATCCCCTCTCAATCTTCTAACCTCCAGTGAATATAATCCTAACCGACTTAATCTCTCCTCTAATGAAATCTGCCATGCCAAGAATCAGCCTGGTAAGCCTTCGCTACACTCCCTTTATAGAAAAGATATCCTTCCTCAGATAAGAACAACAAAACAGCACACAATACTCCAGGTTGGCCTCATCAATGGTCTATACAATTGCAGCAAAACATCATTCAAATCCTCTCACTATGAAGGTCAACACACCATTTGCCTTCTTTACTGCCTGTTGTATTTGAATGGATTAAGGTGGTGCATTGCTAAGAAAATATTTTCCTTTTACTAATGATTATTCTACATGATACATGGAAAATATTTTTTACAATGTTTTGCTCTAGAGGAGAGAAAATGGGGAAAAAAAGTAAGCTAATTGGAATCATTCAAAGTGAGAAGTTTTCTGCATTCACTCCACAAGCCTGATTCCTGGGATGAAGCAGTTGGCTTAAGATGTCGAGCAGATTGGCTACCATACTCATTGAAGTTCAGAAGAATGAGAGGAGATCTTTTGAAACATTAAGACGTCTCACAACACCAGATTAAAGTCCAACAGGTTTATTTGGAATCACACTTTCAGATCACTGCCCCTTTATCAGGTGAGTCACTCCAAAAGCTTGTGATTCCAAATAAACCTGTTGGGCTTTAAACTGGTGTTGTGAGACTTCTTACTGTGCCCACCCTAGTCCAAAACCAGCACCTCCACATTATTAAAACATATCAGAATCTGAGGAAGCTTGACAGGGCAGATATTGAGAGGATGTTTCCCTTGGTTGGGGAGTCAGCTAGCTGGAACACCGGTTTATGATGCAGAGTGACACCAACAGCGTGGATTCAATTCCTGTACCTGCTGAGGTTATTCATGAAGGCCCTACCCTCTCAACTTTGGTGGCAATCCTCAGGTTAAATCATTACCAGTCAGCCCATGATCATTTGGGACTGTGGAAAGTTTACCTCACTATTTGCCCTTTGTGAGGAAAACCTAGAACCAGATACACTGTTTAAAAATAAGGGGTCCCCCATTTAAGACCAAGATAAGGAGATTTATATTTTCTCTCAGAGGGTCACTACTGTCTGGAGTTCTCTTCCACAGATAGTAGGGGAGGCTTGGTCATTCAGAACATTTTAAATTGGAGTTGGGTAGACTTTTGATTGACAGGGGAGTCAAGGGTTATAGGAAGCAGGCAGGTAAGTGGAATCAGTCATGATCTTATTGAATGGTGAAGTAGTCTCAAGGGGCTGAATGGCCTACTACTGCTACTATTGATTTGGTTTTTATAAGGCTAATAGAACAAGAACCAATGCTGTCACGAATATTGAAAATTTCTGAAGTGCACTAACTTAATATCGTAATATAAGTCATTAGAACATCGCTCATGTTCTCGATAAGCACACCAGAGAGCAGTGGACATTGCTGTCTTGACAATGCACTTCTGTCCTATTATATTGTGCCAGCTACAAATCAACAGTTTTGCCATGGCTACTCACAGACTATTCAATCAACAGCCTCACATAACTCATAGGACCACAGACACTGTCCCACACACCATCAGCATGCCTTGGCATGTCCTGTCCCACCCACAGTACAGATATAACAGAGGTGGTGATATATAATTGGGAGGAAGTAGTGCTGGGAGTCCTCAACATTGCCCCGAAACCCATGAAGTCTCAATGTACCAGATCAAGAATATGCAAGGAAATTTCTCCCGGCTTCCTCCTACCACCGCCCCTCCCCTCCTCCCCTCAGCTGATTAATCAGTATTCCACCATATTGAACACCACTTGATAAAGCACTGCAAGGTCGGAAAATGAAGTTGGAGTGGTGTCTTCAACGTCCATCATCAAGGATGCAACGCTATTATCACTACTGACTGAGCTGGCCATGTCCTAACAGGCTTGATGCTAGACTGAGTCTGCATCAGGAGGTGAGGGGGCCAAGAAAAGAGAAAAACATACTTGACCTCATCCTCACTGAATTATCTGTCAGAGGTGCAACTGTCCATGACACTGGGCACCAGGATGGCACAGTGGTTAGCACTCGCAGCACCAGGAATCCAGGTTCAATTCTGGCCATTGGTAGAGTTTGCATGTTCTCCCCGTGTCTGCACGGGTTTCCTGCGATTGCTCCAGTTTTCCCTCCTCAAAGAACTCCAGTAAATTTGTCACACATGATTTCCCCATCATGAAATCATATTGATTCTACTTGATCAGATTATGATTTTTCAAATGAATGTAATTGTCTGCTAATAATCAATTTCAGTCATTTTCCAATAACTGAAGTTAGGCTCACTGAAGTTTCCTGCATTTTGCCTCCTTCCTTTCTTGAACAAGAGTACCATATTGACAGTTTTCCAATCCTTTGGCACTGGAAGAAGAGGCTCCACAAATACCCCAACCCCATTGAAGGAGGAGCCCAGCACAACAATGCAAAAGATAAAGCTGAAGCATTCGCAACAAACTTCAACCAGAAGTATTGAGTGAATGATTAATCTCCTGAGATTCCCAGCATCACAGAAGTCAGTCTTCAGCCAGTTTTAAACTCTACATGTGACATCAATAAGTTACTGAAGGCATTGGATACTGGAAGACAATATTCAGGCAATGGTACTGAAGACTTGTGCTCTAGAACTTGCCGCACCTCTAGCCAAGCTGTTCCAGTACAGCTACAACACAGGCTGTGATATAACCTGGTGTTGTGAGACTTCCTATTGCGCCTTACCCCAATCCAACGCCGGCACCTCCACATCATGGCATCAAAAGGCCCCAGCAAAACTGAATTGGGGGAGAACTCTCCATTGTTTGGAGGTCATATCTAGCAGGAAGGATAATGGTTGATATTGTTGAAGGGGAGTCATCTTAGTCCCAGGATATCACTGCAGGAGTTCTTCAGGGTGGTGTCCCAGGTCTAACCATCTCCAGCTACTACATCAATGGCCCCTTCTCCTGCATAAGGGCAGAAGAGGGGATGTTTTCTGATAATTTCACAATGTTCAGCCCCACTTGCGATTCCTCAGACACTGAAGCAGTCCATGTCCATATGCAGCAATACCTGGACAACATTCAGCCTTGGGTTCCCAAGTGGCAAGTGACATTAGTGCCACACACGTTCCAGACAATGACCATCTCCAACAAGAGAGAAGCTAACCATCTCTCTTTGGCATTCAATGGCATTACTTCACTGAATCCTCCCACTATCAAAATGCAGGAGGTTCCCATTGACCAGGAACTGCTTTGGGTCTGCCATATAAACATTATGGATACAGGAGCAGGTCAGAAGCTGGGAATTCTGCAGCAAATAGCTCACCTACTGACTTCCTAAGTACAATCTATCATCCACAAGTCAGGGGCGTGATAGAATACTCTCCACTTGCCTGGATGAGTGCAGCTCCAACATCATTCAAGAACGTTGACACCATCCACAGGACAAAACAACCAGCTTTTCTGGCACCTCATCCATCACCTTCAATAAACAGTCTCTCCATCACTGACACACAGTAGCAGCACTGTAGAATCTACTGCAGGAATTCACAAAGGCTCCTTAGTCAGCACTTTTCAAAATCAGAACCTCTATCTCTGAGAAGTACAAGGGCAATAGATGCATGGGAGCACCACTATCTGCAAGTTCCCTCCACACACCATCCTGACTTGGAATTATAATTCCCCCACTTGACACTGGGTCAAAGTCCTGGAACTCCTTTCCTAACAGTGCTGTGGGTAAACCTACACCACATGGACTGCAGCAGTTCAAGAAGCCGGTTCACTCCCACCTTCTCAAGAGCACTTTGGGATGGACAATAACGGCTGGTGTAGACATCTATGCTCATTTTTTTTAATGTATAGGCTCCCAGTCCAAAGATGTGTGTGTTTGGTGCATTGGCTATGTTAAATTGCCCCTTAGTGTCCTGGGATGCATAGATTAGAGGGATTAGCAGGGTAAATATTTAGAGTTGCGGGGATGAGGCTTAGATGGGATTGTGGTTGGTGCAGACTTGTTGGGCCGAATGGTCTCCTTCTGCACTGTAGAGATTCTATGATTCTATGAACTTAAGGTTGAACTGCACACTTGGGTGCACACAATTGCTTTCAGCTTGGTCTTTACAATATACGTTTTGCCATTTCCTTATAAAGGGTCAAACATAACAACAGATATAAGTAAACTAGAGGGAGTTACTCAGGGCAGGATCCTCAACTTTTAATGAGGACCACTGTGTCCTATTTGCTACCTCTGGTCGGCATTTTCAACTTTTTCAAGTTTGCTTCAGTCTAATGTTGCGTTGCCTCTTAATGTGATGTGTTCATTTTGCAGGTTTTTTTTGCCCTAATTACTTATTATGCGGACAAAAACAAAATTAACTACCCAGATACAAATCTCTTATGCTGTAAATTATGTAAGTCAGCATATGATGAATAGCCATTGAAATCTGCAACACTCCGCATTTCTGAAATTACTGCCCTAACCCCAGTAGTGAAGGCGTTCCAGCGAACACCAAACATAGCAGTGAGAAACAAAGACTTGTTCTGCCATATTAAATGGTCAGAAGTTTCTTCTTGACTTTCCTTTTGGCAAGTCTATAAATCACACTTCAAGCCTGAATTCTGCTTGATTTGTCAAAACGTCATGAGGCAAATTGGAAAAGACATCATTCCAAAAGAAAGAATATTGATGTTGGGATCATGCTGGGAAAGTATCTTTCAAAAAAAGACCCTGTTTTGAAAAATAACACCATCAGGTCTGCATTGCTCCAACTGGGACTTTCCTGGTTGCTAGATTGACAAGAAGCATGGAGACAGAAGGTATGTCTAATTAAAGGAATGCTATGAAATTCAGATTTGTGTCCTGCATTAGAAAGAAGGGAACACAAAGAATTATGTGCAGACAAAGGAAAAGGTGCATACAATAAGACATTAATTACAAATAATTTGCTCTTTGTTACAATATTCTTCTTCAATTCCATTGTCTAGGCATGCTGTCAACAGCAATCTTTCTGTTACGCTTGCTGCTCCTCTAGACTTTTCTCTCTTATTTCAGCAAAGGTCTAGCCTCACTGTTATGAGATTGTGGGCAGTGCACAGAGGAGTTGAGACTGATTGCTATCTCCAGCCAGGGATGATATCCAAGAGCATCAGACAGAGGCCAAACCTTCTGCCTTTGATAGTACATCTTGTGCAGCATTATCACAATTCACCAGGCATGCGACTGGGGAAAAGATCACTTTGCCTTTGGACTATAACCAAACACACGTAGCACGGTGGTACAGTGGATAGCACAGCTGTCTCACAGCACCAGGGACCTCAGTTCGATTCCCAACTTGGGTGTCTGTGCGGAGTCTGCACGTTCTTCCCGTGTGTGCGTGGGTTTCCTCCGGGTGCCACAGTCTGAAAACCATGTTGGTTAGGTGCATCGGCCATGCTAAATTCTCCCCCAGTGTACCTGATCAGGTGTTGGAGTGTGGCGACTAGAGGATTTCCACAGTAACTTCATTGCAGTGTTAATGTAAGCCTACCTGTGACACTAATCAATAAATAAACTTTAAAGTGATATCAACCTATGAAACACTTTTGCATACCAGAAGGGAAAATGAGGGAAGAGTGCCTCAGTCATTTTCACATTTTACTTACCAGCCAAAGTAAGAATTACCCACTGTGGATATAGATTTGCTTCAATGTTATTTAGATGCAGATTCCCTTTCCTTCTTCAAAGTCTACTGTCAGTGCCATTGCTTTCTGATCAGATCTTTTGAGCTGCATGAAGCAGCTGAGGAGATTTATAAACACAATTTTGGTATATTTAATCATCTTAAAGGCTGAAAAGAATGTTCCCTGAACGGATGTGATCATTTATGCTTAAGTGGCTGTGTCCCATAGAAGGCTGCTTACCTGAAAAACTCCAGCTCCCCTTGGACAAAAAGACAGGCCATGCATCAGCTATTCATGTTTGAATAGTCAAGGGTCGTCCATTCCATCATTTACCAATTTCTTAAGGACATAAGAAATAGGAGCAGGAGTAGGCCATCTAGCCCTTCGAGCCTGCCCCGCTATGCAATAAGATCATAGCTGATCTGAATTGGATCAGTTCCACTTTCCCACTTTCTCCTCATAACCCTTAATTCCCTTGTCTATCAGAAATCTATCTACCCGTGACTTAAATATATTCAATGAGGTAGCCTCCACCACTTCAATGGGCAGAAAATTCCAGAGATTCACCACCCTTTGAGTGAAGAAGTTTCTCCTCAACTCCATTCTAAACTGTCCCCTCCCTTATTTTGAGGCTGCGCCCTCTAGTTCTGGTTTCCTTTCACAGTGGAAAGAATCTCTCTACCTCTACCCTATCCATCCCCTTCATTATCTTGTAAGTCTCTATAAGATCCCCCCTCAGCCTTCTAAATTCCAACGAGTACAGGCCCAGTCTATTCAATCTCTCTTCATAAGCAAACCCCCTCATCTCCAGTATCAGCCTGGTGAACCTTCTCTGTACTCCCTCCAAGGCCAATATATCCTTTCGCAAATAAGGGGACCCAAACTGCACACAGTACTCCAGCTGCGGCCTCACCTGTGCCCTGTACAGTTGCAGCAAGACCTCCTTGCTTTTATATTCTATCCCCCTCGCGAAAAGGCCAACGTTCCATTCGCCTTCTTGATCACCTGCTGCACCCGCAGACTGGGTTTTTGCGATTCATGCACAAGGACTCCCAGGTCCCTCTGCACCGTAGCATGCTGCAGCTTTTCTCCCGTTAAATAATATTCCCTCCTACTATTATTTCTACCAAATAATTTATTTCAATCCGCTCCTCTCTTGCATTAATATGGTAAAGCAAGTGCCCCAAAATCATTCGCAAGCACACCGTGAATTTGACACCGAACCGCAAAAGGAGATAACAGAACAGATGATCGAAAGCTGTGTCACAGGGATAATTCAAGCACCATCAAAAAGGGACTGGGGGGGGGTGGTCAGTGATCAACATCCAGATTTTAGGGCCCATTTAGCTGAAAATACAGCCAGCAATGGGAGAGGGATTGAAACGGGGGGTGCCACAACTGGAGGAGCGCAGAGGACTCAGAGGGTGGGTCTTTCTGGCTGTGCTCACCTCGAAGCCGGAAAATCCTGCCCAAGGTCAACGGATCTTTCCCTGGAACACCCCCTTGCCCGGGCGCAATGGGAAAATTTGACCCAGAGAGTAAGAATATCACCGAATCAGCCCACAGTAAATAAGTTAAACGTAGAAGATGATTTTCAACAGTGTTCATTTAACACAGAGTTCAAATTATCCTAGAAGGCATTCGTGGAACCCTGACGATCACTCTGCTGAAAACCAACTGAGACCAATTCCCCTCCCTTCTCAACACCACCAGCACCGATTCCACCCCCCCCCCCCGAAAAATGGCTGACAAGTGTTTTAATTAGCCGTGATATTTTCATCAAAATGAAATGTATTCATATCATCTATCTGAAGATGTGGCTTTCTGAGTTTTTTTTTCTCTAACCTTTAAATGTCAACTTTTTCCACTTTTTTCTTACATTCTTGTATAGAAGCAGACGGATAAATATTCCTCCTGCTTGTTACCATTCATCGCCCTGTGAAAGGTTGCAGTTTTTCCATCAAATTTAATAAATAATTTGCATTGTTTCTGTTTCTTAGAAGTTACTTGGATGTCGGAGAGCCGCCGTCAACAATGACTTCAGCAACGATAATGGCAATATTAGCTGTAAGAACAACTGTGGCAATGAGAATCAAGCATGCTGGGATTTTTGGTCCAGTTTTAATGGAAAACAGATGCAGGTCACAAAGTTGCTACAAGCTGTGACCTGGCCTGTGAGCTGTGACCTGACATTTGCTGTGCTGACCAAATAAGGATAGTTGTTGGAACTCAGCTGGTAATGGCAGACCCATATCCATATATGGGTTGCAGTCCTATGACTGACATGCCATTTAAACTAAGCATTGTGGATTTGTCTTTGAATAGCTCCATTGGCCTGGTTGAATAATGTGACCAGTTTCCGGTTACACCATTGGCTGAGTGTCAGAGAACTTTCTGGAAGATTCTGAGAAGTTTAGGATAAAGGCACATGTTCCAGCCCTTTGTCTTCAGTGATAGCTCAAAGATCAACCGTCCCAAGAGTGCCCTGAAAGAACGTCTTCAGAGAAGACAAAGAACCACATGGAAAACTTGGACCTGGCCATTTTGTTCTAAACCGGTTCTGTTTTCATTTAAAGAAATAAAGTTATTGTTCAGTTGGAGAGCTGATGTTCAGTATAAGAGTTAAAGTGTTGCAACTGTTGTAAGTTTGAGTTTTGGTGCCTAAAGTGTTAAAATAAACAGAAGTTTGAATAAATCTGAATCAACTCACAAAGAACAAAGAAAATTACATCACAGGAACAGGCCCTTCAGCCCTGCACCAACCATGCTGCCCGATTGAACTAAAACCCCCTATCCTTCCGGAGACTATATCCCTCCATTCCCATCCTATTCATGTATTTGCCAAGATGCCCCCTAAAAATCATTATCGTATCTGTTCCAAAACCTCCCCCTGTCCTTCTCTGACTCTTGTTCTTTGACCTCATCATACTAACCTGAGTGCCTAAAAAGAGCTTAAGTTTGTAGCCAAATAACACTTGTTACTTGCTGACTCAATTTTCTACAAATCCTTTCTGAAAGGTCACAGTCATTCAATCATATGCCTGTTTTGTTTGAAAAATCATGTTGATTTGTAGCAGAAAGGTCTGGCACGTTCAGGGTTAATGCAGACTGAATACTGTCCCTCCTACACAGAGATGTAAGAAGTCACAAGGTGTAAACCCAGGGTCGGTTTGGTGTTGGCTAGATACCTAAGACTGAGATAGTTCGATGTAAGTACCCTTTACTGTATGTTTGTACATAATTACATACAGTTAATAAATTTACTATTAACATTTGGAAGGCCAACAATGACACATTCTGTAAGCAACACCTTCCCAACATGGTGGCAACTCTGGGTCAAAAATCCTCATCCTCACAAGAAAGCTGAAATATTAAGAAAAATGACATCTTTAACAGATTCAAAACTGAAAGAAGGTCCCAACTGAAGCGACAGACACTGAGATAATTCACCAGAGCCAGACTCCAGAGAGATGAGCCTGGAAGCTAAGGGCAGAGGTTTCACTGCAGCAGAAAACTCCACATTATTTCCCATGGATGACAATTGCGTCAATTCAGGGAGCTTCCAGACTAAACAGCAAAAACAACTTTAAGTTAACTTGAGGCGTATGCCAAGGGGCAGGAAGTTATATGTGAAGAGAAACTTCTTCACCCAGAGGGTAGTGGGAATCTGGAACTCATTGCCAGAAAGGGTGGTCGAGGCAGAAACCCTCACAACAGATAAAAAAATTTTCACTCAGAGGGTGGTGAGTGAGTGGAATTGGCTGCCGTCTGTGGTGGTAGAGGCGAACTCGCTGGGGTCTTTTAAGAGACTTCTGGATGAGTACATGGGAATTAATGGGATTGAGAGTTATAGATAGTCCTGGTGGGTACGGATATGATCAGTGCAACTTGTGGGCCGAAGGGCCTGTTAGTGCTGTAGTGTTCTATGTTCTATGTTCTAAAAAATATTAGATGAGCACTTGAATTGCCATAGCATACAAGGCAACGGACCAAGTGCTGGACAATGAGATTAGGATGGGTGCTTGATGGCTGGTGCAGACACGATGGGTCCAAGGGCTTTATTCCATCTTGTAAAACTCTTTGACTCTATGTGTAGGATTTTCTGGCTAGTTTTGACCCAAAACCGGAAAATTCCACCCAAGGTCAACAGATATTGGTACGGTCCCCACCCCACCTGCTATGGCGAGCGGGATGGAAAAACCCCCCCATGACTCTTTAACATTGTAAGGCACAGTGTTTTCTCTCATTACGCGCCTGACAAAAGCATAATCAGAGAGAAAACTGACATTGAGTTAAGAGAAAGATACTGAGGGAAGTAACCAAACATTTGGTCAGAAACATACCTTGAAGGAAGAGGGTGAGTTAGAGAGGTGGAGCAGATTAGGGAGAGAATTCCTCATTTTAGGATCTAGACAACTCAAGATTTGAACACCAGTGGTGGAGCAATAGTATTTGGACATTTAGTTCTGCCATTTATACAGTAAATGGCAGAACCCTTAAGAGTATTGATAGGCAGAGGGATCTGAGTGTACAGGTACACAAGTCACTGAAAGTGGCAACGCAGGTAGAGAAGGTAGTCAAGAAGGCATACTTGCCTTCATCAGCTGGGACATTGAGTTTAAAAATTCACAAATCATGTTGCAGCTTTATAGGACCTTAGTTAGGCCACACTTGGAATATAGTGTTCAATTCTGGTTGCCACACTACAAGAAGGATGTGGAGGCTTTGGACAGGGTACAGAAAAAAATTACCAGGTTGGTGCCTGGTATGGATGGCATTAGCTATGAGGAGAGGTTGGAGAAACTTGGTTTGTTCTCACTGGAATGATGGAGGTTGAGGGGAGATCTGATAGAAGTCTATAAGATTATGAGAGACATGGACAAAGTGGATAGTCAGAAGCATTTTCCCAGGGTGGAAGAGTCAATTACTAGAGGGCACAGGTTTAAGGTGCGAGGGGCAAGTTTAAAGGAAACGTACAAGGCAGATGTTCGGCACAGAGGATAGTGGCTGCCTGGATCTCGATGCTGGGGAAGGTAGTGGAAGCGGATACAGTAGTGACTTTTAAGGGGCGCCTTGACAAATACATGAATAGGATGGGAGTAGTGGGATATGGTCCCTGGAAGGGTAGGGGGTTTTTGTTCAGTCGGGCAGCATGGTTGGTGTAGGCTTGGAGGGCTGTTCTTGTACTGTGATTTTCTTTGTTCTTCATTCTATTTTAAGTTCTCTTTTCAGATGAACAAAAAGAATGGCGTGGCTCCTTTGTGTAAGCATGTGATCTGAGCTTCAGCAGCCCTGAGATCAACCTCTTTGTTGATCATGGATCATTGTGAAAAAGGTAAATAGGGCTATTTCTTTAAATAATGGTAGCAAGCACCACCAATGCTTGCCATTTAAGAATTCAATGCTACACTACATGAGTTCAAGTTGTCAGTCACCCTGTTGATGTCTAACACTTGTGGGAAGTCGATGAACCCTTAAGAATTCACAAAACGCATTCCTGTCGTGTTATTATTGATTTTTCAAGTTCATGAAATAAACTGAAAAAAAAATTGAGCCAGAAAAATGCTTTACCATAGGAACAGCTTAAGTATCAGGGGACATAAATTCAAAATTAGGAAATGGTGAATTAAAGGGGGTATGTCAGGTTGAACATGAGTAAGGATATTGTGCTACCAGTTATCAGGGATAGCACATGAAATGGGCAGAATAGGTTCAAAAGAGATTTAGAGCCATGTCTATTGTTGTGGTTCAGGTTAGAAACTCCAAAGTATTTTATAAAGTCTGCCTGAATCATAAGTTTTGCATTTTGAATTTGCTAGGATAAGCATGATATGTTTCACTTCAGGTGTGATTCAAAGACCCATTAGGGAGTTTTTATCAAACAAAGCTCATTCAAGAGTATAGTTAACACATATAGTAAGAAAATGAGAAAGCATTTTTATCAATTACTAACAAGAAACAAGACAACCACTATAAGATATAACTCTTAATGAATATCTCTAATGTGTTCCAATTAAAACTAAAACCCGCAGATAACAAAAACATTTTTCACAGGTTTAACACAGCCCAATCTACTGCTCACGTGATAACGGAAATTTGAGTCGCTTGGCTGAAGTCTGCAGTTCTCTGGATTCACTCCAAACAGTTTCAAAACAAGGCAGTTTCCCAAAAAGACTCTGGTTCAGCCCCCAAGAACAGTAGATTTTCACCCTTCCGGAAACCAACAGAATTTTCAAAACAACAGGGAAAGAGGGAAAACACTTTTTAGCTTGTTGTCCCTTCTAGAACTCAATCAAACCTGCAGCTCCAAACTGAAAACTGAAAATTAATCCTTGTCACCTGACCTGTCCAGAGTTTATTTTCTCCTCCCAACAATGACATCACCTAAGGCTGTGAGTATGAATTTTAAAAAACCCTTAAAAGCACACTAACATTACACTGTCGTTCTAGGAAAAGAATGGTAGTGAAAAACAAGGCGAAGAAGTCATTACCAACTGAACCATGTTTGCATGTAAAATCACGATCATTTTTCTCATCAATGTGCTTAATTTCCTCTTAATTGTTGGTGGGTGCAGTTCAGGCTCCCATGTGCGCCCTCTGAACATAATGCTGCATTGCAATCTCAATGATGACTATGACTTTGACTATGAGAAGAAGTTGAATAAACTAGGATTGTTTTCACTGGAAAGATGGACAAAATTATGGGAGGCATGGGATTGAGTCCCTTTTGAAGAAGTTGAGGGAGGATAATGGGACTAGAAAGACATTGGGCGGGATTTTCTGGCCACGCACGACCCAAGACCGGAAATTCCCACCCAAAGCCAGTGGACCTTTAAATCTGTCCAGCCCGTTATGTCTCCCGTGGTGAGCAGGATCGGGAAATCCCACCCACTATTCAGGAAATTGGGGAATAGGCACAGAGGAGATGTCAGGGGTAAGTTTTTCACTCAGAGGGTGGTAGGTGACTGGAATCGGCTGCCATTGGTCATGGTGGAGGCAAATTCGATAGGGTCTTTTAAGAGACTTAGGATGAACATATGGGACTTAATAGGATTGAGGGTTATAGGTAAGCCTAGTAGGTAGAGATATGATTGGCACAACTTGTGGGCCGAAGGGCCTGTTTGTGTTGTAGTTTTTCTATGTTCTATGTTCTAAATCAGGCCAACATTAATCTCCAAACATGAGGGCCTGAAGCTTACACTCACTGGGAGGACATGATCATCGGGAGCCAAAGCGATATGTACTTCCGGCCGCAATCGGGCCCCAGCCATGATTTCACATGGTGTGGAACATGTGTTGATAAAGGTTCAGCGCTGTCAAGGAAGGGGGTGGGAAACGAGCTGGTAGGTGATTCCAATGAGCTCCCTAAAGGCAGACAGCTACCTTGGTGCTTCCTCAGGGAGCTGTGGTACGGTCCCAATGAAATAAGCTCTAAGCAATGCTGCAAACTGTGTCAATGCTACAAAATCAAGCAGACCTCACAACGCCTCAGCTCTCAAACATCTGCTTTTATTTTATATTACCCCAGACATTTTACCTAGAATATGTTTGTTGCAAAGGCCGCCCAGGCTTTTGGCTTCTCCGTCAACCATAAAAGAGGATGAGCCACGTCAAATCACCATCAATTTTCTCATTTATGTGCTTAATTGTCCTCTTAATTGACAGTGGGTGCACTTCAGGCTCCCATGTGCACCCTCTGAACATAATGCTGCGTGCAATCTCAATGATGACTATGACTTTGACTGTGAGAAGAGGTTGAATAAACTAGGATTGTTTTCACTGGAAAGGTGGAGGCTGAGGGGAGACCTGATAGATGTCTACAAAATTATGGGAGGCGTAGACAGGCTGGATAGTCAGAGGCTTTTTTCCCAGGGTGGAAGTGTCAATTACAAGGGGGCACAGGTTCAAGATGACGGGGGGAAAGTTTAAGGGAGATACGCAGGGGAAGTTTTTCACATAGAGAGTGGTGGGTGCCTGGACTGCGCTGCCAGAGGAGGTGGTGAAAGCAAGTACATTAGCAACATTTAAGAGGCACCTGGAGGGAACGTGAATAGGGAGGGAATAGAAGGATATAGGCCGAGTAAGGTCGGAAGGTTTTTTAGTTAGGGCATCATGATCGGCATGGGCTTGGAGGCCCAAGAGCCTGTTCCTATGCTGTCCCTTTCTTTGTTCTTCTTCTTTGTTGTCTATGATAGGGTGTTCATGCCTGATGTCTTCCTACGCAATGTCACATGCTTTTGAGTTAGTGTCCGCCTGATCTAAGTAAAGTTCTGGTTGACACTGGGATGGATAGAGTCGGGAATAGTGGAAATGTGGGCTGCTGAAATCCTGGGACTAAATGAGTTAAAAGTCAGATTCTCTCCTAATGTGCAAAATGAAACTTTTGCACATTAATAAGTTTTGTGCATATTCCTGCCTTAGTTTCTTTGCATCAGCTTAATCTTGATAGCTGCCAAAAGGGACTTGAGACTTAACAGAAAGAAAATCAATCAGTGTGCGTGCTAAAAAATCTCTGCCAGGCTACTTTGCATATGTAATACTGTGGTTTGCATTCTCAAACTGCAAAAAAGAAATATTTTGATACGGACAATCATGGATGTAAAAGAAAGTTAACATAGAAACATAGAAACTAGAAGTGGGAGTAGGCCATGCAATCCTGCTCCACCATTTATTATGGTCATGGCTGATCATCAAATTCAATATCCTGGTCCCCTCTTCCCCTCATATCCCTTGATCCATTTAGCCCCTGAAGCTATATCTAATTTCTTCTTGGAATCAGACAATGTTTTGGCCTCAACTACTTTCTGTAGTAGTGAATTCCACATACTCAACGCCCTCTGGGTGAAGAAACTTCTCCTCACATTAGTTCTTATCCTCAAACTTATGACCGGTAGTTCTGGACTGCCCCGCCATCAGGAACATTCTTCCTCATTCTACCCTGTCTAATCCTAAAGGGCATAGAAGGTCTAATATTAGACCAAAGTTGCTGAGTAAACCTACAAACAGTGTGGAATTAAATCTTCAACATTTCCATCATATGCCTTTGGCAAGAGTGAAATAAAAAGCATTCCAATATTTTACTTATGCACATTTGCTCATTTATTTTCCTTGTATTTTAAAATAAAGATTCATATCAAAAGGTATGAAACAATTTTGAGAAGTTTAGTTCACATTCAAAGAAATGGATTTCAGAAAGAAAACATCTGTTCTGGTCACTGAAACTTTAAAAATGTATCCCAATAATTAGTTCTACTCTCATCCTTGACCCTGCAAGATATGTTTAAAGTCTTCTCCTCCTGATTTAGAGTGTAAATCGACAGAATTGGCAATCAAATTCACTCTTTCACTCATTAGGCTGTTATGTTAAACAGTGGAAAAAAAATGACACTATTGTCATAGAATCGCTACAGTGCCAGAAGGAGACCATTTGGCCCATCGAATCTGCACCGGCATTCCAAAAAAACCTCTTACCCAGGCCCACCACGCACCCCCCCACCCCACCTCCCCCCTGCCCCCCTCCCCCCGTCCTATTTCCGTAACCCTTTGCATTTACACAGCCAATTCACCCAAGCTGCACATCCTTGTACAGTGGGAGGACTGAAGTCAGTGAAGATATATTTAAGCAATGTTATTAGGAATGAACGGAAGAAGCTCGAGACAAGGCTATGCATTCCCTGTTTCTGTTTGATTGACAGTGAAAACATCTTTCAAGTTTAATAACACAGAGAGAATTATCAGACTGAATTTTTTACAGCTTCTGCTTCCCACTATGAAAATCAGAGGGGAACCTCTTCTGCTTGACCATACCTCCCTAAATCCCTTTAATAGCCTTCAGGCTTTAATTGGTTTGAGCTGAGAGGAAGTCTCATCTTCTGGCTGGCTGATCAAATGCCCAGCAAATCCTTTATCCCAGCAGTGTTACCAGGAGCAGTGGCTGCTAATGGAATTACATTGAGTATCTTGCAAAAGAGATGCTAGAAGCCTAGAACAAAGTGAGTCCAGGATCTCACTGGGCTTAGGCTGGCAGGATGGGGCGACTGGGATGGATCGAGCAGGGAATAGTGGAAATGTGGGCTGCTGAAACCCTGGGGAAGGGGGCCTCCACAGGGTGCCCAAATGCGAGACAACTCTCTGCCTGGTCCAGTCCAAACTCAAAGCCACCAGCTTTTACTGGGCAACTTGGACACTTGCCTCTTGTTGTGGGAAGATTTGCAGCAGTGGGAAGAGCTCTAAAGGGGTCATTGTTGGCCACCTGAGGGCCGCAATTCATCCACAGGTGATTGGAACACTGACACCCTCCCACTGTAATAAGTCCTCGGGGGCAGAAGTCCTTTCACCAAAATCTTTTTATTTACAAGTCTGGCAACAGCATACAGATTACTTTAGTTAGCAATCTATACTAGGAGTGCCAGAGGAACTGACCCTCTTGGTTAAGTACAAAGCAAGAGGTTCCTTGATTGGCCCATCAATTTGGCCCTTAATCAAGGAGTTCATATTCTAACAAGCCGACCTCATTTGCCTGATTAAAGCCATTACAACCATCGCAAGTAAAATACCTGCAGGGTGAGTGCAGTTGGGTATGTGATAATGACACAGTACTGCGACCATGATGTTGAATTCTACATTGCTTGCAGACAAGCTGTCCAGAGCACAAAAGTCAGCCAATTATTTGCTGTCCCAGGTCTGTGCTTAGAGAATAACATTTATCCAAAATTCAACTTGAAACAGAACACCCAGTTTGTTTAATTTCGGAAATCTTCAATTGTGTCTCTGTCTCTCACTGTCTAATGTTATTTTTGTCTTTGATCAGTCGAAGAAGACTTTAAATGACATGAAGTAAAGGAAGGATGTGTAGAAGCTTACCAGACAGACTGGGATGTGGTGAAGCAGCATGACGCTGAAAAGTTGAGCTGAATATAAATTATGAAAGCAAAGCTTGATCTGCTTATCAGTTTTATCTTAAACCTGGAACACACAACATACAATATGATATTTGCTATCTCGCATAGAAATATAAAGTAAATGTTCTGCACTGATTATACAGATGTAGATAGGTGAACGGAGATAAGGATATCAAACAAGCAGATATGGGCTTGTTCCTTACCCAATACCTCAGGATTGCAGGTTTCTGATGGGAATGTTAATGGATTGAGAATCTTCTCACAGAGTATGTCTGAGAGCCTCATTAAGCACCTGAATTTCATGAAAATTGCTGATTGCTACTGCCAGCCATGATTTCCCAGTGCTTTTTATGCAATACATCGGCTGATAGCTTTAAAATGAGTGTTAATTTGAAAATGTCTCCCTCCTCAGTTTCTGCTTCCCTTCCCTATCAAAACTGTCTTTGTCATGGCCCCGTTCAAAATAATAACCCTCTACGCCCCAGTTCCTGGTGAAGTGCTGCACACCTCAACCCTCCCCTTTCTTTCCAAAATTGAAGGGTGGGGAGAAAGGAAAGAGAAACAGACAGGAAGAATCATTGCTTATAGCTTATCAGTAATAATTCAGCATTGATTTAAAAATTACACGAACAGAATTATTGCCTAGAATTGTTGCCCAGGGAGTCTAACTGTAAAAAAACACAGTCTTATGGAATTCTTGAATTAACCTTTGACATTATTCAGAGAGTTCATATAATCCTTACAGTGCAGAAGGAGGCCATTTGGCCCATCAAGCCTACAACGACCACAATTCAACCCAGGCCCTATTTCCGTAATCCCACATATTTACCCTGTTAATCCTCTGACACTAGGGTTAATTTAGCATGGCCAATTAACCTAACCTGCACATCTTTGGACTCTGGGAGGAAACTGGAGCAGCTGAAGAAAACCCACGCAGACACAGGGAAAATGTGCAAACTCCACACAGACAGTGACCCGAGGCCAGAATTGAAGCCGGGTCCCTGGCACTGTGAGGCAGCAGTGCCAACCACTGTGCCATCTTGCCTCCCATGATTGGAAAGTGGGGGGGGCGGTGGGATGCGGAGTTGGGGGGGGGGGGGTGTGGAGTGGGGGGAGGGTGCGGAGTTGGGGGGGGTGTGGACTGGGGGAGGACGCGGAGTGGGAGGGGAGGGGGAGTGGGGGGTAGAGTGGGAGGGGAGGGGGGAGTGGGGAGAGGGGGGAGGGGTGAGGTGGTGGGGGAGGGGGAGGGGGAAGGGGGGAATTTTCTGGCTGTTCATGCTGGTGAGATTTCCTCGCCCCACTGCACTGAATAGAGATATGGCTGAGTGCCAAATTCTCTGTCCTCACATGCAGTGGCAGCAGGACATCAATGGACAGAAATTTCCATCCCACATTTATTAAATAGCTTCCAGCTAATGTTGAGTTATTGTAATGGACTTGGATGTGGCTCTTCAATGAGTTGAGAAGACTTAGGAGACTTTCAAAATGGTGGACAGGACCCAAAAGGAGAAGGCCCACCACCATGTCTGATCAGATCCTAATTTCTGCTGTCAGTGGAAGAGGTGTGGATCACAATCTGAACTCAGCAGACTTACTTGACCTGACTGCTCAGTACAAACAGGTTCATCTTCATTGCTCTAATCACCTTAGCCAACAGTCTAAGAGCCACAATTTTATGGAAGAGACATAAAGGCTTGTGAAGGGTGGATTTAAGGTTTGTTTAAATGATAAAGAGCAGAAAGTGGAATCGTTGTGGGTGGAGATTAGGAACAGCAGAGGGAGGAAGACGCTGGTGGGTGTCGTCTATAGGCCCCCGAATAATGATCTGGAGGTGGGGCGGGCTGTTAACGCGCAAATAAGTGCGGCATGCAGGAATGGGACGGCCGTAGTTATGGGAGATTTCAATCTGCATATTGATTGGTCGACCCATGTTGGACGAGGTGGGCTCGAGGAGGAGTTCTTGGAATGCTGCCGGGATAATTTCCTTGAACAGTGTGTGTTGGAGCCGACGAGGGAGTGAGCTATCTTGGATCTGGTGCTATGTAATGAGGCGGGTAGAATTAGGGACCTTGCGGTGAAGGATCCTCTTGGAGAGAGTGATCATTGCATGGTGGAGTTTCTGTTGCAGATGGAGGAGGAGAAAGTGGGTTCCCGGACACGCGTCCTTTGTTTGAATAGAGGGGAGTACGGTAGGATGAGAGAAGAATTGGCGAATGTGGACTGGGGGAGCGCGTTGGAAGGTAGGTCTGCTGAGGAGCAGTGGAGGATCTTTAAGGAGATCTTTCTTGGTGCTCAGCAGAAATTTATTCCGATGGTCAAAAAGGACAGTAGGAGGAGAGGTAATAAGCCGTGGATAACGAAGGAGGTGAAGGAAAGTGTTAAATTAAAAGCGGAGGAATTTAGAGTAGCTAAGAGCAGTGGGCGAGAAGAGGATTGGGAAAGGTTTAAATGTCAACAAAGATTGACAAAGAAGTTGATAAAGGAGGGTAGGAGAAGCTATGAAGCTGGGCTAGCGCTTAATATAAAAAAGGATAGCAAGAGTTTTTATAAATATATAAAAAGGAAGAGGCTGGCTAGGGTGAACGTTGGTCCTTTAGAGGATGAGAAAGGGGAGCTAGTGGTAGGGGATGGGGATATGGCTAAGGTATTGAATAACTTTTTTGTTTCTGTCTTCACGGAGGAGGACGTGAATAATTTGCCGGGTGTTAACGATGGAAAGGTGGTAGGACTGGAGGGTCGTAATGACATTACTGTTACTAGAGAGGTGGTGCTCGACAGACTGGAGGGGCTGATTGTGGACAAGTCCCCAGGACCGGATGGAATGCATCCGAGGGTTCTGAAAGAAATGGCGGAGGTTATAGTGGATGCCTTGGTGGTTATTTTCCAGACGTCGCTGGATTCCGGGGAAGTGCCGGAAGATTGGAAAACGGCTAATGTTACGCCGTTGTTTAAGAAGGGTGCCAGGCAAAAGGCGGGGAATTATAGGCCGGTTAGTTTAACGTCTGTGGTAGGTAAAATGTTGGAATCTGTCATTAAGGAGGAAATTGCGAGGCATCTTGAAGGGAATTGCTTGATAGGGCAGACGCAACACGGTTTCATTAAAGGGAAGTCGTGTCTGACAAATTTACTGGAGTTCTATGAGGATGTGTCTAGGGCAGTGGATAGAGGAGAGCCGGTGGATGTGGTCTTTCTGGATTTTCAGAAGGCGTTTGACAAGGTACCTCACAAGAGGTTATTGCAGAAGGTCAGGGGACATGGAGTTGGGGGTAGGGTGTTAGCGTGGATAGAGGATTGGTTGTCAAATAGGAGGCAGAGAGTGGGGGTCAATGGGTGCTATTCGGATTGGCGGTTGGTGACTAGTGGGGTGCCCCAGGGGTCGGTGCTGGGGCCTCAGCTATTTACCATTTATATAGATGATCTGGAGGAGGGAACCGAGTGCAGGGTGTCGAAATTTGCTGATGACACCAAGATTGGGGGAAAGGCATATTGTGCGGAGGGTGTGGAGAGTCTGCAGAAGGATCTAGATAGGCTGGGCGAATGGGCCAGGAAATGGCAAATGGAATTTAATGTTGGCAAGTGTGAGGTGGTCCACTTTGGTAGGAAGAATGGTAGGAAGGACTATTACTTACGTGGTGAAAAACTGCAGCAGGCGACGGTGCAGAGGGACCTCGGGGTCCTTGTGCATGAGTCGCAAAAACCCAGCTTGCAGGTGCAGCAGGTGGTCAGGAAGGCGAATGGGATGCTGGCCTTCATAGCGAGGGGGATTGAATATAAAAGTAGGGAGGTCTTGCTGCAGCTGTATAGGGCATTGGTGAGGCCGCAGCTGGAGTACTGTGTGCAGTTTTGGGCGCCGCACCTGCGCAAGGATATTTTGGCCCTGGAGGGAGTGCAGAGGAGGTTTACTAGGCTGATACCAGAGTTGAGGGGATTGAGCTATGAGGAGAGGCTGAATAAACTAGGCTTGTACTCGTTAGAGTTTAGAAGAATGAGGGGAGATCTCATTGAGACGTATAAGATGATGAATGGGATGGATAGGATAGAGGTGGAGAGACTCTTCCCGCTCAAAAAAGACAGTAGGACTAGGGGGCACAGCCTCAAGATAAAGGGGAGGCGGTTTAGAACGGAGTTGAGGAGGAACTTCTTCACTCAAAGGGTGGTGAATCTCTGGAATTCTCTGCCCGTTGAAGTGGTGGAGGCTGCCTCGCTAAATATTTTTAAGAAGCAGGTTGATGGGTTCTTGATAAGAGAGGGGATTAAGGGTTATGGGGAGAGGGCGGGAAAGTGGAACTGAGCCACGACAGATCAGCCATGATCTTATTGAATGGCGGGGCAGGCTCGAAGGGCTAGATGGCCTACTCCTGCTCCTATTTCTTATGTTCTTATGTTCTTATGTTCTTATGATCTGAGTGATTTAAACCCCCAGCACTTTAAATTAAAAAAGAAACAGTCTGCAGCTTTAAGTAGAGTAAAAAAAAGTAAAGAGAAACAGCACATACCTGCTGTTAGAATAAATTGACTGATAAGCTATCTGGCCTGGCTTAGATAAAAACATTAGCCATATGTTTTTGCAATTTCAATTGATTCTATTCTTTAGATTTTTCAAGGGCTGTTATTATAGCTAAGCTCATTATGAATACTTGGCTGAGTTTCAAAATGTCCATAATCACGAATATCAGTAGGGGTCTGCATTCACATTGTGATTGATAGTTTGAAGAAGTCATTAAATGAATACCTGTCTTTGATGTAGGAAGTGAAATAGTTTTGTGTTCGTTTTACAATAATTAACCATTTGAAGGGATTTATTTTGTTTTGAATGGATTTTAGGAATGCAAATATATTTCACAACGAAGTGTGTTTGAATGAAAATTCCATTAGATTGATAAAAGTTGAATTTTTTTCTTCTCTATTGTCCACAATCGATACTGATTGGGAGAGTACACTGAGGCCACAGAGGAAAGATGGGTAAAATGTAGGGCACTTGGAGGTAGAATTGAGGGGGCATAGGATTATGGAGGCAATGAAAATATGAGGGGGCATAAGAGGTGGGTGAGTGTTAGGAGTGAGAGTTCAAGGACCTGAAATTATTCCTTAAACTTGGGTCAACGCCCTGCAAATGGAGACGGGCGTTCCAGCATGCCAGCCTCACTATCACCCACTTACATTGATACCTTGGGCCTGCCTCCACAGGCCATGGTTCCAACTGCATCCCACCTCCCGCTCTCTGGAGCAAAAATAACATGGTAATGGGCCCTTCTAGGAGGAACAGATCCGCTGGATTGGGATGTTTCCTAACTAAACCTACCTGTTCCCTCCATGAAAACCTGACATCTAAACTATGTTTGAGTCTTTAATGATTGAAATTATATCTGTTAGTATCTATCTGATTATTTTGTGGACTGTGCATGCTTAGTGTTATGATGGAATCAATCAGTTTTCCAAGGATGTGTTAATAAAGTGTGATTGTTCACACAAATTTGTTCTCAATTTAATTTTTGACAACTCAAAGAACAGATTATTTAATATTCTTGAAGCATTCCTGCTGTGGTTGGTTTAGTTTGTTAATATTCTTTAGACTGGCTAATATAAGGTGCAGCATATTAAGCTGAACTCTAGTCATCTAATAAATCTTGGCCATGAAAGATAATTTTCTAAGACTATTCTCTGATGCACAGTTGAAGAGAAGAAGTTAAAGGTTGACATTGAATTGTCCACAGCATTCTCCGAACATAAAATAGCCAACTGTATTGAATACTCCAATCAATTAAGAAATAACTAACTTCTCTCCAACATGAGGGAGGAAATGCATTGCAGAAGAAAGCTTGTATCAAGCAATTATTTCATCAAAATAACAATAGAAATAAAAAGAAATTGAAATAAAAGCAGAATCCAAGAGAGAAATCATAGAATCCCAACAGTGCAGAAAGACGCCATTTGGCCCATCAGGTCTGCACTGACTCTCCAAAAGAGCAATCCACCCTCCATTCTATCCCCACACATTCACCATAGCCAATCCACATAACCTGTGCATCTTTAGACACTAAAGAGCAATTCACCATGGCCAATCCACCTAACCTGTGCATCTTTCGACACTGAGGGACAATTAAGTACGACCAATCCACCTAACTTGCGCCTCTTTAGAGATTAAGGGACAATTTAACATGGCCAATCCAACTCACCTGCACACCTAACCTTCACTTGTGCCCAAAACCATACCACCCCCAGGTTTTGGAAAGTATTTTCTCTCTGGTTTCTGCTCAAGCTCATCTGTATAATGCAACGCAAAGAGTCACCCATGAGCAAATAAGCAGCATTGAAAAATGAGTAAGAAATTAAAATATACTGTTAGTACAGATGGAGTGTCCATTATCTGAATACCATGGGGCCGATCACGGATTTCAGCTTTCAGATTGTTTTGGTTTTCAGATACTTTATATAGGACTAGACCTACTTACAATGGGTCATAGCCTAGAATAGCTGTAGTTTAAAGTAAATAAAATCTCCAGAAAAGTAAGATGTACTGCTGAGTAATAGAGACAGGAATTTCCATTAACTAGACTTCCCGCACTAAAGATCAGGTATGGCTGACAAGATTCACATGAAGCACAAACAACTAGATTTCCCAGGCTAAGGCCAGGTGTCATCGCTAATGTTCATGTTGGCTCAGGTTGTGTTAGCTTCATGAGCTTCCAACCCTGAAGGTCAGGTGTAGTTAACTCATGTCATGTTGGCTCAGGTCGTGTTGCCTCCTCAGGTCATCGATATTCCGTGCTAAATGTCACTGCACTTGGTTCAGGTTGTATCAGATTAATATGTGTTACTAAAATACAAAAGCAGTAATGTACTGCTGTGGCTGTATACGACTCTGGTCAGACCCCATTTGGAATATTGCGAGCAGTTTTGTGCTCCATTCCTTTGGAAGGATGTGCTGGCCCTGGAAAGGGTCCAGAGGATGTTTACAAGAATGGTTCCAGGAACGAAGTGTTTGTCACATGAGGAGACATTGAGGAGTCTGGACCTATACTCGATGGAGTTTAGAAGGATGAGGAGGGATCTAATTGAAACTTACAGAACACAGGGAGGCTTATATAGACCGGACATGGAAAGGATGTTTCCACTAGCAGGAGAGACTCAAACTCGAGGGCAACCTCAGACTGAAGGGACGCTCCTTTAAAACTGTGGTGTAGAGGGATTTCTTCAGCCAGAGGCTGGTGAATCTGTGGAGCTTATTTCCATAGAGGGCTGTGGAGGCCAGGTCATTGAGTGTCTTTTAAGACCAAGATAGATAGGTTCTTGATCAATAAGGGGATCAAGGGTTATGGGGAGAAGGCAGAAGAATGGGGATAAGAATCATATCAGCCATGCTTGAATGGTGGAGAAGACTCGATGAGCCAAATGGCTGAATTCTACTATTATATCTTATGGTCTATGATGTTATTGTGTTGGCTAGGGACATGTTGCCTCAAGTCATATTCATTCCATACTAAAGGTCAAGTGCAGTTGGTTTAAGTTCTGGGACATCCCACACATGAATTTCAAAAATTGTACCACTTTCAGATATGTTCAGATTTCAGATTTACGAATGAAGGATCTGTTTATCTAAGATCATTTTGAAATAGTATTAGGTTAATGCCGTAAGTTTTACTTTACTGTAAACATGATGCACAAGTCATATTCATCTTCTTTCTATTCGGTGTAATATTTCATCTATCTGTGATAAGCACAGTGGTGATGAATGAATGATGCAATGGCATTGGAACTGGTGAAAGTCTGTTCACAGCCATGGTAACTTAATGCATTTTTTCACTTAATTCCCACTGCCAAGTGAAGCAACCCTCGGAAACAATACGAGCCTGTGAAAATTGCAATTCCTGTAGTCTCGTGAACCATGAGTTCATTTCAGATTTATCTGATTCATTAGAGTTTTTGGATAGGGTGAAGACAAGTGTATGTGTCTCACTGCTTTAAAACCCATTTGAAAGCAAAATGTATTTTAGTCTTATGGGATGTTAATTTTGATTTTGTCAGCAGAAATATCTCCTTTGTTGCACTCTATAATTGCGTGGTGTAACTGTTTGAACTCGTCGATCAATTGTGAACTGTTAATTGAGTAACTGTAATATAGTTCTTTTGTTGTACAGGCTTTTGTGTTGATTTTTTTTATTTCTCTGGGGGGTCGTGTTTGTTCATGGATTTAAGATTAGTTCTTAATTTGTTGATGAAGTTAAAGACACGGTTCTGAAAATTCCATGGCAGCCAATCCATTAGTGGCAGTAATGGACTGGATCCCCCAGCTTGTCGGTAATTGTAGTAACGGGGCCATTAATGTGGTCAGTGCAGGATGTTGGTGCCTACAAGTGCATCTTAGCACAGACTGCCCTGATCCACCACCCATTAGGTGAAAAGCTGTGGGCCAAAGGTTTGAGACACCCTTTGTCTTTTATCATTTTGACATTTTAATGAGTGTAATAAGCAGATAATCAAGAACACTTATAAGAACATAAGAAATAGGAGCAGGAGTAGGCCATCTAGCCCTTCGAGCCTGCCCCGCCATTCAATAAAATCATGGCTGATCTGTCGTGGCTCAGTTCCACTTTCCCGCCCTCTCCCCATAACCCTTAATCCCCTCTCTTATCAAAAACCCATCGACCCGCGTCTTAAAAATATTTAGCGAGGCAGCCTCCACCACTTCAACGGGCAGAGAATTCCAGAGATTCACCACCCTTTGAGTGAAGAAGTTCCTCCTCAACTCCGTTCTAAACCGCCCCCCCTTTATCTTGAGGCTGTGCCCCCTAGTCCTACTGTCTTTTTTGAGCGGGAAGAGTCTCTTCACCTCTATCCTATCCATCCCATTCATCATCTTATACGTCTCAATGAGATCTCCCCTCATTCTTCTAAACTCTAACGAGTACAAGCCTAGTTTATTCAGCCTCTCCTCATAGCTCAACCCCCTCAACTCTGGTGTATGTAAGTGTGTGTTTGGGCTTGTGTGTGTGGGTAGTGGAATGGCTTCAACATGGCACATCAGTTTGGTTTTTGGAGTATGAGCTACCTGATTGAGGTCGCTTACGGCCACACAAGTCTAAAGAAAAACAGCTGATCCTGTCTGATCTCGGAAGCTAGGCAGACTCAGGCCTGGTTTGTACTTGGCTGGGAGACTGCCTGGGAATACCTGGTGCAATAGGCTTCACAAAAAGATGTCCCTGACTGAGGTCATAATTGCCTGCCCAATCGGGAAGCCTGGCCTGCATATAAAAATGGGAGTGTCAAGTCCACTGGTACTCCTTAGTCTGACTGTGTACCTGAAGCATTTAGGAGTGGAATAGAGTTTATAAATAAAGGCAATCTGATGAAGGGAGCATGGCTTCTGGGGAGTTATTTCAGGTAGTTAGCTGTGTGTGTGGATGTGTTAGAGAATGTCTGAGAGAACTTGTTTGGAATTTTACAAGCTCACTTGGGCAAGGAGCGTAAAATCCCCGCCCGAGGCCAAGGGAGAATTTCATACTGGGGCAGACGAGAGGGTAAAGTTCTGGCCTGTGTCCATGGGCACGTGTGTTTGCGTGGATAGTTGGCTGTGTGTGTGATTGTGTTAGAAAGTGTGTATGTGTGTGTGCACTGGAGGACATGGAGCAGCAGAAGGTCCTGACCTGTACAGGAATTTTAAACCTGTAGCTCATGTTTCTCCAATAGTGATGAGGCAACGAAAGACGAACTATCCTAAAGATCTGTGTGTTAAATGTGCATTTATACAGTTCAATTTCCCACTGGAAAATTTACTTTCCATGTCACCTAATGTGATAAAAGGTGCCATGCAATTGGAAAAGTAGATATGTATCATTCAAAAAATATTAATTTCAGAACATTTTGGGCTTAGTGCTAAACCCATAGACTTCCTACAGTGTGGAATGAGGCCATTCAGCCCAATGAGTCTGCCCAATTTTCCAAAATGACACCTTATCCACCTTGCCCTATCCCCACAACCTTGTACATTCACCTAACCTACACAACTTTCAACACTAAGGAGCAATTTAGCACAACCAATCCACCTAACCTACATATCTTTGGACTGTGGGAGGAAGCCGGAACTCTCTTCGTAGTACAAAATAGTTAAGTAGTATTGTGTCCTTGAAAACAAAATCTAAAGCATTCTCGTGCAGAGTCAAGTCACAAAGGAAGCTTGATGCATTTGTTCTTAAGGAGTTAAGAACTGGGACACAAACTGGCCACAGGAATTGCTGATATCCCAGAGGACAATATTACCATTGAAAAGTCTTGGGAAAAGCTTCCAGCAGAGCATCTAAGCTCCTTGGGATTTGTTAAACGGAAAGACCAAGACTAGTTCAACAAAAGTCGCCATGTGTGATGAGAAATGTATAATTTTTAACTTGAATTTTATATATACATCTGTATTTTGTGTTAAGGAAGCTAGATTGCTTTTTTAATGAGGTTTTGCAATGAGATGGGTTAATAAGGTTTCAAAAGTTGAGTGATTTGCAAGGAAAACGAAGTAGAAAAAACTGGGCTGTTGCCTAGTGACAGTAGTCCAATGACACAGAGACACAGCAAAAGACAAAGGAGAGCTCGGTGCATGTCAGAGGACGAAGGCAGATTTAAGCTCCTTGAGACAAGTACAAGGGTAGATGTAGTTAACAAAATAGCCAATTGTAAGACTCAGTAATGTGATCAGTTTTTGATTTGATTTATTGTCACATGCATTGATATACAGTAAAAAGTATTGTTTCTTGCTCGCTTTACAGGCAAAGCATACCGTCGTAAAGGGGAGAAGGAAAGGAGAGATTGTAGAATGTAATGTTAGAGTCATAGCTAAGGTGTAGAGACTTAATATAAGCTAAGTCCATTCAAAAATCTAATGCAGCAGGGAAGAAGCTGTTCCTAAGTCGGTTAGTATGTGATCTCAGACTTTTGTACCTTTTTCACGATGGAAAAAGGTGGAAGAGAGTATGTCAGGGTGATTGGGGCCCTTGATTATGCTGGTTGCCTTTCTGAGGCAGTGGGAAGTGTAGACAGTGTGTGGGAAGCTGGTTTGAGTGATGGGCTGGGCTACATTCACAACCCTTTGTAGTTTTGTGTGGGTCTTGGTCAGACCAAGCTATGATACATCCGGAAAAGATGCTTTCTATGGTGCATCTGTAAAAATTGATGAGATTGATAGCAGACATGCTGAAATTCCTTAGCTCCCTGAGAAAGTAGAGGTATTCCTTAACTATGGCAACAGCGTGGAGGGACCAGAATTGGTTGCTGGTGATCTGGACACCCAGAAACTTGAAGCTATTGACCATTTCCACTCCATCCCCATTGATGTAGACAGGGTTATGTCCTCCACTACGCTTCCTGTAGTCGATGATTATCTCTCCTGTTTTACTGACGTTGAGGTTAGCTATGTTACTCCTAAAACGCTGAGTTTAAAGTGTGGTGATTTTTGGATGTCTTGAAGAGAGATAGAAATTGGGTGAGGAGCATCTGGCGGGTGCTCAAGAACTCATGGGAAGAAAACAATTGATATGCATAACAAGACTTTGTGACAAGCTAGTGGTAACTTTTCACTGGTTTATACATCCGTAAAGATATTGCTGGGTTAAGAATATTGGGAAATTGAATCATCTTCTTGAATTTGTATTGAGATCTTTCCCACCTTTTTGTTTGATGTAATTAACCTCAGTTTTCTCCTTTCAATAAATGCTTTATTCTCAGTGTTAAAATTTCATCAGCAGGCTCTTGCGAATGTATTCAGTAACTTTCCTCCATGGCTTCTGAAATAAAACATAAGGATCTACAAAACTAGACTTCACTCTGAGATTTGGCTTGTCCAGTCTTAACATCAGCTGGGATGGTAACACAAAAGACAGAGCAAGCTACTAGACGAAACACATGATGCTCACAGATCTTACGTATCTGATAAGAAATCACCAAATGTCATTGCACAAAGCACATGCTAGAGTCCATCTAAGTAAGGTGAAGAACTGATAATGGGAAACAAGACTGATTAGCTTCAAATAGCTACTGATAAAAATGACCTGAAGAACTGTAACTTGTCTCTGGCCTCAAATAGTGTGACACCCATCCTTTCAGTAGATGGCACTGGCTCCTCAGGCATGAGATTCTCTCTCATTGGCAGAGCACTTTGATAATCTCATGAACCAACAATCCATAGTGTGCAATGATGCAACTTCTGAAGCCTCAAGTAGAGGCCATCAAGCAGCTTTCTATGGGCAAACAGCAAGGGCCTGGGGAAACTTCACCTGTAGTACTCAGGTACAGAGGGTTAGGAAGCTTCTTCTACCTGATCCAGAGCCAGGGCATGATGCCCCAAGATTTCAAGGATGCCTCCATAACTCATCTCTACAAATGGAGGGGGGGGCGGGGCAAGTCCACCCTTGACAATCATTATGAAATTTCACTTCTTTCAACACCAAGTAAATACCTTGCAAGAGGTATTCTTAATTGGATTGTCACTTATCTCATTGCCTCTATGCATCTGAAACCACAATGTGGTTCCTGTGAAGGATGGGGAACAATGAATATGACTTTTGCAGAACATAAAATTCAAGAAAAGTCCCATGTACAGAATATAAGTGCCTCTATGAGGTGCTCGTTGACCTGTCATCATTACCTTATCTGGCCTACATGTGACTCCAGGGGAATAGAATCAAGTGTCTCAGGACAAAGAAATATGGTACAAAGTCAATCCCACCATCCATCCTGCCAACACTGACTTCATATGCAGAACTTGCATCGATAATGCAAATCAAGATTTGTGCTAACACCACGCATGAAACAACAGCAACCTAGATAGTAAGCCATTGAAATGACATGACAGTCCATCATTTATCTCCCCAAACAATAACACCATTGCATTTAACATTGCAAAACATCCCAGGGTCAAACAAATTGTAACAGCAAGTCACATAAGGAGGCATTGGGACAGGATTGTCAGAGCATCTTACAGAAGGTAAGAGAGGTAGAGCTGGGGAGGGAATCCCAGAATGAATGATCTACATGGAAGTTAAATACACAGCTGTGAATGGTTAAACACTGAAAATCAGCAACGTGCGAGATGCCAGAGCCGGAGAAACTCAGCAACCTAGGAATGTTGACACATCCTCATAATTAAACATTTTTGCCCCAGAATAATCCTTCCTGTACCTTTCTGAAATCTCTTCAGTACATTAATATGCTGCTAAAGAAGGCACTATCCAAAATTGTGCACGATGTTTTAAGTATGTACCAACCATTGCAGGGTACCAGGGTTCAATAATCTGTTTTGACATGATTTTGAATAATTACATTGTCACTTGTCAAGCCAGTAATCGAAAAATCAAAAGTGGCAAGACTGTCAAGAAACAGTAAGCTCGAAATTTTACAGTGTGATCTGTTTACACTTTACACTTGGGGGAAATAGACCTTTCACATATTTTTCCTAGACACTCATGCCACTGTAACCAATCACAATTGTATTTGCAATTTTCGTCAGCTATCTATTTCTTTGCTGAATTTTATGGATAGAATACCAACTATCATGCCGCACTTATAAAGTAACTGTGAAAATACAACATATTTAACATTATTATATCTCTTAAAAATTCATTTTGCAAGATATGGGTATCGCTGGCTAGAGCAGCTTACAAAGTCCATTTCTAGTTGTCCTTGAGGAGGTGGTGGCGAACTGCTTTTGCGACAAATAAAGTAAAATAAAAAATGTTGCTATAATTATGTGATTATTTTACAAGCTCCAATACTGCATAGATCCTTTGTTAATGGCACATGCTGGTTGGAAAATCAGTGCATTAATCCTATTTCTTCAGTCCAATTGTCCCTTCTGAGACTGTAATGTAGCCAGGTGGATTTACCCTTAATAAAAGCAAATTACTGCGGATGCTGGAATCTGAAAACCAAAAGAGGAAATGCTGGAAAATCTCAGCAGGTCTGGCAGCATCTGTAAGGTGAGAAAAGTGCTGATGTTTCAAGTCTAGATGACCTTTTGTCAAAGTCAAAAGGTATAGAAAGTGGGAGATATTTATAGTGCATGGGGAGGGAATGAAAGTTGAGTCATAGCCATAGAAACCACAGGGAAAGAATGCTGATAGCTGTCCACAGAGAGAATAAAAGGTGTGAATGGCCAAACAACAGAGAAGCTGTACGCTGTGAAAGATAAGGATTTGGGGGGTGGGGGGGGGGTACAGTGCAGGTAGCAGGAGGGGTGAGGGGAGGGGAGAGGGGAGATAGAGAAATGGGACAGAGGTAGAATGTAGAAAGGGGGAAGCGGGGAGAGAAAAAAGTAAGGGAAGTGGGAGGAAAGAGTGGGGGGAAGAAAAATGAAGAAAGACAATAAAGAAATAAAAGGTAGAGAACTAAAAAATTAAACAAAATAGAATGAAAATAAAGGGGGGCGAGGTGGGGTGAGCAAATAATCTGAAGTTGTTGAATTTGTTGTTGGGACTCGAAGGCTGTTAAGCACATAGCCGGAAGATGAGATTCTGTTCCTCCAGTTTGCATTGAGCTTCACTGGAACGTTGCAGCAAGAAGTCTCACAACACCAGGTTGACATTGCAGCAAGCCAAGGACTGACATTTGGATATGGGAGCAAGATGTGTGTTGAAATGGCAAGCACCCAGAAGATAGCTTCTGGCTGAGGTCTTGAACAACTTTTTTGTTTCGGTCTTCACGGAGGAAGACGTGAATAATTTGCCGAGTGTTAGCGATGGAAAGCTGGTAGGACATTGTTGTTACTAGAGAGGTGGTGCTCGACAGACTGGAGGGACCGATTCTGGACAAGTCCCCAGGACAGGATGGAATGCATCCGAGGGTTCTAAAAGAAATGGCGGAGGTGATAGTGGATGCCTTGGTGGTTATTTTCCAGACATCGCTGGATTCTGAGGAAGTGCCGGAAGATTGGAAAGCGGCTAATGTTACGCCGTTGTTTAAGAAGGGTGCCAGGCAAAAGGCAGGGAATTATAGGCCGGTTAGTTTAACGTCTGTTGTAGGTAAAATGTTAGAATCTGTCATCAAGGAGGAAATAGCGAGGCATCTTGAGGGGAATTGCTTGATAGAGCAGACGCAGCACGGTTTTGTTAAGGGGAAGTCGTGTCTGACAAATTTATTGGAGTTCCATGAGGATGTGTCTAGGGCGGTGGATAGAGGAGAGCCGGTGGATGTGGTCTTTCTTGATTTTCAGAAGGCGTTTGACAAGGTACCTCACAAGAGGTTATTGCAGAAGGTAAGGGGGCATGGAGTTGGGGGTAGGGTGTTAGCATGGATAGAGGATTGGTTGTCAAATAGGAGGCAGAGAGTGTGGGTTAATGGCGCTATTCGGATTGGCGGTTGGTGACTAGTGGAGTGCCCCAGGGGTCGGTGCTGGGGCCTCAGCTATTTACCATTTATATAGATGATCTGGAGGAGGGAACCGAGTGCAGGGTGTCGAAATTTGCTGATGACACCAAGATTGGGGGAAAGGCAAATTGCGCGGAGGGTGTGGAGAGTCTGCAGAAGGATCTAGATAGGCTGGGCGAATGGGCCAGGAAATGGCAAATGGAATTTAATGTTGGCAAGTGCGAAGTGGTCCACTTTGGTAGGAATAATGGTAGGAAGGACTATTACTTACATGGCGAAAAACTGCAGCAGGCGACGGTGCAGAGGGACCTCGGGGTCCTTGTGCATGAGTCGCAAAAACCCAGCCTGCAGGTGCAACAGGTGGTCAGGAAGGCTAATGGGATGCTGGCCTTCATAGCGAGGGGGATTGAATATAAAAGTAGGGAGGTCTTGCTGCGGCTGTATAGGGCACTGGTGAGGCCGCAGCTGGAGTACTGTGTGCAGTTTTGGGCGCCGCACTTACGCAAGGATATTTAGGCCTTGGAGGGAGCGCAGAGGAGGTTTACTAGGCTGATGCCGGAGTTGAGGAGGTTGAGCTATGAGGAGAGGCTGAATAAACTAGGCTTGTACTCGTTAGAGTTTAGAAGAATGAGGGGAGATCTCATTGAGACGTATAAGATGATGAATGGGATGGATAGGACAGAGGTGGAGAGACTCTTCCCGCTCAGAAAGGACAGTAGGACTAGGGGGCACAGCCTCAAGATAAAGGGGGGGCGGTTTAGAACGGAGTTGAGGAGGAACTTCTTCACTCAAAGGGTGGGGAATCTCTGGAATTCTCTGCCCGTTGAAGTGGTGGAGTCTACCTCACTAAATATTTTTAAGATGCGGGTTGATGGGTTTTTGATAAGAGAGGGGATTAAGGGTTATGGGGAGAGGGCGGGAAAGTGGAACTGAGCCACGACAGATCAGCCATGATCTTATTGAATGGTGGGGCAGGCTTGAAGGGCTGGATGGCCTACTCGTGCTCCTATTTCTTATGTTCTTAAGATCAGGGTCTTGATTACTTGCAGACCGAAGGTGCCCAGCCTTTATCCTTGGGCACGTGCAGTCAAAATACTGCTCTCCTTTCTTTAAATGCAGTAATTGTCTTTATACACCTTTAAGAATTGTCACAACCATCCAATGGACTTGCAAGTCCCATTCTCGTCACCCATCTCTGACTTGCATTGGCTTCCAGTCAAGCAAGATCTTCGTTTTAAAATTCTGACTCTTGCTTTCAAATCTCGCTATGGCTTTGCCCTTCTGTATATCTGTAATCTTAAGGTATCTGCATTCCTCCAATGCTGGCCTCTTATGCATTCCCAATTTTAACTGCCTTCAGTTGTTTAAGCACTGGAATATCATCTCTCCATCTTTCCAACTCTCAATCTCACTTTCCTCATTTAAGGTACTCCTCACAACCCGGCTCTGGTCAAACGTTTAGATTGTCTACCCTAATGTATCCTTTTGTGACATGGTGTCACATTTTGTTTTATACTGATTCTGTGAAGTGCCTTTCCTGTCTTACTGTGGCCAATCATTTAGGATAGCTGAATGTATTCAAACCTACTCGACATGGTTTTGTGAAAGGTAAATCATGTTTGACAAACTTGCTCAAATTCTTTGAAGATGTAACAGGCAGAGGAGATAGAGGGGACCTTGTAGATGTTGTGTATTTAGATTTGCAAAAGACATTTGACAAGGTGCCGCACAAGAGACTCATGCATAAAGTAAAAGCCCATGGAATCAGAGGAAGTGTGTTAGCAAGGATTGAAAACTGGCTGTCACATGGAAAACAGAGAGTTGGAATAAATGGGTCCTTTACAGAGTGAAAAGATGTAATTAGTGGAATATCTGGGTGACCCAATCTTAAAGGCCACCTTCCCCCCCAACCCCACGGGACCCCTGGCAGATATGGGGAATACCCCCAATCCTCTCAACAGACCTACCACTGAAAGATGGGGGCACCTCCCCCTCTACCCACACAAGGCAAACCTCAATCTTCGCCCCACTGTCACCAGGGCATCTTCCTCCCAGTAACTCTACTTGCCACCCCCAATGGAGACAGAACCCTCCCCCAATCATCCATCGCTCTCTCCACCATATGTAATTATGTTGCCCCTCTAATAGGGCAGCACAAAGGGCCAGCCCTGGGCACTGCCAACCTGACATTGCCAATGTGCCACTGCCAGGTGGCATTATCAGGGTGACAGGGGGCAGTGCCCTGTTATGTCAACCGCCACCTGGGGCCTACAGTCACCTCAAAGTCCTGGTGTGATCATCATGACTGGTCTTTGCTTTAGAACATAAAGTTTTAAAGTTTAATGTTTATTTGTTAATGTCACAAGTACATTAACACTGCAATGGGGTTACATTGAAAATCCCCTCGTTGCACTCCACTGCATGTTTGGGTACAATGAGGGAGAATTTAGTGTGGCCAATGCACTTAACCAACACAATCTTCAGACTGTGGGAGGAAACTGGCAGCACCTGGAGGAAACCCACACAGATACTGGAGAACATGCAAACTCAGCAGAAACCCAAGCAGGGAATCGAACCTGGGGTCTCTGGTGGTATGAGGCAGCAGTGCTAACCATGATGCCACAATGCTGCCCATCTACTGCCATCATGGTGGCACAGTGGTTAGCACTGCTGCCTCACAGCTCCAGGGACTTGTGTTCAATTCCCGGCTTGGGTCACTGTCCATGTGGAGTTTGCACAGTCTCCCCGTGTCTGCGTGGGTTTCCTCTGGGTGCTCCAGTTTCCTCTCACACTCCAAAGATGTGCAGTTTAGGTTGATTGGCCATGCTAAATTGCCCCTTAATGCCCCAGGATGTGTATGTTAGAGGGACAACTGTTTAAATGTGTGGGATTGGGGGAATAGGGCCTGGGTCAGATTGTTGTTGGTGCAGACTCGATGGGCTGAATGGCCTCCATCTGCATTGTAGGGATTCTATGGAGTCTATGGTTTCTAAATCTACTGATCCCAGAAGTAGTGATGTTAAGTTGTGTGATGATGTTAAATTCTACTTAAATTCAAGGACATCAGGTTGATGCCCTTTTTGGATGTGAATCTGATCATTTCATCAGTGGGGAGATGGAGAAGACCTCAAACTGAGATCCTGCCAGCGCAAATCCCGCTATAGCCCTCTCATGAGAGTTGGCAGTCATAACAGGGAGGGGGCAGTGGCGGGGAGTGAGGAACAACGCATGAAAGGAGCAAAACCATTAACAACTGTTGGAAGTCTCTGGTCTCACACGTCCCACAACCACTGCCAGCAAGAACAGAGAACTTGGCTCTCAGACAAATATCCATTCACATCAGTGGGGCTGGAGAATCCCAGCTGGAGGCAAGGTGGGAGAATTCCAGCCAGTGTCAGTTAAAGTGGGTACTAAGCTTTACTCAGAGCGCAGAATGTCCTGCCTGCAACTGTAGTGGATTCGCCAACATTAAGGCCATTTAAATGGTCATTGGGTAAACATATGAATGATATTGGAATAGCCTAGGTTAGATGGGCTTCAGGTTAGTTCCACAGGTTGGCACAACATTGAGAGCCGAAGGGCCTGCACTGTGCTGTAATGTTCTATGTTCTATGTTCTATATGTTCTAT
Organism: Carcharhinus amblyrhynchos; assembly: GCF_965287045.1. Lineage (NCBI taxonomy): Eukaryota > Metazoa > Chordata > Chondrichthyes > Carcharhiniformes > Carcharhinidae > Carcharhinus > Carcharhinus amblyrhynchos. The sequence continues at coordinate 83,023,447 of NC_137334.1, read as the reverse complement.
AGGCAGGAGAGATTTGCATGATCAGCTGTTTAGTGGGAATAGAAAGCATTTACCCTGTGAAGTGCAGAAACCAAGTGCTGAGCCAAACTATCAAGTTCTCATGCACCTTCAAACATTGGGAGCGAAGACTGAATTAGGTGGACGAGGTTGATTAACTGTCCTCCCAGGCAGAAAATGATGTGTAGCATAAAGTGACACAAAAAAGGGAAAAGATGCCTTAACAGCACTGCTGGAAATGTATTTTCATGGGCCAAAAACTCATGCCAAGGTCAGAAAATCTAAACTTTATTTAGTGCCATAGAGAATTGTTGTTATTCGATTCCCATTGAAATATATTTAAACAACAAAGTAATAATTAGGCAGCATGTGCAATCTTACAGTAAGGTAAAGACGATTACAGATGAATAGCAAGCATTGTAAATTGTTGATTGGTTCGAATGCCAAATTGTGTCTATTTTTATTCAGTGACTGACCTGCATCTAGCAGAAGAATTGCCAACAATTAAACATCCTCCTGCTCAAACTGACAAGTTAATTTGTTATGCTGTCAGGAGTAATTTTTTTGTTATCTATTATTATTAGTTTGCGAACAGCAACTTCAAGAAACTATTTCACAACTAATTAACATCGTAGTTCTACCCGGTGTCAGTATGAATAAAACCTAACTATTGGGTCAAATTGTTCAGCCAAAACCCTGACCATTCTGACCCACTGCCCCAAAGTTCCCACTCCCTTCTTTAACTATGTAGCTTGCTGATATTTTCATTGTCAAGATAAGCAATGATGTCGTGCTCATATGAACAATAAATTAAGTTAATTTGACAACCGGTTACCCAATGAAACAAGTTGTTTAAATCTTTTTTAACCCACTAATAATTTTTCTTTAATTTATTCAATTTATGGGGTGTGGATGTCATTGTCTTGGCCAGCATTTTTTGCCCACCCCTAACTAGAATCATAGAATCCTACACTGCAGAAGGAAGCCATTCGGCTCATTGAGTCTGCACCGACCACAATTTCCCCACACCCCCCACCACAACCCACCTCCCAGACCTTATCCCCATAGTCCCATGCATTTAACCGAGCTAGTTCCCCCTGATATTAAGGGGCAACTTAGCATGCCCAATCCACCTAACTTGCATATCTTTGGACTGTGGGATGAAACCGGAGCACCCGGAGGAAACCCAAGCTGACATTGTGAGAATGTGCAAACTCTACATAGACAGTGACCCAAGGCTGGAATTGAATGTGGGTCCCTGGCACTGTGAGGCAGCAGTGCTAGCCACTGTGCCGCCTGCCACTCTGTCATTTCACACGGGTATTTGTGAGTCAACCACATTGCTGTGGATCTGGAGTCATATGTAGGCCAGACTGGGAAAGAATGGTATATTTCTTTCCCTAAAGGACATGGGTGAACCAGATGGGTTTTTACAATGATAACAATGGTTTCATACTTATCATTAGACTTTTAATTTGAAATGTTTATTGAACTCAAATTTCACCATTAGCTGTGGTGGGATTCAAACCTTGATCCCCAGAGTATTACCTTGGATCTCTGAATTACCAACCCAGGTACAAAGATACTACACCACCTCCACCACCACCAATATGATAATATTGGAGTTGATTGTCCAATTCAAAAAGACATTGATACATTGTACAAAGCTCATAGAAATGTGACCAAAAATGGTTCTTAGACTTTAAGCACCATAGTTAAATTAAAAAGTTTGAGTATCGGCAGAAATGAACATTCTGGATCTGATAGGGGCTATTTATTAAACTACAACATAGGTCTAAGGACCAGAAATACAGTTTTATAATTTGAAGAGAATTATGTCTCTGGCACATGTGTAATATAATTGTGGAATGCTTGAGGTTAGCGTTAATTCATTTTTGCATGATGTTGAAGAATGCCTCACCAGTTACTTTCAGAGCCTGGAAAAAAAAACATTTTCTCTTCTGAGGAGGTTGTGATGCAAATTATACTTTGCCCATTTGCAAAAGCGAATTTAATGAGAAAAGCTCGTTTAAAGCTCTTTGTGTATTAGATCAAAGACCAAAGAAAAATACAGCTCAGAAATAGGCCTTTTGGCCCATCAAGCTTGTGCTAGTCATGCTGTCCAAATTACACTAAAAGAATCCTTCTGCCCTTACTCAGTCCATATCCCTCTATTCCCTCCTCATTATGTACTCATCAGAAACCTCTTAACTGTTAATAATGTATCTGCTTCCACCATCTCCTCTGACAGCACGTTCCAGGCACCCACTGCTCTTTGCATGAAAAACCTTTTCCGCACATCTCCCTTACACTTTCCCCCTCTCACCCTGAACCTGTGCCCCCTTATAATTGACACTTGCACCCCGGAAAGGCTCTGACTATCCATGCTGCCTATGCTTCTCATAATTTTGCAGACCTCTGTCATGTCTCCCCTCAGCCTCTGTCTTTCCAGTGAAAACTATCCTGCCAGCTCTATTGAAGGGTCATCTAGACTCAAAATGTTGGCTCTACTCTCTCTCCATAGGTGCTGCCAGACCTGCTGAGACTTTCCAGCATTTTCTGTTTTGGTTTCAGATTCCAGCATCCGCAAAATTTTGCATTTATCTTAGTTTATTCAATCTCTCCTCATATTCAACACCCTTAAGGCCCGGCAACATCCTAGTGAACCTTCTTAAACACTTAAATTTTCTTCTTCTTAGGCAGTCCCTTGAGGTCAAGGATGACTTGCTTCCATTCTGCTTCAGTGGATTCTGTGAGGGCCAGTAAGTCCAAAACACAGACTGCTGCCTTTACCACATACAGGGAAGATGGTGGGCCTGAGGGTTTGGAGAAATGAGATGTTTGGAGGCCTGTGTGCTCTCAAACACTTCAACTTCACCGTTGTATGTTCCTGATAAAATTTCATGGTGTTTGTCAAAAAAAACTTCTCCTCTTAAGATAAATAAGATATAGGAGCAGAATTAGGCCATTTATCTGCTCTGCCATTCAATCATGGCTGATATGTTTCTCAGTCCCATTTGCCTGCCTTTTCCCTGTAACCGTTGATCCCCTTACCTATCAAGGGCCTACCTATCTCTGTCTTAAATACACTCAATGACCTGAACTCCACAGCCTTCTGTGGCAATGAATTCCACAGATTCACCACCCTCTGGCTGAAGAGATTCCTCCTCATCTCGATTCTAAAGAGCCATCCCTTTAAACTTAGGCTCTGTTGGTTGATTACAAGCCAGGGACTTCCTATTGCACTTTTCAAGGATGATCTGAGGACATCCCTAAAGTTTTTCAACTATCCTTATGGGAATTTCCTGCCATGGTTGGGTTCTGAGTAGAATGGTTGCATCAGAGGTCTGTTGTCAGATACATTTGTGGCACTGTAGCACAGTGGTTAGCACTGCTGCTTTACAGCTCCAGGAACCTGGGTTTGATATCCGACCTCGCTCATTGTCTGTGTGGAGTTTGCACATTCTCCTTGTGTCTGCGTGGGTTTCCCCCTGGTGCTCCGGTTTCCTCCCACAGTCCAAAGCTGTACAGGTTAGGTTGATTGGCCATGCTAAAATTGCCCCTTAGTGTCCTGGAATGTGTAGGTTAGAGGGATTAGTGGGTAAATATGTCAGGATATGGGGTAGGGCCTGGATGGGATTGTGTTTGGTGCAGACTCGGTGGGCCAAATGGCCTGTTCGTACACTGTAGGGTATCTATCTATCTATATGGACAACACATCCTGCCCATTGAGCTGGTTTTGAGTGATTTGTGCCTACATTAAGCTTGGGTAAGCTAGTTTCAGAAGGGATGCTGCCATTGGCTCATCTTTCTTATCACCAAGATTGGACGATCTTGTGAAGACACCAATGGTGGCTTTTCCCCAATCTGATATCGGTTTTCTAAATCTTCAAAGGAAAAAGGAGCATTAGGGATGACTGCTGCAAATGATGACCTTAATCTTGGATTTATGATTCTGGTTCTCCGATATTCGGTCCCCACTCAACCGAAGGCAGCCCCCATACATTGAAATGATGAAGAATTAATTGTGAGGTTTGAAATAAGCGTTAGTAATCTGAAGTATTGTTTAGCCAGGCAAGGGATTATGTCAAATGTGGATAAAACCTGTAAGAGATTTAAGTATTCTAACAGATCACCTTTGATTATCCCCTCTCATCACACAATAACAATCAGCAATTAGAGGCATTAGCTACCGTTGCAAAATGTATCATTAATAAGTATTATTAAACTAGGAATGTATTCATCATGAATTAGGATCAGAGTATTTATTTATGAAGACGGGGAAAACCTTTCATTCTTAATAAGAATGTGCATGGCATCCATCTAATTCTGATTGAATGCTAAATCAATGGAGTATAAATTTAGGGCCATTTTGTTAAGGTTGTATATTGACCTAGTCAGACCAGACTTTGATTTCTGTATTTTCCTCAGTTCACTGAAGGAAACATTCAGAACAAAATGGAAACTGGCATTGAGGAGATCCACGGGGTTAACCCTGGTGCCAGAGTGATGAGGAAAGATCTTTGCACCCTCAGATGGTTACATAACTGGCAGTGGCAGGTTATGATGTGGGAATGCCGGCGTTGGACTGGCGTAAACACAGTAAAAAGTCTGACAACTCCAGGTTTTAGTCCAACCGATTTATTTGATAATACTCACAAGCTTTCGAGGGGACTGCCTCTTTGTCAGGTGAATGGAGAGTTCTGGCCTCAGACAGAGCATATAAAGCTTTATACGCTCTGTCTGAGGCCAGAACTCTCCATTCACCTGATAAAGAGGCAGTCCCCTCGAAAGCTTGTGAGTATTATCAAATAAATCGGTTGGACTAAAACCTGGTGTTGTCAGACTTTTTACAGTGGCAGGTTAGCCAGTTGTCATGCAATCCTGCCTGATTAACATTCCCGCAGTGCACATGACAGCTGATCCGATCTTCGCAAAATCACCCTCAATTTCTTTGCTTCTTATTTCCCCAATCCAGAATGTTATAATATTGCAGGGAGGCTACAGGTAAGTCAGTCTTTATCTGGCTTTCTCCACATGGAACTCATAGAAACCCTACAGTGCAAAAAGAGGCCATTCGGCCCATCGAGTCCGCACCAGCCACAATCCCAACCAGGCCCTACCCCTACATATTTGCCCGCTAATCCCTCAAACCTACGCATAGGATGTTAGTGATGATAAAGTTAAAGTCAGTGGACTGGACAATCTTACTATTCAAAGCTTCCACTGGTTGCGAAGGCAAATTCAAACCAACACTGTGATAAAGATTAATTAACATCATAAACCAAAAATCAGCCGGGAAATAACTGTTGATGATTAGTGGATGAATATTTTAACATGTCTTTAATTGTCTATTGTTCATTCTTAGAGGTGAAAATAACCATGTCCATCATCTGAGATGCAGCAGGATGGCACAGTGGTTAGCACTGCTGCCTCACTGTGCTAGGGACCTGGGTTCAATTCCAGCTTTAGGTCACTGTCTATGTGCAGTTTGTACATTCTCCCCGTATCTGCGTGGGTTTCCTCTGAGCGCTCTGGTTTCCTCCCACAGTCCAAAGATTTGCGGATTAGATTTGATTGGGAATGCTAAATTGACCCTTAGTATTAGGGGGACTAGCAGGGTAAATACATGAGGTTACAGGGGGATTAGGGCCTGGTGGTCTTGTTGTTGGTGCAGGCTCGATGGGCCGAACGGACTTCTTCTGCACTGTAGGGATTCTATGAGATGTTTGATACCTTTCCAGTGGGTTGGTAGGTGACAGCTAAAACTGATCTGTGTTTAGAGTCTGGGAAGAGGCAATGGCCTCGAGGTATTACCACTGGACTATTAATCGGGAAACTCAGCTGATGTTCTGGCGACTGGGGTTTAAATCCCCCTCACAACAGTTGGTGGAATTTTAATTCAATAAAAGGAAATATCTGGAACTACGAATCTACTGATGGCCATGAAACCATTGTCGGAAAAATACATTTGTTTCACTAAAATCTTTTAGGGAAGAGAACCTGCTGTCCTAACCTGGTCTGGCCTACATGTGACTCCAGAGCCACAGCAATGTGGTTGACTCTCAACTGTCCTCCAAGGGCAGCTAGGGATGGGCACTAATTGCTGGCCAACCAACAACACCCATGTCCCATGATGAATGAATAAAATTCTGCATGATAAAGGACAGAATACCACAGAGTTGGATGAGTTGTTGGCTCAGGATTTCCTCTCTTTACATTTTCTCTCCGCCTCCAATATGTGCTCACTTCCAAAGGAGGTTGCATCATATTTTATTAGTTTGTCCAGAAGCAGGGATCCTGGGTGAACTTGCCCAAAACTAGGTTGAGATCAAAATTAAGCAAGCTTAGTTCTAATGTGTCCTTGTAGTGTTTCCTTTGACTGCCGTAAGAGCACACCGTACATACAAGCTCTCCATAAAAGATTTGTTTTTTGTAATGAGCCTTCGGGGACAGAAGCCCCTTCATCAAAATCCCTTTATTTACAATTCCAGCAGCAATACACAGAATGTTATCAGTTAGCAATCTACCTTCAGAAGTGCCAGAAGAGCTGACACTCCCAGTTAAATACAAGGAAAATACTCCCTGATTGGCCCATCAATTGACTCCTTAATCAGAGAATTATTTTGTTTATTACAAATATGTTATTACAAGAATAGTTACAACATTCAAATACAAAAAAAAGAAAGATATATTACCATTGGCTAATGCCATCCATTTATCAATAACCTACAATTACTATCTTCCACTCTTTAATCAGGGAGTTCATATTCCAACAGGCTAACCTCAATGGCCTGATTGAAGTCATTACACTTTGGTAAGTGAGTGTAAGGCATTCTGATTACACCATCAGCCCTTATGATTGTGATACTTTGGTCATGATTTTAACAGAGATTGTAACCCATGAACATTAAATATCTATTTAAAATGGCAGATAAAGGTTTGTTGTAGGAATGAGTGATGGTGCACAGAATAAAATCACCAACAAATGATCCTTCATCTGAACTAAAACATTAATCTTCTTTTCTATCAGCTTGTTTTAACGTTTGCTGTTGTTTTTATTTCAGACTGACAGCATGCGTGATTTTTTTTTGCCCTATTGTCTTTTGGATAAAATATTAAAACCTGAACGATTGATGTAAAAGATCCCAGTGCGCTATTTTGAAGATGAGGAGAGGGGCTCTCACCATTGTCCCTGGCCAATACTTATCCTTCAGGCAGTATCACAGAAACAATCTGCTCATCATCACTGTTTGCGTGCACCGTTTTGTGGCCCTGTTTCCTGCATGACAACTTCATTGGTTAAATTAAAGCAAAATACTGTGGATATCGGGAATCTGAAACATAAGCTAAAGCTGCTGGATAAATTCAGCAGATCTGGCAACAGCTGTGGAGAGGGAAACACAGGTCACATTTTGAATCCATATGACTCTTTGACACAGTTTCTCTCTCCACAGATGCTGCCAGACCTGTTGAGTTTACCCGGCATTTTCTGTTTTTATCCCATTGGCTACTAAATGTTTGGCAATGTTCTGAGGTTGCGGAAAAAAACATTTTCTTCCCATTTTTCTTTCTCAATATTAAGAGACAACGAAATAAGGATTTTTTTGAACTTATCTGAACATGGGGACTCGGGCAAAAAAAAAGAGAATAAAGAATTCTAAGGTAAATGTAACAGTTGCAATGAGTTACTTGTTGTTAATCGTAGAGGATGCAATTAGTTCTTCAATATAGCTCCAACAAAAACGCATTCTAGTAAACGTTTCATTTTAAACGCCTGGACACCAGGGGTTTCAGCAGTCAACATTAATTACGGAGAGAAAAGGCAACTCTTCCATTTTTGGGTCTGTTATTAGCTTTATAGCATTTCATTAAAGAGCATAAGAACATAAGAACATAAGAAATAGGAGCAGGAGTAGGCCATCTAGCCCTTCGAGCCTGCCCCGCCATTCAATAAGATCATGGCTGATCTGTTGTGGCTCAGTTCCACTTTCCCGCCCTCTCCCCATAACCCTTAATCCCCTCTCTTATCAAGAACCCATCAACCCGCTTCTTAAAAATATTTAGCGAGGCAGCCTCCACCACTTCAACGGGCAGAGAATTCCAGAGATTCACCACCCTTTGAGTGAAGAAGTTCCTCCTCAACTCCGTTCTAAACCGCCCCCCCTTTATCTTGAGGCTGTGCCCCCTAGTCCTACTGTCTTTTTTGAGCGGGAAGAGTCTCTCCACCTCTATCCTATCCATCCCATTCATCATCTTATACGTCTCAATGAGATCTCCCCTCATTCTTCTAAACTCTAACGAGTACAAGCCTAGTTTATTCAGCCTCTCCTCATAGCTCAATCCCCTCAACTCCGGTATCAGCCTAGTAAACCTCCTCTGCACTCCCTCCAGGGCCAAAATATCCTTGCGCAGGTGCGGCGCCCAAAACTGCACACAGTACTCCAGCTGCGGCCTCACCAATGCCCTATACAGCTGCAGCAAGACCTCCCTACTTATATATTCAATCCCCCTCGCTATGAAGGCCAGCATCCCATTCGCCTTCCTGACCACCTGCTGCACCTGCAAGTTGGGTTTTTGCGACTCATGCACAAGGACCCCGAGGTCCCTCTGCACCGTCGCCTGCTGCAGTTTTTCGCCACGTAAGTAATAGTCCTTCCTAACCATTCAAAGCCCACCTTCATTTACAATTCATTCTTTAACACTCTTGTAAATCTCCCCAATGTGTGTGCTGGGGGAAAGAAAGAAAACTTACATTCATATAGTACTTTTCACATGTCCCAAAGCCCCTTTACAGCCAATGAAGTTCAATTAAACTACTCTAACAGTTGTGTGGTGGCAAACGCAGCAGACAACTAGAGCGCAGCAAGAATATGCAAACAGTAATGTGAATATAACCAGATGCTAGCAGGATTTTATGACCCTCCCCCCCACCCACCAAACCAGCACAATGTGTTTTCCTTGAGGGGGGGTGGGGCTACCATTAACTATGGGTTCCCCAGCAACATAAGAACATAAGAACATAAGAAATAGGAGCAGGAGTAGGCCAACAAGCCCTTCGAGCCTGCCCCGCCATTCAATAAGATCATGGCTGATCTGTCGTGGCTTAGTTCCACATTCCCGCCCTCTCCCCATAACCCTTAATCCCCTCTCTTATCAAAAACCCATCAACCCGCGTCTTAAAAATATTTAGCGAGGTAGCCTCCACCACTTCAATGGGCAGAGAATTCCAGAGATTCACCACCCTTTGAGTGAAGAAGTTCCTCCTCAACTCCGTTCTAATCCTTTATCTTGAGGCTGTGCCCCCTAGTCCCACTATCCTTTCTGAGCGGGAAGAGTCTCTCCACCTCTATCCTATCCATCCCATTCATCATCTTATACGTCTCAATGAGATCTCCCCTCATTCTTCTAAACTCTAACGAGTACAAGCCCAGTTTATTCAGCCTCTCCTCATAGCTCAACCCCCTCAACTCCAGCATCAGCCTAGTAAACCTCCTCTGCACTCCCTCCAAGGCCAAAATATCCTTGCGTAAGTACGGCGCCCAAAACTGCACACAGTACTCCAGCTGCGGCCTCACCAATGCCCTATACAGCCGCAGCAAGACCTCCCTACTTTTATATTCAATCCCCCTCGCTATGAAGGCCAGCATCCCATTCGCCTTCCTGACCACCTGCTGCACCTGCAAGCTGGGTTTTTGCAACTCATGCACAAGGACTCCAAGGTCCCTCTGCACCGTCGCCTGCTGCAGTTTTTCGCCACGTAAGTAATAATCCTTCCTACCATTATTCCTACCAAAGTGGACCACCTCGCACTTGCCAACATTAAATTCCATTTGCCATTTCCTGGCCCATTCGCCCAGCCTATCTAGATCCTTCTGTAGACTCTCCACACCCTCCGTGCAATTTGCCGTTCCACCAATCTTGGTGTCATCAGCAAATTTCGACACCATACACTCGGTTCCCTCCTCCAGATCATCTATATAAATGGTAAATAACTGAGGCCCCAGCACCGACCCCTGGGGCACTCCACTAGTCACCATCCGCCAATCCGAATAGCACCCATTGACCCCCACTCTCTGCCTCCTATTTGACAACCAATCCTCTATCCACGCTAACACCCTACCCCCAACTCCATGTCCCCTGACCTTCTGCAATAACCTCCTGTGGTACCTTGTCAAACGCCTTCTGAAAATCAAGAAAGACCACATCCACCGGCTCTCCTCTATCCACCGCCCTAGACACATCCTCATAGAACTCCAGTAAATTTGTCAGACACGACTTCCCTTTAATGAAACCGTGCTGCGTCTGCTCTATCAAGCAATTCCTCTCAAGATGCCTCGCTATTTCCTCCTTGATGATGGATTCTAACATTTTACCTACAACAGACGTTAAACTAACTGGCCTATAATTCCCTGCCTTTTGCCTGGCACCCTTCTTAAACAACGGCGTAACATTAGCCGCTTTCCAATCTTCCGGCACTTCCCCGGAATCCAGCAACGTCTGGAAAATAACCACCAAGGCATCCACTATCACCTCCGCCATTTCTTTCAGAACCCTCGGATGCATTCCATCCGGTCCTGGCGACTTGTCCACAATCAGCCCCTCCAGTCTGTCGAGCACCTCCTCTCTAGTAACAGTAATGTCATTAAGACCCTCCAGTCCTACCACCTTTCCATCTCTAACACCCGGTAAATTATTCACGTCCTCCTCCGTGAAGACAGAAACAAAAAAATTATCCAGGACCTCAGCCATATCCCCATCCCCTACCACTAAGTCCCCCTTCTCATCCTTTAAGGGACCAACGTTCACCCTAGCCAGCCTCTTCCTTTTTATATATTTATAAAAAGCCCCTGTTATATTTAGCCCATGTTATATTTATAACATAGCCCCTGACCATGGAAAACACCCCTGACTTTGATGGGATCATAGAACGAATGCAGTGCCATCACCGCCTCCAGACCACCTGCCTTGGAAGGGGAGGGGGGGCAGGAAAGTACCAGCCATTCATTTTTATTGATACTTCTTAAGTGTGTTAAATAAGAACATAAGAACTAGGAGCAGAAGTAGGCCATCTGGCCCCTCGAGCCTGCTCCGTCATTCAATAAGATCATGGTTGATCTTTTTGTGGACTCAGCCCACTCACCATAACCCTTAATTCCTTTACTGTTGAAAAATTTATCTATGCTCGCCTTAAAAACATTCAATGAGGTAGCCTCAACTGCTTCACTGGGCAGGGAATTCTACAGATTCACAACCTTTGTGTGAAGAAGTTCCTCCTCAACTCAGTCCTAAATCTGTTCCCCTTTATTTTGAGACCATGCCCCCTAGTTTTAGTTTCACCCACCAGTGGAAACAACTTCCCTGCTTCTTTCTTATCTATTCCCTTCATAATCTCATATATTTTCTGTAAGATCCCCCCTCATTCTCCTGAATTCCATTCAGTATAGCCTCAGTCTACTCAGTCTCTCTCCATAAGCCAACCCTTTTAACTCCAGAATCAATCTAATGAATCTCCTCTGCACCCCCTCCAGTGCCAGTATATCCTTTCTCAAGTAAAGAGACCAAAACTGTACACAGCACTCCAGATATGACCTCACCAGCACTTTATACAGCTGCAAAATAACCTCACTGTTTTTAAACTCCATCCTTCTAGCAATGAAAGACTAAATTCCATTCGCCTTCTTAATTACCGGCTACACCTGCAAACCAACTCCTTGTGATTCTTGCACAAGGATACCCAGGTTCCTCTGCACAGCAACATGCTGTAATTTTTTACCATTTAAATAATAGTCCATTTTGCTGTTATTCCTGTCAAAATGGACTAACAAAGTGTTGTTCCAGGCACAGGGAGAACACCCCTTCTCCATTATTTATTGCTCTCATGGGCTATTTATGTTCATCTGTGAAAGCTGACTGAAACTTGGTATGATATCTTGTGACAATGTAAAGCAAAGTCAAGTAAAGTTTAATTATTAATCACAAGTAAGGCTCACATTACACTGCAACGAGGTTACTGTGAAATGCCCCCAGCCGCCAAACTCCGGCGCTTGTTCGGGTAAATGTACTTCGCCAGCATGTCTTTAAGACTGTGGGAGGAAATCGGAGCACCTGGAGGAAACACATACAGACATGGGGAGAACGTGCAAACTCCGCACGAACAGTGACCCAACCAGGAACTGAATCCAAATCCCACTGTGCCACTGTGCCACCCATGTGATAAGGCACGGGGCATTCTCCTAGAATTCCCCTACTTTGAGACCAACGACCAAGGAGGGGGACATTCGGGGTAATCCACCCTTCAGTTTTTCCTTGTCCTGTGGCAAAGCACCCGGGATCGACTGTCCCACAAAGCTCAGAGTGAGAACTCAAATAATGCTTTGTGTTGCACTATGCACAGGGCACTGCACTGCCCTCCTTATTAAAAAAAATATACTGGAGGCCCAGGAGAATTCAAAATGCAATTTGTTTACTATGCCTAGCATTGGGTGAGGCTTCTTACTCATTCTTCCAGCATTTTTAAGATTAAAATAATGAATTTACCCTGAGCCTTAATGTCGTAGGCGAGTGAGTTTTATTCATTTCTGTTTTTGGTTTCAAGGCAGCAAGGCATTCGGAAAGGCAAATATTGTGATCCCTCTACATCCTGAAAGCTGCAGTGTGTTCAAAATTGTAATCTCATCTATTAGGTCGACTCACTCGGGTATTACCCTGAAGATCAAGCCATTTAATGGTACTTTTCATACCTCGGGGATTATCCTTGAAAATGCTCTGACTGAGGTTTTGAAAACAATCCTAATTTCCTGTCAGAAATTCCATTAGAATCTATGCTGATGGGAAACAGTAAAAAGCTCACTTCATTTGTTCTCATGAACAGTCACCTGTAAGCTTGCTGTTTTCAAAGGGTTTACTCATCGAAGATTGCTTTCTTTCATTCATTTTTACGAGATGTGGGCGTGGGCCAACATTTATTGCCCATCCCTAATAGCCTCCAATTCAGAAAGCATTTGAGAGTCAACCACATTACTGTGGATCTGGAGTCACATGTAGGCCAGACCAGGTAAGGCTGGCAGATTTCCTTCCATAAAGGACATTAGTGACGGCATGGTGGTGCAGTGGTTAGCACTGCTGCCTTACAGCGCCGGGGACTGCGAGTTCCATTCCCAGCTTGGGTCACTGTCTGTGCAGAGTTTCCACACTATCTGAGTGGGTGTCCTCTGGATGCTGCGATTTCTTCTCACAGTCCAAACGATGTGCTGGTTAGGTGCATTGGCCATGTTAAATTCTCCCTCAGTGTACTCAGACAGGCGCCAGAGTGTGCCAACTAGGGGATTTTCACAATAACTTCATTGCGGTGTTAGTGTAAGCTTACTTGTAACCAATAAATAAACCAGATGGATTTTAAAGACAATGGTTCCATTGTTATCAGTGGGCTCTTATTTCTGGATCATTTTTATTTGAATTCAAATTCCACCATCTGTCATGGTGGGATTTGAACCCAAGACCCCAGAGAATTTTTGGATTACTCGTCCAGTGATGATACCACTGTGCCACTGCCTCCCTGTGAATTGCAGAATTCATTCAGAGCAGAGAGATTGTGGCAGGATTTTATGGTTTCTGGAGAGGTGAGAGTGACAGAATGAGGAATGTGTGATCCACTAACTCAGGCCCCCCCGCCATCTCATCATAGTGAATCTATGTCAGCTGACTAATCAGCTTTGAGAAGGTGGGGAAGGGGAGACACGATGGTTGCTCTATACCCAATCAAGCATCTAGTAGTTAGGCTGTGAACTGGAAATTGGTCACAACCTCCAGTTTAAAGATAATCTGTCCTCTCAATCTCTTCTTACTTGTTTTGTCTGTTTCAACAGACTGAAGAAATCAAAGGCCAAATCTGATCAGCATCAGCACCACAACGTCTTCTTTCTATTCATTTTTGGACATAGGTGTCGCTGGCTGTGCTTTATATGCTCTGTCTGAGGCCAGAACTCTCCATTCACCTGACGAAGGGACTAACCCCGAAAGCTTGTGAGTCTATTATCAAATAAATCGGTTGGACTAAAACCTGGTGTTGTCAGACTTTTTACAGTATTTATTGCCCATACCTAGTTACCTTTGGAAGGCAGTTGAGAGTAAACCCATATTGCTGTGCATCTGGAGTCACATCAGTTTTTTTAAATTTATTTATTAGTGTCATAAGTAGGCTTATATTAATGCTACAATGAAGTTACTGTGAAAATCCCTTCGTCGCCACACTCCGGTGCCTGTTTGGGTACACTGAGGAAGAATTTAGTATCGTTAATGCACCTAACCAACGTTTTACGGATTGTGGGAGGCAACCAGAGCTCCTGGAGGAAACCCACGCAGACAGGGGGAGAATGCGCGGACTTCACACAGATAGTGACCCAAGCCAGGAATCGAACCCGGATCCATGGTGCTGTGAGGCAGTAGTGCTAACCACTAGAATTTTTCTGTCTAACATTTCCTGGTAAGTAAGTTGGAAATGTCCTGAAATCTCCAACTCTAGATCAGAGACATGCACTTTTTTGGTGGGTCTCAAGGAGTAGGGAAATTGCCCTTCAGAGTTTCAATTTCCCAGGGAATTCCAATCGAATCTGTATGCATAAGGATTTTGGTGGGATCCTGCCACAGAAATTTGGGTAGTAGGTCCAGTCACTGATGACACGGTAACTGGAAGATCGGAGCCAAAGTCTACTCCCATCCAAACACAGTCACATTAAGTAGCCCATTCTGCTGCTGTGTGCAACCCTGGTTCTATCTGCTGGCCTTCTCATCCATACTTCTGCCATCTCCTAATCAATGATATAAATCGCAGCGTTAATGTAAGCCTACTTATGACACTAATAAATAAATTTAAACTTAAATCACTTTCAACAATTCTCCTGCGTGACTGCTAAAAATGGAGTGGGCAATGGGAAAATGCAGTCAATCTTATTTCCAACATGCTCAATAGCTCGATAATTGTATTTTCCAAAATGACAGGCATGCTTCCAATTCGCATTTCATATTAACAGAGATTGCAGCTTATTGTCATCACACCATATTTTAGATAATTGCAGGGGCAGCCATGTGCACCATCTACATGATGGACTGCAATAATTCACCAAGGCACGTTCAATAGAACCTTCCGTGCTCATGACCTCAACCACCCAGAAGGTCAAGGGCAACAGATACCTGGGACCATTACCATCTGGATGCTCCCCACCAGATCACTCTCGCCATCCTGAGTTGAAAATATGTCATTGTTCCTTCACCATCATTGTGCCAAAATCCTAGATCTCCCTCCCTAACAGTACTGTGGATATGCCTGTACCACAGCAACTGCAGAGAGTCCAAGCAGCTCACCACCACCTTCCCGAGGGCAATTAGGGATGGGCAATGAATGCTGAACTAGCCAACAACATCCACATCTCATGAAAGTATATAAAGAAAATTAAATTCCACAAACCCATCCGCAATGACTACATTTTTGTTTACATTTAAACTCAGATCTAAATATTATGTCACGATGATCCCTTTTTGAGAAGCCACGCCAAATCCCCAAGAAGGAATACCTCATCTCATAATCTGTTTAAAAATGTTTGGGAAGGTATTAACTGTTCTTTATTAACATTTAGAGATTCATTAACAGAAACACCTGACACTGAATAATTAACAAGTTATTTATTTATCCAACCGGGGACTTTAACTAAACAAGTAATATATGGATTAAAGTAAGATACTTCTAGAATGCTGTTCAAATAAATACAAAGTCTATTCATTATCTAAAAATAACAGCAATAGGAACTTAGTCACTCACAAAAAGATACAACTGGACATCTTTGGAAAAACCTTTGGGGTTCTTCAGTCAATTCCATTGTCTGGAAGCTCTTGCGGGTACAATTTTATCTTTTAAAAAAACATTTAGACAGTTACATGGGTAAAATGGGTATAGAGGGATATGGGCCAAATGTGGGCAATTGGGACTAGTCAGGGGTTTAAAAGAAAGGGGCAACATGACAACATGGGCCAAAGGGTCTGTTTCCATTCTAGAAACCCCTATGACTCTTTCTGATTTGGTACCCTTCATTAGATAGGTGGAAAGTGATCTTTAGAGATATTCTAAACTCTCAGGGAGCTGCTCTTGTTCTCACTAGGTATTTAGAGGTAGCAGCGCTTCAGCTGAAATCACTGACTTGAAGGCAGGCAGTTGAATTCAACTTTTTATCGTTATGATGACTTAACCAACTTTCCGACACCAGGATTGATCATTGGTTTTTGGTTCTTTTCCAGAGAAGTCTAGTTGCCGACAACAGCCAAATTTGAATTTGATAGGTTGCTGAGTGTCTTCTTTAAACTGATAGGTTGTCAAAATTCAAAAGCCTGCAAAGCTTGTTACCTAGGCAACCCTGATGCTTGGTCCTTGTCGCAAATGTTGCAATCTGGGTACCGTGTGTGCACCTCCATTTTAAACATCCACACACTGAACACAAAACCAGTTTTTAAAAGGATTACACTTCACAAACTCAACTTCACAATAATTAATACCCTGTCTCGTGGTTCCTTCCTGCCAATTTCTTTCATTTGGGTTTGAAATACAGTGTGTGAGTCAAACTGATAATCAATTTGCATCTTTCCTTCTGCACCATTAGTACAAGAGTTTGGTAATTAGAAAAACTATCAGCGCATTCTTGTATTTTTTTCTGATAAACAGTTGACTATCTAAAATTGATTGTCTATCTAAAATCACCAAATTGATTGATAGCTGCAAATATCATTTGCGAACAAATTGGGGTGGTATCTTACCTCTTCAGCAAGGTGAGTCTCAGTTATAATGGTTACCATCATACAAAATTAAGTAGCCATTATTTACTCAAATATTTAAATCAGGAATACAAATTTAAAATGTCCACATTAAGTAAATATAATAATTAAAAAAGAACAACCAGGCCTTGCGTCTACAGCAGCACTTAAAGTGAATAAAAGATTTTGCTGAAAATAAACAACTTTATATTCCGGATTTTTCCTCTATTCTTCTCAGAAACCTTGCTATGCAAAGCTTTTTGAATATTTCACTCTTTAAATTAACATTGGTTTTCGGTTCTTCTCTAGAGAAGTCTAGTTGTTCTCACCATAAGTTAGGAGCAGGATAAGGCCACTCAGACCTTCAAGACTGCTCCATATGCAGATGCAGATAGCAACATTTCAAAACATAGAACATAGAACATAGAACATTACAGCGCAGAACAGGCCCTTCGGCCCACGATGTTGCGCCGACCAGTTACAAAAACAATGACCCACTAGCCTATACCAATCCCTTTTCGTCCATAAACCTATCCAGAGATCTCTTAAACGCCCCCAAACTAGACGCATTTACAACTGCAGCAGGCAGGGCATTCCAATCCCTCACCACCCGCTGGGTAAAGAACCTACCCCTGACATCCGTCCTGTAGCTACCCCCCCTCAATTTAAAGCCATGCCCCCTCGTGCTAGCTTTCTCCATCCGAGGAAAAAGGCTATCACTATCCACCCTATCTAAACCTCTAATCATCTTATATGCTTCAATAAGATCCCCTCTTAGCCGCCTTCTTTCCAACGAAAACAACCCTAAATCCCTCAGTCTCTCCTCATAGGACCTCCCCACCATACCAGGCAACATCCTAGTAAACCTCCTCTGCACCCTCTCCAACGCCTCCACATCCTTCTTGTAATGCGGGGACCAGAACTGCACACAGTACTCCAAGTGCGGCCGCACTAGAGTAGTGTACAGTTGCAACATGACGCTGCGACTCCTAAATTCAATCCCCCTACCAATAAACGCCAAGACACCGTACGCCTTCTTAACAACCTTATCTACTTGATTCCCAACTTTCAGGGATCTATGTACACATACACCTAGATCCCTCTGTTCATCCACACTATTCAAAGTCCTCCCGTTAGCCCTATACTCGACACATCTGTTGCTCCTACCAAAGTGAATTACCTCACACTTCTCCGCATTAAATTCCATCCGCCACCTCTCGGCCCAGCTCTGCAACCTATCTAAGTCTCCCTGCAGACTATGACACCCTTCCTCACAATCTACCACACCTCCGACCTTGGTGTCATCAGCAAATTTACTAATCCACCCAACTATACCCTCATCCAGATCATTAATAAAAATTACAAACAACAGTGGCCCCAAAACAGATCCCTGAGGCACACCACTCGTAACCGAACTCCATGATGAATATTTACCATCAACCACCACCCTCTGTCTCCTATCTGATAGCCAATTCCTGATCCAACTTCCTAGATTACCCACAATCCCATACATCTGCATTTTCTGCAGAAGCCTACCATGGTGAACCTTATCGAACGCCTTACTAAAATCCATATATACCACGTCAACTGCCTTGCCCCCATCCACCTCTTTGGTCACCTTCTCAAAAAACTCAATAAGGTTAGTAAGGCACGACCTACCCGCTACAAAACCATGCTGACTATTTCTAATCAATTCATTACACTCCAAATAACTATAAATCCTATCCCTAATAATTTTTTCTAAAACCTTGCCCACAACAGAAGTAAGACTCACCGGTCTATAATTCCCGGCAAAGTCTCTGTTCCCCTTCTTAAACAATGGGACAACATTCGCTATCCTCCAATCCTCCGGGACTACACCAGAGACCAATGACGACCTGAAGATCAGAGCCAGAGGCTCTGCAATCACCTCTCTAGCCTCCCAGAGAATCCTAGGGTAGATCCCATCCGGACCAGGGGACTTATCTATTTTCAGCCCCTCAAGAATTTCCAGCACATCCCCCTTATCAACCGTAATACTGTCTATTTTACACCCCTGCAACCCAATGTCCTCCTCAGCTATATTCATGTCCCCCTGTGTGAACACCGAAGAGAAATATTGGTTCAATACTTCTCCAATCTCCTCCGGTTCCACACACAACTTCCCCCTGCTGTCTGTAACTGGCCCTAATCTTGCCCTGACCAACCTTCTGTTCTTGACATACCTATAGAACGCCTTACGATTCTCCTTAATCCTATCAGCCAAAGTCTTCTCATGTCCTCTTTTAGGATAGGATTTCATAGGATTTCATTTGTGAGAAAAGGCACTTGATCATGATTGTGATGCATACTCACAAAAGAATGTGTCTTCAGAATAGAAAGGGAAAGCAATAGCCAACTCATAACTTAATGTGTTATACCAATCTCCAACTATTTTATATGAAGAACAATCAGATGAACGGAGAGACAAAGGTAAAAGGGCAGCTCCTTAAAATGATGCTGCCTTAAACAAAGACAAATCACAAATGGAACTTAAAACATCAAACTGAAATGTGATTAAAGGGATCAATAATGCACCCCAGTCCCTGTGGTGCCCAATGTCTATGGAAGACCTCAACAGTGCCAATTAGACACCACATGTTCCCTGTGAATGTAGCCACGGTAGAGGGGCAAACACACAGGAAGTATGGCCTCCTCGGCCACCCACTGTCTGGACCTGTTGATGGCAAGTTTGGCAAGGCCCAGGAGCAGGTTTACCTGGAGGTTTTCCTCCTTCTCCAGTGGTATACCAGTCTGCAATGCACATCATCTGATCAATAACTTTGACAAGTCTCTGATACTATTTCAAATGTGGGACTGATTATCAATTTACAAATAGCTCTGACAATAAGCAAATCAAACCTAGCCCTAAACACCCTACGTTGATAACCAGGGAAAGCAGTTGAGGCCAAATATATGCTTTCATGATGGAGTTTTTTCTTATTAATTTGTGAAACATGGCTATTGCTGGCTGGCCAGCACTTTTTCCCATTCCAAGCTGCCCTTGTTCAGAGGACAGCTGAGAGTCAGCCACATTGCTGTGGCTCTGGAGTTGCATTTAGGCCAGACCAGGTAAGGGCAACAGATTCCCTTCCCTAAAGTACATCAGTGAGCCAGATGGGTTTTCCTGATAATCGACAATGGTTTTATGGTCATCGGTAGATTCTTAATTCCAGAAAAATTTTATTGAATTCAAATTCCACCATTCGTCGTGGCAGGGTTTCAACCTGGGATCCCAAAACATTAGTTGAGTTTCTGGATTAATTTTTCAATGGTTCAGTCAATGTTAAATTGCCCCTTAGTGTCCTGGCTAGTGTATGTTAGAGGGATTGGCAAGGTAAATATATAGGATTTTGGGGATAGTGTAATTTGTTGTCGGTGCAAACTAGATGGGCTGAATGGCCTACTTCTGCACTGTAGGGTTTTTATGATTCTATAATTCTAATACCACTGGGCTATCACCTCTCCTAAGATATGGCTCTTGGGAATAAGGGGATTGAAGGTGCAAAGTGGAATCAGGTTACTGAGTTGGATGATCAGCCATGCTCACAATGAATGGTGCACCAAGCGTAAGGGGCCGAATGGCCTGCTCCTGCTCTATTTTCTATGTTTCGATATCAGAGGTTTTCTTTTTTTGTTGCATACAGCTATAAACTTCAGTTCTTGAGTGGGGCAGGTTTCCAGTCTGGGAACTCGTAACAACTACGTGCGCAGACACCTTGTTGATGATTAAAAATGAACCCAACATTAGTGAACTTTCTCCCCTGTGCCCCTGTTCACTGCTGGCATGAAACTAAAATATTCAGATTGCTCCTTTACTGCCAGAAAATAGCTGCAGCCAATTTCTGCTAACAGTAAGCCTTATCGCATGCCAATTGGAAAATTCCCCCTGCACCTTCCATTACCTACTATCAAAGCAGGAGAGAGGCACAGAATTCCCAAAGAGTTTAGTTTTATTGCAAGACTTAATATGCTAATCAGAACATTGGACATCAATTTTGATCTTGTTTTGCAGGAACTAGTCAACACACTTGCATTTCTCCAAATTATTCTTTTCATTGTCTCACTGAGTTAATATCACAGAATCATAAAATACCTATAGTGCAGAAGGAGGCCACTGACCCTTTGAGTCTGCACCGATAACAATCCCATCCAAGTCCTATCCCCATAACACTACATATTTTACCCTGCTGAACCCCCTGACACTTGGGGCAATTTAGCATGGACAATCACTCTAACCCACACATCTTTGGAGTGTGGAAGGAACCTGGAGCACGCGAAGGAAACCCATGCAGACACAGGGAGAATGTACAAACTCCACACAGACTGTGACCCGAGGCCAGAATTGAACCTGGGTCCCTGGCGCTGTGAGGCAGCAGCGCTAACCATTGTGCCACCATGCCACCCATGCTGGCATTGAATTGGGGTGGGCACAGTAAGAAGTCTCAGATCACCAGGTTAAAGTCCAAGCTTTTGGAGTGCTGCTCCTTCATCAGGTGAGTGGAGAGGTAGGTTTCACAAACATGGCATGTATAGTCAAAGACCAATTGCAAGATAATGGTTGCAGTGCCAGTGTTTACAGTTAATCAAGTCATTACAGGTACAGATAATACAAGTAGAGAGAGGGATAATCACAGGCTAAAGGTGTGAATTGTCTCAAGCCAGGTCAGTTAGTAAGATTTTACAAGCCCAGGCCAAATGGTTCAATAATAATATGCGTAGCAACAATCAGTTTGGTGCACAATGTTAGATCATCAACCAATTATTAGAAAAGATGACTCTCCAATGATGCTGTTCATTTTTCCTGTTGTAGAATTACTCCAAAGTTTACCGAAGCGTACTGCTCAGCCAGTGGTCTTATCTCATCTGCATCAATGGACTAATTAACAGATCAGAATCCTACATTTAATGCTGAACTTGCGGAAAAGCATTGAGCGATGGACACACTCAGCAGCTGTATTCGGTTCTGGATGTTTTTTAAGTCACTGATTCAGAAGATAACAGTAATCTGGCCTATCTAAGATGCCTCCATTTTAATAAACTAGGGGAGAATTGGACATTGATTCAAGAAAGATTGCAGCCCTTTCTCCTTTAACCAATAACTCTGAATTCAAGTACATTCACTTGCACCGTTATTTTTCCGTCTACATGTCTGCGGCTAAAAACATGAGGCAGAAATTTCACATCTCACCATAAACTCCACGGCGGGACGAGAAACCTGCTGTAATTTCCACCATGGATTGAGAAGGACTTTTACATGCAAATTGGTTATGCACGTGCATGTTCCACGTTGAGTGGGGCAGGCAGGAAGTCAGGCGCCTAGCCATCATACTAGATGCCATATGTAAATGGTATTCAGACAGGCCTTCACTCATAGGAAGAAGGAAAGGATGAGCAGGAGAAGACAGCAAGTGATGCACTGCTCAAGTATCTTCCAAAGGCAGTGCAAGCTAGAACCTACACAGTGATGGCTGCAGAAAGTCATCCCAGCTGACCACTGCTGCCTGGGAGGAAGTAGCCAGAGTGGTCAATGGCCTTGGGGTGCAGTGGAGGACTGTCCAGCAGTGCAGGAAAAAGGCCAATGATTTAATCTGCATCACTAAGGTAAGCGAACCTTCTACCCTTCCAACCCACCTCACCATATCTGTTTGTCTCATGAGACCCAGGCATCACTGCCAAGGCTAGAATTTTTATCACCCATCCCTAAATGTCCTTGACAAGGTGGTGGACTTTTGCCTGATTGAATGCCTGTAGCCCATGCATATTAGCAAAGCAACTACAGGATTTGTGCCCAGCCACAGTGAATGCACCTCCATGGGATGGAGAACAGGGCAACTTGCAGGTTTTGCCACTCTCATGCTGTTCTTGCCCTTCCAGCTGATGGAGCTTGCAGTTTGCTACTGAATGAACCTTGGTAATTTGCTACAGTGCATCTTATACATGTTACACACACTGCTGCCACTGTGCACTGGTGGTCGAGACTATTGGATGGGGTGTCAATCAAGTGGACTGTTTTGTTCTGGATGTTTCTTGCACCCATCCAGGAAACTGTTCCAGTTCAGTCCCTACTTGTGCCATGCATATGGGGGTCAGGTTTTGGTGGATCTTGAGGTCAGTTATGAGCCGCAGAATTAGCAAGCGGCGACCTGCTCTTTCATCATGCACGTTCACAATGCATCAAGATGTCCAAAGATGTGCGGGTTAGGTTGATTGGCCATGGTAAGTTGACTTTAGTTTCAGGGTGATTCGCAGGGTAAATGAGGGTTATGGGAATAGGGCCTGGGTGGGATTGTGGTTGGCACAGACTCGATGGGCTGAATGACCCCCTTCTGCACTGTAAGAATTCTATAATTCTATGATTCTTTATTCCAGAGAAGGAGGCCCACGACAGGAGAGAGAGAGTAAATGGCAGGGGGAGTGCCTGCGTTCTAGCCCCTCACACAAGTTGAACTGCAGGCTGCTGAGTTGGACTGTGATCATGCCTGTGCTGATGGCAATATTAGCTTCTCCGAGTCATCTCATGACGAAAGCATGCATTATCCAGACAACCTCAGCAAACCAAGGTGATTGATAAGCCAGCCTTTGGGCAGTCATTCATCCTCACCTCCCTCCATTTTAAGTGCCAGCAGAAAGAAGATGAGGCCAGCCCCTGAACCTGAAGTCAGCTCCTGCCCGCGGGAGACCTCAGAAGAGAACAAGGGTGAGTTCTCGCCTGTAAAGCCACCAGAGTGTTTTCCTGCACCCTCCATCAGCTCAGACACATTCACCTCAGCAATTCTTAGTAGTTTCGGCCTTGGCTTGCACAGGCACCTTTCCTTAGGAGGAGGAGGAGGCAGTTGCAGCCAAGGTCTCCAGCATTTGGAGGGCTGCTCAAGAGGCCTATGCTAAGTCTGGGTGAGACGCTGAGCCTCTGGAAGTGGCCATGGAGACAATGCTGGACTATCGGTGAGACGCAGGGAAGCGTCAGGCAGAAATGTTAGAGGCCATCAACAGAGTGATATGCAAACTGGAGGAGTCCATGCCCTCTGATGTAGTGACTCCAATATGTAAGCACATTGCAGTCTCCATTGGGAGACTGATGCAGAGATCCTATTCCAGCAACATGCCCAGTTTCTGCCTGAGATGTGCCCAGGACAGCATTCCATCTTTGTAGCCATGGGTAAGTTTCTGCCGTGCCTGGGTACGAGGAGGACGGAGCGACTTGACCTCCCTCCTGGTGCCCCTTCTCCTTAAGGAGTCAGAGAGGGCATACAAAAAGAGGAGGTTTGTCAGGTGGAAACCTCACACACACCCATCTAGGAATCCCTAGGAGTGTCCAGATGTTCCCAATCTCCCCTGCCTGTGACCCTATCAGCTCCAGCTACTCAGAGAGAGGAGGGTGCCCAACGAAAGAGCTGTGCTCTGAAGCTCATGATTCCAAATAAACTTGTTGGACTTTAACCGAGTGTTGTGGAGACTTCTTACCGTGCCCACCCCCATCCAACACCGGCATCTCCGCATCATGTCTACACAGTTACCCAAGGCCAGAATTGAAAAGGGTCCCTGGTGCTGCGAGAATGCAGTGCTAACTCCTGTGCCATCATACTGTTACAGTAAGATAGAATCTAGAAATTCCAGTCACAAGTAGCATCCAATTATTCACAGCAATTCCAAGGGTGTGCAAGTGTCCAGAAGCATTGTACACGCCATGATACAGGATATTATTCTGCTTCTGACAATTAAAGATGAGAGGTTTAATTGCTTAAATCTATTGCAGCTTTATTGTACATGGAGGTCAATTAGAATGCAACGTTTCTCTCTGGTGGCACTTTCGCTTTGTTGAGTTAGCAGATCGTGGGTTCAAGTCCAGCAGCTGCATGATTAAAAGCTCTAGAGCGATAGTGTGGGACTGCAGCATCAATGTCAGAACTGCTGTCTTTGAAATGACACTTGCCTCCCGTGGATGCAGAAAGATCCCATAGCACATTGTTTTGAAGAATGCTCAGTTTCCTGGGGTGGAGCAAGCATTGTCCCAGCTCTTACAAAGGGTCATCCAGACCCGAAACATTGGCTCTATTCTGTCTCCACAGATGCTGTCAGACCTGCTGAGATTTTCCAGCGTTTTCTGTTCTTGCGACCTGTTATATTAGTTTTAATTCTTCAGTACAATATTGCAGTGTGTGTGTGTGTTGCCTCATCAAAAATGTCAACCCTCTGACTAATGCTCCATATGTCAATGTTCCCACTTAATGTGTTGTCCATTTATTAGTCTGGGATCTTTTAACTACCGTGGAGGGTTTGTCCTTTCATTTTGCTGTAAGTAGGTTAGAAATGAACCTGAGTGACTGTAAGTAACCATGCATTATCATGTACCAAATCAAGAGAGAGCTATTAATCTAACAATCATCCCTCTGTTATGAATCCATCAAATTCTCCTGGATTGCATCAAATGAACTCTATTGCTCCATTGGGGTTTGTTGTTCTATTAATTGCTTTATGTTCCATGGTTGTAACTATGCTTCTATCATCTTTCCATTGTTCAGAGCTACTAACAATGCGTTTACATGACATGAACCAATATCCCAGTCTTATCTGACTGCTAATCTTCATATGATGAATCTGTTGAAAGGGAAATCAATATTTAAGGAGGTGGTCTATTAAATAGAAAATTAGTTTTGTCTTCTGCAATCAATACACTCATCACCTTTTTACTTCATTTGTTGCTTCAGAGTTTCTTTGGATTACTGAACAGTTCAAAGAATCATAGAATCCTGACAGTACAGAAGGAGGCCATTCGGCCCATCGGACCTGCACCGACAACAATCCCACCCTATCCCTGTAACCTCATCCATTTACCTTAATAATCGCCAACTATTCCCCTCCCGAATCTAGGGGCAACTTAGCATCGCCAATCAACCTAATCTGCATGTCTTTGGGTTATGGGAGGAAACCGGAGCACCCAGAGGAAACCCATGTAGACACGGGGAGAATGTGCAAACTTCACACAGATTGTGATCCAAGCCGGGAATTGAATCCATGAGTTCCATCTGAGCTGGGTGCGGCATGGTAGCACAATGGTTAGCACTGTTGCTTCACAGCTCCAGGGACCCGGATTTGATTCCCAGCTTCGGTCACCCTCTGTGCGGAGTTTGCATGTTCTCCCCGTGTCTGCATGGGTTTCCTCCAGCTGCTGCGGTTTCCACCCACGTTCTGAAAGACATGCTGGTTAGGTGCATTGGCCATGCTGAATTCTCCCTCAGTGCACCCAAACAGATGCTGGAATGTGGCGACTGGGGGATTTTCGCAGTAACTTCACTGCAGTGTTAATGTAAGCCTACTTATGACATTAATAAATAAACTTTACTTTGACTGCATGCAGATTGGCGTACTGCATGGAAGCTCACACAACACTTTGTGCCCCTGCTTCACAAGGCTTCCTGGATTCTGTTTGCTTTGATACTGAAATGCACAGAGATGTCACCAACAGTCCTACAAAAGTGAATGACACTTTGCTATTGATTTGGACTCACTTGGTGTTTGCAGCTGCATGTTCTGTTTTGGATTGATATTCCACACCTTCAGCGATTTTCTCACAGCAGGTTTCTCCTTAATTCTGTCTCTATAGGGGTGATGTTACAAACTGAAGAAAGAGCCATTATATGAGGGTAATATAATTTACCAGGCAAGCGGGAATGCTTCTGTTTCCAACAAAGAGAAGCCTGGCGTCAGCAATAAGTTAAGATATCCAATCAGTTCACTGTTGCAATCATCACAGTTGTGAATTTGACCCCCAGAACAATTCCAAACAGCAGAATGTGCGAAACTAGAATGAGAATAGGACAGAAATTATGATTGTCACGATGGGAAGGGAAAGCAATAGCATTCAATTCATTTGGCCTCATGGTCCACAGACTGGGAGAAAAGCCTGGGAAGAAGTCAGATAATATTATGTCTTATTGGAAAAGGAAGCATGAAGTATGCTTGAGGTTTTCTCAATTGGCAGACATTGTTAGGAATAGAATGAATGATAAATACTTTCAATAATACTATGGTGCAGTTCTATAAGTATTGCTTTGGCCCAGGTGAAGTCAGGCTGGGGTTTTCCAGCTCCATCATGGCATGATGGGTCCTGGGAAATTAGACAACTCAACCAAAAGCGCAATGATTTTTGTTAGGACTGTACAATCCCAGCTGTGGATTGGACCAGAAAAAAAAGGGATACCATGCGACAATCACCAGGCAGGAGTGTTCCCTTTCAGTCGGGGAATACTTCAGCAGTCAAGGGTATTCAGCCTCCAATCTTCAGATAAGCATTCCCCAATCGTTCACACGACAATGCAGAATCGCCAAGCAGAAACTGATGGGCAAGTTCCGTATGCATGAGGACAGCCTCAACTGGGATCTTGGGTCCATGTCACGCTACGTGTGATCCCCACCATTTGGCCTGCATTTGCAAAATCCCACTAACTGTCCCAGCTTGAGACGACTCACACCTCTTTAACCTGTGATTATCCCTCTCCACTCGTACTGTCTATATCTGTAAAGAATTGATCACCTGTTGAGACTCGCATCCCAACCTTTATCTTGCAACTGAGTCTGTGTCGAAATGTGCCGTGTTTCTGAACCCACTCACTTGATGAAGGAGCAGTGCTCTGAAAGCTCATGATATCAAATAAACCTGTTGGACTTTAAGCTGGTGAGACTTCTTACTGTTCCGTTTTAAAGCACATGTTCATGTTACTTTTATAAAGTGTAGAATTTTCCTGTCCTGCCTGTTATAGGAATCACAGTGGGTGGAACAGAAAATTTGGTAGGCCATTTAAAGGTCCATTGATCTTGGGCAGGAATTTCCAGTCTTGGGGCATATGCGGCTGGAAGATCCCACCCACCTGTATTTATTCAGGCAAAATACTGCGGATGCTGGAATCTGAAACAAAAACAGAAATTGCTGGAAAATCTCAGCAGGTCTGGCAGCATCTATGGATGCTAACAACATTTTGACTTAGGATGACTCTTCATCAGAGCTGACTTGTACTTACAAAGTGCCTTTCATGATCACAGAATCATGAGAGTAGGTGTCCAGAATGCTTTGCCAGGGTTGGTGGTGAACGCAGATACATAGGTGCGTTTAAGAGAATTTTAGATAAGCACATAAATATGTAAAGAATAGCGGGGTATGGATCAAGGGCAGGCAGAAGGGATTAGTTGAATTCATAGAATCCCCGCAATGCAGAAGGAGGCCACTTGGCCCATCGATTCTGCACTGACCGCAATCCCATCCAGACCCTATCCCCATAACTCCACATATTTACCCTGCTAATCCCCCTGACACTAGGGTCAATTTAGCAATCAACCTAATTCGCACATCTTTGGAGCGTGGGAGGAAACCAGAGCACCTGGAGGAAGCCCACGCAGATACGGGGAGAATGTGCAAATTCCACGCAGAGAGTGAAGTAAGGCCGGGATTGAACCCGGATCCCTGACATCAGGTTCAGCACAACATTGTGAGCCGAAGGGCCTGCTCCTATGTTCTCTGATACAGTAAATTCTATATTTCCAACCATCCCCTCATCACTGTGTTTTGCTTAAGTAATCATTGGAGCCTTTTGATAAAGCGTTGTATAAACAGTGCATTGATCCACAGTGAGTGGTGTGAGGCAAGAGCTGTCAATGAGAAAAACACATAGGCAAACCCAAAAAAAAACCACATCACTTTTGCCCGACACGAAGGCTGGAATTTGGCTGCAAATCAGAATCGCCTGTCTAAAAAATATCCTCAGACACTGAAAATGAATGATTGGGCGCCAATCAAAACTGGAGTAAAATAAGGCAATGGATTTTGTTTTGCTTCAAACATATAACTTTAGGTACCTGTAGGGCGTTTAAAAATTATGAAGGTACCTTCTCAAATGCTAAAACTGAGGCAATTTCACCTTTCAGTCATACTTCTATTGAAATACCCTGCTGGGCTCACTCTGTTTGTCGGTGCATCAATACATTACAGTGCAGCCAATTCCATTTTAAAGCCAGAAATGAGAAGCGTTTGCTGATCTTCGAAAGGTGCAGTTTCCAGTCCATTCTGCGAGCGGCTGTTTGCTGTCTCACGGATTAGCAAAATGCTCGGCGAAGGGGTTTATTCTACCATGTGAGTGATGCAGCACAGGGGGAGACCATCCAGCCCATTGAGCCCAGGCTGGCTCTTTGGTAGACCCAGCTTATTATTCCCACTCCCTCACTGTTTCCCCAAAGCCCTGAAATGTGGCTATTACTCCTTGGGCGCGACCTTACTACCCGTTTCACGCCATAGTCCCACTGCAGCGAGGTTGGAGAATTTGGCAGCCAGCCAAATTACTGCAGCGGGATGGGAAAACCCCGCCGGCATGAACAGTGGTAAGATTCCGGCCCAAGTACTTAACCAATTTTCTTGCAAATGTTCCTATTGAGTCTGCAAGCACCATCTTTTCGGCTGTGTAATTTCTGTTGGCAGGTTTATCCGATCTTTTCTGCCAGCGGGATATTATTGTCCCACCCTTTGTGGCGGGCCTTCAGTGGGTCTGGAAGATCCCATTGGTAGTCAATGGCGAGAGTTCTCAGCTGCTGGAAAAACCCACCGTGGGGTGGAGGGGGTGGGGGAAATGGGTGGAGGGGGTGCAGCAGGAAAGTCCCAGCCCAATTATGACTTTGGACGGTGTTCTAAACCATGAAAACAAATCTCAAGTTTCATTAGGGATCATGAAACTCAGCATTGACACTGCAACTGTGAAATCATTCTCTTCCATCTTCCATTACCACTTGGAAATACCTATTTAAATTTGGGAAGCGCAGTCCACCTAATAGGTTTTCTATAGTAATTGGCTACCATCAATTTCCTGTGTTGAACTTGGGAAGCGTAGTAGATTCCAACAGTTTTTGTCACACAATATAGCTTAAAAGCACATGAAAAATATCTTTGCAAACCACCGCTGTCACATTTGAAAAATATGGATTCTCGCCTATCAGTTCTGAAGGCCATAATCACAGAACTCCGAAGTGGACTCATTTTTACCTCCCTCCTTTGCTGATTTTAAGTATTTATCAAGGTAAGGAATGTCAGTGATGAAAAATTGTTTCATTTTTTGTTCTACTTTTGTTATTCCGTGTCTGCATCAAAGAGACCTAAGGTTATTGGAAAAGTTGGATGGAAAGCTCCCTGCAATCTGATGTGCTCCAACCACAGCCTACATCAGGAGTTGTTCTACTCATGGTGCTTACCACAGGGCTGGGAACACACACAAAACTCAGCTCAAAGTTCCCACCCTTTCATGAATATCATTAGTTGCAAGTACTAAACACAGTGGTGCAGTGGTTGCCTCACTGTTGCCTCACAGCGCCACTGTCTGTGCGGAGTCTGCATGTTCTCCCCATATCTGCGTGGGTTTCCTCCAGGTGCTCTGCTTCAACTTCGTTGTTGACTTGTAAAATTGGTGGTGTTGTCGTTGTGTCATAAGACCAGCAATCAAAGGGGCCAGGCTGAATCTCGGGGTGGGAAGTGAGTCATATCCACAGCCAAATGTTTCAATTGTGGCACAATGGCACAGTGGTTAGCACTGCTACCTTACAATGCCAGGGACCTGGGTTCAATTATTGGGGTGGGCGACTGCACATTCTCCCCCGTGTCTGAGTGAGTTTCGTCCGGGTGGTCCAGTTCCCTCCCATAGTTCAAAAGACATGTTGGTTGGGTGCATTGGCCATGCTAAATTCTCCCTCAGTGTATCCGAACAGGTACCAAAGTATGGCGACTAGGGGATTTTCACAGTAGCTTCATTGCAGTGTTAATGTAAACCTACTTGTGACATGAATAAATAAACATTAAACAAGCAGAACATGGTGTCCTGAATTTAAATTTCAATGAACCAAATAAAACCAAAAAGCACTAGAAATACTCGATAGGTCATCCGGTGTCTGTGGAGAGGTAGTTTAGAGTTAACTTTTCAACAGAATATAATTTCAGATTTCTGGCCATGGAATATGTTGCTTTGATAGTAATTGTAGTGTAAAAGATTAATTCTAATTGTGTAATGTGCTAATGAAACATTATATATCATCACAAATCATAGATCATAGAATCCTGCAGTACAGAAGGAGGTCATTCAGCCCATCAAGTCTGCACTGACCACAATCCCACATAGGCCTTAGCCCAGTAACCCCATGTATTTTGCCTAGCTAGTCCCCCTGACACGAAGGGACAATTTAGCATGGCCAATCCACCTAACCCGCACATCTTCCAGACTGTGGGAGGAAACTGGAGCACTCAGAGGAAACTCACACAGATACAGGGAGAGCATGCAGACTCCACACAGTCAGTGATCCAAGCCGGGAATTGAACTTGGGTCCTTGGAGCTGTGAGGCAGCAGTGCTAACCACTGTGCCACCAAGCTGCTCACAGGAAGTGACTTGATGAACCTTGATCTTGCTCTCCCTTGTAGACCTCATGGTCTACAAGGGAAGCCACAGTGGGTTGTTGCTTACTGAAGTTAATTCTTTCCTTGTGTCCGTAGACTTTGTAAAAAGCCTGTGCTATCACACAAGACCAAGAACATAATATGATGGCAGCGGGTGGAGGAACAAGCATGGAAAATCCTCTGTCATTATTGGAAAGCTTTGAACATGTCGTAGGTCTCAATTAGGCTGAAGCATGGTTGAATAGATGCCAATGATTTGCCAGAGAATGTACCGCCTCGGGCTTCATGGTGGAGCTAAGTGGGGAGCAAGTCAGTGTGCTATTTTATACAATGGCTGGCTATACAATCAAAAGCCTAGTCCAGCAAGGGATCAATGAAGAAAAGGCTAAGTATGATGAAGTAATAATAGCACTTCATGCTTACTTCAGTCTTCAAAAAAAATACCATTGTTGAATAGGTGAAATTTAACAAGTGTAGCCAAAGACAAAAGAAAAATATTGATACATTTACCAGTAATCGGTATAGGTTTGTGGCTGAAAAGATGAACTAATCAGGGACAACAATTGTGTCAGAATTTTGGACGGAGCATTGTCTGACCACTTGAAGTCAGCGGATGATTTAATCTTAACAAAGGCAATTCAATCGGGAAGACAAGTTAAGGTCAGGAAGCAAAACCAATCCTGAGGTTCTGGGTAAAAGGGAGAACCATATCACTCAATGGAGTAAGTCAAATTTAAAAACAGTGAAGTGGTCACAAAAAAGAAAGGGAGGCCGGAAGAGACTATCCATCTAAACGTACCAGCTGACTGCAATTGATGTGGCAGGAAATAAGCACAGATGTGAAAATTGTCCCGCCAAGGACGGCAAATGCCACTTTTGCAAAAAGAAGGGTCACTTTCGTAGAATTCATAGAATTCCTACCATGCGGAAGGAGACCAGTTGGTCCATCGAGTCTGCACCGACTCTCCAGGTCCACCAGGTTAACACTGCTGCCTCACAGCACCCATAATCCTGAGGCTCAGCCCGTAACCCACTCCTGCCAACCTCGAACAAGTCCACTGCCATTTCATGCCCAATTGAGTGTGATTGGAGCAAGGCAGGATGTCCATCCATCCTTGAAAGGAATGTCGTGCCACCTATGACAATACCCACCCTTCAAAATGTTAGCTTTCAATGTAGTAGGGTTAAAGACCTGCAGGCACCTCCCTAGTTGAAGACTACAAGCACTGCAGTGGGCATCCCTGCAGCATGCTGAGACTCACTTGAATGCCTGGGAAGAAAGATAGTAGCCAGAATTTTACTGCCCCACTTGCCACCAGGAACCGGAGCAGACAATGGAAAGGTTCATTGACCTTGGGCAGAATTTTATGGTTTTGGGACAAGCCACTGAGGTCCATGTCAGTTCCTATTCAGTGAGTTGGGTATGTGTAGGAGAGGGTTCACTTAGCCCCGTTACATGGATTAGGTCATTCATCTTTTTCCTGCATTGCAGAGTGGCCCTCCTGCAGGTGGAGTTTGACCACCCTGGCAACTGTCTTGCATGCAGGATGGATGGGTTCTCCTCCACACCCCATCCCATAGGTAAAAGTTATCCCCTCGTTCTTCTATTTCATTGCAGCAATGTAACATTGAATCTGGGAGTCTGTGCTCTCTGTCTGCTATGTGCCAAGTCCTGGTCCATTGCGAAGAGCTTTGATTTGTACTAGTACACAGTGAGAAGTATTGTTTCTTGTGCGCTATAGACAAAGCATACCATTCATAGGGAAGGAGAGAGTACAGAATGTCGTGTTACATTCATAGCTAGGGTGTTGAAAAAGATCAACTTAAGGTAGGTCCATTCAAAAGTCTGATGGTCAAATGTGCAAGAGTTTGAATTAAAGCATTGTTAGAGAGTTTAAAAGGATTAGAACAACGTTTTAGAAGCATAGAACAAGAGTAAAAGATAGAATTAGAAGGCATGCTGGGCACAGCTTAGAAGTCACTACACCCCATCTTGAATTGACTGATAAAAGTAGCTGCTCGACACCTTTTAAACATGGCACCTGGATATGATGGTAAGTGGCATGCATGCTGCAAGCTTCCCTGTAATAAACATTGGGAAACCATCTCCTCAGCAGCATAATTAATGAGTCCAGCAACAAATGATTTGGCATGGATTTCCACTGGGCTCCACAGCGGAAAGCACTCTCGCTTCCTGCCCCTGTCACTGAACTTAGACCCAGGGCGGATGACTCTGCCCAATGTTTCAGATCAATGTTAAAGTTCACTTATTAGTGACAAGTATGGCTTACATTAACACTGTAATGAAGTTACTGTGAAATTCCCTGGTTGCCTCAGTCCGGTGCCTGTTCGGGTACACTGAAGGAGAATTGCACATAACCAACACATCTTTGGAGTTGGGGGGGGAATCTGGAGCACCCAAAGGAAACTCACGCAGACACGGGGAGAATGTGCAGACTTCATACAGTCATCCAAGGCCAGAATTAAACCCGGGTCCCTGGCATTGTGAGGCAGCCATGCTAACCATGCCATGATCTTTCATCAGAACTAGGGAAAGTTAGAAATCTCATAGTTTAAGTGGAGCAGATGCAACCAAGTTATCGATTAGGAATATATTCATTGGAGTTTAGACGACTGAGAGGTGATCTCACAGATGAATTCAGAAAGAATGCTCCCGATGGAAGTCCAGAACTAGGGGTCATTGGCTGAGGATAGGGGATAAAACCTTTAAGACCGAGATGAGGAGAAACTTCTTCACGCAGAAAATAGTGAATCTGTGGAATTCACTCCCACAGAAAGTAGTTGAGGCCAAAACGTTTTGTGATTTGAAGAAAAAATTAGATATGGTTCTTAGGGCTAAAGGAATCAAGGGATATGGGGGGGAAGATGGGATCAGGGTATTGAATTTGATGATCAGCCATGATCAAGATGAATGGTGGAGCAGCCTTGAAGGGCTGAATGGCCTACTCCTGCTTCTATTTTCTATGTTTCTAAAGAACAAAAGTGAAGGTCTATGATAGGCTGGAAGAGAGATGAAATATCAAAGAGCTGGTGGTGCAAGACCAAAGTGAGTGGCCAAAACTTTCAGAGAGAAAGGAGACAAAATGTGTACAGGCATTCCTGTCTGAAATTGTTGAACTCAGTGCTAAGTCCAGAAGACTGCAGAAAGACACTGTTCCTGGAACTTGCGCTCAGCTTCAGTCAAACACTGCAGAAGGCTAAGGACAGCGGGGTCAAACTGTGAGCAAGGTGGAAAATTCAAATGGCAGGTGTCCGAAGCTCAAGGCTTCAGACAAAAAAAACTGAACACAGGGCTCCAGATTTCTGAGCTCGTCAGGTCAGGTAAAACTTCAACCTCTTTGACTTTTAAAACACGACTTGGCTGTGCAACTCACCATGATATTGATTCCCTCGATCGTCTGCAAGAAATGGTTTCATTGGGCTTGACTGACTTACCCCCGCAGGCACCCAGATGTCAGTTAAACTATGCAACATCCTCATTCCCCTTCTGCCTGCCTGTTTATCTGTGGTGCATTCCAATGGTCAGTCATTGCCTTGTCTTCAGGTCCCTTTGGATTATCACATATCAGGCGGCATCATTAGTTACTGCGCCTGACGTGAGACCATCTACAAAACGTCCACAACTCAAAATATATTCCGCCTCTCAAGACTGAGCGTTTGCTCGAAGCTGTGGCAATTCTGTTGCTGTAATTTTGTGGTTGTGTGCAGGTAGCCACCCTGAAAGCAGTTCCAAGCAAAGTCTAGGTCGTTTAGAAAGCCAGTGTATTGTCAGCAAAGGGAAACTGAAATACTCGACGTTTAACCTTTATAATGATGTTTTTCATTACTTTGGAAGAGGGAATCATACTCAGCTGATGCAATATTTATTACCTAGGGGCATCTGAGGGCTCAGGAAATTTTGATTTTTGACAGTTCTTTGGAGCCTTTTGTTGCATTTCAAAATGCCTTGTGCTTTGATAATTGAAACCAAAAACAATTTATTCAGGAATTATTGAATTTAAATATATTATACAAGTCAGAATTGACTCTTAACTTTTATTCCATTCATGCCCCAGGAATAAACTTCATTCCTATTACAGGTTTCAGACCACAAGCTGCCATTGTAAAATCAGTTCCCATTCTTTTTAATTTGGGCCACATTGGATTTTAAAAAAATATGTAATGCAAAGATTCCAGATAAAGTGGTGCTGCCATAAAAATTTGTAAATGAAGCTATCCAGGTTAAGTGGAACTATCTGGGACAGGCTTCCAAACTCCTTACCCCTCGCCTTCAAAACAATTAAATGATATGATAAACTTCAGCAAACATAATCTCTTCCAACCAACTTCAATAATTTGTAACCTAAACATGACGATGAGCCCAGCTGCAAAGCGTGCCATTTCGCAAGAACACCCTGATCTCACAGTGGACCAGGAGATCCCATCCCTCCCCTCATGGATATTGGGACCACTCCATTATCAGGGATGTTCTTCTAGCCCCACCCTGACATGAGCCACCAGCATCAGGATATTGACTGACTTCAGTCATTGGCAAGATTTTAGAGTCCATTATTAAAGATAAGATTGCAGAGTACTTGGAAGTGCATGATAAAATAGGACTAAGTCAACACGGCTTCATCAAGGGGAAATTATGTCTGACAAATCAGTTGGAGTTCTCTTTGAGGAGGTAACAAGGAAGTTAGATAAAGGAAAACCAGTGGACATGATTTATTTAGATTTCCAAAAGGCCTTTGACAAGGTGCCACACAGGAGACTGTTAAATAAGTTAAGCGCCCATGGTGTTAAGGGTAACATCCTGGCATGGATAGAGGATTGGTTGACTGGCAGAAGGCAGAAAGTGGGGATAAAGGGGTCTTTTACAGGAAGGCAGCCAGTGACTGGCAGTGTGCCCCAGGGGTCGGTGATGGGACCACAACTTTCCACAGTATACATTGACGATTTGGAAGAAGGAACTGAAGGCACTGTTGTTAAGTTTGCAGATGATACAAAGATATGTAGAGGGACAGGTAGTATTGAGGAAGCAGGGGGGGATTCAGAAGGACTTGAACAGGTTAGGGGAGTGGGCAAAGGAGTGACAGCCAGAATACAATGTTGAAAAATGTGAAGTTATACACTTCGGGAGGAGGAATGGAGGCATAGATTATTTTCTAAATGAGAAAATGCTTAGGAAATCAGAAACACAAAGGGAGTTGGGGGAGTTCTTGTTCAAGATCCCCTTACAGTTAATGTGCAGGTTCAGCCGGCAGTTAGGCAGGCAAATGCAATGTTGGCGCACACGTCAAGGGCTAGAATGCTTGAGCAGGGATGTACTTCTGAGGCTGTTTAAGGCTTTGGTCAGACCCCATTTGGAGTATCGTGAGTAGTTTTGGGCCTTGTACCTAAGAAAGGGTGAACCGGGCTTAGAAAGTTCTGTATTCGTAGGAGTTTAAAAGGATGAGGGATATCTTATTGAAGTTTATAAGATACTGCGAGGCCTGGATAGAGTGGACATGGACAGGATGTTTCCACTCTCACTAGTAGGAAGGACTAGAGCCAGAGGGCACAACCTCAGGGTAAAGGGGTGGTCCTTTAAAACAGATGAGGAGGAATTTCTTCAGCCAGAGAGTGGTGAATCTGTGGAACTCCTTGCCGCAGAAGGCTGTGAAGGCCATTGAGTATCTTTAAGACAGAGATAGATAGGTTCTTGATTAATAAAGGATCAGGGATTATGGGGAAAAGGCAAAAGAATGGGAATGAGAGAAATATCAGCCAATTTGAATGACAGAGTGGACTCGATGGGCTGAGTGGCCGAATTCTGCTACTATGTCTTATGATCTTATTGGGGCCTTCCTGATTTGCCATTGCCTGACTCCTGATGTGCCCACCCACCAGGATACACTTCATGCAACTACCCTTACATGACCCCAACTGACACTGCCAGTGTGCTAGGTGGGCACTGCCATGTAGGCACTGGCCAATGGGTAATGCACAGTCATTCCCTGAACACTCAGGCCTTTGGGTCCCACGGCGTGGCCATTGAACTTGATCTCTACAAATGGAGACCAGTAGTTATTCGCATCTATGAGAAATCCCACCAGAGAAGTGAGAACATTCCAGGAGGGGGGACAATCACGTGTCAAACTTGCCAGTGAGACTGAGATCCAATCAATCTCATGCTATTCAGCCTCATGCCCCTTCTGGGCGTGATCTGGTTTGTGCCAGTGGAAAGGGGACAGTACGATTGCATATCCGTTGGCACCTGGCATGGAACTAATATTTAGGCCCGCACGCTATTTTCCATGATTGACGCAATCTACAGCAGACACGCTGAGGTTGGAAAATTGTCCCGATAATCTTTACTTAAACGAGGCAAAGTTCTGCATTAGCATTCTATGGCCAGACCTCTACCACCTTGCACTCTACAGAATCGGAGTGGGCAAGGGTTCAACAACGGAAATCTCTGTTGATCTTGTGAGGGAATTTCCAGTCTTGCCCAAGCGAGGCTGTAAAATCCCGCCCAATATGTCAGAATGTGGCACAATTGTTGACAATAGTGGCTGCATTGGTGGTTATCTTTCAAGTGCAAAAACAAAAATATCTGGAAAGATTCTTTCAGGCTGGAAAGTAACAAATTTGAATGTTCAAAAAGGAGAGAGGGAGAAAATGGGGAAGTACAGAACGTTTTGATATCAGTAGTGGAGAAAGTGTTAGAATCTTTCACGACAGATGTGATAACTAGACACTTCAGGAAAATAATGATACAGTTGGACAAATGGATTTATGAAAGGGAAGCCATGTTTAAAAATCTGTTGACATTTTTTGAGGCTGTTACTTGTAACATTGATAAAGGAGAACCAGTGGATATGGTGATGTATTTGAATTTTCAGGAAGCTTTTAAGAAGTCTCCACTCAAGAAGTTGGAATCATAGAATGGAATCAGTGCAGAAAAACACCATTTGGCCCATCGAGCCTGCACCAACAACAATCCCATCCAGTCCCTATCCCTGCATTTACCCTGCTAGTCCCCCTGACACCAAGGGGCAATTTAGCATGGCCAATTCACTTAACCCACACATCTTTGGACTGTGGGAGAAAACTGGAGCATCCAGTGAAAATCCACACAGACATGGGGAGAACATGCAGACTCCACACAGACAGTGATCCAGGGCCAGAGTTGAACCCAGGTCCCTGACACTGTGAGGCAGCAGTGCTAACCCCAAAATAAACATCTGGCAGTTGGACCAAAACTTGCAACAAGCAAAAGCTCATTGGGGATAGTGAACAAAATTAGAGCACATGAGACTGGGGTTAATAAACTGCTATGGATTGAGAAATGGTTAACAGAAAGAAAACTGAGAGTAAGAATAAACAGGTCATTTTCAGGATCTGTAACTAGAGGAATATTCAAGGATTAGTATTGGGGCCACAGTTATTCACAATCTATATAAATGATGTGGGTTATGGGGACCAAATGCAATATTTCCAAATTTGCTGATGTCACAAACTAGGTGAAAATGTACATTGCGAGAAGGGTGCAATACAATATTGATATGCATTCTCAAGATGCTGGGTGGGATTTAATGGCCTCGCTCGAGCAAGACTGGAAAATCCCATCCAAGGACAATGGACTTTTCCATTGTCCGCCCCTTACCCACTCTGATTTTGTGGCGGACAGGCGGGAGGGGCGGGGCAGTAGAATGCCAGCGTAAATATAAAGTCCTATCAATAAAGTCGCCATAGCCCCAGATGACCATAGACTGCTCTCCCCTTTGAGGGGGAGAGCCGACAGGTGGTGATTTAACCTGAGGATCGCCACACCTCAGGTAAAGGGCAAGGTTGAGAAGGTGGGGTCAACATGGGTAACCTCAGCTGTTACTGGAATTGAGTCCACACTGTTAGCATCACTAACCAGCCATCCAGCTGCGCTAACATTGAACTGCAGCATGTCCGGAACACCACAACCCTGCTTGATTATTAAGAGGATAATTTGGTTGCTAAGCAATGGGTCATCACAGTTTTGGAGTAATTCAGCTGTCTCTCTCATGAATACGTATGTGGCATTTTGAGAGAAGCAGGTTTGTCAGGTTAATTGCATCAGTGGATCAGAACAACTTGTTCATGTTGTGGTTTTCACCAATTTTCCTCAACATGACTTATTGCAAATGATCTTTTGGCAAAGAATCTAAGGCACCACGATCTGCAATCTCATACAATGAAGCAGTAAGTGACAATGGCCATTACAAGCTCAACATAGATCTTTCACTCATGACAACCAACACCCAAATAGCAAGCAACTTGTTGAGTAATTTTCACTGATCTCCAGGATTAAAGTGAACCAGTCAGAACCCCTGGTGTTACATTTCCTTTTGAAAACCAGGTCTCATTGTTAACAGAAACTTTTTTCAGTATTTGTAACTTAATTAAGGCATTCTCTTTCATTGCATGAAACATAAACCTGTCAAATATTCAATTTGTTGGTTTATGAAACCAGGAAAATATTCAATCACTCATGTAGAGGAAGGTACAAGTTATCAACTTCTGATTTGATTTAATTTATTATTGTCATATGTATTGGTACACAGTGGAAAGTATTGTTTCTCGTGTGCTATCCAGACAAAGCATACCATTCACAGAATACATAGGAGAGAAGGAAAGGAGAGGGTGCAGCATATAGTGTTAGTCACAGCTCGGGGGTAAAGAAAGATCAACTTAACGTAAGGTAAATCCATTCAAGAGTCTGGTGGCAGCAGGGGAGAAGCTGTTCTTGAGTCGGTTGATATGTGATCTCAGACTTTTGTATCTCTTTCCCAACGGAAGAAGGTGGAAGAGAATATGTTGGGGTGCATAGGGTCCTTGATGATGCTGGCTGCTTTTCTAAGGTGGTGGGAAGTACAGACAGAGTCAATGGACAAGAGGCTGGTTTGCATGATGGATTGGGCTACGTTCATGACTTTTTGTAGTTTATTGTGATCTTGGCCAGAGCAGGAGTCATACCAAGTGGTGATACATCTGGAAAGGATGCTTTCTATCTCCTGTGACAGACTTAAGAGTTTTGGTTTTCAATACGACATATGCAGTTCTTTTCATTCCTACTTTTCTTTGTCAGCCTATGTGGAAGAGGCATGGCAAGTTAAGGGGGTTTAGAACTGAGGTGTGTAGGAATCACATATCAAGGACCAAATTTCTCTTCAGAGTTTTAAATTGAATCTGGATCTTAGCCAAGTCAGGGTTTAAAAAATCTTACAGAACAGTTGTCAAGGATGAATTTATATGTAAATCTTATAACTTTCTGGCAAATTGAAAGTAAAACTGATGAGATTATCCTTCAATAACACATTGCAGACTTCTAGCATTTCATTCGTAGGCAAGCTTTGAATTTCTTTTCATGCATCAATACTAGCGCAATCAAACTTCAGCTCAATAAATGTGGCTAAATTAGCGACTCATTGAGCCTACAGTCATGGATTAGAAGGTTATGCTTAATGTAATGTGCTGGTGGTGTTCAAAATCTCTCGGATTTGATACTGTTCAGGGGCAAATGTTCCTGAAGCGTCTTTCTATATTGAGTGTAGGACATAGTCGGGGGAGGGTACTAGACTTTGCACAGGTCTGCCATGTTTCCTTCAGCCCCTGGCAACGGATAATTCCCCTTCAGAAAACTACTCCTTTCCTCCGGACTCCAGATAGATTGCCTAACTTGCACTTACAGTCATTAAGAAAATAACTATACTTACTCACCCAGGGAAAGACAAGCCTAAAGTGACCTTTGTGATACATTGGTTTCTGCCTGATCTGGAACAGCGGGAATTCTAGCTTCAGACTTTGGGCCTGTGGCTCTGCCCTTCCACCCCATCCCCTCAATGCCATTTGCTTCACAATGGGGAGGGGACCCACTTGTAACTGGGTCTCCGCCGTTTATCTGGATGGTTCCACCAGCACTATAGAATGGAGCCCCCCGGAGCTCCTGTAGAATTTGATCTTTGCATTTTCCTTGTTACCTTCCATGAGTTCCACCACCCCACCATTCCCCTCAGTCTTGTGACTGCAATTCTGTCAAAGAAGACAAACCAAAGCAGAAAATGGGATCTACCACTGTGTCCATAACAATATTGGAATCGCTGTTATTTTCTGAATGGACAAATCCAATATAAAGTGATTTGAAATTGTGCTGGTGAGATTATTGCTGTAAATTGTGATCCAATTGTGTATGTTCATGCTGACTTGTCATTGTGGTCTGAAAGCATTTTTGAAGCATCAACAGCAGAGTTTTGAAATCTTTCTGCAACAAATACTGTGCAGTGTTCTGCTCTGCATGTTAGGAAAATGATACAGAGGCACTGGAAATGATGCAGAACAGATGTACTAAAATGATACCACAGCCGAAAGGTTATATCCAAAAGGACAGATTGAACAGGCTCGAGATTTTGTTTACTCTGTAACCAGTACTTTTCTAGGTACGTTATTGATGGAGCAAGGATGGCTACAAAAATGATTTTAACGACAATAATGTCAATATTGGCTTTGAAGGGTGATTCTGGCTGAGAGTTAAGCACGCTAGGATGTTTGGTCAACTTGTAATTAAAAGCAGATGCAGGTCATAAATTTGCTGTGAGCCAAGTCTGTGAACTGTGTCCTAAAGCTTCCTGTATTGCCCAAATATGCTGAGTTGTTTAGCTCGACCTCATCTCTATGGCGCTGTGTCTTATGGGTTAAACATGGGTTAAGGCGATGGGAGCTACATGCAATCTGAACCAAGCATAATGGCTTCATTTACAAGAAATTTCATTGGCCATTCAGGTCATGTGATCGGTTTCCAGTTACACAATTGGCTGGGTACCAGAGAATCTTCTGGAAAAGCTGAAGCAATTTGTAGATAAAAGACATGTGCAGTTTGTTGTGTCTGGCGACAACTCTAAAAGTTCATCATTGCATAAATAAGCCCTGAGGAACATCAGAGGAGACTAAGACAATAGATTCTACATCGAGTGCGAACCTGACCAATTCTTTTGAAACCTGGTTGTGTCTATTTTTAGTTAAATAATTAGAGTTAATGTGTGTGCTCCCACCTTTTCTCTTCTTAAGGAATGGAAGACGTAACACCTTTCAATTTTGTGAGGATCAAAAGCTGTGCGTTTATATATAAATGTTCACAAGTGCGGGATGTCTCAAAGCATGTTACAGCCAATTATACACTTGTGAAATGTAGTCACATGGCAATGTATGGAAATGCAGCAGCCAACTTGGGTATAAGAATGTCCCAAAAAGAGCAACGTGACCACGACCAGATAATAACCTTCCTGTGATGTTGACTCAGAGATAAATATTAGCCTGCACAGCAAGGATAACTCACCTACTCTTCAACAAAATAATGGCATTGAATCTGTTAGTTCCACCTGAGAGGGAAGACGGGCTTTGATCTGAAAGCCAGTGAAGTGAATTTTCCATCCCTACCTGCTGCGGGAATCATTGCAGGTGGGAGGGAAAATTTAATGAACCACTTAAAATTCCGTTGACGTGGCGGGGAATTTCATGGCGAGTGTAAACGAAAAGTCCTGCTCAATTTCTCTGACACTGCAACACTTGCTTCAGTACGGCACAGTGAGTGTCAGCTTTGATTTTTCCGCTGATGTTCTGGAGGGGAACATTAAACCACAACCTTCTGCCTCAAAGATGTATTGCCAACAAAGGGCTTATACCTGAAAATGCCATATAACTTGCAGGGGTTGCAATTTCTCTTGGTTGTTTTGCATAGGAATCTCATTTTACGCTCTGTCTCAAACAACTTTATTGTTTATAGGTATATAACAGCTCATTGTTATTCTGCAGTTTGCGGGGACTTTAGAATCATAGAATCACTACAGTGCAGAAGGAGGCCATTCGGCCTACTGAGCCTGTACCTACAACAATTCCACCCAGGCCCTATCTCCATAACTCTACATACTTAGTCCCCCTGACACTAAGTGGCAATTTAGCATGGCCAATCAACCTAATCCAAACATCTTTGTGATTGACTGTGGGAGGAAGCTGGAACACCCGGAAAAAAATCCACACAGACGCAGGGATAATGTGCAGACTCCATACAGACAGTGACCCAAGCTGGGAAACAAACCTGGGTCCCTGGCACTGTGAGGCAGCAGTGCTAACCACTGTGCCACTGTGCTGTCCACACTTTGCAGTGTGAGATTCCCATGCCCTTTATTGGATCTTATGGAATTTTGAATATATCCTTGGCCAAAATTAACCCCACCTTTCAAGCTTATAAATGTCCTGTGACCCTGGTAGGTCCTCTACATCAGCTGCACCTTCTGCTTTTCTCAATCTGCTGCCAGCAAATTAAGTATTGTGTGCTTTGCTTCCCAGCAGGCTTGCTTTATATAGAGAATCAATCCCTTGAATTGTCAAGTCAAATCTTTGCACAGTCAACAGAAATTAAAATGAGAACTGTGAAAAATAGGTTGATCATTAACAGAATACTTCTGAACTCAGTGTTGAAATAATGAGATCAAAAGGTAAGGCAAACCAAATATTGAATTGGCAGCTCCCCAATGCTCAGCTGACCTGCTCAACCATAAACATGCTCAACCTTGCTGTCAGGCCCTCACACCTAATGACATAGAAGGAATATTAAGCTGCTTTAATGGAACTAACATCAGAACTAATCTGCTCAAATGCAACAATATCTGGACAATATCCAATCATCGGTTGACAAGTGCAAGTAGCATTTGCGTCACACATATGCCAGGCAATGACCACAATCAATAACAGGCACTCCAGCAACGCCCTCTTGACATTCAATGGTGTTACTGTCACTGAATCCCCCACTGTCAACATCCTTGGGGTTACCATTGACCAGAAACTCAACTGGACTCACCACATAAACATAGTGGCTACAAGAGCGGGTCAGAGGCTAGGAATACTATGGCAAGTGACTCATCTCTTTACTCCCCAAAGCCTGTCCACCATCTGCAAGGCACAGACCAGGAGTAGGATGGAATACTTCCCTCTTGTTTGGATAAGTGCAGCTTCAATGACAGTGAAGAAGCTTGACACCATCCAGGACAAAGCAGCCCACTTAATTGGACCACATCTACAAACATCCACTCCCTCCACTACCAGTGATTTCTCTCTATAAGAT
Organism: Carcharhinus amblyrhynchos; assembly: GCF_965287045.1. Classification (NCBI taxonomy): domain Eukaryota; kingdom Metazoa; phylum Chordata; class Chondrichthyes; order Carcharhiniformes; family Carcharhinidae; genus Carcharhinus; species Carcharhinus amblyrhynchos. The sequence continues at coordinate 82,979,077 of NC_137334.1, read as the reverse complement.
GCACTACAGCAGCTCACTAAAGATCTCAGGCAGTACCTTCCAAACCCATGACCACTTCCATCTAGGAGGACATGGTGACAACAGCACCTACAAGTTCCCCATCAAGTCACTCACCAGCCTGACATGGAAATATATTCACTGTTCCTTCACAGTCGCTGGATCAAAATCCTGGAATTCCCTCCCGAGCGGCATTGTGAGTCAACCCAGAGTACATGGACTGCAGCGATTCAAGAAGGCAGCTCACCACCACCTTCTCCAGGGCAACTAGGGATGGGCAATAAATGCTGGCCAGCCAGTGACGTCCACGTCCACGTATGAATAAAAAAAAGATGGACTGCAATAGCTGGAAAACCTGATCCAGATGGTGACAGTCTATGAAATGGTATTGGAAACCTGACTTTAATGGATTCTCTGATCAGCTCTGGCTTTATTAGATTCAAAACATAATCCCTGTTTCTCCATAGATGCTGTCAGACCTGCTGAACTTTTCCAGCATTTTCTGTTTTTATTTTAGCTCTGGTATTTGGGGAGAATGGAATTAAGAAGTAGACAAGTGCAGGTAGTAATGCCAATAAGGCCAATGAGCATTTTATACTTCAATATAAAATGTTATAGAATGTTTAAATCTAATGTTAGTGAATTGGGTTTCTGATTTGTTCAGCTGGTCCCACTTGTCCCTTAAAGGAACATAAGAAATAAGAGCAGGAGTAGGTCATTCGAACCCTTAGCCTGCTCCACCATTCGTCATACAATCTCTACAGTACAAAAGGAGGCCATTCAGCCCATCGAGCCACCACTGACAACAATCCCATTGTTGCCAGTGCAAACTCTATCCCCGTAACCCCACGTATTTACGCTGCCAATCTCCTGATATTAAGGGGCAAGTTAGCATGGCCAATCATTGGTACATTGCATATCTTTGGAATATGGGAGGAAACCAGAACACCCAGGGGAAACCCATGCAGAGATGGGAAGAATGTGCAAACTTCATATAGGCAGTCATCCAAGGCCAGAATTCAACAATGGGAGGCAGCAGTGCTAACCACTGTGCCATCATGGAGAACCCCACCCTGGATTATGGCAAATCTTCTACCTTAATGCCATTTTCCTGCATCATCCCCACATCATTGATATCTTTAAATCTATCAAGACCTGTGTTGAACTTGTTTAATGCCTGACCCTCCATATCCATCTGGGGTAGAGAATTCCAAAGAATCATCAGCCTCTGACTGAAGAGATTTATCCTCATCTCAGCTCTAAGTGACCTGCCCCTTATTCTGAGACAAACATTCTTAAGCCAGAAGTTTGAATGTCCAAATTTGCACCAGGATTTAAACTTGACCTTCAGCAGAATGTTTTTGTTCCAGTATTGAGAGAGTGCATTGCTAGTGCAGATGTGATGTGGATTATGTCTGTAAAAACTAGTGCAGTCCACTGAATGAGATGTTAAAGCATTGACAGATCTATAGAGTTAGATGGGTGCTAAAGATTTCCACCGCTCTATGTGCAAGAATAGTAAAAAGTCTCACAACACCAGGTTAAAGCCCAACAGGTTTATGCAATATCACGAGCTTTCGGAGTGCTGCTCCTTCATTAGGTGAATCAGTGCCACTCACTTGATTGTGAAACACCTTATTGTGCCCCCCACCCCAGTCCAACACCAGCATCTCATTTGCAAGGACAGACAACTTTCCATCATCAATCAAAAAACAAATTAACTGGTCACTTATTTAATTACTGTTTGTGAGATCTTGTTAATACGGAATGGTTGTTAACACTTGTCTCTATAGAGTGCTGCACTTCAAAAGATAATTTATCACATGAAATGGATTGAGGCTTTTCAAAACAATTTATGTGCAGATATTATTACATTTTGACTTTTGTAATTCATGTCCATTGGCATACTGTGTCTCATTCCAGAGAAACGCAAAGTTTTTTTTTCATTTGAAAGACTTTGCTGGATTTGTTTGCTCCGAATAAAACATTTGAGTGATTTGCGTGGCATTCAAATGTTCGTGTCCTTAAAATATGTAGATTTTAATCCCTAAGAGATTGCAGTAAGAAGAGAGTTTGTTTAATCAGAATGCAACTGAGCTGAATCCATTATTAATTTCACAACATGTTATTTATAGCTCTGAAAAAAATACACATGTTGGAAGAAGTAACAATGGGAGATACTAGAAATATACTCTAATATCAAGCAGCGTTTAGGGGAGAAATGATAAGTTATTGTCCTTTGTGCATTACTGTGTCAGAATCAATTTGATTAAATTCTCACCCAGGGTATCCACCTATTGTCCTCATTTGCTGATTGATGTGTGTTTATTATTTTTAAACTCTGACTTACAATTTTTTTTCCTTGATTAAAATGGGAATTTTTTATGCAATTGAAAAAGACTAGATTCTGCTCAACGTCTACGTAAGATTTAAATTCAATTGCAAAGGAAACGTGTGTGCCATCAAGCAAGGGCAGATTATAATCAATGAACTCAGTTCCAGTTAGATTCCTGCCTTCATGACTGCAGATACAGAGAAACTATTTTTGTTCTTAGAGGAATATAGAACATTGTCAAAACATGACTCAGAAATTGGTAGTATGGTATCTAGCAAGAAGGAAAACCTTCAACTGCAGGATAATAGAGACAGACTGGTCAAAATGGGGGGAATAATGGCAAATGGAATTTAACCCTGAAAGATGTGAGGTGATGCATTTTGAGAGGATAAACAAGACGAGGGAATATTCAATGAATGGTAGGACATTAGGACCAGAGGGACCTTGCAGTGTGTGTCCATAGATCTCTGAAGGTAGCAGGGCAGATAGATAAGATGGTTAAGAAGGCATATAGGATAAGTGTCTTTATGAGGCATAGAATATAACAGCAGGGAGATCATGACGGAATTGTATAAAATGCTCGTTATACAAGCATTTGTGATGACATTGTGCCTCTAAGAAATGCATATGAATCATGTCACCATGCAGGATGATTCTAGCAGAGCCTTCCATTTCATCGGACTGTCTACAACTGGCATCCTCTATTATTGCTGCAACAATGTAATTGCTTCTATTTGCTAGAATGATGGTTTTAATCTGAACTAATGCTGTTTTTTGGTGTTCCCCTGGGACTTTGCAGAGAGGGGTTTGATTAGAATGACTGACAGATATGATGATGTGACAGGATGAAACTAGGCTTACGGAGAATATTTACGCTTAGATGCTGTTTCTGAGGTGGGAGAATTTAGTGTCTTGCATAATTTTGTACACCTCAATGACTCCCTGTCCCCACTCTCTGAAGTCTGGAGACTGGGAGCTGCTAGATACTAGGTTTACTTCTCTGAAGTTTTGCTGCTTTAAGATTATATCCTTCTCTGAAAACTGCCATATGGATCTCTTCAAGAAGTGCTGAACAGCTGGAAATCTAGCATTGTGTAAGCATCTGTGGTTTCTGTGTTAACTGATTCTACAGATGGAATTTATGTATATGGGGTATACTGCTGATTTGGATAAATAGAGACAGCTAGCTATTAATAATTATATTTTATCATGTATTTAAATTGGTAAAAGGTAAATGCTAATTATTTTGTTATATTCTAACTGTGTTCTTAAATAGACTTTGTTTGATAAAAGCTTCCCAGTGGGTCACTTGAATCATACCTGGAGTGAAACATCTTTTGCTCACCCCTGCCAAAACCAAATGTAAATGTTTGGGTTTTGGCCAACTTCATCCAATGCTTTGGAGTTTCTCCTCTGGTCCTGAACAACAGCTAGAGTACTGTGTGCTGTTGCAGTCATCACACAATCAGAAGGGTGTGATTGCACTATGGAGGGTACAGATGAGATTCACCAGGATGTTACCTGTGTTGGCGCATTTCAGCTTTGAGAGAGGCTGGTTTGGCTGGGGTTATTTCCCTAAAGCAGAGAGGGCTTGGCATTAAGGAGGGGGGAGTGGTCTTTGAGGTATACAAAATTATGAGGGACATAGGTGGGGTAGACAGGAAGAAATCCTTCCCCTTAGTAGAGGCATCATTAACCAGGGTACATATATTTAAGATCAGCGGCTGGGAATTTAGAGGAGATTTGAGGAAAAATCTTTTCACCCAGAGGGTAGAGGGAATCTGGAACTCACAGCCTGAAAGTACGGCAGAGTTGGGAACATTTAAGAATAATTTAGATGAGCACTTGGAACACCACAGTATATAAGACTACTGATCAAGCGGTGGAAAATGGGATTAGAATAGAGAGGTGCTTGATGGCCAGCACAAACACAATGGGCAGTAGAAGTTTAGAATTTTCTCCTGTAAATGGTAATTGATGCCAAATCCATTATTCATTTTAAAATCACTTGTATATTTTAAAACTGAGATGGACGGATCGTTGCTATCCTCTGGTATTAAGGCTTATGTGGAGTTAGGCTGCAGATCAGCAATGATCTCATTGAATATCAGAACAGGTTCGAGAGGCTGAATGGCCACCTCATGCTCCTATGTGACTCGATGCAATTCTGTTTGATTCCACATCAGAGAAGCTGAATCAGGGTGAAATAAGGACGTGGAAGGGTGAGTGTGACAAAAAATAAGGAGGAAGAATGGCATTTGAACAGCTTTGGGAATCTGCTGGCGACAGTTATGGGGCATTGACTGCAGATCTGGCAATAGCAAAAGTAGCCATATACTTCTCAACTGCAGGCATTGGGCCAAATATAGGTCAAAATACAGACAGAGGAAATTTATCCAAATATTTCTGCAAGAATAAGTTAATTCACGGGGGGAGCCTACATAAATAAAACATGAAGCAGGATATTGCATGTTATCTGTTCATGTTGCCATCAATACCTGGTTTAAAAAAAATGACTGTCTGTTAACCAAAAACATGTAACAAAATAGCTTCATATGCATTCACTGTTTTTGGCGCTCTTAGAATCATAGCATTCCTACAGTGCTGAAAAATGCTTTTGGCCTATCGAGCTTACACTGACAACAATCCCACACTACCCCAATAACCCTACATATTTATCTTGCCATTCCCCCAGCACTAAGGGGGAATTTAGCATGGTCAATGCACCTAACTTGGTGCAATGTATGTCTCATTCATTAGAACTCTCTGGGGCCCTTGGTATGACCTTGGTTCATGAATATCCTATTCATTAGGACTGTCTAGAGACACTGATAAAAGTAGCTCTTCCCTTCACTCAGTAGCTGCATTGTTCCAAGGAATGTGATTCTTTTTACTTGACTATGTCGTATCATGCCTTTTAATACAGAACACGTTTTCAAAAATAGATGTCTAAATTCTTTAATAGTGGTTATAGGTGTACATATGCAAACAGCATTTGTGGTTACATTGTAACTTCTTTATACTCTATTCACTCTAATTTAATCTACCCTGATCTGTTAGTCTTTTAATCACAGATTATTCCAAATTCTCTCTTACAATTATTATAGTGAGTGAGGTGTCTTTCCTATAGATTTACACACCCTGATTGCTGATTTGGTAGTTTGTTATGTAATATTTTAGGTCAGAAACTCCAAAGTGTTTTATCAAGTCTGCCTGGATCATAAGTTTTACATTTTGAATTGGGTTAAGCTAAGAATAATATGTTTCAATTCAGGTATAATTCAAATGATCTACGAGGGAGCTTTTCTCAAACAAAGTTTATTTAGGAATATAATCAGCATGTATAGAGAGAAAATTAGCAATAACTTTTATCAATTACAAACAAAACAACCACGATACCCTTTAACAAATATATCTAAAATGTTCCAACCTATCAAAACCTCCCACAGACAAAGCACTTTCCACAGATTTAACAGAGCAAGGACGAATACTCATGTATACTGGAACTGATACTTTTGGTTGGAGAATTGAAACCCTAACTTTTTAGCCTTGTAACTTCTAGCGGCCCTCTGGATACATCCAGAATAGTTTCAAGTCAGAACAGTTTCCCAGAACACCAGGAAGACTCTCTGGTCAAGCTACCAACTGCAGAATTTCTACTCCAGGAAGGCAAGGAGCCTTGCTTTCAGGTAACCAGCAGAATTTCCAAAACCAAGGAGAGTGAGAGGCACTTATTTTCAGCTTGATGTCCCTTCTAAACTCAAACTGCAGTCAGCCAAACAAAAAATATAGCATTTACTTCTGGCAAATGTTGCTCTTTCAGTTTCCTACTAGCCATTTTCCCTCATGTATCTAATTTTGATTACTTTTTGTGTTGAAGTTCTTGCTTTACCAACTACTGCTGTCTCCTTCAGATATTTGTTGCCTTGGGGTATTCTTTTCAATTTGACTTCCCTTCAATAATTTGTTATGAAGAGAAGGAACTAACACTCAACCACTCAAAGAGAAGCACCTCCCTTTCATAATCTATTGAAGAGTATGCAAGAAATGACACAATTTGCCGACAGCAATTTCTGGTGGTTAAATAAAAATAACTACTTGAGACTTTGGACCTGAGTTCAAAGATGTGTGGGTTAGGTTGATTGGCCATGATAAATTGACGCAGGTATCAGGGAGATTAGCAGGGTAAATATGTAGGGCTATGGGAATAGGGTCTGGGTGGGGTTGTGGCCAAATGGCTCCCTTCTGCACTGTACGGATTCAATAATTCTATGACTCTCTCTTTAAGAGTAACAAGTAACACTTCATTTCATCAAACTAAAGTGAACAGGTTAACTAAATTATTAACAGACTGAATTAAATACTATTCTAATGGAATGCTGTTTAGATAATTACAATTCCCAGTTACTAACAAAAAGAATATGGAATCTTCAGTCACACTCAAAATGTAGTCAGATTTGTTGCCTTCCTGGAATCTTCTTTTCTCTTTGTTTCTGTTCTTTTATCCTTCTGAGATGAAATGAGTCTTTCTCTTAAGACATAAAATGTGTGTGTTACGCTGACTAAGAGTAGTTTCTGTTTTTCCCTTTCCAGCTGTGGCATTTTTTAACAGAGGCAGTGGCTGTCTTTCTTCTTGCAGTTTTCTGGAGCTGGGAGTGGTTTTACCTCCCCCCCCCCCACCCTCCCCCTCCGCTCATGACATATAGAAATTCGCACAGTCGGGTTGGTTTACAGGTTATCACAATATCAAAATTCAAATCCAATATGCTATTGCTTTCCAAATGCCTATTTCAAATTGATTGGTTAAAATTCAAAAACAGATTCTGATTCAAATGCTGTTACCAAAGCAATCCTGTTGTTTTTACCTGATACATTGTTTCAGCCTGTACTAGATTTTTTGCACATACAGCTCTTTTGTATTAAAAAATGCAAAGCCACCTTTCAAACAGACAAATTTACTGCTATTAGCATTTTACAAGTATTTATAATTTTACAAGCACTAACTTCACCACAAATTTTAGCGTGCCTTATCTCACAAATACTTTTCTGCAAGTTTTGAGAAATGTCTAACAATGGATGCTGTAAGAAGTCTTACGACACCAGGTTTATTTGGTATCATGAACCTTTGGAGCACTGCTCCTTCAGGTGAGTGGAGAGATGGGTTCACAAGCAGGGCATACATAGACAGAGACTCAATTGCAAGGTAATAGCTGGAATGCGAGTCTTTACAAGCAATTGAGTCTTTGCAGGTACAGACAATGCGAGTGGAGAGAGGGATAAACACAGATTAAAGAGGTGTGAATTGCTTCAAGCCACGACAGTTAGTAAGATTTTGCAAGCCCAGGCCAAATGGTGAAGGTTACATGTAGTGTGAGATGAACCCAAGACCCCGGCTGGGGCCGTCCTCCTGCCTGCAGAGCATGGCTATCAGTTTCTGCTCAGTGATTCTGCATTGTCATGTATCTTGAAGGCCATCTTGGAGGACGCTCACATGACAATCGGAGGGTAAATCCCCGTGAGTGCTGAAGTGCTCCCTACCAGGAAAGGAACACTCCAGTCTGGTGATTGTCGACCAGTATCTGTTCATCCATTATTGGCAAAGGTAGTAAAAGTCTCTTACAACTTAGCATCTCATTTTTCATTAAAATTTATAATTTTGCTGGTTTTCTTTTAATTTATTTAGTGCAAGTGTAGCCCTTTAGGCTACAAATTAAGTCAATCCTTTATTTATCTGGATGCTGTAGCTATACACTGCTCACATCGTGTAAGGAGGGTTCTTTCAGCATGAGTTATTTTATCATATCACTACCATTCCCACTTGAGATTTTTAGCCATAGTGATATCTCCCAGTGGAGAGTATCAGACACCTCCAATGTTACTGATCTTCAGCATCTATGTACCAGGCTGGCTGATTTTAATGCATTGGCAGATATAATCCATTCAAGCAGTGGCTATTTCAATGGGCTGGCCTTACAGTTTGAAGTATATGACCTCAAAAAATATGAACAGGTGTAGGCCATTCAGTCCTTTGAGCCTACGCCACCATTTAATAAGATCATGGCTGATCTAACACTCACTAAGTCCACTTTCCTGTCTTATCTTTGTAACTCTTAATTCCCTTACTAATTAAAAACCTATTGATCTCAGCTATCGCCTATCGATTTAAGAAAATGAAATAAAGTTGGCCTCTATAGCTTCCCAAGGGAAAAAAAATAGTGTGATGGACTCGAACCCCAAGGTATATTATGAAGTCAGATTAGATCTCAGCAATTTTTTTTTTATTTTTGGGATAAATGTGAGGATAGAATTTTTTGCTCCAGGCATGATTCTACTGACAAATTTTGCCAAAACAAACATTATTCATAACAGTTTACATATAGCTGATACAAAATGAAGTAGCTTAAATTGTAACAGTTGAACAATCATTAAAATGAAAGGAAACTATTCTGATTTCTAACTGATCACTATTTCAGTTCCAATTAAGCAACATCTTTCTTATAGATTTAAGCCCCTCCCCCTTTATATATAGTTAGCAAGTCCAGGCATACTTGCTTGCAAATTCAGCAACTGAATACAGAAAGTTGTATTTTTTCTGCCATATACCTAGCTCCTCCCACTTCTAATGACTATATAACCTTGTATACCTAATTCACCTTCTATTACTTTAATCAAGAAAAACACCCCAGGGTTTTTTTTTCTCTTAAATAAACTATAATAACTCCAGGAGTCAGCCGTAAAGGAACAGTGTTCTATTGCACAAAATAAAGTAAAGCAAAACCACAAGCCTGTGGTGAATGTAAAAAGATCCCAACAAGGACAATGCAATAATGGACCCACTCAGGGGCTTGCTTTATAAAGGGCTTGCTATATGAAATCTACCTGGTAAGGCAATTACCAATCACCGTTCTATGAGTTCAGAAGGGAGACCAATCAAATGATTCCCCATGCAAGCCCCATGGGGTTATCTTATAAACAAATCATAATTAGCTTAATTCTAAGTAAACACTACAGGGCTAAAATGAGTAATTACCTTCTTTCCGGCATCTGGTGCATTCCCACAAGACATACTGACTGTTTTGAGAAAAAAATATTAAACATTAAACACTTTACAGAAATATGAAATAAATAAATAGTACAGTATCATCACAATTCCAAAGATTCACCACTCTTTGAGAGGAGAAATTCTTCCTCAAATCCATCTTAAATGTGCATGCCCTAATTCTGCGCACATGGCCTCTGGTCCCGCATTCTCCCTTGAGTGGAAACATTCTCCCTGTCTAACCCTTGGTCTCTGCAACTTGCAGCAGGCATAAATCTGGAGGAGGTTGCCAGATGGAAATCCCATCTCATGTGTTTTTGTTAAGGTTTCAGTTTGTCCATGAGATTATTTATAACTAAAACTAATCATAACATGTCGATAATATTGTTCAAGTTCATGCAATTTTAATTCTTTCTTATAAGCAAAGCTTATTGAAAGCTACAAAACAAATATATGAAAGAAACCTGACAATCACAGCCTCTAATTCTTTTTTCATTTCATTCAATGGCTGTGGATGTTGTTGGCCAGGTCAGCCTTTATTGCCCATCTGTTGCCCTTGAGAAGGTGACAGTGAGCAGCTTTCTTGAAATGCTACAGCCCATGTGGTGTAGGTACATCCACAGTGCTGTTGGGAGGGAATTCCAGGATTTTAACCCAGTAACAGTGAAGGAATTCTGATAAATTTTCAAGTCAAGATGGTGAGTGGTTTGTAGGGTAATTCCCAGTTGGTGGTATTCTCAGCATTTGCTGCCTTTGTCCTTTCTAGGTGGGTTTGGAAGGTGCTGTCTGAGGAATCTTGGTGAGATCCTGCTTGTGCATCTTGGAGATATTACACACTGCTGGAAATGTGTGTCGATGGTGAAGGGAGTGAATGTTTGTGGATGGGGTGCCAATCAAATGGGCTGCTTTGTCCTGGATGGGGTGGAGCTTCTTGAGCATTGTTGGACTGCATTCATCTAGACAAAGTAAGAGTATTCCATCACAATCCTGATTTATACCATAAGGCTATAAGATGTAGGAGCAGAATTAGGCAGTCGGCCCATCGAGTCTGCTTCGCCATTCAATCGTGGCTGATTTCTTTTCATTCTCCTGCCTTTTCTCCATAACCCCTAATCTCCTGATCAATCAAGAACCTATCTATCTCTGTCTTAAAGACACTCAATGACCTGCCTCCACAGCCTTCTGCAGCAAAGGGTTCCACAGATTCACCACTGAAGAAATTCCTCTTCATCTTTGTTTTAAAGGATCATCCCTTTAGCCTGAGGTTGTGCCCTTTGGCTCCAGCTTTTCCTATTAGTGGAAACATCCTCTCCAAATCCACTCTATCCAGGCTAATGGGATGCTGGCCTTCATAGCGAGGGGGATTGAATATAAAAGTAGGGAGGTCTTGCTGCGGCTGTATAGGGCATTGGTGAGGCCGCAGCTGGAGTACTGTGTGCAGTTTTGGGCGCTGTACTTACGCAAGGATATTTTGGCCTTGGAGGGAGTGCAGAGGAGGTTTACTAGGCTGATGCCGGAGTTGAGGGGGTTGAGCTATGAGGAGAGGCTGAATAAACTAGGCTTGTACTCGTTAGAGTTTAGAAGAATGAGGGGAGATCTCATTGAGACGTATAAGATGATGAATGGGATGGATAGGATAGAGGTGGAGAGACTCTTCCCGCTCAGAAAGGACAGTAGGACTAGGGGGCACAGCCTCAAGATAAAGGGGGGCGCGGTTTAGAACGGAGTTGAGGAGGAACTTCTTCACTCAAAGGGTGGTGAATCTCTGGAATTCTCTGCCCGTTGAAGTGGTGGAGGCTACCTCGCTAAATATTTTTAAGACGCGGGTTGATGGGTTTTTGATAAGAGAGGGGATTAAGGGTTATGGGGAGAGGGCGGGAATGTGGAACTGAGCCACGACAGATCAGCCATGATCTTATTGAATGGCGGGGCAGGCTCGAAGGACTAGATGGCCTACTCCTGCTCCTATTTCTTATGTTCTTATGTTCTTATGAGGTATGCTGTAAGTTTCAATAAGATTCCTCCACATCCTTCTAAATTCCAATGAGTACAGACCCATTCCTCATACGATAAGTTCTTCATTCCAGGGATCATTCTTGTGAACCTTCTCTGGACCCTTTCCAAGGCCAGCACATCCTTCCTTAGATACAGAGCCCAAAACTGCCCACAAGACTCCAAGTGGGCTCTGACCAGAGTCTTATACAACCTCAGAAGTACATCTCTGCTCTTGTATTCTAGCCTTCTCAATATGAATGCTAACATTGTATTTGCCTTCCCAACTGCTGACTGAACTTGCACATTAACCTTAAGAGAATCTTGAACAATGACTCCCAAGATCCTTGAGCTTTGTAGATGGTGGACAGGCTGTGGGGAATCAGGAGGTGAGTTAATAGCTGCATGACTCCTAGCCTCTGAGCTGCTCCTGTAGCCACAGTATTTGTACAGCTAATCCAGTTCAGTTTCTGGTCAATGGCAACCCAGGATGTTGATATGGCGATATTAGTATCGCTGTCTCAGTTTGCTGTCAAAGTGGATGCTCGTTATTTTTCTTTTAGCATATCTTCACACATGTACTGTTTTTCCTTTTGGGGAATAATTGATGCAAAACATATCTGTATGTTGGCTTTTTTTAAGACGTGTCTCAGTGGCCAAACTGGAATTGTCCATTTTCTACCACAAAAAACAACTTTGTATCAAATTTTCAAATGTTCTCAGACTGAACCCCCACCAGCCTTCCAGAAATATAGAAACACTTTAAGAATTCTAAGTTTACTTCTGAACTTTTAACCACCCAGCAACAAATCCAATCCTGTAGCTAGAGAGGGCGGCATGCTGACACAGTGGTTATCACTTGCTGCCTCACAGCACCAGACACCCGGGTTCAAATCCTGGCTTGTGTCACTGTGCAGAGTCTGTACATTGTACCCGTGTCTGCGTGGGTTTCCTCCGGGCACCCCAGTTTCATAGAACATAGAACATTACAGCGCAGTACAGGCCCTTCGGCCCTCGATGTTGCGCAGACAGTGTTTCCTCCCACAGTCCAAAAGATGTGCTGATTAGGCGCATTGGCTGTGCTAAATTCTCCCTCAGTGTACCCAAACAGGTGCCAGAGTGTGGCAACTAAGGGATTTTCACAGTAACTCCATTGCAGTGTTAATGTAAGCCTAGTTGTGACATTAATAAATAAACTTTAACTTTATATTTTTCATGTCAAAATTCAAATGCTGTAGTCATATTTTAATAACGCTAATTAATGCATCCTAAATTGTTGTGTCAAACATATTAATTTCTTTATAATTACACAAAGAGTAGCAATAATTCAGACATCCCTCTTCACGAGAACAGAAACGACAGGGTAAAATAATTTGCCCATACTCACCACCTCAACCCCCCCAAAGTCATTTGACAAAAATAATTGGAAACTTGTGCAACCAAACATGCACATTTAATACAGGATGAATCAACAGTGCAGAAAGAGTCAGGTAGGACATTTAGAATCAACACATTTTGGCTCTACTTGTGTGGAACCGCAGAGCTGATGCTTACCATTGCATATTTACTAAACAAAAACATTCAAGTATATAATACGGCCTCACAGAATAAAATTTTTCAATAACAGGTTAAAATTGTTTTAATGATTAACTCATCACTCCGTTACCTTCAGCCATGGGCGGCACAGTGGCACAATGATTAGCACCAGGCACCCGGTTCAATTCCAGCCTCAGGTGGGGTCTGCACATTCTCCCCGTGTCTATGTGCGTTTCGTTTGGGTACACCTGTTTCCTCCCACAATCCAAAGATGTGCGGGTGAGATGCATTGGCCATGCTAAATTGTCCGTTAATGTCAGGGGATTAGCAGGGGAAATAGGTATTACTGGGAATAGGGCACAGGTGGGATTGTTGTTAGTCCAGGTTCGATGGGCTGAATGGCCTCCTTCTGCACTGTAGGGATTCTATGACTCACTCTTCGATAAATGTAACTTACTTTATGTGTTGTTTTGGTTTGCCCGAGTTGTTCTCGGTCCCATCAGTCCGAACCTTAGGCAACCTTATTAGGTAACCCATATTGGTGAGAGGCAACATGGTTTTGTGAAGGGGAGGTCGTGTCTCACTAACTTGGATGAGTTTTTTGAACAAGTGACAAAGTTGATTAATGAGGGTAGGGCAGTGGGTGTTGTCTACATGGACTTCAGTAAGGTCTTTCACAAGGTCCCTCATGGCAGATTGGTGCAGAAGTTGAAGTCACATGAGATCAGAGGTAAGCTAGCAAGGTGGATACAAAACTGGCTTGGTCATAGAAGTCATGATGTGGGTATGCCGGCGTTGGACTGGCGTAAACACAGTAAAAAGTCTGACAACACCAGGTTTTAGTCCAACCTATTTATTTGATAATATTCTCGCAAGCTTTCGAGGGGCCATTCACCTGACGAAGAGGGTAACCCCTCAAAAGCTTGCGAGAATATTATCAAATAAATAGGTTGGACTAAAACCTGGTGTTGTCAGACTTTTTACTTGGTCATAGAAGACAGAGGGTAGCAATGGAAGTGTGCGTTTCTGAATGGAGGGCTGTGACAAGTGGCATTCCTCAAAGTGCTAGGACCTTTGCTGTTTGTAATATACATAAATGATTTGGAGGAAAATGTAACTGGTTTGATTAGTAAGTTTGTGGACGACACAAACGTTGGTGGATTTGTGGATAGCGATGAGGACCGTCAGAGGATACAGTGGGATATAGATCAGTTGGAGACTTGGGCAGAGAGATGGCAGATGGAGTTTAATCCGGACAAATGTGAGGTAATGCATTTTGGTAGGTCTACAGATAGGAAATATACAGTAAATGGCAGAACCCTTAAGAGTTTTGATACACAGGGGAATGTGGGTGTACAGGTACACAGGTCACTGAAAGTGGCAACACAGAGGGAAAAGGTAGTGAAGAAGGCATATGGCATGTTTACTTTCATCCACCGGGGCATTGAGTTTAAAAATTGGCAAGTCATATTGCAGCTTTATAGAACCTTATTTCGGCTGCACTTTTACTGGCATGCCAGCCCTGATCCCAGGGGCGGGCTCTGCTCAGAGAATAGCATTCTCTGTTGGTGTTGGGCGGGATTGTGAGAAACTTGGGCAGATGTGCTGGTAAAATTCCACCCATAGTGTTAAATTCTGGTCGCCCTGTTACCAGAAAGATATGGAGGCTTTGGAGAGGGTACAGAAAAGACTTATGAGGATGTTACCTGGTATAGAGGGCATTGACTATGAGGAGAGGTTGGAGAAACTTGGTTGTTCTCACTGGAATGATTGAGGTTGAGGGGCAACCTAGTGGAAGTCTACAAGATTTTGAGAGGCGTGGACAGAGTGGATAGTCAGAAGCTTTTTCCCAGGGTGGAAGAATCAATTACTAGAGGGCATAGGATTAAGGTGCAAAGGGCAAGGTTTAAAGGAGATGTACGAGGTAGATCTTTTACACAGAGAATGGTGGGTGCCTGGAACTCGCTGCCAGGAGAGGTAGTGGTTTTTAAGGGGTGTCTTACAAATACATGAATAGGATGGGAGTAGAGGGATATGGTCCCCAGAAAGGTAGGGGGTTTTAGTTAAGTCAGGCAAAATGGTCAGTGCAGGCTTGGAAGGCCGATGGGCCTGTTCCTGTGCTGTAATTTTCTTTGTTCTTTGTTCTTATTCCCTTGCTGTCTGTGAATCACTCAGTGCCACTTCCTCATTATTACTGTTTAATTCGTTTTCCCTGAAGAGAAAGTACTTGATCCATTGCATGAGAATGAAGAAATGAGTGATGTAGGAGTTGGAATACATAGAAATACATAGAATCCCTACAGTGCAGAAAAAGGCCTTTTGGCCCATCGAGTCTACACTGCCCACAATCCCACCCAGGCCCTACCCCATATCCCTACATTGAGTTGAATATTACTGAAGGCAAGACACAAAGCAGATGTCTGTTTGGGAACTCATCCTTTATCTCCATCTACATCATTCTCATCTCTCTATCATTATAGCTGCCAAAGACATAGTTGTCATTTTATTTTCTCCTTGACTTCATCTTCCTTCCCCTGTTTCTCCTGTTGCCACGATAGATGATAGGAACTCAGAAGTATTGAAATCTGCCCACTTTTGATTAAGGAGACAGAAAAGAAAACATAAACTTAAGAAGAGTGAAAGAAAATACTTACATTTATAAAACACCTTTCACAACTCTGGGCATCCAAAGCTCTTTTATAGCCTTTGAAATAGATTTGTTAAAAGTATGATCACTGCTGTTAGGTAGGAAAGATGGTCTCAATTTACACAGAGCAAGGTCCTACATACAGCAATAAGATAATTTGAGTAGTGGTGTTGGTTGAAGGATAACTTTTAGCCAGGATATTGGAGAAAATGCCCTCTGAAATGGCCTTGTGAGCCATTCAGTTCAAGGGCAATTGGAGATGGGCAATAAATGCTGGCCTAGCCAGTAACACCCACATTCTATGAATAAAGTAAAAGAGTATATATCTTGCTCTTTGAACACTGACTACAGATTATCTTATCTACTGAGAGAACAGGTGCAAGCTCGGTCTAAGGTTATCCAAAGATGGCACCTCTGACAATGCAGCACTCTCTCGGTACTGGACTGAAATGTGTGCCTAGATTACGAGCCAGAGTTTTGCCATGACGGGACTGACATCCTGTTGTGGCACAAGCACGGGTGCCCAAAAATCATAAGTCCCAGCGCCGACTTTAGCACTTTCTGATTTCCAGGCATTGGGGGGAGGCGTTGGGGGGGGGGGGGGGGGGGGCGCGTGGGGGCAGGGGTGTGGGGGTGGGGAGGGAGGGCACATTTTCCACATATGCATTTGACAGAAGCAGCTGGCTACAATCAGCAGCTGTCTTCACTCTGGTCAGGTTCCTGTCACCTCGGAGTCTGTCAACTAGGTTTCCTGTTATTCGCACCCACTGCCCGCCAGGGAACTATCGACTGTCACTGTTGATGGGACTGGTATATCCAGGTAGCAGGAACAGCAGGAAAATCCAGCCTGGAGTGTTTTTGGAAATGAACTAGTATCTAGAAATCTGCCTTAATAATCAAGAAGACTTGAGTTCAAATCCCACTATGGAAGTTTGCGTATTTCAGTTCAGCTAAATGTAAAAAGTTGGCACCAGTCAAGGTGGCCATCAAGCTGTCTGATTGTAAAAGTCCACTTTACGAAAACATGCTGAGAAATATTAGCCTCGAAGAATAGTTTTGATCTATGAAAGCGCCTTATAGCCAACGGATTAGAATCGTAGGGTCAGAGAGGTTTACAGCATGGAAACAGGCCCTTCGGCCCAATTTGTCCATGCCGCCCAGTTTTTATCATTAAGCTAGTCCCAATTGCCCGCATTTGGCTCATATCCCTCTATACCCATCTTACCCTTGTAACTGTCTAAATGCTTTTTAAAAGATAATATTATACCCGCCTCTACTACTGCCCCTGGCAGCTTGTTCCAGACACTCACTATCCTCTGTGTGAAAAAATTGGACCCTTTTGTATCTCTCCCCTCTCATTTTAAACCTATATCAACAGGTTTTGGACTCTCCTCCTTTGGGAAAAGATGTTGACTATCTAGCTGATCTATTATTTTATAGATCCCTGTAAGATCACTCCTAAAAAGCCTCCTACACTTCAGGGAAAAAAGTCGCTGTCTCTCCAGCCTCTCCTTATAACTCAAACCATCAAGTCCTGGTAACATCCTAATAAGTTCCCACAATGACACAGTAATTAGCACTGCTGCCTCACAGCGCCAGGTAAAAATGCCTTTTTGAACACATCAAATATGTGTATAAGAGCAAAATGGATTGGTATCTATCAATATAGGGTGGCACAGTAACACAGTGGGTGGCGCGGTAGCACAGTGGGTGGCATTACTGCTTCACAGCTCCAGGGACCTCAGTTCGATTCCCGGCTTGGGTCACTGTCTGTGTGGAGTTTGCACATTCTCCTCGTGTCTGCGTGGGTTTCTTCCGGGTGCTCCGGTTTCCTCCCACAGTCCAAAGACGTGCAGGTTGGATTGATTGGCTATGCTAAAATTGCCCTTAGTGTCCTGAGATGCGTAGGTTAAAGGGGTTAATGAGTAAAATATGTAGGGATGTGGGGGTAGGGCCTAGGTGGGACTGTGGTCGGTACAGATTCAATGGGCCGAATGGCCTCTTTCTGTACTGTAGAGTTTCTAATATAACATTTGACATTCTGCGTGTCTCACTACAGTCAGAATTACAATTTATATCAACAATATTAATTTCTTAGCAATCATTCACACTGAGAGATTTTACACGTTTTGCAGCCATTCCCTATAGCTATGATGGGAGGTCTTAGTTGCGGGCCTTTCCCCGCTGAGTGTCTCCAGTTGCTGCTCCAAGTTGTGTTGTGTCGCTCACCAGTATTCCTGGATCTTGGAATCTGAATGAGCACTTTTTGGTCATCATTGTTGTAATATCGGAGTGATCCCATTCCTGCAAAAATGGGCACAGTAAGAAGCCTCACAACATCAGGTTAAAGTTCAACAGCTTTATTTAGAATCACAAGCTTTTGGAGCGCTGTTCCTTCATCAGGTGAGTGGAAAGGTAAGTTTCACAAACATGGCATACATATAGGCAAAGACACAGTTGCAAGATAATGGTTGGAATGTGAGTCTTCTCAGGTAATCAAGTCTTTACAGGTATAGCCAAAGCAAGTGAAGAGAGGGATAATCACAGGTTAAAGAAATGTAAATGGTCTCAAGCCGGGCCAGTTAGTAGGATTTTGCAAGCCCAGGCCAAATGGTGGGGGTCACACATAGTTTGACATGAACCCAAGATCCCGGTTGAGGCCACCCTCATGTGTGCGGAACTTGACTATCAATTTCTGCTCGGTGATTCTGCATTGTTGTGTGGCCGCCTTGAAGAACGCTTACCTGAGGATCAGAGACTGAATGCCTGTGACTGCTGAAGTGTTCCATGACTGGAAGGGAACAGTCCTGGCTGGTGATTGTTGAGAAGTGTCCTTTCGACTGTTATCGCAGCGTCTGCATGGCCTCCCCAATGTACCATGCCCCGGGACACCCTTTCCTGCTGCATATGAAGTAGACAGCGTTGACCAAGTTGCATGAGTATGTAACATGTACCTGTCCTCACGTGTGCCGGTGGTATCCATGTTGATGATCCGGCATGTCTTACAGAGGTTGCCGTGGTAAAGTTGTAGTCACTATTCTCCTGAAGGCTGAGTAGTTTGTGTGAACAATAGTCTGTTTGAGGTTGCGCAGTTGTTTGAAGAGATATGAGGATGGCTTTGGTGAGATGTTCATCTTCATTGATTGTCTTAGAAATGGGGTTGATTCTCTGAAGTAGCAAAGAAAGATGTAACAACCAGCTCCTGCAGCTAATAGAAAAGCCCAGCACCCACTCAAGGACCACTAAATGCCGGTCTGGGAATGAGGTTCACATGTTGAGGGTGAATCAAAAGAATGCTGTTGTGTTTTGGGGTTAAAAAGTGTCCAGGTCATTTCAGAAAAATGATTGGGAAATTGTTCAACCAAACACACACAATTAATACAGGATGAATCGACAGTGCAGAAAGAGTCAAGCAAAACATTTAGACTCGACACATTTAGTGCTACTCGTGCAGAAGCGCTAAACTGATGCTTATATTTGCATATTTATTAAATAAAATATTGAAGTACAAATTATAGCCTCACATAATAAAACTTTTTAACAACAGATAAAATTGGTTTCATAATTAATTTTTATGCTGATACCTTCAACCATTAGATAAATATGGTATAATTTAACTAACATAAAAAAAAACTTAATTTATAAAAAAAATTGTTTTGCTGAGACCCATTAGTTCAAGATTCCATCACTCGAATCCCATCAGCAACTTTATTCTTTGCTCCTTCAGTGTCACCTCTTCATTATCACTTTTTAATTCCCTTACCCTAATTGCTGTGTTCTTATAATGATACAAAGGCACTAATCACTCATAACGCATTGAAAACACATTGTGGGTTCATTTATTTAGTCTAGGTCTTAAGTATGTAGAATCTCTACACTGAAGAAGAGGGCCATTCAGCCCATCAAGTCTGCACCACCCACAATTCCACCCAGGTCTTATTCCCGGAATCCCATATCGTTACCTTGCTAATTCCCCTGACACTAGGGTCAATTTAGCATGGCCAATCAATCTAACCCTCGCATTTTTGCAGTGTGGGTGGAAACCAGAGCACCCGGAGGAAACCCATGCAAACATGGGGAGAATGTGCAAACTCCAAACAGGCAGGCCAGGGATTGAACCCGGGTTCCTTGACACTGTGAGGCAGCAGTGCTAACCACCGAGCCGGCATGCTGATAGATATATTGAAGATTGACTGATGCTTCTTTTGGTTAACCAAATAAACTAAATGAACAAATGGGAAAATTGATTTGCAGCTCCTTAAAGGGATGCTATATTATAGTAAACAGAATTTCAAAGAAAACTTAAAATAACAAAACAAAATGTGACTGAAGGGATAGATAAGACATTCCAGCCCCCACGGTGCTCACAGGTCATGGAAGATCTTGATAGTGCCGACAGACACTGCATGTTCCCTTTCCAGGGATACCTGGAAGCAAGCATAGTTACAGGAGAGGGGCGCACAGTTGCACAGACAACCCTCTCTGTCACCAACTGCATGGACCTGCTAATGAGAGGCTTAGCTGGACGCAGGGGCAAGCCCACAAGGAGGTCCTCCTCCCCTCTGCTCCTCTACGCACTGGACGCAGAGCTGAGTTATGTATGTGCTAACCAGCAGAGGTACAACTGAGAACAGATCACATGACACACCTCCCCTCCAGTGATGTCATGCTGTTATGGTTTAAAGGCATATTACAACATTCCCCTTCATTTTTAAAGATACTTCCCCCCCCACTCTTCCAAAGAAGGCCAAACACAGGCCAAAGTGAAACTGAGGCTGGATCACATGACACACTTCCCTTCTCGTAATGGCATGCTCCTATCCCTTAAACACATATTACAACACCAAAAAGAAGGCATTTGAGCTGGTGTACTGGAATGAAGAAACAGGCGATGTAGAGGCTGAGTTGGAACTCATTGGAGAGAGGCCGCAGGGTAAGATGGCTGTGTAGGAATTCGTGGGTAGTTTGGAGTCCAATTTTTTGTCCTTTTTTCTCCATCTGCATCATCATCATCCTTCTTTGCGTCTCCCTATCATTATTATCCTAAGGACATTTTTTTTGTTGTAACACAGAAGGAGGCCATTTGGTCCAATGGTTTTCCAAACAAGCATTATGACTTAGTGCAGTTCCTCTCCATTTCCCTGTACCCCCGCACGTTGTTTCTATTCAAGTGATCGGCTGGAACTTTATCGACATGTTGGCCCCGGTTCCAGGGGCAGGCGAGGTTCAGAGAACAACGTTCTCCTTTGGCCTCGTGTGGGGTCATACATAACTTGAATGGACGTGCCAGTAAAATTCCGCCCACCTTAAATGCCTCAGGGACACAGGGAGGTAGCACATGATCTTGACTGCCCTTGGACTAAAGTCCTGGGATGAACAAGTTGGCACTCAGTGCGAGGGCCAGCTCCCGTTGCGTGGCATGTGTTTCTGCCATGAGATCCCAAGCGCCACTGTCTTCGAATCTCAGTTTCACTGGGGACTGGTCGCATCTCAGAGCCCATGAAAATGTGGCAGTTTTTTTGTCTACCCACGTGTCACATCCCAGTGCTGCCTATACCAGCTGCTCCACATGTCAACATTCTTCAGAAATCACATTACAATACTCATGTGACAAGCAGTCAAGCTGGCTGAGAGTCAGGTGAGTGAGCCAAACATTATTCTTACTTACCTGCTTCACCCCAAGCAGCTGCTGAAATCTTCATGCAGAACAATGTACTGAGGATGACACTCAAATTTCCATAAAAGCAAATTATATAGGGAGGCGATGGAGCAGTATTGTTGCAGGATTTGTAATCCTGAAACCTAGGGTAATGGTCTGGGGACCCTGGTTCAAATCCAGCCACAGCAGATGGTGAAATTTGAATTCAGTAAAAATCTGGTATTAAAAGTATAATGATGCCCATGAAACTATTGTCGATTGTCGTAAAAACCCATCTGGTTCACCAATGTCCTCAGTGGAAGGGAATCTTCTGTCTTTACCTGGTTTGGCCTACAAAGCCACAGCAATGTGGTTGACTCTCAAAAATTGTCCTCAGGGATGGACAATAAATGTTGAGTCAAGCTGTGATGCCAACACCCCATGAATGAAGAAAAGGTCTGACAGCATCTGTGGAGAGTGAGAACAGAGCCAATATTTCGAGTCTGGATGACTCTTTGTCAGAATTGAAAAGAACTGGAAATAGGATGAGGCTTATACTGCTGTGGTGGGGGGGGGGTGTGGAGCCGTAAGGATTAAATGGAGGCCTGGGAGAGAGTGGCAAAGATATTGTGGACAAAAAGCCAAAGGGAATGTAAATGATGGTGATCATGGCTAAGAAAGGTTTTGATAGTGGCATATTAAGAGATCAGAATGTATTAATGGCAGAACGAATGTAAGCAATGTATCAGAGGACAACATGGAGTGGGCAACAGAGGTCCAATTGGCAAAAGATGGGAGGGGTGGAGTGCGGCCACTTCAAAACAGATAAATGCTTTTCAGTCCCTCTTTTGTGTAAAGAATACAATTAACTTCAATAAGGGCTACTTGAGATGCATTCAAGCATGAAGGGGAAGGTAAATAAACAGACATAAGAACATAAGAGCATGAGAAATAGGAGCAGGAGTAGGCCATCTAGCCCTTCGAGCCTGCCCCGCCATTCAATAAGATCATGGCTGATCTGTCGTGGCTCAGTTCCACATTCCCGCTTTCTCCCCATAACCCTTAATCCCCTCTCTTATCAAAAACCCATCAACCCGCGTCTTAAAAATATTTAGCGAGGCAGCCTCCACCACCTCAACGGGCAGAGAATTCCAGAGATTCACCACCCTTTGAGTGAAGAAGTTCCTCCTCAACTCCGTTCTAAACCGCCCCCCTTTTATCTTGAGGCTGTGCCCCCTAGTCCTACTGTCTTTTTTGAGCGGGAAGAGTCTCTCCACCTCTATCCTATCCATCCCATTCATCATCTTATACGTCTCAATGAGATCTCCCCTCATTCTTCTAAACTCTAACGAGTACAAGCCCAGTTTATTCAGCCTCTCCTCATAGCTCAACCCCCTCAACTCCGGTATCAGCCTAGTAAACCTCCTCTGCACTCCCTCCAAGGCCAAAATATCCTTGCGTAAGTACGGCGCCCAAAACTGCACACAGTACTCCAGCTGCGGCCTCACCAATGCCCTATACAGCCGCAGCAAGACCCCCCTACTTTTATATTCAATCCCCCTCGCTATGAAGGCCAGCATCCCATTAGCCTGGATAGAGTGGATTTGGAGAGGATGTTTCCACTAATAGGAAAAGCTGGAGCCAAAGGGCACAACCTCAGGCTAAAGGGATGATCCTTTAAAACAAAGATGAAGAGGAATTTCTTCAGTGGTGAATCTGTGGAACCCTTTGCTGCAGAAGGCTGTGGAGGCAGGTCATTGAGTGTCTTTAAGACAGAGATAGATAGGTTCTTGATTGATCAGGAGATTAGGGGTTATGGACAAAAGGCAGGAGAATGAAAAGAAATCAGCCACGATTGAATGACGAAACAGACTCCCTACTTTTAAACTGCACACAGTACTCCAGCTGCATGGTTGCATGCTGAGTAAAAACCATTAAGTTGTCAATCAAAGGAAGGTTAAAGGGTCTGAACTGAAATTAGTATGGAAACAATGTTTTGCAGTATTTCAAAGACTCTTAACTTTCTATAAATGTTCAGAGACTTGAACAATTGCTGTGTTAAAAACAATGAATGAACAGCTGAGGAGAAGGAAATTCTCCCCGAGTGAAAATGACTGACTTTTTTCAGTCAGCGGACCTGGAAGGGTTTTTTTCACCCTTGCAACTTCCTAAAGAGAGAAAAAGGAATCCCTTCTGCTGAATGGGATGCTGCTGTGGTTTGGGAGCCTTCCTACTGTCCAAAGGACATGGAGATTAAAAGTGGCCAGGGGACTTCAAAGGTTTTAGAGGGCAGAGACAATAATGAATATTTTACCACAGAATGGTGTGTGAATTCACTATCTTGAAATTGAGTAATAATTTTCCAGCGCAAAGAGGACAAGTGCAGCCTTGGCGGGGTGGGGGGGGGAGTTCTGAGGCCAACACCTTATTCCAGCCCAAGTCTATCCAACCCCCATGACCCTTGTGGGGGGAAAACTGCCTCTGCAGCCTGGCAGTGGGAGAGGGCACATGGGCACTGGACCTATCTCCTTGACATTACCCTCCTCCCCCCCTTGGGGCCCAATGAGCCAGGTCCCCCATTGGTAGGACCTGCACCAAAGCCCACCCAGTGCAGATTCCACTGGGGAGTTAGGCAAACAGTGGGAGGGATTGGAATGAGATATCTATATTTCTATAGCACTCGGAGCAAATGGGACCAAAGGTTATTGGGGGAATGCAGGATTAAGGTATTGAGTTGGATGTTCAGCCATGATCATAATGAATGGCAGGGCAGGCTTGAAGGGCCAAATGGCCTCCTCCTGCTCCTATCTTCTATGTTGCTATGTTTCAAGAATGCTAATGACATATTAAACAGGCCATTAGAATGTTTATTGGGTTCCTGCCTGCTCTGGCCAGGAACCTGGTCAGGACTGGCGCAGCGCAAAATCCATTTTTCACTCAATGTCCAAATCCTGGGCCAACCGATTCCAACTGGGAGAAAGCGCATCTGGAAAATTCCTCCAATGTCTTTCTTCACCTGTTTACTCTCTTTGAAGCATTTCTTCTCCATGGCTGAGGATGCATTTAAGTGAATGAGGGAGGCATCAAGGTTCTCTCATTGTGACCTGGAGTCACATATACAAATGATGTGAGACAAATGACAACACACAGATTTTCTTGAATTCTGCAAGCTTCTCTTGAATCTGCATCTAAATGCAAAATTGCAGAGGCAGGTTCCTTGAGCAATTGGATGGAGGGCTCTCCAGCTCCCAATTGGTCCTTTGCAGATGTTGTGGAATCAGGTAAAATAAGAACGTTAGCTATAGGAGCAGGAGTAGGCCATTTGGCCCCTTGAACATGTTTTGCCATTGGGGATGATTTGTTTGTGGCCTAAACTCTACATTCCTGCTGCTTCCCATAACAGAATCACAGAATCCCTCCACCAGAGCAGAAGGAGGCCATTCGGCCTATCGAGCCTGTGTCGACAACAATCCCACCCAGGCCCTAGTCCCATAACCCAACATATTTACCTTGCTAATCTCCCAACATTAAGGGGCAACTAAGCAATCAACCTAATCTGCACATATTGGGAATGTGGAAGGAAACCAAAGTGCCTAGAAGAAACCCATGCAGACACAGGGAGAATGTCCACACAGAGAGTGACCCAACTCCGGAATTGAACCCAGGTCCTGGCACTGTGAGGCAGCAGTGCTAACCACTGTGCCACCGTGCTGCCCAATATATTAAATGACCCAGCCTCCACTGCATATTGGGAATGCAAATTCCATATACTAGTGACCCTCTGAGCGGAGAAATACTTCCTCTTCTCCATCATAATTGGGAGACCCCTCATTTTGAAACAGTGCTCCCTACTTCTAGATTCCCCCAGGAGGGGAAACCTCCTCTCAGCATCCACCCTGTCAAATCCCCCAAATGGAAGAGGGTGGAAAGCAGAGTCCGCCGATCTCTCCTTGACTGCTTTCTTCTGCGGCGTCCTGCAGAAATGTTAAAAAAAACCTTCTTAACATTTCGCAGTGCTGTCATACCATCGCACACCTTCCGCAGAAGCCTACCCTTAAGGGAGCTAATCAGAATGCGCTTACTGCCAATCACAAAACATGGCCTTCCAACCGCTAACACTAAAGAGTGGGATGTTTTTCATTAGACAGAAACACCCCAGAGCCTGCGCCATCTGGTTATGAATTCAATCATATCTCATTAAATCTTTCTGTTGCTGTAAGCAGGGAAGGTTTATTACGGCTTGGCCAAGGATGAACTATGCTTGTGGATCAAATGTAAGGTGTCTGGCAGACTGGCCACTGTAATGAGTTATGACAGAGACCCAGATTTGAAACCAGCTGACACCGATGACATGGAAGCCGACTGCCGGGGAGTGACAGTTTTGATCATCTCAATCTGTTTCCCAATAATGAAGTGTAATCAGGCTCTGTGCTGACCAGCTCTCTTGGGCCCTGCTCAGAATCCCTTCTCAGTCCAGGTACAGCTGGAGATGGAGTTTGACAAAAATAGGTTCGTTAAAGCTGATGTTCTGTTGCCGGGTGAATCATGGGAGTGACCTAAATACGGGGCTATCTTCCACTTCTGTATTCAGTGTTGCTGCGCTTTGTGTGAACCATCTGTAAATTCACCCAGTACTTTCACAGGCTAGCTGCTGTGCTGCCAAGTGTCATCTGTGGCTCAGTGGGGAGCTTCCTCACCTCTGACTCACGAGTTGGTGCATTCAATTTTTACCTCAGGGCTTGAGCACACAAATCTGTGCTGACGCTGCGGTGCAGCGCGGAGGGGGTGCTATCCTTTGGGTGAAACATTGAACTGAGTCTCCAGCTGCTTGCTCTTGGCGGGTCTAAAAGATCCTGCAAAGCTATTTCAAAGCAGAGCAGGGGAGTTATCCTTGATGTCCTGCCCAAGGTTAATCCTGCAGTCAACATCATGAAAACACATTCACAGGATCGCAGAATTGTTGCAGCGCAGAAGGAGGCCATTTGTCTCGTTGTGTCTCCATCAACTCTCTGAAGTCACAACTCAACTAATATCACTCCCCTGGCCTCTCCCTATAACTCTGAAAATTCTTCCTTTTCAGACTTGTTCCCTTTTGAATGCCTCAATGGAACCTAGCTCTCAACCAGTGCATTCCCAATCCTGACCACTCGCTGGGTGAAAAACAATTTCCTTGTGCCATCATTGCTTTCTTAGCCAATTTTTAAAATGGTGCCCTCTTGTACTTGACCCTTTTGTGACTGAGAAAAGATTCTCCCCATCTACTCTGTCCAACGTCCTCATGATTTTGAATACCTCTACCAAATCTCCCGGTGTCATTCTCTTCTACAAGGAAAACGCTTCCAACTTCTTCGATCTACCTTCACACCAGAAGTTCCTCATTCCTGGGACCATTCTCATGAATATTTTCTGCACTCCCTTCAATGCCTTCACATCATGTGGGCAGGACCGTGACACAGTGGTTAGCACTGCTGCCTCACAGCGCCAAGGAACCAGATTCAACTGCCGGTCTGGGTCACTCTCTGTGCGGAGACTGCACATTCTCCTCATGTCTATGTGGGTTTTCTCCAGGTGTTCCGATTTCCTCCTTCAGCCCAAAGGACATGCTGGCTAGGTGCGTTAGCCATGCTAAATTCTCCATTAGTGTACCCAAACAGGCGCCAGAGTGTGGCAACTAGAGGATTTTCACAGTAACTTCATCGCAGTGTTAATGTAAACCTACTTGTGACACTAATAAATAAATTTTTTAAAATATTCATTAACATTAACTGAGATATAGATAATGTTAAGGGCTTGGATGGAGTAGATTTCTTGAAATGTGTACAGGACAACTGTTTAAATTAATATGTGGAGGGTCCAATAAGGAAGGGAATTGTGCTGGACCTGATTGTGGGGAATGAAGCCAGACAGCTGGTTGAGGTGTTGGTGGGGGAGCATTTTAGTGATAGCGATCGCAACATGGTACAATTTAAGCTTATTATGGACAAGGAAATGGACAAGCTGCAAAAAAAAAAGTTCTGGATTGGGGGAAGAGTGGATTTTAGTAAAATAAGACAGGATCTGGCCAAGATAGACTGGGAACAGCTACTAATGGGAAAATCTACAGGCGAGTAGTGGGAGGAATTCAAAAAGGAAATGAGGAGGTTGCAAACCCAGCATGTTCCTGCTAAGGTGATAGATGTGAAAAACAAGCCCAGAGAACCGTGGATGGCCAGAGATATTCAGGATACAATGAGAAAGAAAAAGGTATTTTAAAAAGTACAAGGAGAGCAAATCAATGGAGGCATTAGTGAGGTATAGAAAGTGCAGAGTGGAGCTTAAGAAAGCAATTAGGAGAGCAAAGAGGGGATATGAGAAACCTCTGGAAGGTAAAAGTAAGGAAAATCCCAAGATATTCTCTATCAATGGGAAGAGAATAACCAGGGAAAGAGTAGGGCCCGTTAGGGACCAAGGGGGAAATCTGTGGAACCAAAGGATATTGGTAGAGTGTTGAATGAATATTTCACATCCATCTTCACCCAAGAGAATGAGGACAATGGTATAGAATTCGAGGAGAGGGACTGTGAAGTTCTTGGGCAAATTTACATAGGGAAGGATATGATACTGGAGGTGATGGCAGCCTTAGAAGTGGATAAGTGCCCAGATCTGAATGAATTGTGCCCCAGACTGCTGTGGAGCAAGGGAAGAGTTTGTATGAGCTTTGACCCAAAATTTCAATTCCTCTTTGACCATGGGGGAGTTGCCAGATAATTGGAGTTGAGGGCTGTGCAGTCAATGTAGTTTATATGAATTTCAGCAAAGCCTTTGGTAAGGTCCCACATGGATCGCTTGTAAAGGAGATAAATTCACATGGGATACAGGGTAATTTTATGAAGTGTATTCAAAATTGGCTCAGTTGTAGGCTCTTTAACCTATGCTTAATGCCATCTGCACTCACATTGTCTGCATCTTTAAGACTTGATTAGCTGTAAAGACTCGCATTCTATTCAGTATTCTGTAACCTGAGTGTGTGCCTTTGTATGCTCAGTTTGTGACCAGAACTCCCCATTCACCTCACAAAGGGCAAAGCTCCGAAAGCTAGTGGTGTTTGGTACCAAATAAACCTGCTGGATTTTAACATGGTGTTGTGAGACTTCTTACTCAGTTGTAGGAGACAGAGAGTGATGACACAAGGCTGATTTAGTGACTGGAAGCCAGTGTCCAGCAGTGTACCACAGGGATCTGTTGGGCCCTCATTATTCATCATTTAAGTAAATTACACTGATGACTACGTGGGAGGGTAGAATTCGTAGGTTTTTGGGATGACACAAAGATTGTAAACAGTGAGTCGAAGTGTCTTGAGCTGCAAGAAGACGTGGATGGTATGGTCAAATGGGCAGATAAATGGCAAATGGGATTTAACCCTGAAAAGTGTGAGGTGATACACTTTGGAAAGAGTAATTTGACAAGAAAGTATTCAGTGAATGATTGGACACTAGGAAGTTCTGTAGAACAAGGAGACCTTAGCTTGCTTGTCCACAGATCTGTGAAAGCGGAAGGGCATGTTAGTAGGGTGATGAAAAAGGCATATGGGACACTTGCCTTTATCAATCAAGCATAGATTACAAAAGCAGGAAAGTCATGTTGGAGTTGTATAGAACTATGGTGAGGCCACAACTAGAGTACTGTGTTCAGCTCTGGTAGCCACATTATTGGAAGGATGTGATTGCACTGGAGGGGGTACAAAGGAGATTCTGGATGCTGCCCAGGATGGAACATTTAAATTACAAAGAGAGGTTAGATAGGCTTGAATTATTTTCTTTGGAACAGAGAAGACTGAGTGAGGGGCAACTTGATCGAGATGTACAAGATTATGAGGGACATGGCAGAGTGGATAAGGAGCAGCTGTTCCCCTTAGTTGAAGGGTCAGTCACAAGGGGACATAGGTTCAAGGTGAGAGGCAGGATGTTTAGGGGGGGATGTGAGTAAAAACATTTTACCCAGAGCATGGTGACGGACTGGAATGGGTTGTCTGGGAGGGTGGTAGAGGCTGGTTGCCTCACATCCTTTGAAAAATATCTGGAAGATCACTTGGCACATTGTAACATTCAGGGCTATGGGCCAAGTGCTGGCAGATGGGATTAGTTAGGAGTTCAGATGTTTCTATCGTGTCGGTGTGGACTCAATGCTTGTATGATTCAATGAGTGTGATGCTCAGAACTGAACGCATTAC